>NC_052058.2:59348366-59998531 GCF_903992535.2 Arvicola amphibius
TTCAACTTCGTATGATCCAAGGAAAGCATTTGCATTTTCCTGTTGTAATGGTGCCGAGCCCCCTCATGAGCGAGAGCACAGCAAGGAAGGCCCTGTTATCTCAACGCTCCTCTTCTAGAGCCGTCTTGCCTTGCTTACTTCTGTCAGCTCTTATCACAGAACAACTAGTGTTTCATCCCCAGAGCTTGGCTGGTCTAAAACTCTTGGAAGCAAATACTGACTTCCAACTCAAGAAAATCCAGAGAGCACAGTCAAGGCAAAATAGCAGAGAAAGCAGCTGCCGGTGCTGCTCTCCTCAGGGGCACCTGCCTCCTATGAGACCATATGCTGTATATTATACCAATTATCCATTACTACAATTTTCATTTCCTATACATTTCTCATTGAATATTTCCTTGAAGCATTTTATGTTTACCATGGCAAAAATTATGGAAGTCTTGAAAGTTGTCCTATGGTGTCTTTTTGATCTTTCCAGACAACTGAGTTTGTGATGGGTTTAAAAAAAAAAGACTCAGAAAAGAAAGAACAAGGTCTTTATCAGAAAGGGGCTTATGACTATTCAGACATTAAGAATGTTATTCTTTTATTGGAACTTTTCAGAAATGGAATAGGCAGCTCTTAAGCTAGTCAAGCCTATCTCACAAGAACATTGTGAGGATAAGTTGGCTAGCACATCATCAAGGGGACATGATCATAATTTATCTTTACTCTTAAAAATAGCTAGTACACTATTAATAATTATTTGGGATAGCATGTGGTACTAGACCAGGGCTGTCTGGGCAAAACAGAGTGAGCCATCAGTCCTTACGGTAGTTTTGACTTGCGTGACCTTTATGACACGTACTCACTTAAAAATGCAAACCTATTTAACTCAAAATATTCCATCACAATTTTTATAACTTACTTTGCTAATAGTTCCTGATCTAGGTAAAGCCAGAAATATATTACTATAATGCGTTATATTTCAAATTCTATTTGATAAGATTTACATGTAAATGTTATTGTAATTCTTCTAAGTTTTATAACACAGAGACTGTATTAATTATAGAAAATAGCTCATGACACAAATGTGTATGTATGAGTGGCGTGTGCACACCCTCTTCCAAACTGGCATCCAGGAGAGGTCATGCTAATTATAATTTTCCAGACTTGAGTGTGTCATCATCATTATTTTCAAGACTTTCAACTTGCCCCTGGGATTCTTCATAGGAACCGAATGGTCAAAGTATTTCCAGAATTGGAAATGAAGAATCTCATTTCCTATCTGATACACTGGTGTAAGTTATAACAAAGGAAGTGAGAACTAAAAACCAGATGGAAGACAATAGTCTCTTTCATGAGAAAGCCTGTCTTGCTATTCTGCAAGTTGTTTGGGAAGCTACACTCATATGACAACGAAGAACAGCAGGGGGATAACTCCACATTCAAGATTTTTAAGTACTAGCGAGATCTTACTGCAAAGTTTCTTAGTAAATCTAATTTGTTATGGAATAGAAATAATTCATTGTCATATTAGTTACATTTGCCTTGCTGTGGTCATAATACCCAACAGAAAGAATTTGTGTGTGGGGGGGGGGGGGTGTCATCTTTTGGCTCACAGTTTCAGAGGGCTGAGTCATCATGGCAAAGGAAGACAAGTTGGAAAACTCAGTTCACAGCAGTTGGGCCGTGTGTGGGATGATGTCCTCTTACCCTGACAGAACAGGAACCAGAGTGAGGCAGAAACCAAAAGCTGGGTAAAACCTTCAAAGACCTCCTAAGGACCTATTTCTGTCAGCTAGTCTCCACTTCTTAAAGGTTTCACAGCCTCTGAAAACAGTGTCATCAACAGGGAAGCAAACATTCAAAAGTGAGCTTCTGGGTGTATTTCAAATTAAAAACATTTCTTTAAAAAATGGTTTGGAAATTATCTTGGAGAAAATAAATAGGTTGGAGGTGAAAATTATCCAACATCTGAGAACTTGCCTGCCTTACCGCTTATATTTTAGGTTATGCAATTGGGGATAATATATCCCGCAAATGTGCCTTATCCATATTTATGGCTTGTAGTGCACTGGAAAAGAGAGGGATCTGCCTGTCAGTGATGTACTACAACAAATAAGGTTTCTTAAGTTCCCAATTTCCTAAAATCCCAGTGCTCAGACCCAGTCTCAACATCTGTGTAAATAACCAGAAATATATCACACAAACGCCAGCCTTGCCGCTCAGAGGCACTTGGGTGGTGAAAACGCCACTCGAAGATTTCACGGGACTTTAGTAGTAATTAGGAAAATTGCAGAGTAATTTCAAAGAGGAAAACATGAGGTGCCCTGTGAGCTTTGTGGAAAGCGATCCAAGCTCTAGTTTTTACAGACTCTTGGACTCCAGTCAAGTGTGGCGTGTAAAAAGGACTCAGGAGTCTCTGCAAGGTAGTCTTCAGAGAATCTAAGAAATGTGCCGATATGGTCAGATAGACAGCACCAAGAACAGAGAGCCCCGACTTCAGTACAACAAAACAAAACTGTGTTTTCCCATCTAGGACATGGACCATCAAGATTTCCCAGTCAGTTGCAAAAAAAAAAAAAAAAAATATCAATAATAATCAGAAGATATCCTATATAAAGTCATCAAAGATAATTGATAAAGTAAGAGAATTGTCTTTTTGTGTTCTTAGCCCCAAAATTAGAATGTCTCACTCTGGAAGGATGAGGCGTTCTCAGCATGCTAATGTCACTTGATCATTTGACAGTAGTCCACCCCACTCCATGAGATTGTAAACTCCTGGGAGAAACTTTACCTTGGCTAAAAAGAGAGGCCATACTGAAGTTCTATTGATTGTGGCCTTTGATTCCATTGGGCTGGGAGGTGTGTAGATATCATCCATGCAGTCTGGATGAAACGGTGATTGCAGTACAAACCCGCCTGCTACTGCAGGAAAGCATTTCTGAGTTGAGAGATTGGTGCCAAAGAAAACAACCTCTTGGCTGTCCCTGTTGCCGTCTTCACTCTCAGATGTAGACTATAACAGTGATCCCTACGCTGAGGTAGAATTATACAGTTTTGTAGTTTGTTCAAAGAACTAAAGAATTAAAATGGTATAGGGGTTCATATTGAATACTACACAGCCTATTTTCCTGACTTTTTCCAAAGTCAGTATTTCTAGTAAAAACAAAAAAGAAAACATTTACAGATGCTAAGCATTGATCACAGATTAAGGTTTACAACAGACCTTACTGTTTGGAGTCACCTTCAGGGTGGTGCTCACCACCCCACTCGCTCTCCCACAAGCCACAGGGGTGTCTGTGATTCGCTAGCCCTTTTCCTCATGAACACCCCTCCTGCATCCTGCCTGTAGTGACAGTCAGGCATCACAGCATGTGACTCGTTGCATAAGCACACAGTCTGAGGCTGTGTCCCCGCTGCACACTGGCTTCCCGCCTTTCAAGTTCTGCAGTGTCCCTATAATAAAGCCAGCACATGCTGACCAGAGGGCAGCCCAGCAGACCACAGTGATCGCTTTAATTTGGAGGTTAAAGTGTTCTTTCCCTGGTAGTCTCTGCTGTCACTGTGACTTTTCCCAGGAAATGAGATCAGCCTGCCTATGCTTAACCCATGGAGTCAGGCCAGCTTTTCCTTTTTCTATTTCTTTTTATCCCTCTGTTGCTAAAATTTGCTTTGCTTATTTTTACTAGCAATCTAGTTTTCTAAACCTTTATCCTGCGAGACTGTGGGTCGCTTCTCTCCCTTTAGTGAGGGATTGAAGGTATGTTATAAAAGGTTAGGGGTTTTGTCTCCTTAACAAGGTAAAATTTCTCTGTGAGAAAGCTTGGGACTCACAGGATGTTGAAAGCTGATGAGGGGTATTTTAATGTCCTTTTTAATATATAATGTTTATAATAAAATCTTATACGTTTGAAATATACAAGCTTAAAAAAGTAGATAGTATAACTGAGTAGATAGTATAATATTCTGCCCAATGTGTAGAGTTTTACATATTGGCATACATAGAGTCTGCTGGTATATACGTGTTTGCTCTTAAATAATTCCCACATCAGCACCAGTTAACTAGCAAACACATGTGCTTGGACATTTTAATGTTGCTGTCAGTCTTAGCTTTAGGTTAGACCCCCATATACTTTTGTGAACAGTTGTCACAGAAACACTAAGAGAACCTTTCCCTACATCCCTGTGCTGAAGGTCTCACATGTACCCAGATAGCTCTGATAGTACATTGGTATCCATCGTATAGCAAATGAGACATCTTAGGGTCCAAGTTTCTTGCTCCTATGCATTAAACCTGTATCCTATTTCCTACCTACTTAGCCCGGTTTAACTCTGAACCCTGGATTCCACACCCAGATACAGTTCTTTTGCATTCTCTGAGCCACTCAGACCCAACACATCCAGGTCTTTCCTGAGCTCACTCTCTTCCTCACATTCCACAGTCAGTTGCTCAGAAATACGTGCTAGCTGTCCTTTGAAGGGTTTGCTCAGTAGCCAACTTTGTCCTTTCATCCCTTCGTCTTCATTCTACTCCTCTCCAGCTCAGTGCCTTCTCTGTTCTCTGCACCCCACAATCACGATGCTTTTTGTGCAGCAATCACGGAGATGCCTCTGGAATGCACATGACTGTATCACACAGTTCTCTGCTTAAATCCCTGCCATGTTTCTGCACCAAGTTCCACACGAAAGCCAACTCATTCTCACATGCTACATGACTTCTCCATCTGTCTCTCTGAGTTCAGTTCTAACAAGTCCGTGTTTCTCCCTACTCCAGGGACATTTTCCTCCTTTGTTTCTTGGCTATGCTAAGCTTGCCTTTGTCTGTGGACCTTTGTAATTGTCAGGGATGTTCTTTCTTAGAACCTTCATGGGTTGTACCCCTCTCCCTTTTCCTCTCTCTCTTTTCAAATGTCATTGCTTCATTCTGTCTCTCTTACTCTATATTATCCAACACTGGGTCCTTAGTAATACTTTTATTCAGTTTTTGTTTTTTCATTGTTATATCAGTGCCTGGAGCTTAAAATATAGTAGCTACTCAAGAGTAAATAAATGGAAGAGAAAACAAATATTGATATCTTGGAGTAGCTTCTTGGTGGATTTTACTCCCTTAAGTTTCTGCCAACATTTATAAAAAGATAAGTCCATGTTGTGTGAAGACATTTCTTAAAAATGGTAGGAAGTACTCATGTAACACCTCATGCCTTCCATTACACTTTCACATACATATGTGTGTTAAATGTTCAAGAAGTCATCCTGAAAGATACCCTGGTTAATAATAAGAAATAATAAGAAAATGTTCGTGAAATCATACAAGGAAAGTCATTGAAACCAAAGGTTATGAATATTAACAGTATCTGTGTTTTACACACATATAATGAGGAAGGGGGAGAAGAGGTAATGTGACAAAGATAAAGACTCAGCTAAAAGGAGTAGTTGAAGCCGAACATTATCAATTAGGCTACTCCAAGGAACTACTGCAGTGGGGAAGGCTGACTCAAGAGTGGCATCCAACACCCGGATACTGGGGTAGGGGAGGCCATGGATAGATCAAAGAGTGAATCTGGGAAATAGCAAGTTTGCCTTTTATGGAAAGAATTTATTTAAAATTGAAAATTACTAGAAATGAATGTAGTGATTGTGTGTTGTGGGGGACAATTGGAAGAGTGAGACCTTAGCGGCACAGTTGGGGAAAATTTAAAGCTACGGGACTGGAAGTCTCGCTGGATTTTTAGAAGGAAACTGCTGACAGTTCCATGGAGAACAACATGTTTTTAAGGAAATACAGTGTGAATTGGAATGGAGGAAGGTGAGACACTTGAGAGAAGCCTGGGATTTGATGGAATGTTCTTAGAGATAAAAATGGGATACATTCCAGAACCATCTGTTTGAAATTGATTTCTTTCTGACATAGCTCACAAATTAACCACCATGATGCCAATCTTAAGAAGAGAATCACCAGGAAAGACTCCCCAGTGGATGTTATGTGACATGAGAGGCGGTGTCCCCGTTTCCTCCATGGTCACTATGTCAAACCGGGTGGGAAGGCTGCACACTCCTGCATTGGCTCTTTGCCTCTACAAAGTCATTCAGAGCTTACACTGTTGACACATCATGTCATTTGGCACCGTGGACTATTTTGTAGAGAATAGTTATAAGTAATTATTAGAGTTCAGATCTTTGGCAGCAATGGTCATTTTAGGCTATGTCCCCTTCAACTCACTGGTTCCCCTCTGCACTGTATCTGTCTTTCTCTCATTTCTACTTTTATGGCATTTAAAAAGTAGCTACAACATGTGATAGAAAATGTGCAGTGTTTTTCTGGCCTAATATATCAATATATAATTCCATCTACTTTCCTGAAAATGTCATGGATTGTTTATTTTTGACCGAATAATACTCTGTTGTGTATTACACATTTTCTTATACATTCTAGGCTGTTTCTATAACTCAACTATCAGAAATGGTGCACACAGGTAGCTCTACTGTGTATTGATTAGATTCCTTCAAGTTCATACCCAAGAGTGGGACAGCAGGATCATATCATGGTTCTAGTTTTAGGGCTTTTTGCTTCTTTGCCTTTTGTTTTGAGGCATCTTTTTTTTTTTTTTTTTTTTTTTGGTTTTTCGAGACAGGGTTTCCCTGTAGTTTCTAGAGCCTGTTCTGGAACTAGCTCTTGTAGACCAGGCTGGCCTCGAACTCAGAGATCTGCCTGCCTCTGCCTCCCGAGTGCTGGGATTAAAGGCGTGCGCCACCACCACCTGGCTGTTTTGAGGCATCTTAATGCTGTCTTCTACAATGGCTCACCTAATTTATATCCATACCAACGGTATATAAAGATTTCTTTTCCCAGCACTTCCTGACTAACATTGTAATTAGTAGTTTCTTTGATAACACCCATTCTGACTGGGGGAAGATCTTGTACTTTAGACTTACGTTTTCTTCATTGCTAATGATAGCGAACTTTTCTTTTATGTGTTTAGCAGCCATTTGTAGTACTTCTTCTGATGACTTGTTTAATTCATGTTGATTGTATTTCTTAGTGTTGGGTTTTATTTAAGTTATTTATGTGTTAATGAGTCACTTGCTTGTCATATACATAGCTGACAAGGATTTGTCTTACCTTCTGTAGGCTGCCTCTTGGTTCTGGTCATTGTTTCCCATGCTATACAGTGATATTTTCATTGCAAACAGTCCTGTTTGTTGGTTCTTGGCAAAATGCCCTGCTGTGTTCGAGTTTTATTAAAAATACGCTGACTCTGTCTTCAGTGATTTCTATTGGCACTTTTAAGATTTCAGGTATTATGTTGGGACCCTTGAACCATTTTAAATCAGCTTTTGAATGGAGAAAGAGCTGATTGATTTTCATTTTACAAGTGGATATCCAAGTTTTTCTGCTGTTGTCACCTTAAACACACCTTCCCACAGCCTTTTAGAATCATCTGCCACCTCAAGGCGCTCTGCATTTCACTCACACATAAGTACTGTCTTGTCCCTTGGAACCCTGAACCCGGCACTGTGTTTGGACGGATTTTGCCTACATAGAGTCCAAGGCAGAGATTATTTGCATTCTTTATCTGAACGGGTTCTCTACGCTGCTTCCTGAAGCCTTTTCAGTCTCTCTTTGAGTATCCTCATGCCTGTTGAAATGAGAGTCAGTGTCGATTTTACTGAGATTTGGGAGGGTCCTTGTCCTAGCTCGGCAGGGATAAGGTAAGGATCGTCAGGAACGTGCTTTGTCGTCTCTTTCCTCGGCTGATTTTTACAAGAGGTTTCCTTTGTGTTTTCCTTGTGGTTAAAAATGTGCTGTTGCTTGTTTTGCAATAGTTTCACTCTGTGTTGCATACAATTTTCTCATATATATATATATATATATTTTCACTTAAAAATTAAGTCCAGTAAAATACGAAAGAAAAAGAGTGAAATATCCTGCAGCTGCTGAATTTTCCTGGAAGGCAAAGACATCTCAATTTTAAAGTTAGTCTTAAGACATGAAATCATTTTTTTTTTGAAGCAGCTGCCTAGTCAAAGACTCCTTTGTAGTGTACATATTTAAAAAACAAATTTCAAAAAAGGGGCTTTTTAAAGAACCTTTATCTAGGTTATGAATTATTTTCAGTCTTTTGAGTAATTGTTGAAATGATGAGGTTTACTGGAATAAAACACATGTCTGGTTTTTGTCTCATTTTAGGAGGAAGAGGGAAATGTCATTGGGATTTACTTGGTACCCTGTCAGTAAAATCTAAATAAATAATTAGGGTCAGCATTCCAATCACTGTGGCGCCTATACATAAAGCTGTTAGATCAGATTCATGAGAACAGAGCTCCTATCTCTCTTAATCAGCAGGTACCCCTCAACCTAGCTTGATAATGCCTGGTGTCCAGCTTCTCAACACACGTTTACTAAATTAATCAAGAGATAAATACCCTGACATCCACTATAAAGAACATGTCATGTAATTAGATACACAATGCAACCTCTTATTATTTTTTAAAAAGAGACCTGGTATGTAAGAGCCTTTTGATAGAAACTACCAGATTGAAGATGTGATCTGCTACTGCTTTTATTGGTTTACAATGAATGTTTCATCCTTAACTTTCTATAAGTCAACTCTAGCTTTGCTCGTATGTTTGCCAACTTGAGGGGTGAAGATGGCCCAAGTTGAAGGTAGTTAAATTCAAGAGATGTAGGAAGAAGGCATTAAAGGAATACAGAAGGGAGCATAATTAATGCAGTTGATGCTGACCAAGAAAGACTCAGGGGAAGGGGAATTTGAGTAGTTGGTGTGAGGCTGGGTAGAGGCTTGCCAGCGGTGAGGTCAGAGGAGGGAGGAAATAGGGCATGCAAAAGTCTAAACGAAGAAAAGACATGCCCATGGAGCTCCTGACCACAGAGCATCGCCACTGCCACCATCTTCTGTTTGTCTAAATATCACTCATTCATGCAAAACACACGTCACCATGGAAACGCTTGTTTGTTTCTTTGTTAAATTAAGAATATGATTTCTTTCTCTGTTCTTTTTTAGAATCAGTTCCACCCTATTTTATTGAAAACTGATACACAAAGTGAATTTTCCCCACCACAAAGTTACCAAATAGCCAGGCTTCCTGGAGACCTAACTTGACCCACTATTTGCAGCAAACTTACTGACATGTATATGATAGCTAGAACCCTACACAGGTTTGTGCTTGCAGTATGTCAGGTTCATAGTGAGGTATAGCAGAGTCAAACTGTGTGTGACTCCATGGGACCATGCGTCTAATTAGCATCTAACTCTCTCTAGGTGTTTGGGAGTGAAAAATAAACCTGAACTGCCAATCATCTTGGGATTGGCCTTGCTTTCTTTTATTTTGTGTAATTGGCTTCTTGATCTATAGGACACTGGCCAGGAGACATGATGCTTCCCTTTTGTTGGTGGTTCTTCATAATTTCCATACTTTAGGGGTTTTAGTGAGTCATATTTTGTATTTACATAATAGTCACTACTATTATATAGTCTTTAACTCAGATGGAAGGTGACACAAACAACCATCCTCAAAAATAACAAATGTGGAAGGGAAGGGGGCAGGCGAACACAGCCTGCGCTGTACTCTTCCTGCACATGCGATAAAACACGGCTGGCATGAGCCCATGAGCACTCTGGATTTGTTCTTCAGATTCTAAAAATGCTCAGCTTCAGCAGGCTGTTACCGCAACCTTTTATGACCTAATAAATGAGGCAGACTGAGAATAATTGTGGTTCTTTCCATGCTTTCTTCACCAGTTGCCTTGATCCCCTTCTAATGTCTTTCATTGCTCCAGGCTAAATGAAGTTGGATTGCAACAACAACTTTTTTTTAATGATATTGTAATATTGGCTAATTTGCCTGCTATTGGCTATGCCCAAGCAGACACATGACCAGTGGCTGTTTGGCTTGTCCTCCTATGGGGAAATAGCTTAACAAAGCTAATAAACTGTATTAAAATAAAATAAACAAATTCACATGGCATCCAGCGTCACAACCACAGGCAGGGTGGCTGTTGTTTATTAGCCTGAGACACCAGCCCCACATCTCCAACTGCCTACTGGGCATTTTCCCCCAGGCCTCCTGTTGCTTCATCTTTAACCCTTCAAAAAGGACAACCACCAGTAATCTCCCCACCAAAGCCCTGTCTCCCAAGTGGAGTTGAGGGGGGGGGGGGAACAACTTCATCACATCCTTGACTTCCCTCTCGAGTAAAAATTGTTGCTGTTGCCAATTTTAGAGGAGTATACAGGAAACAAACAGCTATGGCAGGAGACAAATGGCTTCAGTTCTGAGGCCAAATTTCTTGTCCCTACTTCAGCTCCAGTTATCCCAACCACAGCTGAGCAACCACAAGCTTCGGCAGAGGACACAACTCACCAGGACATCTGGGAATGGGAGCGAATGCCTGGGTCCTGCAGGCACAGCTTGCTCAATTTCTCCTTTAAAAGTCACCAATCCAATCAGCCAGCCTCCCGCCTCTTGAGAAGAGGAAACAATGAAGACCGAGGAAATGGCCAGAAGATCAAGTTCCCACTCATTAGCCACTCCCAGCTTTTCTATTTTTATTTTGGTACCTTCTCGGGACATCAGATTAGCATTTGAATTTGAGGAAGAATATTTGAATATTAAGCATTTTCAACCATGAGAATTTTTACCAGTTAAACTGAAACTACCTACTTTTTGATCCCCAGTTACAAGCGAGACCCATGCTCCCAGTTCTTCAGCCACGACTGTGAGTAACGCTGGCATGGGTAGGCACCATGGCAGTGGCTGCCAGAGCAGACCAGGGCCGGTGGGTATTCTGGTAACACTGCAGCTGCACTCACAGTAAATGTGATTTCCACAAACTTGATTTCTTAAATTTTATTTAAGCTGCCGTCTTTATTTTTTATTTGTCCTCTTTTATTTTATTTTTCGCTAATGTCACACACACACACACACACACACACACAAGATATAGCACTAGTTATATATCAAATCAACTATACCAAAGAAACTTGTCTCAAAGGCAATGAATCATGATGCTTCCAAATAAAGGCACACAGATAGCCTCTGATTTAAATGGTGGAACTGATCTTTATACTGAGAGATAAAGAAAATATGTTAAGAAGGGAAAGAGGCTGAGCCAACTGAGGCTTCAATGATGATATACTTCAGTGGTCATTTATGAATGGAAGTTATTTACTGATCAATGATTGTATACTTCAGTTGGTCGTTTATGAATGGATGTTATTTACTGAGCAATAATGGTGTACTTCAGTTGGTCATTCATGAATGGGGGTTATTTACCAAGCAATGATGCTGTACTTCATTCAGTTGGACGTTCATGAATGGAGGTTATTTACTGAGCAATGATGGTATACTTCAGTTGGTCGTTCATGAATGGAGGTTATTTACTGAGCAATGATGGTGTACTTCAGTTCCGTCAATAAGACAAACATATTTCCTACTTCCAGAAAGTGTTTACTATAATGAGGAACATCAACAGCAAAAACAATCACTTAATTACAACTGGTAATTACAGCTTGTACAAGAATTTATACCGGCGTGACCACTCCATTTTGAGAATCTTCGGACAGTTAAAATTAAAATTAGAACATGTGGGAGGAGACTGTGACCCACTGTGACCCTAGGCACTGATGACCCCACAAGCCACACGAAGGTTGTTTATTGTCTTCATCCTGATGCCAAAAGAAGCCGCTGATGGGGAACAATGTGGTAGGTTGAGGTGCAAAGTGGAGTGTGGATGGAGCCAGTGCAGATGTTGAGGCTTTTACTGTGCTTCAGATGAAGCATGATGCCACGCTGGACCAAAAGATGGAGCAGGGGAGCTGTTGCAAGTCCTAAAGTCTGAGTTCATAGTCAGCTCCTGGTCTGTGTGGAACACGTTAGAGGCTTGCTGGGGCTGCACATTGAGACACTGCCTCCAAAGTGAAATCCTATCCTTCTTTACGGTGTCCTTAGGAGGACACCCATAAGCAATTTTTGTCAGCTTTATTGATGCTGCTTGAATCACAGTCAGTAGGAAAGACAAAGGCAAGTCCAGAACGAGGGGCTTTTTTGCTCTCATGGCCCCTTGATCTCTCCCTGTCCTTCCATTCTGCCACACTTCTAATAATTAGTACACAAGAGAAACTTTCCCATGTCTAAAAGCGGGGAGGTAATAAGACAAAGCTGAGACAAGAACTGTTTTGAATCAATTGTTCCCTGTTTATACTTTAGGTTTAATCTCTTATGATTTTATTATTTCCATTTATGTGTAGTTCTTAGAAATAGAGCCCACAATTGACATAATTGATGCTTATAAATTTACTATCATAAAAGTAGACTTGGCATCTCTGCCTCCTCGGTCTGTTGAATTGTAGCTCTCGTTTCTAGTTTTGTTTATTTTCCCATCTTCTATATCAGCGTTGTTTCACCATTTACTTCATCAAAGAACAAGCGCTTAAGTTTACCCAGAACATATTTGGTTTGCATAATTAACTCCTGATTTTAAAAAATCCTATATTTTTGTTGTATAGCTTTGTAATTTCCCAACTTAACTTCAGTGCTACCAATGTAGGCTTTTGTTGCTGTTTTCTGTTTTTTAATAAGACATACATAAGTATGACTTTTGCTCCTGGGTGGAGTTTGGTTTCATGTTCTGAGTGTGATATTATTTTGTTTGTTTAGTAAATAGTGTGTAATTATCCCTTCGAGTTGACATCTGCCTATACCTCAATTAAAATGGGTTGGTGGTTCTTCTCGGTTTAACTTTTTATCATGAATTACTGTACTGAGTTCATGGGAGTCTTGAGGAAACAGTCCTGAAGAGAGAGGCAAGTGCTGTGGTAAAAACCCAGCAACAGGAAATCAGAGGGTTGACAGTTGCATTGGCATAGATATAAATACAGATAGAGATCAACTCGGATACAGATGTAGAGCAATGAAGTACAGATAGAGCTCCATCTGCGGCTTGGATGAGAGCTTTCTTGCAGGGGAGCAGTATCATCTTACCCGTGGCAGCGGCAGTGGGCTGGGGGCAGCACTAGGGAAGCACTGAAAGAAGAGAATGGAGGAAAGAATTCAGGGAGCTTTGCTACAAATTTGACATAAATGGGGCAATTCTTGAAAGTGGAGGTGGGAGAGAATGCAAACATACCTTAAGATGGGTGTCCTTAAGGCAAGTGAGTGTGTCATACTGATGATTAAGGAGTACAAGGAAAGACACTTTTCAGTGGTGATGAAGTGAACGGTTATAGATATTTTAGTTGTGTAAAGCATTAGAAGACATGGGCACAGAGCACGAGCAGAGGGATTGGCCCTTTCATTATTCAAGCTCTGTTAAGAGGAAGAGTCCCTGCAGCTGCAAATGAAAATGACCTGATGGATTTCTTGGAAAGAACGCTGATCAATTTTATTGATGACTTGTATTAATTCTCACGAGGGATGATCCAAGACAAACAGCTAAGTGTGAACAGGGTTGGGGTGCACTGGGGATTCCAGGCAGGAAAAGCTGCCTTAGACTTGGATGGTATGGTTGCTTTCATCTGTCATTGATGCCCACCCTGGGGGAAACAGTCTTGGTTGAGGTCTCACCAGGAAGAGTTAATGTAACAACTGCTTAAAGGAAAATGTGACTCTAATATCCTTTGCGTTGTGATATAATCACCAATGAGTAGGTTGATACCATAGGAATATTTATGTCATTGTAAGCATACAAATAAAAGCAGGAAAAATTGCAAGTACATTTTTGCCAGAGTGAGAACTAAAATATCTTAATAAAAGGAAATAATGGGTCTAAACTAACTCTATTAAATAAATTAACAACTGCAAATCATACTCCTGTGTTCAAAAGCCTGGTTTTGTAGGAAGCCACATGTTAAATCTCCAAAGACAGCCATAAAAATTGCACACTAATTTTTAAAAACAAATTTGCATTTTGCTTGTGTGTTTACCACATGCTGGATGTTATGTTCAGTAAGGTCTTGAGGTACATAATTTTATTTTTCCTCATAGTTATCCTGAAAAAGATGATAGCCACATCTTATTAGTAAGTAAACTGAGATTCAGAGGGGTCGTTTTTTGTAATGTCATGTGAGATGAATGAAGCAAGCTTTGGGGAGGTGTCTCTGTAGGTATGCTTACTGTACAAACATGAGCACCTGAGTTCACATCCCCAGCACCATGTCTTTAACTTCAACACTGGGAACATGAAGACACACACACACACACACACACACACACACACACACACAAAGATGAATGGTACAAGCTATATTGTTACCAGATGTTCATGGTCTTTGCTATATTCTACTCTATTATTTATTACTATGTTTGCCAAGCCTTTATTAAGAGACAAGGGTACTATCATGAAAAATAGCTCCCAAATCCACCGATCTCCTTTACTGCATACGTATAATATTCCATTGAGAGGTTTGGGATAATTTCTTGCATCTCACTGTCAGAAAACCGTATTAAAATGGAGCAAATACAGTAAACCAGAAAGGATGCTACATTGTCTAGAAAATACAGATGAGAAATGTTTGATGGTACTGGCTAAATGGTTGGCTTGGAGACTGGAAGGCTTGGGATACACACACATGCACACACACACACACACACACACACACACATACACACATACACAGACATTTTCCTGCCATGCAAAATATGTTTATGAAGCCATAAAGGTTTCTAGTCATGGTCTCACTGTGTAGCCCTGACTGGCCTCAAACTCCCCATCTTCCTGCCTCAGTCTTCCATGTGTTGACAGAACAGACCTTACACTGTCCTGCCCATATTAAGTCAAGATTTTTAATAATATATTAAACCTGTTTTAAATTTACCAGACAAATCTATATTTAAATTAGGTACTGCACATTTTATAAACACTTAGTTAAGACCAAAAATAAGTAATAAACATTTGACAATATGGTTCGATTTCTTTAGGCACCAAGAATTGCCAATTAGTCAGCTAAACCTCGTGAATGACCTTTCAGATGGTAGATGCTGGAAGGAATGGTTTTGAATGGTGGCAAGGAAGAAGCTGTCCTGATCCTCACTATGTCAGACTGTGCAGCCTGCTTGGGGACCAGTCTGATGATGGGTGCTAAATGCTGGAGCTTTCTGTAGACCGTGAGGCTCAGCAAATCAAACTCCACTCCTAAAAACATTTACTTTATCAAACAATTCAATAATTACGAAAAGGAATTTGTCAAGATATTATTTCGAAATATCTTTCTTAGTTGTTTAATATCTGGTATCAGATGTTTGAAGAGACACAGAAAAAAGAAACCAGGGACTTAAGCTTCATATTTTTAACAGCCCAAAGCACTCCTTTGACATGGAAGACATTTTTTTTCACATCTAATCAAAACATGAGCTCACCCTGGAGTCTGTTCACTTGAGCAAAGCTCTTTGAAGCCTTTTCACCTCAGGGGTGAGACCTTCTCCCCTTCCTGCTCTGCATCGCGACAACTTTCAGTTCTTCCAACTGTAAAACACATAACTCGGTTTCAGAGTGGAATCGTTCTGAAGCTCATATCAGCATGATTGTAGCCGAAATAGACTAAACAAAAAAAAAAAAAAACATGCAGTCGGTACAAATTGCTGTGGGTTATCTCTGCAGCTACAACATGTGGTGAGAACCTGGAAGCTTCCTGGGCAGAATTTATGAGCCTTCCAGTAAATCAGCCCAGCTCAGTGTCTCAGACCTGTGTCCAGCTCCCCTTGGCTGTCTAGACACAGCCTAAGATGAGGCTTCAGAAATGGGTAGGGACAATGCTGCCAAAGCCACCAGAAGCCTTTGACCTTCTTCTAATGTTTCAACCAGATAATTATTTTCCCTCTCAAGAATTTGGCTGTCCTTTAAGGGGGAAAAAATAAGATTTTCCATGTGAAGAAGCCCTGAAAGAAAATACTCTGGAGAAAGGTCAGTGTGATGGATCCAAAACTGGATTCCTCAGAGCTGCTCAGAGTATGGAAAGTCTGGGCCCGCTTTGCTTCTCCTGCCTTCCAGCTGGCCAGGAGCTCTCAAGAGAACCTCCCATCTCAAAGGAGCCCTTGCTGTGTGGTGGACGTATTTCCAAATGAAAGAAGCAGCAGCTAAAATTAGAGAATGGGCAGAGATTTAATTAGATCATTTCAAAGTACTGCATTTTTTTATTCTTTTTAAATAACCTCCCACCCTTTCTGCTCAAGAGCAAAGGTGTAGCCTTTCTAACTTTCCAACAATGGATTTTTATCCTTGTAAGTAGACAGCATATTTCCTCTAACTCTATCCCAACTTATTTAAAATTACTCACTCTACTTCTCATGGCTTCTCTTTTTAAAGGTTTATATTCTGTGTTGTTTATAAAAGTCAAGAATCTGGTCAAAAATGGAAAGCATGATTTTAAACATAAGCACTGTCCAAGTTTATTCCATTCTGGTTTCGTTCACTGATGTATTATTTCACGCATTCACTCATTGTATAGAGGTCAGATGCCAAGGGCAATGGGAGGTCCTGGTTCTACTGTTTATCTGGCCCCTGATCTGGCCAGATTCAGCTCTCTCTGAATCTGTTTCCTCATCTATGAAAACAGCTCTTTGGCCCAATTATCAGGGTTGCCATCGAGATTCAATGGGGTAGCTTCTCACAAAATGGTTAAAACATAAACAAAAACAAAACCCAGTTTCCCCTCTATCCATTGCTGTACCTCAAAAGTCAAAACCACTGGCGTTGTCAGTCAACTGCCTGTAAAATTCATAACTGAACTGAATTAAAATATATATTGGTGACTCATCTATACCAGCGAGGATGGCCCAAAGAAGCCTCTGCAGTGTTGTGCACTGCTGCATCATCTCCTGAGATGCTGCATCTCCTGGGAAACAGCAGGTGTGTGCCCACCAGAGTCCAGACGTCCAGCTGTTCTGTAAAGCCAACTCAGAAGTGAGTCCTAGGAAAATGGTCCAAATGGGGAAATCCTGACAATAAATATTTACTCAGGATAAACATGATAAATACGAAGTTCCTCCCAAATAATTGCTTAAATGGAAAAAAGCAAACCCAGAAGTAAAAACAAAGTCAAATTCTTAAAAGACACAACAGCAGTGCTTAAATAATCTAGGCAAATGCTTTTAGTCAAATCAGCCAGTGCTGTGGCAGCCTCAATATGCCTCGACAAGCCAGAGGTTGACATTTTATTTTGTAGATTTATCTTATGTGTATGGGTGTTTTGCCTACATGTACCTCTGTGCGCCACTTGTATGCCTGGTCCCCACAGAGAGCAGAAGAGGGCACTAGATGCCCTGGAACTGGAGTTACACACAGCTGAGGACCACCTTCTGAATGCCGGAAATCAAGCCCAGGTCCTCTGGAAGAGCAGGAGTGCTCCTAACATCTGAGCCATCTCTCTCCAGCCCCAAGGGGTTGTTGCGTTATGACTGAGCATCATCTATACAAAAATGAACTCAAGAGTGATGTGCGAACTGAAAGATGAGCAATTTCACATAGAACTGGGAACTGCTGAAAAATGCCAGAGCCAAAAAGGCAGTTTATTTCTCAATGTAAACAAAGGAAAGAGTAAAATAAAGATTTTTTTCAAAGCAAAATGGGTCTCAGCATGACAAAACTGAGAGCAAACATAAAGCCATGACAAGAAATGAACATCACAGAGACTTCCCTAATCAGAGGTGATGGTTTTCAGCTTGGGATGAAGAATAAAGTCCAGTTATACTTTTTGGATTTCTCAGCAAATAAGTGCTTTGAAAAATAAAAGAGGTAAAAGTTTTTGTTTTTTTTTTTTTTTAAAAAAAAAAGCCAAAAGAGAAAAGATGGGGATGATAGGTAAAATGCAAATAGAAGTGAGAAGCCACTGAAGTGATGGGTGATAAAAAGGTCGGGTTCTGTTTTATACCATCAATGATGACTTTCAAACAAACAGCATCAGTTAGGCTATAGGGGATCAGCCTCTCTAATGAAAATATTTTAAGGCTTTGGTGGGGAATCGCTGTTAAGTCACAAAACTCACGGAGTTATTCAGTACTTCTGGGTGTTAACTTTCTGACGCATGCCTACACTTACTAACTGCCTAATCATAGCTTTGCGCACCGTGTAATCAGATTAAGTATTTCTACACATTTTAAAGGCTTTACTCCTAATTTTCCCATTTCAGTTTCTACGTTATTGTTAGTACTGTGAAAATCTGTTGATTTTTGTGTATCCTGAAGTTAGCCATGGCCTTTTAAACAAAGTGACTTGTTTAATCATAGTGCTGTGGTTTTTTTTTAACTATTTTTATTTTATGTATGTATGCTTACATGTATGTATGTATGTATGTATGTATATGTGTGCATGTGGGGGACATGTGTCTGCCATGGTGTACATGTAGAGTTTGGAGGAGACCCTTCTGCAGTCGCCTCTCTCCTTCCACCATGCGCATTATCTCACTGGCCTTTAGTATACATTTTGTTACATTTTTGGGTAGTCTAACTGAGTAACTTTGGATATGGCAGATTATTAGGATTTTATTAATTTCTTCCATACTCTGATATCTCACTACTGGGTTCCATATAACATCCGCTTTCGATATTATTTCAGTTTGTTCTGTATTCGCAGCTGTGGACCCTTCCTTTTATCTTTGGGATCTTGCATACTTTCCCCCCATTTCCTCAATGTTTAGGATTATGTGTAGTAGCTCCTGGGATGTGTTTGTCCTATGTGTCATTTTTTATTGTCTGCTTCATCAATAATCATAACCTGCATGAATTACCTGCTTTTATGTCTCAATCTTTTAAAGATTTCCACAAAGAAACTCTGACTTTTCCTTTTTCTCTTTCTTTCCTAAATAGTAAGATATTTAGGGTCATCCAGTCTCCAGCAGCTGTGCACTGCTCCCCCTTAGAGTTAGGAAGTATTTAGATTTTATTACTCTCTATGAAGTCATATTCTTGCTTTGTGTTTGATGTGATGACTATCCTTGAGTATATCGTTCAAGTTTGCTTTTTTGTCTTTTCTTTTTTTTTCTTTCTGAGACAGGGTTTCTCTGTGTAGCCCTAGCTGTTTTGGAACTCGCTCAATAGACCAGGCTGGCCTCGAACTGAGAGGGCTACCTGCCTCTGCCTCCCATGATCTAGCATTAAAGGTACATACCACTACACCTGTTTTGTACTTTTCTCTTTTGAAACTCATTTATCTTTCTTCTCTTTTCTCTCTTCTTCCTACAAAGAATTTATTTATGTGAGCAAAGAATATGATGTTTAAAGTTTGTCAGGTCTGGTATTGTGTGTGTATTGTGGTCTAAATAGTAACTGTGTTTTGTAAATGTTTGTGTATAATAGAAAGTCTTTCTCTGAACATCCTAAGTGTTATCTATCCCATCTCTCCTTTTTTCCCTCTGTGTTGCACTCCCTTCCCCATCTTCCAGGTAAGTCTTCCACCCCATCTTTTCCACTTCTGCCCGCCATAGCACCTGTGTTCTACTGTTTCTATCTCTAGAGCTTGCACCCCCACCCCACGGTCCCTTTCTACTTCCCTGGTATCTTCAGTTACTACAGGTGAGATATATATTCACCTCTAAAAATGCATAGATAAGATCCACAAAAAAGAGAAACTGTGGTGCTTGGCTTTCTGGATCTGTGTTACCTCAGTATAATATTTTAGTTCTACCCATTTTCCCACAAGCTTCATGTCTTCATTATCTGTTGAATAATATTCCATTGTGTATACACAAAAAATTTTCATTGTCCATTCATCAATTGAAGGACACTTAGGTTGTTTCCATTACTAGAGCTTCAAAACTGCAAATTCTAATCTCAACAGAGATCAATCATTACAGTTCCAGGAAATCTGTCCATGTACATTGCCAAGTCCTTGTTGTTCTGTTGTCTGCCTTCCCAAAGTCTTCCTTCTTTCTTTCTCTGGCTGTTAGCTCTTTTTTTGTGTGTGCCTTTGTGTTCCTTTTCTTCATTGTGGCATAGCTTCAGCTGTGGGTGCTTTCAGTGAACTGTTCTCATGAACATGGAAAGTCAGAGACAACATCATAGTCATCAAGGATGAGAAACAGTCCGCATGCCATTCATCTACAGAGGTGCAGGGTAGGGGAAGACTTTCTTCTACATTGGAGTAGAGAAACCTTGCTCTGCAAGCCTAGCTGCTCAGGAGCAGTGGATAAGGCCCACTGGACAGTTCTGACATCCTTAAGGGATGGTACTCCAAACGGTCTGCTGCATGCTGCTTGTCCTGGAGCCCTGCCCTGGGCACAAAGCTCTTTTCCACCCAGAGTGAGGAAACACTCTCACTCCCGCCATTCTCTGCCCACGCACCAATCCTAATGTTGGCTTGCCTTGAGAAAAGAGGTGATAGTTCTCTTGAGAGGACAGTGTAGAGGAAAGAGAGTAAAATTAAGCCACCACCTTTTCAAACTCCTCTGGGGGATGTAATGATGAGCATAAACGTGGTACACTTGCTGTCTTCATGGTGTGCACCGGCTGCATGGAAGAGCAAACGTTCATCAGAATAAATAGCAGAGTGTGTATGAAGGATTACAGGGAGGAGGGGAGCAAGCGGGAAAGAAAGAGCAGAAGACGGAGAAAAGAGATGCCGTTCTGAAATTGGAGCCTTGATCTCTGGGAAGAAAATAAGGTGGAGGAGAAGTGTGGAAAAAGAAGCTGACTTGGTAGGGACGTCGTAGAAGTGACGTCTGTGGACATAATGACTGAGCTGAGACCCCTCCCTTCCCCCTCCGTAAGGAGCAAGTGCTGTGCAGAGAGTTCTGGGCAGAAAGCAGTACCTGCAGCTGCAGTTGTAGGCCCAGCACACCTGACACTTTCCAGAAACCTCAAGAGGTGTGGTAGCTAGGGAGGGAAGAATAAAGTGTCAAAGACACCAGGGATGAAGGCAAGTGCCATCTGGAAGTCAGGTTTATGAGCCAGCATACCAGGGGTGGTGATTTGAATGAAAATGGCCCCCATAGGCTCATAGGGAGTGGCACTATTAGCAGGTGTGACCTCGTTGGAGTAGGTGTGGCCTTGTTGGAGGAAGTGTGTCACTGGGGGCAGGCTTTGAGGTTTCAGAAACTCAAGTTCACTTGCTCTTCCTGCTGCCTGCTGATCCAGGATCCAAATGTAGAACTCTCAGCGCCTTTTCTAGTACCATGTCTTCCTGTGTGCTGCCGTACTTCTCACTGTGATCTCAATAGATGAACCCTCCTAACTGTAAGCCAGTCACAATTAAGTGTTTTCCTTTAGAAGCATTGCCGTGGTCGTGGTATCTTTTCAGAGCAATAAAACCCTAAGACACCACCTGTAGTCTTTATTCTTAAATGCATACAATCATTATGAGGCCACTTTCAGGAGGCCATAAGGATTAAGTGCATAGAGCCAAAGGAAATGGCAGCGTGTTGCTGGGAGACCAGCGAGGAGACTGACGTAATAGTTTAGAAGACAGCTAATGGCGAGGTGGTGGTTCATATCAAAGGAAGGCACTCCTTGGTGGTAAGATGGAAGTGCAGTGTGTAGATATCAAAATTATCTGCATCATCTCTGGGTTACACCACAGCTGGCTGGACTAGGGAGTGGGGGAGAAAGCCGAGCTGGAAGTCGCTAGTTCAGTTCCTCATGTTGCTGTTTGTTTCCGTGAGATGCTCAAGTGGAGAAGCTGTGTGACTCTACCTGTACGACTCTAGGCAAGGTCTGGACAGAGCACACAAACTTGACTGCCTTCTGGGCTTAGTGGAAATGGGACTGCTAGGCCCAAATGAAAACATGTCAAATAGGAGTAAGCAGAAAAGAAAAATACTGCTATTATCCATTGAAATTGAACTATTTTTTTGAAAACATAACAGTAATATCCCCAAATATCCACAAATGATCATAAATTTTCATTCTGTAACTATAGAAAGCTTCAAAAAAAAAGCAATAGCAATAAATGTGACAGTCATGGGCAATATGCCATTTACGTTGGCAAAGCAAAGATGAAATTATTTCATTACTCTAGAAGGTTAAGTAAAATCATTATACATTTATACTGATGAATGCCATACCATCATAATTTTCTGTTTCTAAAGACTTTATGGCATATAAATGACCAGGATGTAACAGCAAGTGAAAAAGAGGGACAGAAAATTAATAGAGCATGTGCTGGGTAGTTTTATGTCAACTTGACACAAGCTGGAGTCATCTGACAGGAGGGAACCGAAGTTGAGAAATTGCCTCCATGAGATCAGACTGTGGGCAAGCCTGTAGGGCATTTTCTTAATTGGCAATTGATAGGGGAGGGCCCAGGCCATTGTGGGTGAGGTTATTCCTGGGTTCTATAAGAAAGTAGGCGTGGAAGCCATAGGGAACAAACCAGTAAACAGTGTTTCTTCCATGCCTTCTGCATCAGCTCTGTCTCATCGTACCTGAACTAACTACTTTCAGTGATGAGCTATTACCTGGAGTGTGTGTGAAAAAAAGCCCTCCCTCCCCACGTTGCTTTTGGTCATGGTGTTTCATCACAGTTATAGGAATCCTTTGACAGAAATTGGTAACAGGACTGTGGGGAATTGCTGTGATAGGCATGACCATGTTGTTTTGGGGAGGATTTTAGAGGGGCTTTGGAACTTTAGGCTAGAAAGGTCATTGGGTTTTCATTGGCTTTTTCAACAGCCCAGTGAGCTGTTCCAACCTGGCCTGGAGGATTAGAGGACGGTGTTGAAAACGGTACTGGTGACAGAGGCCTAGCTTGTGACGTTCTAGGTCAATAGTCCTCAACCTTCCTGATGCTGCGACCCTTTCATACAGGTCCTCATGCTGTGGTGACCTTTGACCATAATATTTCATTGCCACTTAATAACTATAATTTTGCTACTATTATAAATTATAAATATCTGATCGGCAGGCTATGTGACCCACAGGTTGAGAACTGCTGGTTTCAGAAGCAGGCAGTCTCTATTGGGGACTTTTGATTTTTAAATTAAGAATCTGTGGTTCTGGTCAGCTGGGGCTGAGGAATCAGCCACTATTAACAAGAGACCAGTAAAACCTTTGCTTTACTGGGACAACTGATGCTGGCCAGCTGGAATTGAGAAATCAGTGATGATTAAGAAGAGACTGGCATCACTGAGGTGAAATCTTCTGGGAAGTGTTTCCTCTGGGTCAGCACTCAGAAGTTGTGTTCAGGAGGTGGCCAAGGTTGTACCTTGTGCTGACAGCTGACCCTGGTAAGAATCTCTCAGCTGGTATGGGTTTGAAGCATGAAGGGGTCATGGAGAGCAGCTGAGGCTTGGCACTGTGAGAGACCAAGGCAAACCATGACTGAAGGTACAGCCTCAGTAGCCGCTGAAGCCCTGAATTGAAGGGGTCATGCAGAGAGTTGAGGCTTGGCCCTGTGAAGAGAGCCCAGGAGAGACTATTGTTGAAAGAGCAGCCCAGTTGCAACAAGAGTCCCAGCATTCTGGAGACCCCAGCATTCTGGAGACCCCAGCATTCTGGAGACCCCAGCGCCATGGGACTAAAACAACGCTAGAGCCGACAGGAGAAAGAGGGAACCTCAGCACTATCAAAAATGATCAGAATGGAAAACTATAAGAAAACAAGGTTATCTATAAGCAGTGGAACATGCTTGGTTGTCCTTCTTCTTGTTCTTTTGTCTAGTTTCCAAATTTCTAGTGTTGGTATTCATTACATACTATGTGTCGTTTTATTATCTGGAAGAAAATAGAAAACTCCAGTGTTGTCCTGGTTATAATTGACACCAAGAGGCACCTTACCTCTCAGTACAAGTGACCGGGCTTTTCACACCCAGAAGAGTATCTGTTCTCTGAATATAGCCAAGTCGTAGGTTTTTTGTTTTGTTTTGTTTTGTTTTGTTTAGATTTATTATTATTCTTTTTCAAGTTTTATAAGCTATTATATAGGAAAAAAACTGACCTAATTACTGGACAGTGGCAAGTGCTTTCTCCAGAGCAGAGCCACCCGTCAGTACATCCCCAGTGCTGTGGAGCTGGGAATGGAACACAGGGTGTCACCCCTGCTAGGTAGCTGTCCCCACACTGAGCTCCTTCCCCTGTAATCTTGGAGGAAAAGGAAAATTGTAATTTTATTTAAAAATTGATATCCCCTTTCTACAGGCTCTTCAGTTTAAATCTCAGCACTGTAAATAACTGTGAGATCTTCCCTGTATGATTTATTAAAAAGAATCCTCTGAGAAGTACGCATCGGAGCTCGCTCGTTATTTTAAAATACAGTGCGCGGCTTGTACTTGCGTCCAGAGCTTTTCAGGGAACTAAACTTTGGAACTGTCATCGGTGTCTGCAGCGCTCTGAGATCATTTTGAATTTGGTTCATAGCTAAATGCATGTATTTTTTTTTTAAACTCTAGGAATGTATACAAAGACTATCGTTTCCTGGAGTTGGCCTGTGATTCCCAGGAGGATGTGGACAGCTGGAAGGCATCTCTGCTAAGAGCTGGGGTCTATCCAGATAAATCTTTAGTAAGTTGGATTTTTTTTTAATCTAAAAAGTACCATTTCATACCATGTTGAAGAAAATGCATCAATTTCTCTAAGTTAGTGAAACAAATACTTTTAAATTTAATTCAACCCCTTTTTATACTGATGCTGCCTTATTATTTAGACATGAGTATTTTGATGCTTTTTTCTCCATCAGATTTCTTCAAAAACTAAACAATGTATCTGATAAATAAAATGTCCCATTCTGCTTCAATATATGTGCTTTTAGAAATATTTTAATTCTATTTAAAAATTTGATGTCTTCTATATATTACCTCACAGCTGGTATAATACTAGTATACTATCATTCATCATAATGATTGTGTGTGTGTATACACTTATTTTTATAAAAGCTTCTTCTACTATGTCAGTATTACTTCTATCCCTAGTTATGTCTGATTCAGACTCTGGATAATGTCACTATGAGTGTGAAGAACAGAAAAATACATAGCTCTTCCCACTTATCTTTATTAATATACTTCAAGTGTCTGGGAGACACTTCTCTCCTTGTGTTAATAAACAGACCTTGTCTTTGTGCTCTTTACCAAATGTAATGTTACACAGACATCTCTGAAATTAGACTTCAGAAGTCCCTCTGTTGTCTTTGCTCACACCAACCAACACAGTGTGCCAGCCTTTCAGTCTCGCTCTTTCTCTGTCCTTCCCCCCCCTTTTTCTCTCTCCCTCCCCTCCTCCTCTCCTTCCCTCTCTTTGTCTCTCTCCATCCCTCTCCACCCACATGCTGCTCCCTATAGCTTGCCACAAATCCACATCTCTTCTCAGAACTAGCCTGCTAGGATTGATCCCTGATGACTTAATGAGGCATGACCTTCACAGTGCCTACTTGGCTCTCTGTGCTGACTACTTAGCCTATTTAGTTTCCCCAACTTTAATTTCTAAAATGAAAATAGTGGTAAGTCCCCTATAGAGTGGCCAATAAAATGCAGTAAGACAATGTATAGAAAACACAAGCCAAAACATACCTAAGTGAACACTCTTAATTTCATGTATAAAATTAATTATTATGATCGCTCTCATTTTCATTATTAACAGCTTCTTTGGGTACCCAGTGAAGGTTAAGATATTATATAAGGCCCTGGGAAATTTTTCCAGTCAGTAAAGCTCTTGTTATATAAGCACAAGTACCCTGATTTGAATCCCCAGAATCTACATGAAAGTTAAGCTTAGTGTCTTGCACCCATAATTCCAGTGCTAGGAGGTAGAGATGAGAAGATCCCAGGGGTTTTCTGGCTAGCCGGTCTAGCCAAACAGGAAAGTTTCAGGTTCAGTGAGAGGCTTTGTCTCAAAAATAAGGTTGAAAGCCATCGTTGAAGACACCTGACACCAACCTCTGACCTACACAAACATACAGGAACACTCACATACACACAAAAGGGAAAATTAAAGTTGGCAATATGTGCCAACTGTTGCTTTCCACAATTTCCTTCAAGGATAGTGTTGGTGTTTTGTATGCACTGTGTGGTCTCTCAGGTCCTGCTCGAACAGCTGCCTGCCCTTGATGTCTGATGGCAGCCTGCTGCTGAGACCATCAAGTCAGCTACAGACTCCATTTGAGAACACACTGAATTACATATAGAAGCGATAGTTTCAGGTTGTTCTTCCTAACATAGAAAGATTTGATGAAATCAGATTATCCTAAAGACTGATATCATTAAGGAAAATTTTAGGACTTCTGAATGGTATGTTTTGCTTTCAGGTCAATGGACCACTCAGTCACTAGCAGATCAGTCAGTTGCTTCCCTGGTAGAAAAATAGTTGTGCTTTCTATACAGACATCTCTATTTGCCTGGGGAGAAAATCCTAATCTATAAGCTATACGTGTTTAGGGGTGATATGTGATTGACTAGATATGCACATTTGCATGTATCTGTACATGGCGTGCATGTATGTATGCACATGGTATGTGTGCAAGTATGTACATGGTGTGTGTGCATATATGTATACACATGTGATGTATGTAGAGGTCAGAGGACAACATAAGGGAGCTGAACCTCAGATGTTTCCCTCCTTTTACTTAAGACAGACTTGCTATTGGCTTGAAACTCACCATTTGGACCAGGTTAGCTGCCTGTCAGCCTCCCGGGATCTGTCTGTCTCTGCCTTCCATCTTGTCTTGCTAGGTGACAGACATGTGTGCTATCATGCCTGGTTGTTTATTTGGATTCTGAGGGATCTGAACTCGGGTTCTCTTGGTGGCAAGGCAAGTATTTATGACTGAGCTAGGAAAAACTTCTATTTCCATCATTTTTTAAGCGTGTGTGTGATTTTGATAACATTTAGATAAATATCTATCACTCAATTTGAATAAAATAATGTTTGAGACCAATTAGTTTATTATGATTTCACATGTACATTGTAAATAATATCCCCACTGTGTTTTCTGTTGTCTCCATGTAATAGATTATTTTATGTTGCTCACATCAAAATGTTTTGTGAACTTGTTTCTTGTCACTTAAAGCATTTCTCTGGAGATTTTCTTTTTAAAAACACATTTTTTCTTTTGCATCCCTTTTCTAACTATCTCTTCTTCTTTGGATCTTACCTCACCTAGACTTGCAGGCTTAGCCAAATGTAGGGATCCTCCTGTCTCCACTTCTCCATCACTGTAATCACAGGCCACAGCAAGGCTTTAAAGAATGCTGAGCATCTGAACTCATGTCTTCATGAGAATGGGGCAGGTACTTTGCCAACAAAATCTCCTATGCCCCTATTTCTTGTAATTCCACTTCCTTTGATTATTAAATTGAAGTTAGGATCACTATAAGACTATATGATGTTAAGTATACAGGAATTTACACAGTCTCAAAATGAAGATGTTTTTGATGGAATGTCTAGCTAACTTCAGAATAAAAAACAAATTGTGCATGTGTGCGCACCAGTGGTTAGGAACTATTAAATCTCTCAAGACTATTACCAACATGTGTATAAACTCTTTCTCATAAAATTGATTATAAATAAATGTGAATTGATCTGAGGAACACGATCTGATAAACATGACTTTTGGACACAATATTGTTGGCTTTCCACATGACACTCAGGAATTCTAAATTGCAATTATTTTGAAACACGAACCATGTCGTGGTTTGGGGTAGAGATGACAGCAAATCCACTCTTGGGTGAATCCTGCCGCTGCTATGTACTGGGCACCTTGACCAACCCTCCACTCATTTACACTTTTCTAAGCTCCAAACAGCAGCTTCCTCAGAAAGAAGGTTCTGGCGCATCACAATTAGCTTCCCGCCTGCAGCTGGTGACTATGTTCAGGACCGCATGGCCTTTATCATTCTTCAGCATCCCAAATGTGCATACAAAGCTGCACTTCTCAATGTTACGATTAAATTTTCTTTGGAGATTGTTGTTGGAACTTGACTGTGTCGGAGACAAATTTCTCCTCGTTGTCTAGGGAGCCTGGTTGTGTAGAGGGAGTCCTGTGAATGCCTGGGGACAGGCCAGCCTTCAAGGCTGAATCAGGAAGGCAGAGCTTAGCACAGGGCCTGTCAGGCAACCTAAAAGCCTCATGCCTGCTCTTAGACACTGGCCCTCCAGCCATGGAAAAATGTGAGATCCAGACTTGCCCTGGAAATGATTTAGTGTGAAGTCAGTTAAGCAAGAAACCTCTGAGCGTTTTAAAGGGCTCCTATTCCCTGCAAAACACACACACACACACACACACACACACACACACACACACACACGTTTTTATACAGAGGGGTTTCTGTTACATATCCTCCAGTGTGAACCAGTGTGAATCACTTCTTCAGAAGCTAAACATAGTGGTAGAATGAGAAAGAGCTCTGACCCCCAGCTTTCCCTGTGAAGTAGGAACTCTGCAATTATAAGCAGCGTTTTTTTTTTTTTTTCAACTCCTTGTAGGATGAAGCGGTCTTCCACTAAGATCCTTTGGCACCTCAGAAATAAGTTATTTTTAGAAGACTCTACAGTGACTTTTCCTCTATGTCAAATAATAGTTAAAAGAAAGGGTCCCTGTGTCTTCCCAGGCAGGGAGAAGAGGAATGGTCATGAACTTCTCCAAACATTTACAAACGTGATGGCCACACATACACACCATTCGACAGTCTGTGAAGGAATGGGAGGGCCCAACACTTCACTACACGTGGCTGTTTTCCAAACAGTGCTTCACCCAGAACTTTGAGCCACTGTGTGTCCAGTTCCAAAGGTCTTTCTGTGGAAAACTACTTCCAAGGATTTAAACACATGCTGTTGTCAACTAGAATAGTGGGGAGCATTCTAAAACATCCTCCAGCATTCAGGACTACAATGCCTCTCACCAAATAAGATGATTGAGAGCTAACCAAACGAAACAACAACTGGGCAGGTCGTGCCATGTCCTCCACTTCCGGGCTTCTTTATTTAAGGATCAGGGCATCCTACACAGTGACATCATTGTTGCTGCTACGTGTTGAGCCATCTGCCATGGAGTGGGGAAGCCAGTCATCCCCTAGTGTGTAGAAATACTTGGTTGAACTCCTGAAACTGATTTCCTAGATCAAAAGCTTCTCTGCTGTGGAATGCAATAAACTCCATCTGTCTGAGGTATTTTCAGAAATACTGCTCTTCTTAGGAGAGCCAGGGTCCTATTACTCTCTAAAATAGCCTCTACTCATGGTAAAATCCCCAGCAGGACCTTTACTGCCTTTCTGAATGGTTGGCACCATCTTCAGGAAGGATTCCTTTGGGCTTGCTTTTGTTTATGCTTTTTTCTTCATTCATTCTTGTCATTATTTATGTGTCTGATAAGTTTGTGTGTTAATAACTGTGCTGAGGCAACCCACGATACTTAAGAAACTTCTCCACATGATTTTATAAGGGCCTTTATATTTTTCTTGTTAAATATCATGGCTGCAATGGTCCCTGGAAGAGAGATGGTTTCCTTAAGGTCACCACCTGGCACTGAGCTCAGGGAAAGCCTCTCCAGGGATCATTGCCTTCCCACTCTCCCAGAATTTTTTTTTGTGTGTTTTCTCCCTTTAACGGAAAGGCAAATGCCAGATCTCTGAGCTGGCCCATTCCTGCTCCCAGTTTTCCCCTCTGGTGCACACACGTCTCTCACAGCTCTCTGCAACCTCACATCTCAGTGAGACATTTCTGCTGGACCCCTGAGAGGAGAGCTCAGATCTGTTCCAGGCTCACATCCCATCACATCTCCCCCACAGGATCTGACCTTGCAAGGACGCGGGCTGCTCTGGGAGTAATGAATCACCGTTTTATTTTTTTAGGCCATATGTGAGTTAAATTGTTTGATGTAAATCATACTCTCAAAGCTTCAACTTGCAACAGGAGAGTCATTGCCTGCCACTCGCCACTGGCTGCTCTGTCTCCACACACAGTGGTGCTTTTAGAAATGTCTACATTTTTGTGACTAACCTTTCCAGATCCATTTTATTGAATGAGGACTGGTGTTTATTTTGGCTGAAGCCCCACTATACAGTCTTGACTTCCCATGCCAACCCAAGACAAAAACTCATAACTTACAAAAAAAAAAAAAAAAAAAAAAGAATGGCACAGATGGAGCCTGTAACTCGTTCTGCTTCCTCCGTTGCCCCAAGCCACCCACTCCTTTCCTTAGCACTTACTTCCTTTTTAAAAAATTTAATTCCACCTTCTTTGAAACCAAGGATGCAGTGCTTGTTTAAAAAACGTACTGACTGATGAAATTTTCCACTGCTTGGCATGTTGGAGGAGGGGCTATCAGGAAAGGCAAGCCAGCATGCTAACTTCTCTGCCTTTTATGCTAGCGGTTCACTTATTACCAATTCACACCAATTCTTTCTGGCTTGGTTCCTGTACCCCAAGTATTCTGAGTAGAAAGAGGGGGAGAGCGGGGGCAGGAATCTCTGCTCTTGTAAACGCATGATTTCACTTACCCTACATGGATTCTTTGACTTCTGCGTGAGCTCTGGAAATATACAATGGGATGTCAGTGAAGAGTTCAGTTATTCATTTGGATTCTGATCTAGCAAGAAAAACCTCATAATTGTAAAATAAATCTGTATTTAACATATTTCTCTCTCTCTTTTTTTTTTTATTCCTTGTGGCTGCATGCACAGGGAAGCAACAAAGTAAGTTCTCTGTCTTCTTGGAGCTCTTCTGTCTCTCCAGCCCCTACTGCTGCATGTGTCTTGACAAGGCTGATTCTGTGCACGCTGGAATGGCTGCCCTCTGTTCTTGTACAGGGATTATATGGGGCATGCAAATGTTGGGGGCAATGTGTGTGGATGACTATCTGTAGTGGCTGCTCTGTTTTGACCTTTCGGGAAGGAAATACAATGTGTTTTCAGAGCTGATTATGGGGCATGTCAGAGACCTTGCTCAAAAGAAAGTGATCAGCTCCAAAAGGCAGAAAGGTTGAGTGAGGAGGATTTGTCACTGATCAAACTTGGTGAAGCTGGCGTTTCTGACCTCAAATCAAAGCGTGCATGTTTAATACAGTTATAAAAAACCCAAACTGGAGTCCTAATGGCAGCATGGCAGGCTTTGTTGGCAAAACTGAACTGGATCAGTGCACTGGTTTTGAAGGTGCCTTAACATGGATGGATGGAGGAGGGTGGGGTCAGCATCTGAGTTGGCTCCTACATCCTTGATGAATTCCAGCTGCATGGAAGTGGGAGCGTGTGGGAGTGTGTGAGGAGACCAAACAGTATATGTTTATGAAAATGGGTAGTGCACACGAATGGTACAAGCTATTTTAATGTTCTCATTACAATAGATAAATGAGCAATTGGGGCTTCACAGTGTTGCTAGCTTGGTTAAATTCTGATGTAACTTTTCCAAAAGATTAGGGTTACTTCCCATTTATTTAGAAATATAAGAGCAATAATGTTGTTGAAAGTGGCCTTAAGTTAGGCAGAATGGGCTTTTGTTTGGTTTGGTTTGGTTTGGTTTGGTTTTCCCTTCAGATATTGGTCCTTTATCCTACCAGGTGGCCCACTTAAAATGGGCCTCAGTGAATGCAATAAGAATTGAAAAGAATCTCTTATATAAGAGTTGGCCTGCATATTTGAAGCAGCTGGAATTCATCAAAATTTTGCTATTCATAAGCCATATGTATAGAATGTAAAACAAATGTGGGAGATATTTTGCAGTTTAATTTGATGGAATGTGTTATTATGGAGTAAATTAACATAGATGGTTGGCACTAAAAAATATGTCACTTCATAAATTTATACACTGATATAACTGCTCATGACCCAGGCAATAATATTTAATAAAGTTAAAATATTGCCAGAAATGTACAAGATCAGCATTTGTGGAGAAAGAAAGAGGGGAATTCACATCATTTATAGTACACTTTAGAAAAAAAAGCAAGTAACTTTTAAAAAAAAAGATTAAAGTCTTTCCCCACAAAGTAAAAGATAGTATTTCTAGCTAATACTGTAGCACTTAGGAACAAATATTTGGACAAAACGTGAAACTCATGTTTTAATTCTTATGGTATTTCAGTTTTGGAACTGTTAAATATTTTATCCTGACCATTTGCATCACAGCGAATCTCTGTCTAGAATGCCATGTGTTGCATGGGCTATCTGAAAGCAGAACAACCAGCGAACGACCTGAATACTTGTTATCCATGCCCCGGGTTGTGGGTGCACTAATAGGGAGCCAGCTGTGGACATTTGGAAAGGGGCTAACTCTGTCCACAGGAGAAGCATCCATGATTTGTCTCTTTCTCTAGCAGTTCATGGATGAGTTATGTGTTTATAAAGTCCCCTCCCCTGCCTCCCCACCAAAAATTTCTGTGGCAAGAGTCACCATTTGTCGTGTCTAGCTTCAGGAAGCTCTTCTGGATAATAACACTACAGTGGATACAGTTTATTGATTTTTCAACTCATTAAATGCAAAGAATGATTAAAATTAAAAATTTGGAACTGGAGGAGGATAGCTCAGTCAGTAAAGTGTTTGCCTTGCAAGCACAAAGACCTGAGCTCCATCCCCAGCACCGTGTAAAGAGTTGGACATGGCGGTATGTACTTGTAATTCCAGCCCTAAGGGCATAGAATCCGGTAGATCCTTTCTGGCAACCAGCCTCCCCTTACTTTTTAGGGCAATGAGAGGCTCTGTCTCAAAAAACTAAAATCGATGAAACTTGAGGAATTATATCCAAATTTTTCCTCTGACTTCTACAGGTACACATACACACATGCATATACACCCACACACATTCACACATACCCCATGCTTGTACACATATGATCCTACACAGATACACACACACACACACACACTCACACCCCTCAGAAGTTGTAAACTGTTGCTCATTAAGCCTTTTAGAATAGGGCCTCAGGGCCTCCACAGTCACCATCTACACCATGAATATCTGGTATGATAGTGTGGAGGGTCTTCCGTTGCTGGTTGAAGGTAACATTGGTTGGAGGCTCACAAAAATACAAGTGCTTGATGTTTTGATTTGTAATTGAAGAATGGATACTTTGGGGATATTGGTATTTATTACCCCATGCCTTATTTTTAATTGTTTATGTTATGCATAAGTGATAGTTTGTGAGAAACACAGAGCTAGTACTTTTAAAACGCGATCATATTCCGGACTGTAGACTCTGGCATGAAAGAGTCTCTTCAGATCACAAACAGCACATCTGTATGCTATTTTCCTGAAGCTTCAAATTTCAGTGTAAATGGAAAACCCTGCAATGCAAGCTGCGCCGTCTCCAGAGTATAGATCTGGATTCTTCAAAAGGAGAATATGAGATTCCTTTTTTTCCCGTCTCATGCTGGAATGATTGTTCTGAGTCGTCCCTAAGGCCACATACCTGCCACATACAAGAGCCAGCTGTAAAGTATGGTTCATTTCAGATTTGAGAAGGCTAATTGTTTACTGAGTGCATGACAGTTTGCTATGCAGGATGTTAACCAGATCTTAAGGAAAGTAAACTCTGGCTAATGAACATTGCTTTAGATGAGCACATGGACCCGTCTCCCTGCATACAGTAAGTAGAGCACATACCCAGGCACACGCCCACATGTAATCCATGGCGTTTGGAACAACCCTGATGCTCATTTTCTCAGTGACAGGTTTGTTTCATTCGTCTTTAGGTTATGCTTAGAGTTTAGGAGTTCATCCTCCATACTCCATACGTAGAGCACCGGTTCCTATGACAGAAACACAGTTAGACTTATATTAGGGGTATAATAGTATAATAGAACAAAACACAGAAGCTTACATTCCTCCTTGAATAGCAATTGCTATTTCTCCTGAAACGGGTAATTTCCCTTTTGTAAGAAAATAACAGTTACTCTGGGAAAATTTTCTTTTGTGAGTCTTACTTATTTTTCCTTTGGAAAATGTTTATCTGTTGGCATAGTGATCTTCTAACTTGCTCAGGGTAGAGTCTCTGTTTCCCTTAGACAAGTTGCCCTTGACCACAGAAGTCCATGTCTTCACTAGAAAGGCCAGAATCCAGGACATGAGTCAGTTTTGAGAATGTGAACAAACAGCAGATAGCATGTGAAAAAAGTTTCAGAGAGCTTGTTTTGCTTTTGTGCAACTTATTTGTTGAGTACAAATGTCAATCAGAAGTACCATCTGCAAACCTGAGGTTTTGGGGCGAAAATTTTGCTCCTTGCTCTGTCCAAGAGAGAAGCCATTCAATACTACGTAATTTAACATCTCTGAAGGCACATATCTGAGATTTAGTAAACTTTAGGGAATCCTGGATCCCAATATTAATGCTTCTAAAAGTTTTACATTATAGAAAAAGGATTCTTTTATTACCCTTTGAAAGAAAAAAATTATCTGACTTCAGTCTTTTTAAACTAAAGGAGTCTTATACTTCCCCAGGAGAAGTATAAGATTGACCATTTTCATTTGAAAAGGAGAAATTGAATAATATCTTTGAAATCAGAATAAGTTTTCAGTATCTGTATTGGGCTCTAGCACAGTGAAATGCAGTAACTTCATACACACCAAAGGGCTTTGGCGTGCAAGCAAAGAAAGTCATTCCAAGCACCTACTTTCCACCATTTAAAAGCACTTTGTCGGATGATTCCTGAATGCTTTCAGCAAGGAAAGTAGACTAGGCCAGCTCCTGTCAGTGGGAAAGGTGCTTACTTATTTGGTGATCCTCTGATGTCTACCAGTCATTTTCCATGATAGACTTTGCCAAAGGAATGGTGCCAAGATGTATATTGAAGAGCACAGATGTGGAATCTGTGCTGGCTCATTTAACCTTCTTATGATTGACCCTTGCTGCTGCTGCTGCTGCTGCTGCTGCTGCTGCTGCTGCTGCTGCTGCTGCTGCTGCTGCTGCTGCTGTTGTTTCTACCATGTGTGAGAGACCACTGGGAGCCACAGAATACTTCATGCCCCTGGCCTGGCAATGTCTTACTGATACTTGGTGTTATAATATTGGTTGATTAAAGGAGCCAAGAGGTTGATGTTGTGCTGTGCATCCCTCTTGAATATTTAAAATGCATGACCGGGAAAGCACTCATTATAGAAACCGCTGACTCCATTAGGATTTTATTTTATTTTATTTTATTTTCAAGACAGGGTTTCTCTGTAGCTTTGGAGCCTGTCCCAGAACTAGCTCTTGTAGACCAGGTTGGTCTCGAACTCACAGAGATCCACCTGCCTCTGCCTCCCGAGTGCTGGGATTAAAGGCGTGCACCACCATCGCCCAGCTAGGATTTTATTTTTAAAGAAATGTACATGATTTCCCTATTTTTCTTAGAAGAGCATGATAATATATTTCCTTGGGATTTCCAGAGAACCCCTATCTAGTTGGCTAACTTTATGCATAAACTAGTAAGGATAGTTAAAAAGAGTGTTTGGAAACATGTTGGCCTCTAAGTGTTGCTTCAGTTCCCCGTGACTATGAAAACACCTCCTCTCTCAAATCCCTGCAGCACCTCAAAACCTTTAGTTTTACTTTGCCAAAATGACATTAAAAGAAAATTATTGATGTGTAGATTTTTGAGCCCACTGACATTAATTACAACCAGTTGGAGGAAAAGAACCATCCAGTTGGGAGTAGAACATTGTGAGAAGTGATTTAGATTTTCTATTTTCCTGAACGTATTGATCTTGCCAAGTAGACTCTGGAGTTATGTGAGACTGAACATGTGGCTTGGAAACAAGGTCGTGGGTGATGGTATAGGGCTTCTGAAGGGTCAGTAGGGTTTATTAGTATATTTTTATTTTCTCTGATGTGTTCAAGATGAAATGGCTTCTCTCTAGTGAATGAAAACTCATGTTTCAGAGATCAGAGCTGTTTTGACATATTTTCTTTCATACTGCAATGGACATCTTTTGTGTGGTTCATAGCAGCCTTTAAATGAGATGCTTCAATCCTCTCAGAGCATAAGAATCATCTCTTTTTGTTGTTGTTGTTGTTTGTTTGTTTTCTTGTAAACACAGGGAATTTGTCCCAGGATCTTGATGTGAAAGACAAATACTGAGCCACCTAGCTATACCTCCATCCAAAATGGAGTTCCTTATATCTATTTAGAAAGCATGCTATTGTTGACTATGATTTTGAAGGTAGCACTGTGAAGAGCTTTCTTTTGGAACTAGAAAGTAGATGTTCATGCCTCTGGATGATTTACCTTAGTGAAGTTATCAAATTATGCAATAATCACCAGCAGCTACTATAGACATCGTGGTTTAAAACTTTTCCCACTGTCTTTGTCCATCCTCTGGACAAAAAGGAAAATGAAAAAGGATGCAATTGCTATAAGAAACAATTTTGATTCAAAATACGTACAACTCAGTCCCCCATTATCTTCAACTTCTGTTACCTGTGGCAACACCAATCTAAAAATATTAAGTGGAAGATTCTAAGTAAGAAATGCTTACTTCTATGTTTCATGATAAGTCAGAGTAGTGCCACACTGTCCTGATGTGTACATAGGTAACTCCTTTATCCAGTGTATCCATACTGTATATGCTGACTTCTCCTTAGTTACTCAGTAGCCATCCCAGATTACCAGACTGTCATGATACTGCAGCGTGTTCAGATATAAGAATGGTAATACCAACAACAATCAGGCATGCCCAAAAAATGTTGTAAAATCTTCATTTAGTGGAAAGGTTGAGCCAAGGAGATAGCTCAGTTGGTAAGGTGCTTGTCACATAAGCATGAGGACCTCAATTTGATCCCCAAACTGCAAAGAAAGGGCCAGGCATGGGAATATGCATTGGTAACTTCAGTGTTAGAAAGGAAACAAAAGGCTCCCTGGAGCTTGTTGGCCAACCAACCTGACTCAGCTGATGTAGGCCAAGTCAGTGAAGGACCCCATTCAAAAGGAGGACTGCATTTCTGAAGATGACAGCTGCTGCTGCCCTCTGGCCTCCAGACATGCACAAGTGTAAAGGCAAAGATGCCATAAGATGCCATGAGACACCACCCTTACCTAACTTTTATTATGGTGTTCTGTTATATTGTTCTATTCTCTTATTGTTTTCTTAATCTCCCACTGTGTGCACTTGATAAAGTTTATCCTGGGTCTGTATGCATCAGGGAAAACATTTGCATAGGATTTAGTGCTTCCCATTGATGGAGGACTCTCATTGGTTAATAAAGAAACTGCCTTGGCTTTTTGATAGGGCAGGATTTATATAGGTGGAGTAGACAGAACAGAATACTGGGAAGAAGGGAAGTTACTCAGATGCCATGCCTCTCCTCTCTGAGACAGTCGCCATGAAGCCAGCCACCAGGTCAGACATGCTAAATCTTTCCCGGTAAGCCACCACCTTGTGGTGCTACACACATTACTAAATATGGGTTAAAGCAAGATGCGAGAATTAGCTAATAAGAGGCTGAAACTAATGGGCAAGGCAGTGTTTAAATGAATACAGTTTGTGTGTTGTTATTTCGGGTTTTAAGCTAGCCATGCGGGAACCAGGCAGGACGAAAAGCAGGCCCGCTGCTCATCACTACAACCCATCCTCTGAAATTCCCACAAAAACATCCCCTTTGGATGAAGGGAGGGTGTTCTACAACATATAGATACAGTGTACCTAAAAAAAAAACCACAAGCCGGGCAGTGGTGGTGCACGCCTTTAATCCCAGCACTCGGGAGGCAGAGGCAGGCGGATCTCTGAGTTCGAGGCCAGCCTGGTCTACAAGAGCTAGATCCAAGACAGGCTCTAGAAACTACAGGGAAACCCTGTCTCGAAAAACCAAAAAAAAAAAAAAAAACACAGAACACTAGATATGGAAGCTGTTCTTCAGAAATATTATAGGTTCAGTTCCCAACCACTGCGATAAAGCATACCAATCAGCAGCGTTTATTTAAAACATGATTGACAGAATACAGACAATTCTCCCTCACCATCACATTAAGGAGAGTTACACAAACCTTTTGGTTTGCTCGTCCATACAATAGTACATACAAAATTCACATTTACACTAGTCTATAGTCTATTAAGTATGTAATAGTATTCTATGCAGACAGTATATTCAGGGAATAAAGAGATGACTCCAGGGTGAAGAGCACTTGCTGCTTTTGTAGAGAACCAAGGATCAGTTTTCATCACCCATTAGAAGCTCCCAATTATCTGAACTCTAGTTTCAGGAAACCTGACACCCTCTTCTGACCTCCTAGGGCACATGCGAACACATGGCACATAGGACAAGCACATACCCACACATACAAATAAAATAAGTCATTTGTATGTAACACAATCCTAATTAGTCTTATCAAATAAAAAATTCAGAGTCAGATATTAGAGGGTAAAAGCTGAAAGATCAGAGAAGCAGAGCAGCCAGCCACTAGAGTCCTTACCTCTCTGAATGCTCAAACCAAATCCTCAGACTGAATGATGTTTCTGCAAAATCTCAAACTGAATGCCGTAAGTTCCTGTCTCCCTCCGCTTTCTATTCCTCTCTCTGCCCATTCATATCCCTTCCTATCTCCACCTTCTTAGTGCCAGTATTAAAGGCATGTGACTCCCAAGTACTGGGATTAAAGGTGTGAGCTGTCTCTGCTTGGCTCTGTTTCTCTTTTAGACTAAGTCAATCTCATGTAGCCCAGGGTGGCCTTGAATTTACAGAGATCTATCTGCCTCTGCCTCCCAAGTGCTGGGATTAAAGGTGTGTGCCACCACTGCCTGGTGTCTATAACTAACTAGTGGTTTAGCTCAATACTCTAATCTTCAGGCAAGCTTTATTTGTTATATCACAAACAAAATATCACAATATTCTTAATTAACCTAAAATTTTAATTTCAAATTTTTAAAACTTAATTTAAAAAATACTTTTTTGCTAAAAAATGGTAGCAATTATCTGAACTCTTGAAATAATGAAGCCAAAGACTAGATCAATACAGGGTTGTCTCAAACCTCCGATTTTTAAGATGCCCAATATTTTTTTAAGTTCAGTAAAGCACAATAAGTTGAGGTACAACTGCCTAGCAGATTTTAAACATAAAAAACATATTTACTTACATGAAAAAATATATACCAAAATATATTCAAATAGAAATGAGTACTTACCTTAACACTGTTTGAAATGTAACAGGAATGAAAACACTAGGCAGGAAATATCATAGGATGTATGATGTGAGATTCCCCTCTGTATGCTGTGAATATGCTTTATTACCATTGGTTAATAAAAAAATGCTTTAACTTATGGCAGGGCAGAATAGAGCTAGGCAGGTAAACTAAACTGAATAGAGAGAGAAAGAAGGCAGAGTCAAGGAGACACCATGTAGCTGTTGAAGGAGAAAGACACTGGAACCATACCAGTAGGCCACTGCATTGTGGTGATACAAAGATTAATAGAAATGGGTTAACTTAAGATGTAAGAGCTAGCTAAGAATATGCCTAAGCTACTGGCCAAACAGTGTTGTAATTTAAATAGTTCCTATGTGATTATTTGTGTCTGGGCAGCTGGAAAATGAACAAGCAGTCTCCGTTTACAGATGTAACCATTGCCAAAGGAAGGGAAAAGCCAGTTCAAGTAGATGTATTGCTTTTAATGAAGGAGAACAACTAAATCCTTCTGGATGGCTCAATAGCTAAGAGCACTGGGTATTCTTCCTTAGGTTCCAGGTTCAATTCCCAATACCCACATGGAAGCTCACAACTGCCCATAACTCCACTCCAGAGGATGTGACATTCTCTTCTGACCTCTGCAGGTACCACGTATGCATATGGTACACAGACATATATGTAAGCAAAACACTCAAACACATAAACATACATCTTAAAAGAGAGAGAAGGGAACAACTTTGGGAAAGGAAATAAGTTAATATAAAGCAAAGGATAATAAATTTGGAAATAATAAAAGTATAAGAGCTTATATGTATACATGTAAAAAGCCTGTGAATAGGAAAAAAGAAGGTTAGGATCTTGGAGCCCAGTTATTCCCCTCCTAAACATTATTTTTATAGTTTTTTCAATATTTATCCCAATGAATTTGTTTGAAAATCTTTTGAAGCATTCTTCATAACTACCAGTGTTTAAAGCAAAACCAGTGGCCCTCAAAGATAACTGGTTATATTAAATGCTGGGAAGTAAAGTGTATGTGTATGTGAAAATGGGAATTTTCACAAGAGGTAGGAGTACAAAACATAATCCCACTTTTGCTTTGAATTCTTTAGATGGGTTAACTGCATTTGCATACAGAAATTTTGGGGACTATTCCATTAGGGCCAATGTTCTGTTCCCTTTCAATGTTTGCTCTTGTGGCCCGTCCTCATTTTTCTATCATTGCTCTCTTTTGCACAAGTTTTCTAAGAAAAGGATTTTAAAATGCATAAACAAATGTTAAGAATGTTATCTAAATAAAGGCTTGTGAAAAGAAACAAAAAATATTTTTAAAAACTGAATATCCAGGAAGAAAAATATGTAACATAAGAATTAAAGTTCTTAAGAAAATAAACTATCATGAGGAAGTCAAAGATGATTGTGGAAATGAAGTAAACCTTGAGATAAAAGTCGAAGGCTATCTGAGACTGCGAACTTGACATTAGCATGTAATCCTGCTGATTACGAATATTTTGCAATGATTATGCAGGTTTCAACCCTTAATCCTGCCTGAGCAGATATGTTCTTCTCTCACTGAAAGGCAGTGAAAGACCCCTTTGTGAATCCGAAAGGTTACATCTCCTCCTTGCCTCTGGATTTCAATAGTGCCTTTGTTTCAGATCCTCAGGTTTCAGGGGTTCAAAGCAGCCCCTCCCCATCCTGAGGATTAGCAGGAAGCCCTTCCATGGCTGAATTTCTGGATGAGTTCTGGACTGTCATCCATCCAGACTCCAAACTCTAACTGCAGCCCACACTGCCATCACGCTTCAGTGGTGCCCATTTTATGCGAGAACACACCCACCTGCTCTTTTGTGCGTGTGGGGGGAGGGCTAAGTGTGTATGTGCACGCTGTATGTGGTGTGTGCATGTTTCAGGTGTGCACACCTGTGAAGGACAGAGGTCAACATTAGGTTGCTCAGTCTCTCTCCACTGTCCGTTTGAGATGGAGCCTTCCACTGACCCTGAAGCTCCTGGGTTCAGCTTCCACTGGCCACAAGCTCCTGGGTTCCACCCACTTCCACGCCCCCTGCCCTAGTTGCTGGAATACCCAAAGCTGTAATGATTTTTCCCGGGTGCTGGGGATCTGAACTCCACCTACCCACCCCACACCCCATCCTTTGTTTGGTTAGTTTGTCTTGGAAAGTATGGCAGTAACCATACAGAATTTCTAACTCAGCCTTACAAACTTGAAGGAGAATTTAAGGGTCAAGGTCTATGGATGTTGTAAGGAACTTCCTTTACTAACACTTTTCATGAACATATGTCTTCTATTAAATGGGGGGGGGATTTTTGTAAATTTGGGTAACATTTACGTGTTTCCACTAAAAGCCTACTTTAGCATTGGTATTGCATGAAAAGGAGAAAAACATAAAACATTTTCTGTGTTTATTAGAATGTATTCTAAAAATAGGCTCAAAAAGCATCAGCTGACATCTGAATCTTTATCAAAAAAACATTTTCTAATTTTCTATCCTTAGTATCACTGCTCTTCACTTCCCAGGTGGCTCAGCCCCTCAACTCATGGGTCATCAGACACTACTAATTAAAATACAGACTCATGATTCTTTCCACCCCCTCTTGTTTCAAGCTCATAGAAATGGCACCAAAGATAATAAAGCTTAAATAGGCTCTATTTCTTTGCTAAGACAATGGACTATATTATTTGCCAATCATTTATTAATCCTTTTAGTGTAGCCTGAACAATTGAGACAGGCCCCAAGGTAAAGCTATCCACATAGAATTGCTCAGCCTAACCAGAAGCCAGTTTTTCAAGCACAGAAATAAAGCCTTTATGTTTTAATTTCCTTCAAGTGTAACAGAATTCCTGAGGTCTGTTATAGCAGCCACGCCTTATGAAAGCTATTAATACTTTCACATTTCCAATCCATGCAAAGTGCCAAGAGGATTATGATTATGATGAGCTACAGAAGTGAAAGAAGCATAAAATTCATACCTTTATAGATTTATAGGCAACAAGTGGTCAGCATGGATGTATAAAATGGTAGCAGTGGTTCAAGGATGGGTCATTAATAAAGACAGTGTATTATAACTGCCTAACAAGTAGGATGGCCTCCCAAGTAGCAAAAAAGGCAGTGTTTAAATTTTTAGGACCAGTTGGGGAATAGTGGATTTTAGATTTAGATAAACCAGGATTTTCTATGCCAGTAATTTGTGTGTTGTTCTACCAGCTGATAATATTTAGGGTTTGGCGTGCCTGTTGTATATCTTCTTAACTAGTCTGTGAAGACAAGCCCTGCCCCTCTAGCTCTGTTAACTTATTAATACATAGAATTTAGAATATATAGGAATATTTGTGGAATAATCTGATGAATTAATATAAATAATAGGAAAAAGGAGTTGGGAATTATGAATTTGAGCATAGTTCAGAGATGATGGTTTTTGGATGGTAACATGAAGGAGAGAGGTTAGGGGAGGGGCCAGAAAGGAGAAGTATGGATGCTGAGACAGGACAAAAATGCTGACATTTGCCTCATCAACATGACTGACTCACTTGAAATGTGGCCAGCCAGTTGTCTGATGTATATTTACAGAGTACTAACAATGCATCATCCTTCATGGCTAGGCATAATACAGCAATGCAAGTTATGAGTTGTTTGCTTTCAGTACATGGAACTTAAATCTGATTGCATTTTATTCTTAGTTCAGTCTGTACATTCTATAGTGTGGGGTGAAGAAGAAATTCTGTGTGTGTGTGTGTGTGTGTGTGTGTGTGTGTGTGTTTGGTTTCCTAAAACAGGGATAACAACATTATATCCTGTGGGGGGCAACCTTCAGAGTCCCTTGGTTTCTTCATCCACCCCCTCAGTACTCTAGGCTCTGGGATGGTGTGCCCCTTTGCCAAGCCATTGCTTCAGTCTGTTTTTAGGGCTATGCTTTAACATTCAAATAGTCTGCTGAAGGCAATGCCTAGTATAAGATAAATGTCAGTCTCTCCTTTTAGAAGTGAAGACCATTAGACTCAGTGTGGCTAGTAAGCTAGTAGAAGGTCATATCAAATAAGTAAGGTGCACTTGCCTAGCATGAACTGTATACACACTACTAATTAAAATATGGACTCATGATTCTTTCCACCTCCTCTCATTTCAAGCTCATTGAAATGGTACCAAAGATAATAGAGCTTAAATAGGCTGCTCTGGTGACCTAAACATCCAGAATAATTACAAATAATATTAACACTTGTTGTTGTTCTGTTTTTAAAAGTATAATACAGGGGCAGATTAATGGCTCTGTAAGTAAAGTATTTGTTGTATAACACTGATGACCAGAGTTCAAATCCCTAGAGCCTACATAAAGCTAAATGCAGCAGCACAAACACATGTGTGTATGTGTATATATATATGTGTGTGTGTGTGTGTGTGTGTGTGTGTAAGAGAGAGAGAGAGAGAGAGAGAGAGAGAGAGAGAGAGAAATAACAGTATTGCACTACCAAGAGATAGGGTGATGGAGGACTTTCATTGGTTAATAAAGAAACTGCCTTGGCTTTTGATAGGGCAGGATTTAGATAGGTGGAGTAGACAGAACAGAATGCTGGGAAGAAGGGAAGTTACTCAGACACCATGCTTATCCTTCCAAAACAGACGCATGTTAAGATCTCTCCTGGTAAGCAACCACCTCATGGTGCTACACAGATTACTAAATATGGGTTAAAGCAAGATATGAGAATTAGCCAAAAAGAGGCTACAGATAACAGGCCAGGCAGTGTTTAAATGAATACAATTTGTGTGTTGTTATTTCGGGTAAAGCTAGTGGGTGGTGGGACGTAGCCCCACCGCTCCATCTACAATAAGAGGCAGAGAAATGAGAATATTAGCTTGTGGATCACACATAAACCAAACAACATGGTGTGAAAGGTGAGAACCAACAACCAAAGTTGTCTTCTGATTTACATAGATACATCATGGCACACATGTGTCCATACTCACATGTGAACACACACCATAAATACACACCAAAAGAGTACATTACATTTTATGCTACTTATGCTGACTAGTTTTTGTCAACTCAACACAGCTAGAGTGACCTGGAAAGAGGAACACTCAACAGACTAGACTATGGGCAATTTTTAAAAAATTAGCGATTAATGTGGGAATGCCCAGTCCACTATAGGCAGTGCCACACTGTAGGAGGAGGCCACTTATTCATCCTGGCTGCCCAGAATTGAAATAATCATACAGAAACTATATTAATTAAATCATTGCTTGGCCCATCAGCTCTAGTTTCTTATTGGCTAATTCTTACATCTTAATTTAACCCATTTCTACTAAGACTGCTCCCCTTCCCAATCTCTGAGTTAGATGCTCCCTGAGAATTGAGTTGATGATAGAGGCAGATGTGGGTCACACATCTGTGTAGTGCTTCGCCCACCCCCTTTTCCAGGTTCACTCCCACAGCTTCAAGTACATACGTCAACTCTGATCCAAAAATTTACAGAGAAAAAATTCTAAAAATAGAAAATAACTTTTGTAAATAATTTTATTATAGTATATTGTTATAATTCTTTTTATCATTAGCTACCTTTCACCTCTTATTGTATCTAAGTTATAAATTAATCCCTAGGTGTGAATGCACTGGGAAAAGATCACATAGATGGGATTAGAAGCTACTTGTGGCTTCAGATATCCATAGAAGGTCTTAGAGCATATCCTTCAAGGACTGTATTGTCATTGTGAGTTGACAGCTTCTCCTCATATGGAAAGAACCTCGTTTGTCATCTTTGTGGTTTGTTTCTGCCTCCCTGGTTGGTGCCCTGCCTAAGACCTGCTGGGCTGTTCCTGCTGATAATAGTCACTGACATACATGAAATATTGTATAGCTATAATGATATCCCTGAGGTAATTAATTTATAAAAGCTTATTACTTAGCTCACAGTACCCAAGATTTAAGCCTACTGGTTTGACCTCTGCTTGGTTCAGCAGAAAATAATAGTGGGAACACATATCAGGGAGAATATTCATAAAGTAAGGGAAAGGAGGGACAGAGAGGTAGAGAAGATAATCCCTTTCAAGAGTCCTACCCCCAGAGCCTTAAGGTCATCTTAAATGTTTACAGAACCTCTGGCCCCAGAGACCAGGCCTTTGCACATGGGCTTTTGGGGGACCCTCATCCAAACAGTAGCAAGAGCCCACTGTGAATCTACAATCAAATGACACAAAATTGATTCCAGGGTGGTTTCCTCTCACTAAACCAGTGCACTGAAACATTTCTACAGTTTAAAATGTAAATCTGGGGCCAGAAGTTTGTTCAGAGGGTAAAGGCACTGGCTCCTGAGGCCGAGGACCTGAGTGTGATTCCAGCACCCACAAACTGAAAGGAGAGAATTGACTTCTGAAGGGAATCCTCTGCCCTCCACACAGGCACCCTGGCATGCACACACACACTCACACACACACACACACACGTATGCACACATACCTAAATTGAACATAGGCATGTTATGGGAAATGGGCACGCATCTTGTTTCATCTAAGCACTGATTCGTAATCTAGAAAGCAATGTTTCAGATAGGAGTCAATCCTTTTCTTTCCTGTTAAATAACTTCTTTTCTTTTATTCTTCTCTTAATTTTAGGGGGAGGAGGAGATATTTAAAAAATGATAATTCTTCAACAAGCCTAAAATACATCTATCCATTGAGAGAGAGAAAAACTCCAACCCTCTGTAGTAATAAAGTAATAAACTTAATTTAAAGTGGTCAGTTTTATCACAGATCAATCCTGCCCACAGCAAGGGAGTGTAACCAGTAACCTGGACAGCCTTTGAAGTCTCTTACACATGCAGGCTTTCACCTCTGGGACTAACCGGAATTTTAATTAACATAAAGTAATCTAAAGGCGTGCTGGTTAGACCCCAGTGCCTTAACAAAGCTTTCTAGGCAGGGCCTGGGAATATGGAAGTCTGCCTTACCCCTCTTCCCTAAAAACAAGGCTCTCTTTAATCAGTCAGAGCGGATTTTTATTATGTCCAGCTTTTCCTTTTTGTTTTTTTCATGGCATGATGTTCCTAGTGACCGAAAACAACAGAATTCCAAAAGCTTTTGTTAATTAGAAAGAGCAGAACTGAAACCGTTATAGATTATGTCATCTTAGCCCCGCGTTTAAACAGCACAGGGCTCCAGAGCGCCTGCAAAGTCCGTGATTTACACCATATTCCAGTAAACCCATGCAGGCGGGGGCTTTTCAGTCACTGCCCTGTGTGTCCTGAGCACGCTGAAAGGGGTTGGTTCTCCCGGGGACAGGGCAGGAAGAATTAATTCCAGCCAGCCTTGCTTCTAATGTGAGGCTTTGACTTTCAGAGAAATGGAGTGCAGTGCGAATCCAAGAGAAACTCAGCGCTCTATCAGGAAGCAGGCTTCTTTCCATATTTCTTCCAAAAGTTTTCTATCACACGAAGTCCCAGACACAGAGTAGTCTGAAAAAATCGTAAGGAAGCCACAGAAGGACTTCTTGTTTGGGGAGTTCCCAGGAAGAATAATTGTGTTGAGAAGAGAGGAGGGGGGGGGGAGAAAGAAAGAAAGAAGGAAGGAAGGAAGGAAGGAAGGAAGGAAGGAAGGAAAGAAAGAAAGAAAGAAAGAAAGAAAGAAAGAAAGAAAGAAAGAAAGAAAGAAAGTGTTTATTATGTGATCTGGAACAGCCAAGAAAAACAGACAACACCATCTCCATTTTATTGTACATGTTATTTACTGAGTTTCCCTGAAGAAAGCTTAAGAATTCTTTCTCTGTGAGTCACTCACTGTGTGCCTGCATGCACATGAACGTGCACGTGTGTGTGTGTGTGTGTGTGTGTGTGTGTGTGTGTGTGTGTGTGTGTGTGTGTTTAAATATAAACTTCCCCGCAGCTGGTCAATTTGGAACACAATATCTTTCCTTCTCTTCAAGCTTCTTGCCTTCTTCTGTCAATGATCATGTCTGACACCAAATGGAGCAGCTTTGGTGTAACCAAGTGTAACCAATTTCTTTCTATTAAATAATCAAGTTTAAGAAATGAACAGCCTGGCCAGGCAAGACTCAGAGCCCCATCCTCTGAATGTGACTTACATAATTACATTTTCATTACCCTGGCAAATGCATAGCCTTGGCTTAATTTCTGTTGGAATCAATGGAAGGGAAATTGTATCCTTTTTTGCCAAGAATCGTTTGGTGGTTGCAATGCTTAGGCTAAGGTCCTTTTTACCACTAGGAATGGAAGAGAAGGTACTCTCCATTCTCGTCTTACTGAAGAGGGGCTACAAAGATGGTCCTCGGGAGTAGCCAGGTTTGGTAATTTAAATATTAACACCTTGACAGATATCTCAATATGTTTAATAATTGCAGTTGTCCCTCCATGAAAAAGGCCCTATAATTGCAGTCATCCATTCTGAGGGAGCACTGTTGTTATAGACAGCAATTCTGAACCCATTTTCCCAGTGGCTATAAGAAGCCTGCCATTGCCAACAGAGTGGTCTAGAGTCCTCACTAATTACCAGCTTCCACAGCTTTTGATTCTGAGCCCAACTGATGGCGCCAGAGGCTGAACCACAGTCAGATCTGTAAGCCCTGGGTTTGCCAAATGGAATCTATGCAATTTGTTTCCTTTTCTCAATGTTTTTGTGACAGGACTCAGCTCAGGCTGAATAGACTAGAATCGCTCCAAAATACTAATGGCTGAAAATTTAAGCATTGAGAAAAATCACCATGAGGGGTCAATGCCCTGTGCTCATGCGTACGTGTGTGTGTGTGTGTGTGTGTGTGTGTGTGTGTGTGTGTGTGTTGACCAAAATCAGTATTGGATAACTTCTTCATGTTCTCTCCACCTTATCAGACCGGGTCCCTCACTGAACCTGAAGCTCCTAAATTCTGCTGGACAACCTGGCCAACAAGCTATGGGAACCCTCCTGTCCCTACTACCCGTTGCTGGGATCACAGGCACATACCAGTATGGCCACCATGTTTTACATGGTTACTAGGGGGTGGAATTTAGGTCACTTCGTTGTGCAAGACTTTACTGAGTTGCATTCCTCACTCCCAAAATTGCTAAGTTTTTTACGTACAGATGTGCTATCTGACTCACTTAATTGCACAGACATTTAGTTAGCACCTTCTGTTTACATGGTACTGTGTTTTATTCTGAAAATAATGCATGAAGTTATCTCCAACTGTACTATAAAAGGCAAATAAAAACATCACGTAGGACCACCTTATATAATAATCAAGTCAGGAACTGTACCTTAGAAATTGGCACAAGGAATTGCCTAATTGTTTTCTGCACAAACAAGATTGAGGTCTAAAAGTGCTTTGTAAAGAATTTTAAGATGATTTTTGAAGAGTATACATGAAATTCTGGAGAAAGATCACTAGGCTAAGTGACAGTTTAGCTAAAAAAAAAAAAAATGTATGGGGGAAACCGAGGAGCATGGCTGGGGTTGTAGGACATTTGTAAAAACATGTGGAAAAGAGGCCAGAGGTAGGAAGTTTAGAGAAACTCTTACCGGATCTCATATGCTCTTGTCAAGGGGGTTTTTATTCTAAGAACTCTGCAGACACTGGAGCAAATCAAAGCTATCATCTTCTCTACGTTGGTCAAGAGCAGGCAATCAGGATAGAGGACTGAGCATCAAGTGGATGAAAGAAAGAGGTGTTAAGTTTTAAATGGGGACAGATAGGGTTCCTCTTAACAGAATGGCAGACCAGGTGCCCGGCCAGGTTGTCACATATAATTATAATTAAAATGTTGAATGAAGTAGCCTTCATCATGGTAGCTAAAACAAATCTCAACAAATAGGATACTTCCAGTTCTACAGTGATTGCCAGGGCCAACCCTTGAGAAACTGCTACATCTTGGTCTAAGAACATGTTAGAAATAAACACAGCATCCGTAAGGACACACAGCAAGAGAACGATCTTGTGCTAACTGTGGCATTAACTGAAAGGAGAATAAAGTCCTTTAAGCCAATATTTGAGTTTAAAGTCAGATTCACCCTGTGTGTGAATCAAGGACCTCGGGTATGGACTGGGCAGGGTGGCACATGCTTATACTCTCAGCACTTGTGAGGTAGAGGTAGGAGGTCAGGAGTTCAAGATCAGCCCCAGTTATATAGCAAGTGGGAGGCCAGTCTGGTCCAAATGAGATCCAATAGAAAAGTCATTTCTCCTGTGCCTGTGGTACCTCCAGAAGAACCAGCAGAAGCAACACAAATCCTCAAGGTCCACCTATGCCTTCTCTAGAATAGTGTTCTAGAGAAAATACATCAGAAGAAACAAAGTAAAGAGGGAAAAAGGAAGACACAAGTGAGAATATGAGAAGCAATGGTCTGTGGAATCGGTCCTCTGAAGATATAGTAGGGACATAAATCACAGAAATAAAACTAAAACACTTAATAGATAGAAATAAAGAAGCTTAGCAACAAAAGCAATGACAATCAAGCCAATTTGGAAAACTGTAACTTCTAGAAATGAAGTTCAAACACAGATGCGAAAAATTCCATCAAGAGAGCCAGTGAAATCGGCTAAAGGCAGCTGCATAAAGACCTAGTAAACTGGAGTCAGTGCGATGGCTCAGCAGGTAGAGGTGTTTGGCGCAAAAGCCTGGAGTCCTGAGTTTGATTCCTGTCCTCTGACTTCCACATGTGCCTTATGGAACTCATGGCCCCATGGGGTTGGGGAGCAAAAACAAGTTTTAAAAATCTTTTTTAAAAAAATTAGTAAACTGAAAGCTGGGCTGTGGTGGCTCACGCCTTTAATCCCAGCACTCGGGAGGCAGAGGCAGGTAGATCTCCGGGAGGCAGAGGCAGGTAGATCTCCGTGAGTTCAAGGTCAGCCTAGTCTACAAGAGCTAGTTCCAGGACAAGCTCCAAAGCTACAGAGAAACCCTTTCTCGATAAACAAAACAAAACAAAACAAAACAAAAAAAAGGAATCTAGGAAAATAGGTCACTTAAAAAATAGTAGTTATGCTCCTGTTTCTGTGATAAATTACCAAGACCGAAAGCAATTTATACAGAGTTTGTGTTGGCTTATGGGTTCAGAGGAACAGAGTCCATAATGGCAGGGACCACATGGCTACCAGGGGGCATGTTGGCAGGGGCGTGGAGCTGGAACACCACGTCTCAACCACACACTAAACTTGAAGTGGGGTAAGTATCTATGCTCTCCAAGTCGGACCCCAGTGATGTATCTCTTCCAGCACGTCTCCACATCCTAAAAGTTCTGGAACAGCACTTCCCACTGGAGACCACGTGTTCAAATACATGAGCATATATGACCTTCCTCATTCACATCACCACAGCCACTGACAGAGGAATACAGCTAAGCTGTTGATCTTTAGAACTGTGTGGAATCATTTAGTGCATAAATAAAGCTAATGCCCAGGCCCGTGTCTTTCTCATTACTATGCCTGTGCTCTTAATTCCACCAAAATTCTATCACATAAAATTTTGTGCACGGAGTCATATGTGCACAGAAATGAATGCAAGTCTGAAAAGCAGCCAGATTTGAAAAGCTGGAAAGAAAGTCAAACACAATCTGCTTAACATATGAAAAACCCACTGAAAAATATTTAGGTGCAGAAGAAACAAGGCAACTAACATTTTGGTAATTTCACAATATAGGCCAGGCACAGTGCTGGTACTTAAAAAACCCCCTCCTCCTACAGCAAATATTTACTTGTTGGAGTTCTTTTCTCTATTTCATGGTGGCAGAGACCAATGCTGATGGAGATTAGGTAATTTGCCTAGTCTTGTAAAGCAGGTAAGTGGTAAGTCCAGATTCTAGAGCAATGTAGTCAGAAGCACCATACCTATATGCCCAGTAGCATTGTCAAATGTAAGTGTGTTACATGAGTTATCTGCACACACAACACTTTCTGGGAAAGCCAGATACCACCACTCAGGCTGGATCTGTTTCCTGGAGGTTGGTGAATATCTTGCCAGCTTGCTCCTCTAGCACTGCCTCCCTTATAGTCCATTTGTTTTCTAATGTTGAGAGCTTCAGATCCTGTATCAAAGACCGAATAGGCAAATTACCTACCTCCTTTGAAGTCTAAATTTTATCCCATGCAAACTGAGATAACAGGCATCCTTGAGAAACTTAGTTGAGAAAGTAATCAATGAAGTTCTTATTTAGTTTAGTCTCTGACACTGAGATTTCCTCAGAAAGGGACTGATTCTGCTACTATTAGGTCTTTTAAGGCCTAGAGAATATTTGTAGTTAGGGTATTCATTGACCCTTCCTCCTTTGCCTAAGAAAAAGTGAGCCATGTTTATTCGATTCACTGTTGTGGTATGATGTAGCTTTTGGGTCTGGTTGTCATAATTTTAACTCATTTTAGTAGAAAAATAATTATGAAGTACTCAGTCTGACTTTTATATCTAGGTAATATGAATATAGTAATCCATTACTAACCATCCATTTTTAGAAAGTGAGATTTTTTTTTTTAAAGAAAAAAAAATTCTCACTTACCCCTAAGTTGGACTCACTACAGCGTTCTCTAAACCTCAAGAGAATCCATCTGTTATTTGGGTCGGTTTGACTGGAGTAATTTGGCCTTTGGGATGTGTTAGTTTGAACGATTGTGTGAAGTTTTATGTAAGCTCTAATGAGACAATGATTGTGGAAAAGATTGCTGTAATGCTGGGGTCAGAAACACAGAAGAAGCAAACTTTCTGTACGCAGACAATGCGTCACAAGGCCAAAAACGAGTGGGGCCAAAAAGTAAACATGACACCCAGTCAGCCCGCGTGCTCTGTGTAATGCATGCCCACATGCTGCGTGTGAAATGCTAATCTGGTACAGATTTCTTCTCATAAAAAACACCTGTAATTGTTCCACATTGTATTCACTTAATATATCTAATAAGCGAGAGCTTTAAAACATACTGTATTTTACTTTTCAGCTAATTAGTCTTATTTTTTAAACAAAAAAGCTAATAAGTAAAAGCCATCTAAGAACTCTTCCTCCTGCTGGGTGACGAGGGCGGGCCAGCCTGTCCTGCAGGACTCTGTGGTACAGCAGCAGCGTTATGAAGCCACTCCCATCTTTCATAGTCTTCCACACTGTCTCATTTGTGTGTTTATTTCTTGGCTGATACTTCTGTGATAATGATTTAATGAGCTAGTGAGTCTGGAGAGCTCAATTTCCTTTTGCAAACCAGCCACTGTATGCCTCTTGGTTGTTTGTACAGCGTTTGGGCTTTTAGAGGATTGCTTACCTGTGATGCTATCGTTAGCAGAAGAAAGGAAGTAGTTCACTTTGGAGGAAAGCAATTCTGCCCTGAGCCAAGCTACGCAGTAATGCCTCTAGGCAATCTTTTAGAATTCCAGGGAAGACCAAAAAGAAAAGACCAAAAAGAAAGGGGTTGTGTAAAAACAGGGTTTGCTCTCTTTCATATTAGAATTCATTACAGCAGGAAACCCTTATTTCTGCATGTATGTAGAGAGCAGCAACTGTTAGCAGCTTAGCGTACACTCCCAAGCAGCCTAGTACTAGGAAATGAGGGATATCATTCTATCATTCCCAAGTGTACAAACATCAGAAAAGGAGACAGGCTGACCAGAATTATCCAAAATGGAGTCTGTCTGAAATTCTAAGTCTCCCAGAAACAAAAGTACCCATTCACCTCTTTCTCCTCTGATAGCCAAGACTCATTTGCACCTACTGACACGCTTTGAATTATTACCCTCTCAGAAAATCCCTCGGCCCCTCTAGAGCACTTCAAACATTCCACTGCTTCTGATCAGACCTGTGTTGCCATCCATCCCCCGACTCAGACTTTAGTATATCGGCAAAGAAAACTCGCCATCAGAAATAAATATATCAGAAGTTCAACATTGCATTGCTGTAACGGTTTTCAGAACTCACATTTCACATTATGCTTTCAGTATCATCATTCCGGAAGTCTGGCCTTTATCTGACCCTTTAGAGGGGTAACAAGCACAATTCCTTGTGTCTCAAAAAAAAAAAAAAATGCAAAACAGGACTTAGTGATTTCTGAGGTCTGGGCTTCAGAGGAATTCAATGACTTTCATCAAATATCTGTTAAAATTTTAATACGGTGGATGTTAGGGTTTCACTTAAAGTAAAATTGTTCAGCAACAAGAATTTAGCATTTACAAAGCAGCCACATGGTCTGTCACCCGGAACTCCCTCACCAGACCGCCTTCCCGAGGCTGGGCAGCATCTGTCAGCATCTTTAGCACAAACCATCAGCTCCAAGCATTCTTCGGGCTGAAACTTGAGCTGCCAGGTCTCCGCTCAGGAGGTTTTGTGTGCTTTCAGGAAAATAAGATCTGTTTTCTTCCAGTGAAAGCCAAAGGGGGGAGAAATGTAATCATAACATTTCAAGACACCCTTCTGTTTTAGCCCTGGCTAAAAGGAAAACCAGCTTCAGCCGAACTGAGAGGAACAGAAAATACCCAAACAAGTCGAGGGTGGTGAAGTTTTCCTCACACTGCATTCCTGAGACAGGATGTCCTCAGCAGAACTGCGTGACCGCATGCTTAGCGGGACCGTGTATGGAACATGGTCCAACTGTGTTAGCAGAGGTCAGCGTGTGTCCACCTCTTGGCGGCTGAGGGTGAAGAGCTTAAGTGACAAATTCCAACCCTCCAGCTTCCCAGATGATTACACCGGCGCAGGAAGCTAAGACAGCAACCAGCAGTCTGCCAAAAGGTATCATATACACCAGTGGCTTGCGGTTTTGCACAGCTTTGACATGCACCACCCCTGTGTCTAAAATTACTTCTCAGAGTACATCTGTGTGTGAGAGATACTGGACTTCCCCAGTTGGTCCCGGATAGTCCGTTGAACAATAGGGATGCACTTTTGAACCAAAAGCTGTCCCTACCAATCTCACTGTGAGTATAAAAATTCACAAAGTATCCCTGATTTTTCTTTGTGCAAGAACTTGCCTCTGACGCTTGAAAGACTGGATCTTGAAATTGTCAGTTCATTCAAGATGGAAAGATCATTTCAGTGAATGAAGTTTGGGTAGCTTTTAGTTAGCTACAGAGGCCTCCAGGCTAACCATTCCATTTTGCCACTTGGCTGTGGCTTCAGTGTAATAGTGCACTTGGTAGGAACCATACTTGGGATTCTGAATTAGGAGTTTCTCTCAGGCTAGAAATATGCACCAGGACTCTCCCCAGATGCTCGGCAGTGGCAGGATGCAGCTCCTCCTTAGCCACACAAGAGGAAACCGTGATGTATCTTAGGCTAGGCACATTCCATGAGGTTTGCCCCCGTTATTTGAACTCATGGTGAGATGATTGGGATGTAACCCAATCAAAAGCTGAGTAGAAGCTGTATTTGTAATATGAACATTTTCCCTTCTCACAGCAGTACTAATTAGAAATAGAGAGGCAAGCCGTGAGCGGGACTTCAGCATCTAGTCAGCCCCTGTTCAGTCTTCCGTACCATTTATTTGTATAGAACTTTGCTGACCTAAAGACACTCTGAGTTTACTAAAGAACACACGAACTGCTGAAGGTGCACTAAGATGGCGCTGTGGGACACCTTGGACACGTGCTCAGCTGTAGCTCACAGAATTCTCTAACCAATATGGGTGGAAGTTCTTGTGACCATACACAGAATTTATCTGGGCGACTCAGGTTCAGTCACAGGGCTAAGGAAAACAGCATTGCCTTTGGCCTTCGGAGACGCTGCCTGATGCAAACCATGCTCTGGGCCTCTGGCTCCTGGTGGGCCTGAGGACTCCGAGTCTGTCTCCTTTCTGAACCTGGAGTGACTCCGATCCTTTGGAGGACTTAAAAAAGAGTCAATACTAAGTGTCGATCAAATAGTCCTGAAAATACCTTCTAATAAATATAAGAAAGCAAAGCAGGGAGGAGTGGAGGACAGAGGAGGAAGGAAGTAGGGGACAAAGTAGGGATCTGACCATTTGACCTCCCTAAACATGCCCCATGTCTTCTTAGGCAGCATAGTGGAGACCTTTGAGGTGGGTTGCCTCTCTGCATTTCTGGAACAACCCTTCATCTCAATCCCTTTCTGCTCACCTTCCCCTACTACCCACAGTCCTGATTCTCAAGCTACCCAACAGCCACTTCTACCTCCCCAAACCAGACATGCACCAGGTTCTGTCACATTCTGTCCCTTGACATACATGGTCCCCCCTGCCTAGAAGATGTTCAGATTAGTTCTGTGCTTGGAGAACACCTTCCTGTTTGAATCTATAGCACTGTCAAGTACACAGGCCCTTTGTACGTCTCTTAAAATGTAGAGATGTGAGCACTGTTAATTTATAATTGAAATTTGTTTTCACTTTTCACGTGATCCTGAAAAAGTGAGGGCAGTCATGGGCATCATTAGTATGACTGTCTCCCAATGAAATTAAGATTCACAGACTGAAAATTATAGAGCAAGCATTACATGCATTCGGGAGGCTAAAGCTTTTCTCCATAGATGTATTTCTTAATCTAATGCTGAAAGACAAAGTCAAAATATATGCAAAAGTGTCCTTAGTTGAAACACATCGTGAGGTCACTGATATGATATCACAAGCTTCAGTGGGCTTCCTCTCCCTGTAGACATAAGTATCCCAATTTCCCTGATTGTATTATTGATCACTAAACTTTTTGTTTTGTCCTTGTTTTTCAAGACAGGGTTTCTCTGTAGCTTTGGAGCAAAGACTTTTGTTCTTGTGTTTTTAAATTTATTTATTTTTAGTTTATGTGCATTAGTGTTTTGCCTGCATGCATGTCTGTGTGAGGGTGACAGATCTTGGAGCTGCAGACAGTTGTTAGCTGCCATGTGAGTGCTGGGAATTGAACCCAGGTCCTCTGGAAGAACAGTCAGTGCTCTTAACCACTGCGCCATCTCTCCAGCCCCTGATCACTAAACTTAAGTCTTAGAGATAAACATTTCAACTTATATGACTTTCAAAACTTATGCTAGGATTTTACCTTTTTTTGGCAAACCATAAATCTATTGTATGACAAAGTTGATCTAAATGTCAGAACAACTTACAATAGTAAAATATGAAAACTATATTCTCCCATACTTATATAAAATATATATAAAAAGTACATGCTAATGATTATTAGCCACAAAGACAATTGAAAGTCTATAGTATATGAAACCCAAATTAAATTTGACAGAAAATGGTGATTAAGATGTAATTACAGCCAGGCAGTGGTGGCAGATGCCTTTAATCCCAGCACTTAGGAGGCAGAGGCAGAGGCAGAGGCAGGTGGATTTCAATGAGTTTGAGGCCATTCTGGTCTACAGAGAGAGTTCCAGGAACCCCCAAAGCTACACAGAGAGAAATCCTATCTGGGAAAATAAAGGATGTAATTCCTTTTTATTTCAACTTCTGATTTTTTTATTTATAGTTTATAATACATTTTGTAAGTATCAATAAATCTTCTGTTATGTTAGCAATAACACATCTTAGTATACCATTTTGACTGTAATATAGTACTCAGTACATATCTTCATGTGTGTGCATATTTGTGTTACTGAGATTTTTTATTTAGAATATCTGAAGAATGAGCATCAATTGAAGCATTCAAGTTATAATTATTCTAAACTATGGTTCATTCATAAAAACATGTGGACCTGGATGTATGGCAAGTGTTTTGTTTGAAGAATAGCTTTTGTGACTTCAGGACAGGTAGAAATGCTAAGGAAAAGTGAGAAGTGTGCTTCACAATTTCTCTTTGAGATGATGAGAAATTCCCCAGTGAAGAAACCATAGGACCTCGAGAAAAGCTAAACCAACATTGAAGACATAGCTGACGCTGGGGTATTTGCTACCTCTATACCCAAGAGCTTTGGGTCCTTTTGTTACATAGTGAGAACAGAAAAGGCACCAATAGCAGGAACTGACAGATTATAAGTCAGGGCCTCTCCAGAGCTCCACCTCCAGTGGAAATGATGGATCTGCAAATGTCCGCTGGCCGATAGAGAACGAGGAAAGCTGTTCCTCTCTGCCTGAGTGTGAATGGAAAGAAAACGTCCACGAGAATTCACTCTTTAGAGTTTACCCATCATGGGCTTCAGGTCCCAGAGTTGCACAGTTGATCTGAACTGAAGCTGAGAGAGGGCTTTGACATGGACACGCATTGGGAGGGCTCTGGGCACTGGAGAAACTAACATACTCCCCAACAAAGCACACCCTCGTCAGCCCTAAAAGGTCTAGCTCTACTACCACCCAGCTGAACATAGGTACACAGCCCAACATTGAAAAAGACATCACCAGCGTGTCAAGAGAAACTTTGGACTTGGCTTGAGTGTTTAAAGGTGCAATTTGCCCATCACAAATAATAAGGAGCACTGTATTTTAAAGGCATATTTTATGAGCAATCAAATAGACCTTTTACAAATAGGTCCTGCAATCATTAAAATTAAACTGTGACTAAATAGAAAAGTTGAAGAGAATCTAAATGAAATGGGTTATGTAGAATGGTGTACTGATAGATGTTCAGTAACCCTTCAGCAGGAACAATTCCACAAGCTTTATAGTATCAGGAATCCCACTGTGAGTAACTTAAAGTTACCAATGAAATGTCAGTTAACACTTCTTCTGAGGTGGAATTAAACAAAATCTGCCATGAGTGAGTGAGTGAGAGTGAACATAAATAAGAGAGAGCTTGCATGAGAGAGTGACAGAATGTGATAGATTAGATAGATATGATACATAGATAGACAGACAGACAGACAGACAGATAGATAGATAGATGATACCCAAGTGCTGTATACTAGAGCAATCTACTCAAATGCAATAGAAAATATAGACAAAGATATAGAAAATATATATGAGACTTAAAAGATAGGAAGGGAAGATCTAGTATACTTTTAATTATTATTTAAACCATCAGAAGACAATGGGAACATGGCAGTTTTTCTAGAACAGATTATATTTGTGAATGGTAAGAATCTATGAGCACATAGATAAAAGCACATTATATGAAAACATGCTGCCCTCACCTATCCCCATCTACCCCTGTAAACTTCCTCCTTCCTCTCTAGAAGTCCTTTTCCACCTTCCTGTCCTTTTGGCTTGTCTTGGGACCCACAGAGTTTAGCCAGAGCTCTCGGTGTGACTGCCCCTGGGTGTGAAACTGTTCAGTGAGCATGGTGAGTCAGTAAGAGGTACACAAACTAAAGATACTGACTCACCCTCTCCCAGCCTCCAACAGTAGACAGTAACTTCCCGTGACTCCCTCCATGAACACCCTCCCAATCCGTGGCTGACTACTGACCAGCTCTACTGCACGTCGGCCCAGTACAAGCTTCTAACTAGCTCCTGCAAGTTTGTACTGGCTGCACTAGGCTCAGAAGATGGTCTTTCATGGCCCTTCTTCCCATCACTGGACTCCCTAATGCTTTCCACCCTATCCTTCCTTGACACTTACTTCATTAGCCTTAGAAGAGGTTGAAGTTATTTCTTGTTTTGGTTTTGGTTTTGAGCATCTGGGTCTGGCTGTGTAGAGCAGACCGGCACTCTGGCAGCTATCACCCTGTTTCAACCTCCTGGGTGCTTGAATTACAGGTGTTTACCACCATTCCCAGATTGGTACTGAATGGTTGTAAAAATGTTTTCCTGCACACACGGAAAGTTTGGGGTCCTTGTTCCTCCCTCGGCCTATACTAGTATCTTTCTGTTTTCCACTGGGAGGACTGTGTACTCACTATGAGTCACAGGAAAAGATAAGATAATTTTATCTTAGTCTCCAATAAAAGAAGCCAGCAGTCCTTGGAGGCATTCCAGGAGTAGAGCTGAGGAGTCCAAGACAGGCCTGGACTATCTCACAGTACTAGAAAATAAGGAAGTGCTCAAACATTTATAGGAGAACATGTGAGAAGGATACAGGAGACAACCTGGAAAGAGGTTCCTAGTGACTAGATCTGGGATGACTTCACAAACAGGGTGGCCATCACTGTGGATTACAGCCCAGCAGCTATAAGCATGAGTATCCACATAAATAAACAGCTGAAAATTAAATGGTAAGAAGGGAAGCTCCTAGTCACCAAAGCTAATCCATTCATAAACTTCAAAAAGAAACTTAAGAATCGCCATTTGCAAACTATCCCAGTTATACATGAAATGCTAAAGTGAGTATCAAATAAGAGGAAGTTCGTCTCTCAAAACACGACCTGGGAGATACTTCTAGGTTTCCAAGAGGACAAAATAGAAACTCTATCGTATAGAAACCTCAGAAAGCATCATCTTAACCAAATCACCAACGTTTCTGGTAGTGGTAGGACAGATGGACACCACATGTCTCCTGACATAGCACTGAGAAGAATACACCATTCCTGTGATTTTTCTCGACAACAAAAAACAATTTTACAAACTGAAATTAATGCCAAGGAAACTGAATTCCAGCCAAGGGGTGCTGGAAGAAACAAATGATCGCTCTTCTTCCCAAGTGTGATTCTGGGGAAAAGACCCTGTAGAATAACTATAGTTGAAGCACACACAGCTAATGTGTGTGGGCATGCATCCAGAATCAGATCCTAAGTGCAAGACAGTCAGGATGTCAGTTTCCTGAGCTTGACCCTGGTAGTGGAGTTCTGCAAGATGTTCATGTGTGAAGAGATGCACAGAAACTTGGTGCTGATGCTGGAGACTGTTGATAAGACAATTACTCTAAGACGTTCGTTTGTTGGCTTGCTTGCTCATTTACAAATCAAGCTCACCACACTTTCCTTCGTCCTCTCCTTCATCCCTCTGAGAAAGGTCAGTTATTGACTTGCCACCTCTCCCAGCTCTGCCCAGAGACCTCAGTGCATGGCTTCAGGAGACAGCCAAGTCAAGGTTTAAGAGGAAGGAAACAGTTGAGTCTGAAACACAAGGTTCCTGTTGTGTTGAATGAGTGTGGGGAGGCTGTTAAAAGGCCATCCTTTTCTGCCTCCCTTTCCTCCCTCAACTTTCTGCCCACATCCCAGACTGCTTTTAATCCTATTGGGAGGGTACATAGGGAGAAAGAAAGAAAGAAATAATAATAATGAATGGCTGTGTTCCTTGGCACATGAATAACAGTTTCCTTTCCAGGGATTCAGGAATAAAAATGAGGGGCTTTAAATCTCTCTAGTGTGTGTGTGTGTGTGTGTGTGTGTGTGTGTGTGTGTGTGTGTGTGTGTGTAAGTGATCTCATACAACATCAGGATAACTAAAGTTATTTTGACATGTGGCATAAGTCTTTTTTTCCACATATCTTTCTGCCAGACCAAAGCACCCTTCAGTGCTTAAAACTGAACCCCAGCAACAGCAGGACTCCTAGGAGAAGGCCTTTTCCCACCCCCTGGCCTATCAGCACATCCTAACTCCTTCCTTAAAGGGAGGACGTGGTTAGAGTTCCACTTGAATCAGAAGGCTACTATATTGAGAGAGTCCCAGCAGAGGCGATTCATTGCTGCATTTGCACCGATCCCAGAGAACAAGATCTCAGGAGTAGAAGGGAGACATTGCCTTGAGCCAGACTCCTATCAGCCTATAGACTCATATGAGCAGCTATGCCGGTTGTAAATTCTTGAACTCCTTCCTTCTCCTTGATAGTTATTTGCTGCCCTGAGTCCCAGAGCCACACCCGGGAGCCTGTGCCTAATAATCACCCCACCTCCTTGCTGTGCTGCGTTACCACCCTGTCTGCAAAGGGACCGAGTTCCGTGTACAAATCCACTACATTGGGTTTGCACGCCACACAGCAGCATCTACATAATAAGATGGTAAATGTGCCGATCACAGAGGAAATGGCTGGCAAAACCGGGAAGGGGTAAAAATGTAAGCTGCAGCTTCAGAAAGGACCATGCCAATTTTTAAAAAAAATCTATTAACATAACAGAAATCATTATTCCGGAATGAAATGTATTAGGAGTGAGGGGAAAGAAGAGTCACGGCTTCTGTTTTGTTTTGTTTTGTTTGTTCACAGCTGGGGAAACGAGGAATTCCTCTCTGTGGCTGCCACAATGCATTCAGTGTTGTCCAAGCTATCTCACAGGATGTGAGACTGGGTTTAGCTGTGCAACACAGCTCTGCATTTTTATTCTAGACAAATGTCTGCGTGATTCTCAGCTCCCTCCCCCACCAGCAAGCAGCAGCAACAACTGGCAAGACCACACCTGGCCAAAGCAGCCCAAGATGTTGGCTGGCAGCCTGTTGTGACCATCCAACCTTGCTTTTAGCAGGGAGTCTCTCTCACTTTGATTCCCGGTTTCTCGCAAGCATCTCCAGACTGCCTTTATAAGAAAACACAAGTCTTAGAAGTGAGAATGAATCAAACCATCTGTAACTCTTTCCTTGAAATAAAATATAAAATAGCCATTTCCATACTCAGTTGTCATTAGGTCCCTCATCCCAACCCCAACCCATACCATGGAAATGGTGAGAGACTCCAGAGAGAGCCCGGGGGGGGGGGGGGGGGGGGGGATATATTAGGAGCTAATGATTTACTGTCTAATGTTTTCACCTCCAGCCTATTTTCTAGAAAAGCCTGGCCACCTGTCACTCCTATTAATCACAGGGCCCAAGCAGAGTCCAGCAGGGTGCCCCTCTGGTGGTTCAGACAGGGTTTGGGGCATCACAAGATTCACAAAGTGGGATGGGGGTCTTGACTCCTCATTCATTCCCACAATGCATCTCATCAGCATCGGGCTCCACAGCCCCCTCTGAGCAACTGGCGCTGGCGCTCGGGGTGTTGATGTTGGTTTTGGCTTGCGGCCTCCTAGAGCAGCCAGCCGGCCAGCCGTTGTGTAAGCAAGTCTGTCTGAACCGCTCTGGGGCTAACTGCCTTCTTAGAAGTCCTCTTGCCTCTCATTATTTAGTCAGCGAGCCATTACTATTATTAGCTTTGAATTCCTCCGTCTACACTTTCTGTTCAGTAAGATATCAAAGTGTGGACAGTCATCGCCCTACCAATTGTTGAATGCCTTTCCCCACCCGCCTCCCTTTCTATTATTTGGGTTGACATTGGAAACCAGTCCCGAACTCAGGCGCTTTAAAGTGGGATTCGGGATGGAGGGTTAGTAACCAAACTCCTCCTCAAGCTGCTTCAGAAGCTTCTAGCATATGAGCCATCTGACTTGGTGTGCGTCGTACAGACTATCCAGAAAAATTAAAAGAAAAGAGCATGAGCAGCATCAAGTAGCTCTTGGCAGTCGCTCAAAGCCAGCAGCCTTGCAGGGAAGGTATTTAAAAGTCGTTTAAGTGAAGCTGTTTGTACAAGCAGCAACTGTGCATTGCTTGTGACTGGGGAGGGCTGTTTTCACAGTCTTTCACGGAAATATTTCTAGACAGTTTCTGTGGCTCTCTTCCCTGAGCTCATGTATTTGCTTCTGCTTCGGTGCAGAGTATTTTCATGAGCAGTTTTATAGCCCAACCTGCCTCCTGCACGTTCTGCAGGGCTAGATTCCTGCCACACATACCTTTGCCCCATCTGCCATTAAAATGCAAGACTTTCCTATAACAAACCTTAGAAGGTGGGTGACTGGGGGGCGGGGGGTGGCAGTAAGGGTGCAACCGATACCTCAGTCCGCCCTCCAGCCTTTAAAAATCAACCTTTTAAAATTGTTGTTATTTTTAGTTTTGAAACAGGACACATATTAACGTTATGACAGTCGGACCCCTTCTTTTGTAAGGTGTTTATTTCGTGTCTCATCTTTTTACCTAGACCAAAATGATGACATGCTTCTGGGCCAATAACTCATTTGGCCTCACTTATGGTCCAGGGAGGCATATTCAAAGGACAGATAAACCCCAAATTATTTCAGAAATGGAAACGTAACGAAAATAAAAGACCTCATTTTCTGTCTCCAGTCTTGCTAATAATTGTCAGCATGGGACAGTCATCTCTGTTTGCTTTGTTATACATAGAGACCTAGGTATTCTCATATGAAATAGATGTCTAATTATCAAGAAAAAAATCCAATTTTGTCTTATTTTTCCTGTGGGTTCTGCTTTTGATATGTCACCGTTTTTCTTGATATATGCTAAACATTTAAACTTTCTCTTTCATTTAAGCAGTAGAGCTCGAAACAGGAAGCAGGACCCCCTAGGAGGGTCTGGGCAGGAGAACAACAGAACCATTGTCCTGAAGAACACTGCTCCCTCTGGCCTCCACTCAGCCTGCTGTTTTAACTAGGCTATGGATTTGAGGTAGACCACAGTCCCTCATGACACCTGGCTCCTTCTCTGCCCTACTTACTTGAGCCAATCTGTCCTCATCCTCATAATCCTGTTTACTCTTTCTTCTTAAGGGCAAGGCGGGTACTCTTCAGAACAGAGTGAAGTAAGTTCGGGGCAAACGAAAGGAAACCTACGTCATCCAGCAGGTTATAAACTTGCGGAACTCATTAGTTTCAAAAGGTGGTCCTGGCAGGAAGCGTAAAGGAATTCAAAAACATTTTACCCAGATTTATGAAAAAGAGCCATAAATGGCTACTAAGAAAACCAGGGCTGTGACCAATTTTTACAACTGAAATCCCACAGCTGCCTCAGGCCCTCCCATGGTCCTCTCTGGAGATCTCTCTGAATGGTTGAACACGGATATGCCCACAGTGAGATTTCCTGAGCACCCTGTGTCTTCTTGCCACTTGTCCTTAGTCTCACCGGGTCTTAGAGAGACTACACACACACACACACACAACCTGTTCTGGGGAAGGCAGCTCTCTCTTTAGTGAAAACGTGGTGATTTTCCCTTTTCTGTTCAATCGTCTGCCTGCTGCGGTGCCAAGTTTGACTGTCTGGGAATGGTGACGCCTGCCCAGTGGAAATTAGCTGAGCTCACATTTGGTTTTAAACCATAGATCCTAACTTTTATGTTAACTCAGACCCTTCTTTTTCCTGAGGATTTTTTTGGGGGGCTCAAGATCATGAATAGAAATTTTTATTCCACCCTACAAAATCTTCAGCAGACCCTCCAGTAACTTAAGCTCTTTGCCTTCCCAGGCTGTCCGCCTACTGGAGAGGGTCTCACTCTGGAGCACTTTGGAGAAGTGCAGATGCTCTAGGCTTCACCCAGACCACTTATCAAAGCATCTGTAGATGGAGCCTGACTATCCTGCTTTCTTCAGTATCGCTCTGGTGATTCGCCCAGCAGCCAGGTTGGGGTCCAGATCTGACAGGTAGAACAGTTCCTCTGGTAGTTCCCACCCTTCTGGGTCTCCGTGCTCTCCGGGCATCTTTCTACAATGCCTCCCCTTCTCGTGTTGAATACTTGTTAGACGTTGTAATAAGGCTCCTTGTAGCCAGCAACAGTGCTGGGTCTTTCTACTGTCTGCCTTCTCTATCCTAACTACAAAGACCCAGAATAGGGAATATACTGACTCATTCCAAATTCATGGTGCCCATGCTCACAGAACCGTCACTAGCCTCTACACATCTCTTGGTCTTCTACTCTGTGACCTGCTCTTGATAGGAACTCCAACCACATTCAAGCCAAAACTCCCAGATACCCTATCATTGCTCCCAGCAAGCATTCTTTTTCTTTTCTCAGGCCCCTTCACATGAGACTTACACATGCTATGCAAGTACTCTCCTACTAAGCTCTGTCCCGGCTCTTGTGTCTAAGTTAGGATCTCAGTCTGATCTTGATTTATGATTACCCTGCTCAGCTCCCAGGTACTGGGCTTATAGATACATATCATATATACATATTACTCTGCCTGGTCCCACTGAGCATTCTAATACCATTCTCTTCTAATTATTCAAGTCTTTAGGAAGAAAAATTCTACTCCTGTTCTGTGACACCCCTGAGCCACAATGGCTAGCCTGAAGGGTTAATAGTAGTGCTCACATGCTGCTAGGAGTATTTATTGCTCCCCTCCCCTTGCTACTTGCATAGTACTGTCTGATACTATGGAACTTAGACTTCTGGAAGGAAGCTTTTAGGTTAGACAGCTTTTGAATAACCCAAGTCCAGTGTCCTAAGTGTATGACATCTTCCGCAATATGGGCTTACCTTCAACCCCTCTGTGAAGACATCCCAGGTAACCAACCTGCCTGTATTGTCTTGGGAGTAATTTGTCCTACTCTTACCAACCACACCAAAGGAGGTTTCTCGTGATTGCTAGCTAGGGTTTCTGCTGCTCTATGGCTCTTCGGGACAGCATTGTCAGCCCAAGTGTATGCCTATATTCATCCACCTACTGAATCAATACCTTGGTTATTGTGAATAGTGTTGTAATAATCATGGACTTGTAAGGATCTCTATGGAATGTCCAATTTACAGTCCTTTTGGTATTTATCCAGGGTGGTGTGTTTCTTGGCCACTTGTTCTTCGTCTTTTGAGAACTGTCTGTTCATGACATTAGTCCCTTTTTGGGTTTCGTTGTTTGGGGATTGGATTATTTAGGTAGTCTTGATATTGACATCTTATCAGATATATAGCCAGCAAAGAGGTTTTGTCCCATTCTATAGGTTGACTCTTTGTCACTTGATTATCTCCATTTGGGTATAGAAGCTTAATGTAATCTCATTAGTAAATTATCGATTTAACTTCTCAAGCCTCTGGAGGTTATTTTCAGAAATTCTTCGCCTATGCGTTTATCTTGAAGTGTTTTTCTCTAATAGTTTCATATTATCAAGTCTTACATTAAAATCTTTGACCCATTTGAATTGTTTTTTATTCCAGATGAGAGAGAGGGATTTGGTTTTATTTTTTGCAAGTGAGCTTTGAGGTTTCCCAATACAATTTGTCAAGGAGGCTGTCTTTTCTCAAAAGTGCATGTTTTCATTTTTGTCAAAAACTAGGTGGCTATAGCTACATGAATTTAATTCTGGACCCTCTGTTCTATCCCATTGATCTACATGTCTGTTTTCTGTGCCGTGCTGTTTTATCACTGTGACTCTGGGTAGAGCTTGAAGCCAGCAAAGGGATACTTTCAGCCTGGTTCTTGTTACTAAGGATTATTTTGGAAAACTCAGGTCTTTGGTGTGACCATATGAATTTTAGACTTCCTTTTGTATTACTATGAGGAATTATATGGAATTTTAGTGGGCGCCACACTGAGACTATAGGCAGTTTGAAAGTATCACTGTTTTTACAGTATTGATTCTACCAACCCATACGCACAAGAGGCCTCTCCATCGTCTAATGTCTTCTTCCAAGTCTTTATTTGGTGGTTTAAACTTTTCAGTTCAAAGGTCATTCACTTGCTTAGTTAGATTTATTTCTGCGTGACTTTTAAGCTATTGTGAATGGGGTTGTCTTCCTGGTTTCTTTCTTGGCTAGTTCATTGTTTATATAGAGGAAAGACTCATTTTTTGAGTGTTCGTTTTACATCCTGATAATTTGTTTAAAAGCACTTATTAATTTTAAGAGATTTCTGGTGCCATATTTAGGGCTTATATACAAAATCATAGTCTCTATATCAGTGATTATTGACTTCTTCCTTTTCTGTTTATAATTCCTTTTGTATGTACATATTTGATATGTCTAGTCCTTGGGTGTGCCAATGTTTTGTTGCACGTGTTTAGAACTGTGCTACCCCTTGACTCCACCTTTCATCAGTATGAAATACTTATGTATTCTGACTACTTTTGGTCTGAATTCTATTTTATCACATATCAATATAGTTAGGCCTGCATGCTTTCTAGTCCTCTTTGAAATGACATGTCCTTCTTTATCCTACGTTTGTGTATGTCTTCATCAGTGTTTTCCTTGCAGGCATACAAAGGTCATCTTAGTTGCATGTGAGTTTGAGGCCAGCCTGGCCTATTTGAGATGCTATCAGAGAAAAGAAAACAATGAAAATCCTGCAAAGAAAGCATATATTTACACATATTCACAGATATTTACAATTAGTTCTAACGTTTCCTTTTTCTTAAAGCAACGCTTTAAAAATTCTGGGTGTATTATATTAATGAATACTATGATTTTTCCCTGTTCTAGCTTGCATAATGAGTTCATTCAAATTAAACAAAATGATTTTGAAGTAAAGAGAAATGAAAGATTGGATAGGTTCGTTTTCTTAGAAATGTCACCTTTCTTACAAATCAGTCATGCTACATGGTCATAATATATGGGTGTCCAGATGAATCTGAAAGAGATGTAGCATCCTTCTGACTCATTTGATTTCAAGCCGCCATGCTTCAAGCACTTATGTCTGAGAACATTATAAAATTGAAAACATTAAGCACCTATCCGTAGCAATCCTAAAGTACAACTTTAGGCAAACCCACTAGAAACAGCTTGTCTGGACAACCTTGAATGTCGGAGTCACTTCCATTTGAGTGACGTTTAGAATAGAGTATGAGCAACGGAATCAGACACCCTATCATAGCTTTGTCCCTAATTAGTTTTGTGAATGACTGCAACTGGTGCATAGAATAGGGCGGGTCAAGTCTGAAGCTACTGGTGACAAAGACCTGTGCTCATATCAGAGCATCCTGAAGCTCTAGAACCGTGACTGCTGGTGAAACTGGTGTAGGCATCTCCCACATCGTTTTAGAAGTCTTGGGGGAAGTTTGTCTTCACATCCTGTGGCTTCATGACTCTGACTGTCCTCCAGAAATAAAGTAGTGGCACTCGACTATACTCTGAGATCTAGTCTAAGGGGAACATTTTCAGTCAGAGCTGTAACACTTCATGTGGTGGAAATCTGGTTTGTATCATTGACTGGGGCAAGACTCTGTAGTTCCACAGAAGATTTGGCAAGTGGTCTAGGTTATCCCTGTAATCCTAATACTTAGCAGGTAGAAATAGGAGGATAAGACATTAAAGGTCATAAAATCTTTCCCAGATTGAAAAGAAAAACCTCTAATGGCAAAGGTCCCCACCTACATGGCCCACTCTGAGAGTCCAGTATAAGTGGCAGTGGACTATACACCTCCACATCTGGTCTAAGTGTACCTTGTATATGCCGGACAAAGACTCTACCCACTTAGCCACCTAACTCAGCATTTGCACCTATAATATTACCCAGTTATTCTTTTAAAAGTCTTGATCTTGGCTGTAAAACTAATTATTTAGAACCATAAACGCGTTAGTATTTCTTTAGAAGTTACAATCTGTTTTCTGCTTCTAAAGTACTTTTAAAACAAGCTAGGGGCCACATAGCATAGTCCAGGACAGCCAGGACTACATAGAGACACTAAGAAATAGACTTTCTCTTATGCTCTTCAAGTACTTCATTCTTAAAGAAAAATAATAATAATAATAATAATAATAATAATAATAATAATAATAATAACTAAGATGTTCTTATCGTGTAGCCTAGGCTTCCCAGGAACCCACTATACAATTTTGAAAAAGTTTTATCACTTTTTATGAGATTTTAAAAAACATTTTAAATGTTGACCTTTTCATACACATAGAGTGTTCTTCCAATGTTCTACCCCCTAAACTTCATGTCCTCTTTATACATAGATGAGTCTAACTATTGCTGGTCATGCCTGCATAGGTGTAGAGCATCATCCTCTGAAACATAGGCCACCCACCAGAGGCCAAGGCCCTGAAGAAAACTGACCCCCCCCCTTTCCCCAGCAGCCATCAACTGCCAATAGCTCCTGACTAGTGGGCAGGGCCTCTTATGCCCCTCCCTCTACTTCTTTGCTGGAATGTTTACTGGCTAGATCTAATGCAGGACCTGTGCAAGCAGTCACATCTGCTGTGAGTGAGAGACACTATGGTTGAAGTCTTTCGCATCTTCTGGGTCTTACAGTCTCCATACCCCACCTTCCATGATGTTCTCTGAGCCTCGGAGGAGGAGATGTGACACGGATGTTGTTCTTTCCTACACTTTAGCACAACATGAATCTGACTCCACACCATCGCGTACTTTTAATTTAATGCATTGATCTTTTTTTAAGATTTATTTTATGTATATGAGTCTAACTGTATGCCTCCACACCAGAGAGGGCATCAGATCCCACTCTAGATGGCTGTGAGCCACCATGTGGTTACTGGAAATTGAACTCAGGACCTCTGAATTAGCAACCAGTACTCTTAACCACCGAACCATCTCTCCAACCCCCGATATATTGCTCTTAAAAAAACTTTTTGCTTAGAATTTTTGTGTGCAAAAACCTTAATTCATGCACATTGAACTTTGAAAGATTGTTTGCCTTATACAGAAAGCATCAAGTGATACCAACTGCATAGTTACAGTGCTATTTTAGTACACAGTTCATTTATTATGAGCTCCCATAGCTCCAATGCTGCTTTCTTAATATTCAAATTTTATTGTTCATTAGTTCCTTAAATTTACAGTTCATCCATATAAATATTTTAAAGGACAAAACAGTTATCTGTTACTAGGCTTTCTTTTACAATTTATAATTTTTTTTCTTCATTTCAAACTTTGTAACAAGACTAACTTTTTACTGCACAAAATTGTAGACCCTGATATCCATTTCTTAGTGAGGTTTAAGAAAGTCAGCTAGCTGGGCATAGTGGCATACTTGGGAGTTGAAGACAGGGGGATCAAGAATTTAAGGTAAACCTGGGCACCATGGGCTCTGTCACATAGCCTTATCTCAAACAGCAAGTGTGTGTGTGTGTGTGTGTGTGTGTGTGTGTGTGTGTGTGTGTGTGTGTGTTAAAGAGCATATGCATCTTTCTTTAAATTTTCCTACAATTATGCACTTTAGATAAAGATATTGAAAATAAATTCTCAAAGCATGTATTTACACTTGGTCTCAACTATCAGATGTTTATATGAAAAGTTGTTAATTTATGGCAAGCAAATTCAGTTTGTAAGGACTGAGATTGCCCCAAAATAAATATTTACAGTTTAAAATACTTAGCATGAAGGGCTGGAGAGATAGCTCACTAGTTAAAATCACTAGCTGTTCTTCCAGAAGACTGCAGCTTGGTTACCAGTGCTTATATCAGGTATCTCATAACCACTTAGAACTCTAGCTCTAGCAGATATGGCACATACATGTATAAATTAAAATTTAAAAAATACTCGACATGAACTTTTCATATCCATGAGCTATTTGTTGCATAAAGCAATAGAGACTTCTAGCTAAATCAATGGTTCTCAGCCTATAGGTCAAGACTCATTTGCAAGTCAAACAACCCTTTCCCAAGGTTTGCCTAAAACCCTCAGAAAACAGAGATATCTACATTATGATTTATAACAGTAGCAAAATTACAGTTATAAAGTAGCATAAGGTAACTTTATGTCTGGGGATCACCACACATGAGGAACTGTATTAAAGGGTTACAGCATTAGGAAGGTTGAGAAGCGCTGAGAGAGATTAAAGGCTATACAAGAATTATGTCTAGGAGAATTTCAGGATAGGTTGTATAAGATTTTTAGGTTGTCTGAGGACCCCTCATTTCCACGTTTTACTTATAAGAACAATTTTACTAGCCAGGCGGTGGTGGCGCACGCCTTTAATCCCAGCACTCAGGAGGCTGAGGCAGGTGGATCTCTGAGTTCGAGGCCAGCCTGGTCTACAAGAGCTAGTTCCAGGACAGGCTCTAGAAACTACAGGGAAACCCTGTCTCGAAAAACCAAAAAAAAGAACAATTTTACTGATATTAAACGTGAATGTCATTATGAACCCAAAGTCTCCACCCTTCTCCCTCCCTTCTCCAATTAGTCACTTCTGCTATCATCCAAGCTATTTATTAGGCAGATAAATATATGTTGGCAGTACACAAAAATATATTCAGGAAGCTTTGTGCTGGAGAAAGTTAAAAGACACAAAGCCATTTCTCAGTTAAAAATGTCATTTGTTGCTGTTGTTTTCTTGATGTTGTGTTGTTATTGTTGTTTTCAATTAAGTAAGTCTTTAAAATTCCAAAGGTTTTAATAGCAGTTGAATTTCACATTAATAACATGGTTTAAAATGTTTATTTTGGTGTTACTTAGAAACGTGTTTAACATTCCATGGAGAACAAAGACTAATAGTGAGGTAAAATAATTGAAAACTTCAAGAAGAATGAAAATGAAACAACAGGACAGAGCTTGGTCTAGCCTGTAGATGTCAGTACAGTGGGTAACCTGAGCCTGGTTGGGCTGGGGTTTCCTCCTGCATTGGGGCACTGGGGAATGCCTCTAGCAGATGTGTGTCCCTCCTGCTGCTAGAGGTTTTTTCTGCAACCACAATTCAAATCTCTGGACACCTTCAGTTGTAGTCCAGCTTTCTTGTTAGCCAAAAGCAGAGCTGGGTGTATGTGGATCTTTATCTGGTCCATGGATTAAGGGCTCTACCTGGAGAACTCACTTCTAGGACTGCAAAAGATTGCCTTCATTTCCCCCATGGTGATACTCTCAGCTCAGTGTCTCAGGTGTCTTCTGAAACAAAAACCCAGCTCCTCAGAAAATGCCCCCAATATTCAGTAAGCTCCTGCAAAAGACTCAAGGGATAACGGTGGGTATGCCCTGCAGTTGTGGTGCTCAAAATCTCACCCAAGTTCTGAGATAATTTTTCAAACGTTCCCATCCATAAAAATACCCTAAGGTCCTCTGTGCCCTTAGCCCCTTGACGACAGCCTTCGACTCAGGCTCCCGTGTTTCTTTCTGTCCTGCCCGTTTGGAGCTTGCATGTGGGCCTCTGCTTTTCTACTTCATGCCTTTCACCATTCCATGCCACACACTAAATATTCAGTGATACTTGTTGCGTTGCCAGACTGACACCTAGACCACCCTCCTCGGCTTTCTGGATTATGGTCCACAGTCTGCTTTGCACAAGCGTGGCTGCAAACTTTGAAAGCCATAACTTAGAGGCAAATAGCTGGAAGTAGGGAAAGTTTTCAGTGAAAACATTTCCAATAATGTGGGCCTGGAAAATAGTGAAGGTGCGTTTCCATGGAAACAGTGTTTTCATAACGATGACTGGGTTCTCTAAGGAAAAGTCCAATCATATGTATTTTTTTGCTCTTTGTTTAAAGTAGTAGTGAACTGTATAATCATATTAAGTGTTTTAAAGAGGGCAACTGTTGGTTATCTGGAAAAAATGTGTATAAATCTGTAGGATATTATCCTGTGTTCTCCACTGTTGAGAAAAGCTGCAGTGAGTCCCTGGCCTTGGTATTTTTATGTACACATTACTACTTAGATACTTTTAATACCCACTATTCCACTTTTCAAGGGCTGATCTCAACATTACTCTCTGCATGGTTCTAGTGGTCCTCAATCTTATGACATAATTTAGAAATTTTTCAAAAGAAAATAAAAAAGACATGAAAATTAGGTGTTCCAGTCAAGCTTTCAGAGTTCTACATAATGGAGCCTTTAAGATTTAATGAAAATTATCCTCATTTAATATTTCACTCCTTCCCCTGTTAAAGTAGTATACTTTACAACTTCTATACTAAAAACTGGGGGCCACCGAGGTGGCTGGAGGTAAAAGTGTTTACCACCAAGCCAGGCAGCCCAGGTTCAATCACTGGAACCCACACAGTGGAAGAGGCGGTTGGGCTCCTGGAAGATATCTACACACTGTCCCTAAGATATGTAAAGATATGTCATTATTTCTTCAGATAAACTTTTGTTAAAAAAAAAGACTTTCTTAAATACTGTGTGACTAACTTATATAAAAAAGTTATTGAAACTTTATAAATTTCATATTTGTAAGATTGTTTCCATTGTAATTAGATTTCTCAAAAGTTATTTAGAAAAAAAAAACACGTAGCAAGACGGTCTACCCGTTGCGTTTTCCAGGAAAGAAGGTTTCTACGGTATTTCTCCACATTTTGTAAACAGCATCAATGAACCTGCACATAAAAGGTTAAATGTTTGCAGACCACTCTGGTTTTGCCCCAAAGATCAGAGACAAATTACTATTTTTATTTTACATTCCCTTGATGAGGATAATGACAAACAGCTGTCACTCCGGTGCTCTGACTGCAAAGACTCCAATTGCAATCCTATAATTTAAACAAAGAAAAAATACAAACTCATGCACACAGCCGGAAAGAGGCGAGAGGTTCTGAGCTGGGGTCGGGGTAGAGGAAAGGAGCATTTGCTTGCTGCAAGTGTACGGTTTAAAAAAAAAAAAAAACACCACCTACAGACTCTTTCCCGCTCACCTGGGACACAATAGAGAGGCCAGTTCCTGCGTCAGTGTGAAATCAACTTCAATCTGCATTCTGGATTTCGTGATTTCTCTAATGTGTCCATTGTGTTCCCAGAGTAGTTAGGATTTGTGTGAAGCCACAGTCTACTAGATTCCCAAAAGCTGAATAGAATGTCAGATTATCTTATTGGCTGTTTGGGAATTTTTTTAATGTTTAATGTTTAGAATTTGACCTTTTTAAAAAAATTCATGTATTATATTTGTCATTCAAATCAATGGATTCCATGATGTTCTTGTTCAAGTTTATCATGTACTTTGGCCATGTTGACTCCCTGACTCCTCTCCTATCCCCTAGTTTTCTTGAGTCCCTCTTACTCAATAGGCCCCCTGTATTTTCATGTGTGTATGTGTGTTTATGTGTGTATATGTAAAATCAAAGTTCTTCATGAAGTAATGTGATACTTGTCTGTTTGAATCTGGTTTACTCCCTTAATAGAGTGCACCAGTTTCATCCATTTTCCTGCAAAAGGCATAATTTGATTCTTCTTTGTGGTAGAATAAAAGACATATATATGTGTGTGTGTGTGTGTGTGTGTGTGTGTGTGTGTGTGTGTGTAGTGAGGAGCTGCGGGCAGGCCTGTTTTTCATCCTGCCTGGCTCCCAGTCGCCTAGCTAGCTTATGCCCAAAATAACAACACACAAACTGTATTCATTTAAACACTGCCTGGCCCATTAGTTCCAGTCTCTTATTGTCTAATTCTCACATCTTGACTAACCCATATCTAATATTCTGTATAACACCACGAATAGTGTCTTACCAGGAAAGATTCAGCATGTCTGACCTAGCGGCTGGCTCCGTCGCGTCTCTCCCAGAGAGGAGAGGCATGGCGATTGCTTGAGGTATCTACCTCACTTCCCTCTTCCTGTTCTGTCTACTCCACCCACCTAAAGGCTGGCCTATTAAATGGGCCAAGGCAGTTTCTTTATTAACAAATGAAATCAACACAAACAGAAGACTCTCCCACATCATTTCCCCCCCTTTTTTTAGTACCTGGAGGGACAGCCATGGGTGCTGGGAACCAAACTCTTATATTTTTGTTTGTGAGCCTAGCCTTTAACGGCTGAGCCATCCCTCCACGCCCCTCGTTTGAGTTTCTTAGCTCTTTATAGATTCTAGATATCAGTCTCTTGTCAGATGTATAGCTGGTAAAGATTGTCTTCTATTTCATAGGCTGTGGCTTTACTTCTCTCCTCTGCAGAAGCTCCTTCGTTTCACGCACTCCCACTTGCCAGCTCTTGGTTTTATTCCGTGCGCCATTGGGGTCCTCTTCACAGTCCTAGCCTATGCCTCTGTCCTGGGATGTTTTCTCCCCTAGCCCCATGTCTGCTGTCCATTCTGATACTTTCATTATTGCTTATGATTTCAAAACATACAAAAGCAAACGTAAAGCAAAGTAAAATGTTCATTAAGTGTAGTGCAGAATAGGGAGGTTCCACATTTCTATATGAAATCAAATAATATAGTTTTGTTCCTAGAGGTTCAGTGTGTCTTGTTCATTCAAGCTTTCCTTTTTTAGTTAATCATTTGGTTCGAGAATCTCAGTATTTTAATGATATTTTATTATTTTATGTATAAAACTGAATTGATGTAATAGTTATTTTATATTTTCTGCTTTTGAAATCTAACTCATTTTACATTAGTTGGATGGATGTCAGAGCTTCTAGCTCTATCACTCTCCTCTGTAAGGTCCGATAGCCCTGGTGCCCAGCTCCTAGCACTGAGGTGAAGCTCTTTTGCACAGAGTGTTTATAATGGTGTATAAAACACAGTGAATGCTGGAAGTAGGCTCTGGGGGAGGGACCAGGTTGACAATGAAACATTATCACTCCTATTGTTTCCATTAATCTTGTAGGCCAGAGAAACAAACTGGATTGTACTGTCATCGTTGTGGAGACTTACGTTATTATACATAGGAAGTTTCTCCTTCTCCACAAAAGCCTAGGTTCTGTGCATTAGGGCATCTTTGTTGACTTAGGTACACCCTTCTACAGCATGAACCACATCCCCCTGCCTCCGGTAACACTGAGACCTGTGTGAAGGATGGAGAAATACGATCTGAGACTCTAGTGGGGGGAGCACAGATATAGGATGAATGGCAGATAATGTTAACACGTGGAGAAGTGAGTTCAGAGGAAGGAGCAGTGGAGGATCTGAGGGCGGCCAGAGCTTGCTGAAGAGGTAGTGGTGGAACAGATAGGAAGTACAAAAGGTAATTTGCACAAGCTAGGAAGAGAGGGCTTTTGGGAAGGGGCTTCTCTTCCCAGATAACAGAGGAGTGTGTGTAGTTGTAGCAGTAGTTAAGCATTTCAAGTAAGGTTTTAACTAGAAATGTTTTAGACTCTTTTCATCTAAAATATTAGTTTGTCACAAACTTGTTATTTAAAAAAAGAAATAACTATTCCACCGATTTATTTCTTTCATGACCCTATACCACTTTTAAAAAAAAAATGGAACAGCAGTATCCCAGCTACCCCAGAAATCCTCTTCTTCTGTTAGCCCACATCAAAGGAGGGGGTCACAATCTCAGAGCAGAAAAGGACCACTAATTTTTAGAGCAAGCATATGATATTTTAACATTTTCAAAAAGATACTTCTGATATAGAAATTATTATTGATAATTTTGTAGCCTAAAAATTTGAGTTTCATACATGTATATTACATGAGAAAAGATCTGTCATTTATAGATCCAGTTATTCAGTACAGTTCTTTGGCCTGGAGCTGATTGAAAACCTGGCAGATCAAAGTACATACACTTCCAAAGAAAAGTACTCCAAGCCAATGTTAGAAGTAATAAATTATCACACCCCCCCTTTACATTCATAATTAAATCTTTCCAAATATGAGAAAGTAGCCAGACCACTAACAATATCTGTATGATGCTTTGAGGTTTAGATGGTTCGACCTGACTTGAAATAGAGACCATTTGTTCTAAATTGATTTCAATGCCAAGGCAATAGGTCAGCTCTTAATGATGAAGATGCCATTCCAGCCCAGCCTCTGGGTGGATAAGCCAAAATTAATTAACTCAAGTCGTAGAGTATAGAAAACAGATGCTTTGCTTATGTTGCACAAATAAATTCTTTGTGTATGAAAGGGTTCTGCTTTATTCAAAGAATAACACATTGGAAGTTAAAATGGCTGGTTTTCCACAATGGAGCCAGCCCTTCGCAGTGGTGACAGAGGCAAGCATTTGCACAGCAAATTCCAGCAAGTGCATGAAAGAATGAATTATCTTCCAGATCTCAAATTTGGACTCCTGGCCAGTCCTAGGGGATTGGGGTTTGAATCTGGGCTGATCCAATCCAGAGCAAAGCCAGCAGTGCCAGAGTTACATCAAGGTTATTCTAATGGATAAGATCCCTGGAGACTGCTCCCAGAGGCTTGCATCTGCATCGTCTGTTTGGACACAGGCCTCTGGCAGCTTGCCAATGGCTTAAGCATAGGTCGTTCTCCCAAGGTATCTCATTAGGTGCGCTGTTTATTTGGTTATTCATCTCAGCGTTCATTCAGCATCAGAATGTTTGCTTTTGCTAGAACGCGGTGAGTTCAAAGCAGAATGATAACCATGAGGTTCTGACTGATCTGAGCAGAAATCTATCATTTGATGTTTGGTATTGTTTTCATTCTGAGAGAATTCGCATTTTGTCCCCCTTTTGTTAGAATGAAAATGACGAAAATGGCCAAGCGGAAAACTTCTCCATGGATCCGCAGCTGGAGCGGCAAGTGGAGACAATCCGCAACCTGGTGGACTCCTACATGTCCATCATCAACAAGTGCATCCGAGACCTAATTCCAAAAACAATAATGCATCTTATGATCAATAATGTAAGTGACTCTAAACGCTCCCCTTTTAAATCTCTACCCCTTCCTCATCTGGAAATTGATCATCTTTTCTTGAGTGTCTCCGTGATATTTTCTGCATAACCAAAGCATTTACTGCCCAGGTGTGTGGTTCTGCCACTCTAAGTGGGTAATGGATGAGAGAGAACACAGGAAATTTCCAGCCACAGCATCAAGTTCCTTCTAATTGGCTCTCTTCTAGAAAAGAGCAAAGAATACCATATTCATGGACTTGCGAAATAAGCAATGAGATCAGATGTCCACACTTGACCTTGAGATTGAAAGTCAAAGATAATGCTTTAATACTTTTTCACACACACACAGACAGACAGACACACATACGCACACACACAGAGTTTATAACAATATGATCATTTTTGTCGCCTATGGAATGTTCTTTTCACCTAGGAAAGACTTCTTACTTACTTCCTAACTGTTCGGTCAGATATACTGTTTTGTGTGTGTGTTTTTTTTTTATCATTTGTTTGAGACAGGGTTTCCCTCTGTGGGCCAGGCTGACCTAGAACTCAGGGGACCCCTCCTGCCTTAGCCTCCCAAATGCTGGGATTCCAAGTGTGAACCACTGTGCCCAGTTCAGCTTGGCTAAGGTAAGGATGCTATAACCACCAATCTTTCAGAGATTGTAGCCATTCGTTTTGTGTGAGCCTCTCCTTCTTTGGTTGGTGGCAGTCTGGATGTGGTATTTAACCTGTGCAATCTGGTTTTATTCTTTTGGTAGTTTACTTTTCAAGGTACAAATGACAAAAGAGTTAATAGAGAAAATACCCTTTTCTGAATCTTGTTAAATAGGACACCAAGCACTTTTTGTATCTTCACTTTATGTATCTACATAAATGTCTATGTATTTTGTTTTAAATATATTATGAATGTGGCTTGTGAGAAGTAAAAAAAAAAATCAGATTGCAAAGCTGAAAGAGCCCTAAACTGGAATTCAGAGAAACCTGAGCACTAAGCCTGGTTCTTGTGCTCTTGACCTAATGTGACCAATTGGCTGCTATGGGTTTGCATCTTCCTTAAGGGTTTGTTCCAAAAGGATAGGTAAGCCAAGGTACTGTGGCAAATGTAAGTAAATATTATGGCTGTTTATTTAAGCACTATTAAATCTCGAAACACAGAGAATTATTGTTTCTAAACTTCTTCATGATCGGCTTGTCTATAACCTCTAGTTGTGTATGCCTTGATTTTAAGAAGCCCTGAGCACTCAGGTGGACAACCTTATATTCGACTATATTTGTGTATCCAAGTAAGAGAAACAGGATACTTTGAAGTCCAAGCAGCAGGTAAGCAATGAGCTGGAAAAGGAGAAACTATAAATATCACCACGGCTGCTCAGGGGTCAGCCGTCTGACCTGAAGTCCAGCTTTTCAGCCCCACTGAGCTGAAGTCCATCACTTCCGGAACTTCAGTGGGAAAGTGAAGGGACCTCACAGAACCATCAGACAGTGTGACAGATGTGGCTGCTAGCTATTTAGACAAATCTGAAGTCCTGAACAAATAGTCTGTATGTCTTGAAAATTGCCCTCTTCACTTTGCGTAAATGAATTCAGGTTGTTTTGCTGTGGTATATCAGGCACTTGCTTATTTAAACATTTTCCTGATTAGGGATCATTTATCTTTCCACTGTTTTAGCAAGAGTCATTAGTCCTGCCTTCGGCTCCAGCTCGCTTTGCTCTGCGTTATATTAAGTCATCAGCACAGGAAATCATACTTCCTGCCTGTGGCTCTGAGTAGTAGCTTGACACAAATTAGTTAAAAGGAAGAAAAAAAAAATCCTACTGCAAATCTATTCTACTTTCACCTCGAACATTAAATGAAAACATACAACGCACATACACATGGGTAATTGTAATTTCCCCAGCTCCTCATTGCTGAATTTGCTTACTTTAATGAAATACCCAAACACCCACCTACAGATATTATTCTTGGAGGGAAAGTTCTGCCAGTTATCTCGAGAGAGACCTCACATAAGAGTCATGGGAAAGGAGACTTCAATTAAGACCTGAACTCCAAGGTCAGAGACTAATAGGAGAGTGGAGAAGACCAACTATCAGGACGTGTGACACTCTTAGGAAGTAATGGCGGTCTCTGCTAGAAATCTAGCTTTTGCATCTACCAGAAATGAGCAGCAGATGATGACTTTTCTTGAATGTTATTATTGTGCCTCTATTTTTCCTATGTATAAAAACATTTTGTATCTATAATATATTTCTAAATTATATATTTTCAAATAGAGAATGAAATATTTTTTCAAATAGAGAATGAAATCTTCTTAAAGCAATGTACTTACATTTTCATGGCATCTCAATGCCCAAGGCTTTCTGTTCATTCCAGATGTATCCTGTTAAGCACAAAGAAACAGACCTAATAAATCAACTGCCCTATACCACGCAGGGAAGCTGGGGTTTTTAAATTCAGTTTAAACTGACAAAATGAGAGAATTAGTAATAGAATCACAACTAAGAAAAGTAGTCTGAATTCTACCTATTCTGTGAACTGATATTCCATCAGAACGAATAAATGCTGAAGATGGGTTCTCTCTGTCTTCCTAGCCCGTGGCCTTTCACCCTGGAAGCGGGAATGGCTGTCTGGCCTCCTGAAAAAGAATATGTTTCAGCCAGCTTTCATAAAGTTCAAGATTCAGTGGGCAGTTTCCTTTGAAAGTTTACATTAAGTGTTCTGCCACTCAGCTCTCCATATGGAATTGTTTAAGAAGTTTAAAGCCAGGCAATAAATGCCTGGCCTCAGACATACTGTAAGCCTTTGTCTATTGAAACCCAGCAGCTGTTTCATTACTTAAACATACCAGGTAACAGCGGCACAAAGGAACAGCGAGTTTATGACAGGCGGCCATGAGTTAAAGTCACAGCAGCAAAGTTGCGTGGGACTTTAAGACTAGCGCACATAACGGCCCATGACCATGGCGTCTCCCGCATAGCTCACCCAGCCAGGAGTGCTCACTCACAGAATGCCGGAATCCAGCTTCATTCTAAAACATGCATGGCAGTTTTGTTTTTTTTTTTTTTGTTTGAACCCCAGGGACATTTGTTCTCTTCCACATCTTATACATGGAAAATTGAGGCACAGAAAGGTTAAGCGCCTTGCCCAGGATCGCACAGCTCAGTCTGATGCTGTCTCTAATCCACCAGCATGGGGATGGGGCACCCCTAAGTCAGCCCTACTCAGAGAGTTCCTGCCCCTACCCCGTATCACCACAGGATGATCTCCCTGGGCAGTTCCCAAGACTCAAAGATTTAATTAGTGTTCATTTGAACATGAGAAACAATGCCTTAAACCTTTAAACACTGTCTCTCATCCAAACAGACTCACAGAACACATAGTGGAATGTAAAAGTTCGTATGAATTCTTTCAAAACAAAACACTGAAGGCGTGAAACCCAGAGGCACTTCACACTCCAAAGGGTGCGCTGAGGCCCCAGGGCCCCTGCAGGTCCACCGTGACCCTCCTAGTCATCTGCTTGCTCTTTGGTGGAAAAGTAGTACTAGGTGCCCTAGTTTCAAAACATGCCCTTAACACCAAACCATTGTTCTAGCATTCAGACCATGACCCGTGTGCGGAGGCTAAACCCAGCCTCTGCCCCTTCCCCACCAAAACATTCACAAGAGGCTCTCTGTACCTTCAGCCCCAACCAAGGAACACTCCACTCTTTCTTATATTTTGCCCATCTCCAAACTTTGGATCTCTCAGCATGTACGTCTTTCTGGCCTCCTTTGCCCAGCATTTTGAATCCATAGAGGTTGTATTTTGTAGAAGAAAAATGAATGAACCAAATACATGGGGCGGGGGCAGGGGGAGCAGAAGGAAGGGAGGTGGGAGGGCAATGACCTGGGTGGCACATCCCCAGATGAACAAAATGAAATTACTCAGTGAAAAATTTTATACACGTGAGTGAGCCACAGTGCCCTGCCTCATGCAGAGACTACCCTGTAGAGACTGGATTTCAGTGAAACTGTCTCCCAGGCAACCCAACTGTCTCCTGGTGAAAGTGTTAAAATGGCTCAGTCATAACAAAAGAAGTTTAAGATAAAGAGCCAAACATCTTCAGGGGACTAGGGAAGGGTTAAAAGTTAGGAGGAAAACATGTGGAACGTTTTTAATGACCTCACATTCCTTTACACTGAGCGCTGGGACATGGTGTGGTAATGCCTGTTTATTTAGCCTGCAGAGTTTGAGCTGGAAAGGGATTTTGTGTGTGAGAATTTTTGTGAGGCACACAAAGATGTATAGGTTATAAGGTGTTATAATTAAAAGCATAAATATTGCTCCAACTATCCCGTCCAAGTATAATTGGTCTGTTCTGTTCTCTGAGGTATTTTCCAAATGCTATCACCTAAGGAAAATCTACCGAGTCTCTAATTACATTGCAGAATGCTTGCTTTAAATATTTGACACCCAGATGGCTCAGAAAACCCCTAAAGTATCTGGAACCCCCTCATGCAATGTTCCCAACCTCATCATCTGGGGTTGTTGTTCCAAAATCTAGTTGTAGCGTTGAAATGTAAGGGTAGGCTAGGCTACCTAGAAGACAGCCTAAACCTTTCCTTACATCCCCCCCCCCCACACACACACACAAAATGTTAACCAATTCTGGTTCTTTAAGCACTTATTGACAAATGAAGACATGACGGCCAGCAGGTAAGCTGCAGTGTGTAGTATCAGGGCTCATTATTTCATTCCGTAATTGAACTGTTGACTCATACTTCAGATCTGCTTCGGAACTATTTTTGGAACATCGTTTAAAATTGTGTTTAATAGGACCTAAGTGGCATTCCAGCAAGATGTAAAGCTTCAAAAGAGCTCAACCCCACTGATCATTGAGGCCAGGGAAATCATCTGGCTTTGAGTTGTAAGTTGCACCTCTTATCCAAGTGTGCGCGCACACACCCCACCATGAAAGGTCTGTACAAATGTCTCTGCCTCCATGGACACCTGCATGTGTGTTTAGAAAGGAATAAACCTTCAAAGACCATGAAATATTCCTAAGGCCAGATTGTCTCCCTTTCTTCAAAATCCGACTTTCCTTTTTGCCACTTGAGTGTCAGTTATCAAGGCCAGAGCCACCTGCCACCGGTTATTTTCTTCCTTGCCCTTCTCATGCAGACACCGCCAGATGGCTTTTCCTTTGTAATGTTCACAGGTACCCATCTTTTCCATTCTGTGGCACCAATCATCATTCCATGAATTAAACCATAGCCTCCTATTGGGTCTATCTCTACTACTAAGCTTGCATTTTTTTTTTCAATTAAAACCAGAAGCCGGGCGGTGGTGGCGCACGCCTTTAATCCCAGCACTTGGGAGGCAGAGGCAGGCGGATCTCTGTGAGTTCGAGGCCAGCCTGGTCTACAAGAGCTAGTTCCAGGACAGGCTCTAAAAAAGCTGCAGAGAAACCCTGTCTCGAAAAACCAAAAAAAAAAAAAAAAGAAAAAAGAATAAAACCAGATTAATTTTTCTAATAATTTATTTCACTTACTTGTCAAAAGCCTTGCACGATCTCATACTGCCAAATGGATAAAGTTTAGATACTTTTCATTAGTACCAGAGATCTCACTCATATTTTGCCCTAGATTTACTGATCAAATTTACTTTTTATACCTGCCAGACAGTCCCCTGAACAGTATGCATTACATCTCGACCATGTTTGAATCACTCTTAGTTTACAGGGAACTCTGTTGGTTTCCCCACAATAAGACCATCTTGAAGGCTCATCAACACATATTCTGGGTCAGTCTGTCTTTGCAAATCCCCAAACTGCTCAGAAAATCATGAAGGTCAGACAGGATTGACCCCACAGAGGTACACGCAACCCCAGCTCTCTGTCTGTGATCTTAGTCTTGGACCAGGACTGGAAGTTATATTCACAGTGATTGACTATACTAACATCTAAGGGTTATATACCAGCTAAACTGGACTGCTCTCCTTCCAGCGGTATGAACTACATACACAACTGCTACACAAAAGAGAACACAGGAAGACATTCCGTCCTCTTGACCCACGTGACCCATTGACTTCAACTATAGGAGCTAACCGGCCTGCAGCCCTGCGCTTTTGCCCTCTTCCAGTGTTCTCAATTTAAAAAACAATCCATTAAAAAAAAAACATGCGTTTTAGATTGAATAATAATCTTAACTATAATTCAGGAATCTTAACTGAGCACCTGATAGGTGTCCTGTCATCATTCTGAATTTTAAACAAAAATGTTTTGGCATTTTATCTAGATCTAAGTAATCCAGGTAAAATGTAGCTTTCTCAAATAACAGAAGAACTGGAAACTTTAAATTGGCTTATTTTTCTTAGTTTAAATTAATTATCATACTTGTTAGCTGCTCCAAACTATCAAAGTAAAGCTGATTGTATAGATCAATGGTGGAGTCTACACTTACACAAAAGGCCCTGGATGACCAGCATGAGAGGAAGATAAAGAAAGAGCCAGGTAGTGGTGACACATGCCTTTAATCCCAGCACAGAGGAGGCAGGCAGAGCCCTGAGGCTGAGACCAGTGTGGTCCACAGAGCAAATTCCAGGAAAACAAAAAACAAATAAATAAAATGAAGACAAAGAGAAGACAAAGAAATATAAGTTGTTTTTTTCTAAGCATTTAAACCTCATGATATGTTTTCAGAAATTTGGTTTGAAGATTTTAGGCTGAACTTACAGCTGTATGACCTTGGAAAAGTTACTGAAATATTCCCTATGTTTCTGCATCTGTGAAGTTTTATTTAATCACTTACGGTGAATTAAGTCATATAACCTTTAAAGGAATTTGGGAAATGTATTTCATTGATTTGCACATTCATTCTCTCAAATTTAGTATGGAAATGCATTTATATTCAATGATATCGGGACATTTTATCATAGATCAGCTGATATAGCCTCCTTCCTTTTGTATAAAGTGGTTGGCTGATGCTTAGATCTGATAAAAACATGGGGACTGGACCACTTTCCTTCTCTGTTATATACCCTTTCTATTCCCATCCTGCTACAAAATATTGCTCAACTAAGACTTATGTGCTTGTTTATGAATCTGTTACATCGATGAAGCCTCATGTCCAGTCCTCTGGACAGTTAACTGACTTTCCTTGTAAACTTCTAGAAAACACAACGTGTCCCTTTTACTTTCCTTAAAATCAACTTACATTATAAGTATATATACACACACATATGTGTATATGTATATATATATAACTGCATATATGTATATATGCAACTATAATCAGTATTTAATATCCACTTATATGTACTAATTTTGCTTTTTACCATATCCTGAAAACTTCAATAATGTTTGATTATTTTGGTTAAAAAAAATTAGCTAAAGGATTAAGACTGCTACGAAATAGAAAATTTGTTGAACTACAAAGCTTACTTTGCATCATCTATTGAAAGTAATGCTGTTCACCTCACGGGACCTTCCTGCTACATAAGTCAAATGGCTTCTAACAGCCTCACGAGACCTTCCCACAGCTAACGAGCCCCAAGGTTTTCCCTTTCTTCAGCTATCATGCCATCATCGTTTTGAAAGTCCAAAGGCAGAGGGGAAACCTTTCTGTGCACCACTGCAGAGGCAAATAAGATAGCTGTATGCCTTTTCCCTTTTCCCCACATTCATGGGCTGTAGCCACAGAGTCTGTGTCTGTTCCTTCTCATTTTAATCGTTCTTACAGGTTAAAGACTTCATCAACTCTGAACTCCTAGCACAACTCTATTCTTCTGAGGACCAAAACACTCTGATGGAGGAGTCTGCTGAGCAGGCTCAGCGCCGGGATGAGATGCTCCGAATGTACCAAGCCCTGAAAGAAGCCCTTGTGATTATTGGTGACATCAGCACAGCCACTGTGTCAACCCCAGCCCCACCTCCAGTAGACGACTCCTGGCTCCAGCATTCACGCAGGTAGCGAGGAAGCTCCATGGCACCTGAGTGCTACTGGCCATGTCCACTCTGTTTCTAAGGATACAGACCCTAAAGGAAAAAAGAAAAGTTCAGCAGGGGTCAAAGTATGCCAGCTCCTTTCATGAACAAGTTTAATGAATTCTTACAATGAAACTTGAGGTTTTTTTTTTTTTCTGTAAAAAGATACCATGACCATGGCAACTCTTATAAAGGAAACCATTTCACTGAGAAGGCGGCTTACAGTTCAGAGACTCAGTTCATTATCATCATGGTGGGGAGCATGGCAGTGTGCAGAAGGCATGGTGCTGGCTACATCTTGATCATAAGGCAACAGGAAATGGTCCATCTGCCACATTGAGGGAGGCTCTAGCAAAAGAGACCTCAAAGCCCACCCCACAGTGACACACTTCCTCCAACAAGGCCACACCTCCTAATAGTATGGCTCCTAATGGCTCCCTTTGGGGGCCATTCTCTTTCAAACCACCACATGGTTATTAAAAGAGTAAAATAGTGCTGAGTTTCCCCAGATGGAAAGATAAGAGTGTGGATTATGATATATATCATATAGATATATATGAGAAAATATTCACATACCTATATGTTTAAAAGAAACACCAGCAACTGCTATTGATTTTTTCCAGAAAGTGGGGAAGTAAACCAAAATCTAAGCATTTATCCTTTCAAGTACGTGGTCATCTTCTAACACATATCATAGTTATATAGCCAAAAATAAATTAATTTTAAAAGGCAACCAGGAAATTACAAAACTGCTTTTAAAAAGGTTAATTAAAAAAGAAAGACTGCACAATTGAAAACTTTGTCTCTTTTCTCAGGTCACCTCCTCCAAGTCCCACCACCCAGAGGCGGCCAACTCTAAGTGCTCCCCTCACAAGGCCCACATCTGGCCGCGGACCAGCCCCTGCCATTCCCTCTCCAGGTCCCCACTCTGGGGCTCCTCCAGTCCCATTCCGCCCTGGCCCGTTACCTCCTTTTCCCAGCAGCAGCGACTCCTTCGGAACCCCTCCGCAAGTTCCATCCAGACCTACGAGAGCTCCCCCCAGCGTTCCCAGGTAAGCAAACTGTGCTGCAGGTGCTCCCCAAGGTCCTCCCTGGTTCTCTTCTCAGTGTGACAGACATATTTATTTGAAAAACAAAACAAAAACAAAAAAAAACTTTGCAAACATCTTACTGTCCATATTTGTGATTTTCACACTGGCAGTTGGGGCAGTGAGCACAAGACAAATTATAGTGCCTAAGCCTACTAAGAAGTCCTGTGTGATCATTGGAGCCTCTCATTTACCAACTGGCACAGACTTGACTCTATTTTCTTTTTTTTTTTCTTTTTTTTTTTTTGTTGTTTTTCGAGACAGGGTTTCTCTGCAGCTTTTTTTAGAGCCTGGCCTGGAACTAGCTCTTGTAGACCAGGCTGGCCTCGAACTCACAGAGATCCCTGGCACAGACTTGAATCTCTCATTTTTGAGACCAAAGCAAATGGGACCTGGTGAATGGTGTTTTACCAGCTGGGTAGTAGGGCCCGACCCAGGGCTTTGAAAGAAACAGCTGTGTGTAAGTCACGAGGGGTGCATGGACTAAGATCTTGACTTCTCCATTACCCAAAGCAATCTAGAAAACCATTGACTCAAGGAACTTTATCCGTCTGCTCTCTGCACTATGACCCCAATATCACTAACTTTAATGTAAACTAAGAATAGTCTAGCCAATTAATCTACAGAGATTGTAATGTAGACCTAAGGATTATGTATCAGATAGACGGCTGTGTAATTGAATAATTTTGACAACTCTAAGCAGATTTTCTGGTCTAGTTGTCAAGCAATATAAACTAATCAGTAATGGAGCCTGAAACATGCTGAGTTAAAGCTAGATTCTTACCTTCATCCATACGGTCAATATACAGTCATTTCTGACATTTTTCCAAGTTTTACCCCCACAAAATCAGAAAATGTAAAGACAAAAGTGTCCCATGCATGAAGTAAAACATTATGTAGTCCAGAGAATTAGAATATTCACATGCCCCATCCAGCAAAGCCTGAAGAAAGCTGTAACACACAGCACTGCCCACCACCCACAAAGGATCTTTATCGCCGTGCCGCTTGTGTTTTGATCCTCAAGGCTTTAGTGGTAATGGACAGAGGAAAGAGAACCCCAAACTGCTAGACAAAAGGGTGTGCAATAACTTAGCTTTGAAGCCATAAGATCTGGGTGACGCATTCACCCCCAAGATATAAGTTCCTCATCGAGGAAATAAAGAAAACGGTGGTGTTACTGCTCAGATCTCAAGATGAGACAATACTAGTAGACTTCTGATTTGTCTGAAACTGAGCGAAATTTTAAGTAATATCTATTTTGCTCTCAATATGAGTGTTGTCCTAAAAGTTTTCCACATACCTTTGTATTTAAGGCTCAAGCATCTAATAAAATAGACTAGTATTTATATTTTACGCATAGACAGTGGGGTGAAACAGCATGCCCAGTGTCATTCCACCAGGCTCCAATCTCTAGTAGCCTGACTTGAGAGCCCAAGCTCAACTACCACAGTAGAGGCTGGTACCCGGTGGCCCAGAGCCTGACATTTCTGCTATGGCGGCTCTTCTGTGCATCGGAGGATGATTAACAGCATCCCTGGCCTCCAGTCACTGGCTGTCAGTTGTGTCCTCCTCCCAGTCGTGACCACTGAAAATACAGACAGGCTGCTGTCCCTCAGGGAGGTAAACCCCTACTCTCCTTGTCAACCACTGCTCTGCAGTGTGCAGAAGAATTTCCTTTCCACATCAAAAACATGCATTTCAACATTGAATGTTGCTACAAGCAAGATCGAGTTTATTGTTTTAGAAAACCTCAAATTGACTGGGAAAGTGTCTGCCGTCTGCTGCTGAGCCAGGATGGTATGGAGGCTGCGAGGGAAGGGGGGAGGGGAGGGGAGGGGAGGGGTGTGAGAGTGCAAAGGCAGAGTCCAGAGGGAGCCTTGAACTCTGCTGTTTTGTCTGTTTTGCTATGAGAAGGAGCCAGAAGGACCTGTGGCGGTGCAGCACTCAGGAATGAGTGTGCATGTCTTGCCTGCTCGCTTGACCGCTTTCCTTCTTGGTTTCCAATAAGCCAGCTTGCCAGTGCTCTTCAGAAAAATCAGCTTTCGGATGCTAAACTGATCTGCTAAGCAGGGTGGAGTTAGCTTTGGTATTTCTGAGCTTGCACGCAGGCAGAAGGGTGGGAGTCAGTAAGTCACGCTGAATTGCCAAGGAGGGGGAGCCACCAGGTTTGAGAAGACCTCACTTGCTCATAGGGGAATTTGTAGGACAACAGTTGAGCTATTCAAAATTTTTAGAATGCTCTCAAGTTAAAGCCAGACTTAACTTGATCTGGCTTTGTGTACCGCCCTAAATTTAAAACAGAAACGAAGAGTTTGAATTGAAAGAGGGAAAGCTGGTTGTTTTGTGCTGAGCCCTCAAGATTGAGGGCCAGCAAAGCAGGCTGGGAGGGAATCCCTGTGGTGGGAGTCACCTGAGCAGAGCTGGAGGCCGGGCAGGGTCCCGACGCCTATTAAAGCCTTGCTTTAGATGGAAGATTCTGAACACATGCCTGTTTTTAATAAAAGCCAGAGCAGGAATCCTACCAAATGCAAGCCAGAAATGAGGTTTAAGATTTCAAAAAACAAAAAAAGAAAGAAAAAAGAAAGGGGGGAGGGAGAAAATGAAGAAAGCTCTTATTGAAACTCCTTCCTCTACTGTCTATATATTATTCTCTTCCCTCCATAATTTGCTTCCATTTTCTCTAAAAAAGAAAGAAAGAGAGAGAGAGAGAGAGAGAGAGAGAGAGAGAGAGAGAGAGAGAGAGAAAGAAAGAAAGAAAGCAAGCCCCCATCCATCATCTCCAGGAAAATAATGTTCAGCTTTTCAAGGAGAAAATCCGATCCCCCACTCCATGCCCCCACCTACAAAGTTCTTTGCTTTCTTAAGGGACCTTCTTCCTTTTCAGTCAGAAACTTACAACAGGACAACACGGCACAAAAGGTCACCTTCTAGCTTCCTATGGGCCTTTCATGTTACAAAGACAATAGCTGAATTTCTAGAAACAAAATCTCAACCATCCTACTATGTGCCTGGGCAGTTTTCCTTCTGATATTTTGAGTGACTTATTTTCACCCTATTTCAAGGTCATCAAAGCCCTTGATGTGGCTCAAAAACCTTGAATGCACTGTCTTTTTAACCAGAGTCTTTACTGTATATTTCCATTTCAGTACAAAGGGAGAGGCAGGGGCAAGGTGCTGGAGTTATTTTGGCTCAGCTATGCTCAGCTTCTCTGGCCGGCTGTTCTGGTCTCTGTGTTTGGAGCCTTTTGGTGGGAGAGCAGGAAATACTGCAAACTGCATGCCTGTTTTAATTAATTCCACCCGAACTGGGGAGCATCCCAGGGAGACTCAACTAGCACGCCTGCTTCTGTCATTGCTAAACTGAGTATACGCAAATCCATGATCTTTGGGATGTTTTTCTCATGGCTTGACTATCTCCATTCAAGTTCTCTGTTTGAAAATACACGCCAGCCAGGGCTCTATTTAGAAGGATGGTCTCAAGCAAACAACACCACCTCTTTGGAGTCCACTTCTCTTCATCGCAGATCCCAGTCATCATCAGACACCAACGTCAGGGTTAGCATAGCTATTTTCAGTTAGCGCTTTTTAAAATTAGTTAATTGGAACTCACAGCCTTTGACATTAAGAGAACTAATGAGCTGAATCGGAGTGTGTGTTTCCTGGCAATGGCGAACCCTGGCCCCATTTCCTTTGTCATCTCCCCTTCCCTTGGACCAAGCTACAGACAAAGCTGTTTTGCAGTGGTCAAAGGAGAGAAGGGGAGGGGAGGGGCCTGTAGCCAAGGATGAAGAGACTTCATTTACCTCATCACTCAATCTTCCACTTAAAAAAAAAAAAAAAAGTTGAACTAGAGAAGCCCCTTTCTTTGACCCACCCTCATTCACCATCCCTGATGGCTTCTTTTTCAAAATGGCCCAGCCTGGTTCATTCCATTTGGTTTTTACTTCAGCTCACCTAGGTGACAGAAATCAAGAAATGGCCCCTTGGGAGTCCCCAAAGTAAAGAGAAAGAAAAGCCCCCATAGTGTGTGGGCAGCCCTCGGGGCAGCATCAAGACTTGACCAGAGGTTCTCACTGGTGTCTTCTATGATTTCCTGACTTAAGATAGCACACAGGGAAGCCCCACATCTCAGCATCCTCATGACTAAGCCAGCTATGCGGAAAGATGTATAAGTCTCTTTCTCTTTCCAAAGACGCCACAGATACCCTCATACTGCAGAAGTTAAGGCCAATAGGCTTTCATCATAATTTAGTTTTCAATCTTTGATCTCTGTGGCCCGCCTTGTTTAACCCTAATCCCAACTCTTCCATTCCATTGGTTGTTAGATATTACAGTTAATACAACATCCCTTTTATTTGGGGGTTTCGTTAGCCAGTCCCCTGAACTTCAGGACAAACCACAAACCCGTCATTCTTATATCTTTGCATCCCCCACGTCAAGGTTTGGCGCCGTGAAGGAGGAAGCTGCTGAGCCTTGAAGTCGTGGGGCTCAGCATACATGGAGATTAAACAACCCGTGTGACTAGCCTGGGTGTCTTTCCCCTCTGGTCACACATGGAAACATCCTGACTTCCCTGCTCTTCTCCTGAATAGCCCTCTAAAACTGATATTTTTAGCAGCCAAGTGTCGTTTGGACAAAGGATAAAATCACCTTGTGATTTGTGATGTCAGCTGTGAGCGTTCTGTTCTCCCCCCAGCCTTCTTCCTTTAATAAAAAAATAAAAATTATAATCAGATATTATGATTTGTCAGGGAACTGTTTTTTATTTTTAGCAACTGGATCTAAAAGTTTTTAAAAACCCATATTATTCAAAACTATAATTGCTAAGAACAGAACAACTTTGAGTCATTGTAACAAATCCTTATTTTCCAGGTATTTTGTGAGGCAACCATATTATAAGAAAAATCTGGGACTGGAACCTCCAAATGTAATTAATAATTTGCTGAAGGTTCAACATGAGTTTTAATGATGAGCTCATGGTACTTTAATGAAACAAAAATTTCAACCACTGTTCACTAAAGCAAACGTCCACTTTAATTTAAGGCCCTCTGTTATGTATACCACCAAAAGCCCGTTCTGTTTACGTGACGATTCATATTCCAGTGTCCTGTTTCAATTCTTATGACAATGTACTGAAATGAAGCAGTGGTTAATGTCAAAGGTTTTCACTCTTCGGATCCTGTTTTTAATACGACTTAAGGTTAGATTACCTTGGCGGGTTCGTCCTTGGGTCTAGCAAAGTAGAATGTATTTTCTACAGACGTTTCCATCCTGCCACAGACTAAATGACTGGCAGTCTGTTTAGGTGAGGCCCACATATACCACACAAGTGTCCCAAAGGTCAGAATTTGTGAACTTTGTGCAAGTGTCTAGGCAGACATCAGTTTGCCTTTCTGTTTTCATTGTGTCCCTTATCTTTTCCACTATCCTATGCTGCAGGAGAGTCAAAGCAAAGATGGAAAATAAGATTTACCTAATGCAAAACACAAATAACATAAATGCAGACAGGAGACACTTCATCCTACCCTAAGCTGCTTGGCCCAGGAGTGGGGCCAGGCATTCAGTTAAGCAAACACAACTGCTTCCATGTCCCACGTCAATAACAAATAACTCTAGGTTGCTAAGCTCGGTCACTGCAATGCAAGTGACCTTCTGCATTTTAGGGTGCCCAGTTGTGCCCTGGGCTTCACCCGATTGATAGAGGAAGACAGCCAAAACAGGAGTCTGGCCAAGGAGGCACTGGCCAGAGAGAGCGCACAGTTGGGATTATTTTTCCTGTGGCTAGTCAGCAGCTGGAATCTGCTGAATGTTCCTATATACAAGTTGATGTCAGCTCAGAGAAAAGGGGAAAAATACCCCACCCAGTGTAAGCAGACACGCCAGACTCATGGACACACTTAAGACTCGAGCCTCATCACCATGCTCCCTCATTCCCCTCTCTGGAAGAAAAGGATGATTTTCAAGAAATCTCCACATTCAGACACTCCTGCTTAGATGTTTTTCAAAGGCTTCAGAGACTCATGATGTATGACTCCATGGCTCTTTTATGTCTAACTTTCTGCCAAGCAGCAAATTATGAGAACAGGCTTTTTTTTTCCATTCCTCCAACTCAGCAGCTACTATGAGAGATTAAAAGTGAGATTTAGACAAACCTTGCTAGAGAGCCAGGAAATTCAAAATAAAACCGTAAATGCAGCATCTTGCTCTATGGATGTGCTCAGGACACCTAACTCCAGCAGTAGAAGAAAGGAGGGGAGGACTTAGCTGCGGGTTGGATGGCTTCGCCTGCTTGTCATACTCCTATTGCTGCTTAAACATTGAATTTCTAAAGTGCCTGATATTGAAATTCCTTAGCTTACTCATGCCAACATATTGTAAGCATTGTCAGGGGGACCCTCTGAATCTAAACACATATTTACACCCTTTAGTTGCCAAATGGACTCCATCTGGCTCACTGATGTTGCTGCCAAAGGGGTATTATACTTTTGGTCAGGCTGGAGTTTTCAGTGCCAGAGCGAAGGTTTCTGGGAAGGCTCTGGGTCTGAGAGACAGTACATGTTTGTAGATGCCACATCACTTGAGTATTTGTATGTATGGATCACATGGCAACTCTAACCCAAAATGGAATTCCAACATAGGATATTGTCACATGCCACTAGGTTTTCAGAAACCCCCTCCATGGCATGGTTCATTCTTCACATCTGGCTGCTCTTCAGGCATCAGAGCCACATGATAGGCAAAACCACAAATACCAAATGCTCCAATGTCTTATTTTTAACCATTCCCATAAGCACGGAGAAATATCCACTCTTGTTTTTCAGTCAAAACAATCAGTTCACACGAATCATATGAACTCATTCCATCCACAGGCCTGGGGGAAGGGGAGTAATGGAAATGGCAATTAGCCAAATTCTCCATGTCTCCGCATCATTGGGGCAGGGCAGAACCCCCTGATTTCAATTACTCAGAGAGAGGAAATTGTTCATAATGGAAATGATCTAAACACCAGAAAACAAGACAAAGTATAGTTACTCTCCTCTCTGCTCTTGTGGGAACCCCATGAATGTTCAGGTTAAAAAAAATGAGATTCACCAATAAGCACCCTCCTTTTCCTGTTTCCTTGATGGGAAAGCTGGTATAGAAACAGAGAAAGAAGAAAATAAAGACTAAATCATCAGAGAGACTCTACCACAAACATATCCAAGGCTTTGGTGAAAATTTTGAAAACTAAAAGAAGTTAAAATAAAGGTGGACATGACAGCATATACCTATAGCCCTATAACTTAGGAGGCTGAGGCAGAAGGATCATGAGTTTGAAGCCAAGCTGGGCTACATAATGAGTTCAGGCCATCAAGAGCTATAGAGTAAGATCCTCTCTCATCTCCATCACACTCCTTCCAACAAAGGAGGTGAGCAGTATGAGAAGACCTCAGGAGGCTTTCAGTATAATCTAGGAAGTGGTCTTATTCTACAACCAAATATACCACTTCATCCACCAAGCAAACACTCGCATTTGGTTTTAGATATTCAGAAGCAACATTGTCTAGACACATCCTTCATCTGCATACTACAATCTAGCATTCATTTGCAAGTACTCATGTTTATTGTATATTACATCTAGCATGAGACTTCCTATGACAGAAAGAGAAGAGAAAGCCTCTTTTGGCTATTTTGTTTTGTTATGATTTCCACACTTTCCTTGAAATTACTGTGTAGCCACCTCCAGCCTTGAATTCCTAATCTTGCCTCCATCTCCCAAGTGTTCAGATTATAGCAGTGTACCATACAGTTCCCAGTGACAAAGACATTTTGGGCATTCTGTAATCTTTTGGGTTGTTTGCTTGACAATGGATACTTATATAAGATGCATTCTGAACCATTTATATATCTTCAACTTCATAGTGTGATTATTCTCAGAGCTAATTTTAAGACTGAATGAAATTTTTCCTTCCAGTAAACCTTCCTTTGCGTATTATGCTCCAGGACCTGCACAAGACAGTCCCACTCTCTGCTACTCTGATTGCATTCACGAGGAAAATCTGTAGAAACTGAGCCAAATAGCTGCTGTTTTTTAAAAAGCACTCCCTATAGTGTCAGAAATTATTTTCATAACTAAAATAATAAACCTTCATGTGAGGCAAGTTCTACAGTATCTTAATTATTGGCTTCTGGGGTGAAGAATTAAGGAAACATTAGTGAATGTGTTAACTAGACAAAGCATGGGAAGAATTTCCCTTTACTTACCTAAGACTGAAAGCAAAATAAAATCCATATTCTGTATGTAAACCACTGGCATGAAATACAACTTCAAGTTTTAGAACTATCAATAAATAGCAGCACTCAGAAAATCCCTGAAACTCATCAGGAGACTTCAGTCAACCTAGTGAAATGCTCTATGGTTCAGTTCAGGAATCCATAATGAGTAGATGTTGATGTAATTGTTTGTCTATAAGGTACAATGGATAGTGTTCTGCCCTGCAATGTAATTGTTTACCTTGCCTTAATACTTCCAATACTCTAAATGACTCTATCAACATCTTAATATCTAATACTTGAAAGAGAGTCAGCATCTTTAGCTTTTGAAAACATGGTTTGCTGTGCACTCGCACGTTGAGCTGGTGCAGCTTTTTGACTTTCTTCAAGTTATGGTCTCACAGCTTTCGCCCTGTTTGTACTCAAGGCCTTTTCTCCGTGAGTCTGTTTGGTACATACTGATAATTCATAGTCTTCTGGATGAGGGGACATTACATGGGGACACTCATGTCAGTGCCACTTACCAGTCCTACTATATTGTTCCCCCGTGCCCTTCCCTGCAGAATGGGGAATTTCAGTGAAAGTCTAGGGAGAGCCCAATGAACCTTTGCAATTTACAACTGTTTCATGGTCTCCATAGTGTTTGCAATTCTCGTTTGAAATGCTATTTTTGTCATAGGATTTTGCATATTTTACTTTTCCCCTGCAGAATCTCTACCTTTGGTTAAAATGAAAGCACATCTCCCAGTGCAATCCTGCAAGAGTAGGGAAGGTAACACTGTTGTCTCTCATCCAGAAGGCAATGTGGAATTGGAAAAACAAGGTTTAGGAACGCACATCCCTTCTTACTGCAAATCCCTTGCAGCCCCCTCCTTTATTTATCCCTGATCTGATTTCCTTTGTCACTCTGGCCCCACACACCATTATGTAGAGCAGTCTTCTGCTAGTTACTTATGGTGGACACCTGCCTTCTAGCTGTGCTTGGCAGCCAGCAGGATGAGGTAATAATCAGAAGAGAATGTTCTGGTTCTTTAGCCGCATCCACGTACAGTTTTACTCAAAACAGCTCTCTGCGGGTGAGAACAGAGCGGCTTTGAGATCCCTCTGTCTAACATTCTGTGGGAGCCTGGAAGAAGAAAACTGGAAACTTTTTTGATCCTTCTAGAATAATGGAAATATAAATGATATCTACCTTGGCCCATCCTTTCAAACTGTTTACACACAGATGTGCACGGAAACAAGACCCTCGCATTTATAAACATTTTGGCTCTATTTTCGCTAAGTCCAGCCGTCATCTTAAGCTCTTCTCCATGTGGCTGTACAGCTCTGGTTTCTTAAGAGCATATTTTGTGAAGGATTTATCCAGGGCGATGGCCGTCTTTGTAAGACAGACGCCTGAAGGACATATGGTTTCCATAGATTTTCTGTCTAGACTGGCTTTATTTAGTGACTCTTGGTCTGAATTGGTCTAGTTAAAGTTTCTGCAGGAGCTTGTATAAAAATTTTAGGTGTGGGCACACCATCAAGGCGTAAGACAAAAGCTTTGACTTTGTATTGGCAAGAGAGTAGAAGGGATCACTGAACGTTTTCCTTTAGGTTAAGTCGTTCCGATCATGTTGAACGGCCGCTCACCCATTCCATCCCAACCACCATCCAGAATGGAGGTGAACTATTAGTCTGACTCCAGCTAAGTCCATACACCCTCAATGTTTTCCTGAGAAAATTCTTTGTTGCCAGTAGGATGTGTGTGTGTGTGTGTGTGTGTGTGTGTGTGTGTGTGTGTGTGTTTGAAAGCTCTAATTCTTTCTTTACATGGCCCAGGGGACCTATGATTTCTTGCCCTTTTAGCACCAATTTTTACAAACACAGCATTTTTCTGACTTGAAGGAAAAGAGAAAAAACTAGCAGGCCACTGAGCAAGGGACTCGACCATTTAGTATGTCGGTAGCTCCTTCAACCAACAATGAAAATTCTGTTTTCAAATGTGGTTTCTGAGCCAGTGTTCAAGACTGCTCTAGAAACAATAAGATCCTTTCAGAAGGAAAGAATAATTTCTAGGCTTGCCCAGAAGTCAGCTTCGCTCCCTCTTCTGTGAGAACCCTAACCCTGTTTAACTGCTTCACAGCAATAGGCTTGTGAAAAGAGAAAAGTCTGTGGGGCACTCTGCACACATACACCACACACACACACACACACACACACACACACACACACACACACACACACCGAGTGCTGTCACTTGGCCTCTCAGTGAGCATTTAATTATTCTTCCCCGCATATTTGTTAACTGACATGGCAGCTCACAAGACACAATGCCTCTCTGTTTTTCTGTTTGCTTTAATTTTTTTCTTTTGTTTTTAAATTTTGAGCTCTAAAGCATATTAGAGCTCCCCCTGCTGGATTTTTAAGAACACTGTTGAGTAGGCCATGAGGGCATGGCATTTCTTTGTCTCCGGTTTTGCCAGTCAAAGGGCAAAAAAAAGAATCCTGTGGTGCAGTTAAAACTGACCTCTTGACTCACCAGGTGTCACCAGGCAGGAGCAAAATATTGCTGCAGCCTGGTCTTTTCTAAATCTTCCGATTCAGATTGTTCCAGTAAAACAATTTTTCAAGAAGAAACTGGCCTGCTCACCTTTCCAGTTACACAGTTACCTTCTCGGAACAGCGGCCCCAAGCCCTACCCCTCTGCCTGGAAGACATTCAAGGTCTTTCTCACCTTTCTATTTTTTTTTTTTCTTTCTTTTTTTTTTTTTTTTTTGGTTTTTCGAGACAGGGTTTCTCTGCAGCTTTTTTTTTTTAAAGCCTGTCCTGGAACTAGCTCTTGTAGACCAGGCTGGCCTCGAACTCACAGAGATCCGCCTGCCTCTGCCTCCCGAGTGCTGGGATTAAAGGCGTGCGCCACCACCGCCCGGCTTTCTCACCTTTCTAAAGCAGATGTGAGTTTTACTGTTTCAACCAGAGGAGCAGATTTCTGTCTTTTCCCTCCCTGTTCCTGCTTTTTTCTTTTCCATGACTTCAAGTGCCAGGGGACTGCATTTCCCAAAAGTGGAAGCTTCTGCTTCCCTTAGCCGCTTCCGGGTTACCTACATCCAAGCCTCACTTTCTTCCTCTAGACTACAAAAGCAGATTCTCCCTCTCCTGGAGCCTGAGGTGAGAGGGAGGTGAGGACCAGGGAAGGTTAGGGTGGAGGAGGAGGAGGAGGAGGAGGAGGAGGAGGAGGAGGAGGAGGAGGAGGAGGAGGAGGAGGAGGAGGAGGAGGAGGAGGAGGAGGAGGAGGAGGAGGAGGAGGAGGAGGAGGAGGAGGAGGAGGAGGAGAAGGAGGAGGAAGAGGAGGAGGAGGAGGAGGAGGAGGAGGAGGAGGAGGAGGAGGAGGAGGAGGAGGAGGAGGAGGAGGAGGAGGAGGAGGAGGAGGAGGAGGAGGAGGAGGAGGAGGAGGAGGGGGGGGAGGAGGAGGAGGAGGAGGAGGAGGAGGAGGAGGAGGAGGAGGAGGAGGAGGAGGAGGAGGAAGGAGGAGGAGGAGGAGGAAAGGAGGAGGAGGAGGAAAGGAGGAGGAGGAGGAGGAGGGAAGGAGGGAGAGGAGGAGGAGGGGGAGGGGGGAGGGGGGAGGAGGAGGAGGGGGAGGAGGAGGAGGAGGAGGAGGAGGAGGAGGAGGAAAAAACCATTGACTGCCTCTGTTTTCTCGGTGTCTGTTTTTGTGTTTACTTCTCTCCATCTCCTTTAGCCCCCTCCTCTCCTCAGCTTACCTGTTGGTAATGATACAGTACAGAGGCCAACAGAGAAAAGCCAATATCACAACTAGTCTTTTAAACATAGTTTCATACACCGAAACACCCTCTAAGCTCTCCAAGTTGTTTGATCACTTTGTTGGGATGTGAGTTATAACAAGTCATGTGATGCTTGTGATAAAGGGTGGGCGATGCTTGCTTTTCTAAACAGTAGCACTTTTCCAGGGTTCCTATCCTTTACAGACACCTGTTCCCATTCCTGGAACACCAGACCCTCTACTTTTCCTATGCTCTAGAAGTCTCTCTCTCTCTCTCTCTCTCTCTCTCTCTCTCTCTCTCTAAGCCAGAACTCCAAGTGCCCCTTCCACTCAGCTACCACTTACCTGCTGTTGTCACTACTAACCTGTCTCAGTCCTAACAAAAAAAGCCTTCCAAACAGTGACGATATTTCTTTGCATATCTGTCAAGATAGCGCCTTGTATATACACAGGGAAAGAAAAAATGCAAAATGAGTTGACCTGCAATGCTTAATCAAAATTTACTTTGGAGCCTGGCCCCCATGCAATGTACTTTTAAAATATATATATATATATATATATATATATATATATATATATATATATATTTGTTTATTTTACATCCCAACCAGTGTGCCCACCACCCAGTCCACTCCTCCTCTGTTTCTGTTTAGGAAAGGGCAGGTCTTCCATGAGCAACAACAAAACATGGCATATTAAGTTGTGCTAAGACTAAGTACCTCCCTATGTGTTAAGGTTGGGCACGGCAACCCAGTGCAAGTAGGGCCATGCAGTGTATTTTATAAACCGATAAAAATACACTTTCTTTCAGTAAATCTCCTGAAATAATCTGAGTCAATGTTGTTGTAAAATCCTTTTCCTCATCTTCAACTGAGACAGACTTAATGGGAATGAGTCATCATTGAAAAGCTGGGTTGCTTTTGTTGTTGTACGCATATTGCATCAGACCTGCTAGGGAAACATAAATCAGATCTATAGAGCAGTCTAAATAAACTCTAACAAACACATTTTATTTCTATTTGCCTCAGAGACTAACTTATTGTCACCAAATATTGTATCCAATTTTCTCCTTATGCTCTCATTTCAAATACCATAAATTTATTCTTACTTTCCTAGTGATAAATTTGTATATATATAAAATCAAGAGTTTATTCTGTTATTCTTTTTCTTTTCTTTTTTGGTTTTTGGGGCTTTTTTGGTTTTTTTGTTTTGTTTTGTTTTGTTTTGTTTTCCGAGACAGAGTTTCCCTGTGTAACAGTCCTAGCTGTCCTGGAACTAGCTCTTGTAGAGCAGGCAGGCCTCGAACTCACAGTGATCTGCCTGCCACTGCCTCCCGAGTGCTGAGATATTCTGTTATTCTGACAGTAGACTATATGTCATCTCTTAGATGTAGTGAGTAGTATTATCTTTAGATCCTTCAAAGATATAGACCAGGCTTTCTATACTTCAAAGTATAGACCAGGCTTTCTATACTTCAAAGTATAGACCAGGCTTTCGATACTTTCCTATACTTTCATCCATCTACTACAAACTATTCTCGGACAACAATGAGCTTGGTGACATTCCTTAAGCCACAAAAGGCAAAAAAATAAAACCCTGCTTTTGGATACCCAGTACCCACACTTAAGGGGAAAAAAAATAAAAAATGGTATGTGTGTTGGAAATATGATTCCAGTGTTGGAAAGGGGAGACATGAGGACCCCTGGGGCTTACTGGCCAGCCCTTCTAGCTAAAGCCAGGAACTCCTTGTCTAAAAATTTAAGGTAAAAAGTGATTGAGGAAAACTAACATCAACCTCTGGCCTGCCTAAACACACACACACACACACACACACACACACTTGCACGCACGCACACACACCACCCCAAAGCTGATGAACAATGTAGTCTATCCTAGTGGGGTCTCCCTGAACCCATTAAGACCGGCCTCACATCATGAACACTCAAGGCCAGATAACAGAAAGAAAGCCAGCTGGAATTAGACTTCTATTCTTAAAAGACAATAAAGTAAGAGAAGGAAACAAATGGTGGCTTCTCAACCTTATCAGTGAAGGCTTCTGCCCAAAATGCCACCCACCCTGCATGAGCATCAGACTTTCTTACAAAAACTGTCATTGTCCAAAATCCTGTAAATGGGTCATCCCTGCAGCCATAGCTTCAAGTCTGACATCTTTCCCTTTGATTTGAAAGCAGAAACATGGTTCTTCTATCATAACCATAAACCGCCCACACACAACACAGTGTTTCAATAAACGTTAAATGATACAAGATGCTCCATTTCAATGTAATGGATTACTTAATGAAGCCCATCGCTTAACAAAGCAACTGAGGAATATTTGGTACAAAACAAATAAGTTTGCCCCAAACAAACTGTCTTGTGAGGTAAATGTCTTTGGAAATGGGAATGGTTGGGAATCAGACCAGTGAAATAAACAGTAAACCTTATATACCTTCCTGGTGCTGAAGTTGGCACACGTCTTAGAATTTGTCTGAAGTTTCTTCCTAGCAGTGTTTACAATACAGTCTCCTTTTCTTATTGTTTTAGAAATAGAATAATATTCACTTCTTTCAAAAGAGTAAGTGGGTCAAGGCTCTTCAGGATTTTTAATTGCACATATTGCACATATATGGATTTCTTTCATATGAAACTGGGTATATTCCAAAGATGTCTAAATCATTCAGAAGGACCGTAGTGGTATCTTATTCTCCCACTTTTTTCTTCTGTCATTAATTCACCACACTACTACGCCTTTTTTTTTTTTTTCAGTTAATGGCCCTAGGGACATCCTTAATGAGCTCACAAGTAAACAGGTTTTCCTAATTTATTCATTTGGAAAAAAAAGCAAACTTACTATGAAACAAACCAAAGATCATGCTAAATTCTGGAGTATGGTAGACAGAATGAATAGCAGACCTGACAGCTAGCAAAAATTTCTATCTTCCTAGTCTTCTCTCTGCTACTGCCTACCACTGTTCGCCACTACCCCAACCCCAAGCCCAGTCCAAGGCTGATGAGATTAATGAGAATCTGCTCTGCCATCAAAATACTCAGTTTTCTTTCCATTCTCCATTCCCACCATCAAACTCTTCCCTGTGACACGCATAATTCAAGTCCCCTTTGGTTGTCATAGGTCTCCACTCCCTTATCACTGGCAGACTCTGTGTGTAGTCTTCCAAATCACCGTTGCCCTTGCTATCACCGCATGGTCACAGTTTCAAGCCTATCAGAGTGTACACTGGGGTGACGAGCTCCAGAATCCCACTGTTCCGTATTTAAAATGCAGTGCTACCGTGCAAAGCTCTTGCACGTTTGTCTCAGTTCACTTGCCCTGCCACTCAAAAGTAGATTCCAAGCTTCTGCATGGCACAGTCTGCTCCACATAGTAGCTGATGAACAATGCACAAATGTAGGAATAAACTTTGCTATGTTTTCTGAGTTACAAATGAAAAAAAAAACACAAAGCCTACAAACAATCCATAAAAAATAAAACCCACATAATTGAGCAATTATAGCTATACTTGATGTGTTTTTTAACTTCTACTCTAGGATATATTTCTATATAAACATGTTGTCTCAAATACAAGCCTCTAGCACCAAAGTGTTATTTATACACATGGCCTCATGGGACCTGCTCACCTTGACCTAGCTTGGACTCCAACCTCAATGGCTATCATCTTGTTTAGGCACTTTTCAGTTACTCATTCATCTGTCTATTGTTCAGCAAATATTTATTCATTGCTCCTGAATCTCAATGTACTAAATGCTTAATATACACAGTAAAACAGCATGTGCATTCTCTATTCTCCAGGAACTTTAAATGTATTGGGAGTTCAGGCAGTAAAGTGCTGGCAAGTGACATATAAGACAAGAACAAAAGGATCGGGAGATCTCAGCTGCATTCCTTTCTCTCTGGGTTATAAGCCTTTGTCTAACCTATCATGTTTGCATACAGCAATCCAATCTGCTTTCTGTGTCCTGAGTGTCACTGAATTCATAGTCCGACATCCCCTAAACCAGTGTATTATTACACCCTAGCAGAGTCTTCCTCCTTCAAGTCTAAATTCTGGCTACCAACTCCCATATTTCATAACTATTTAATTACTAAAAATACATCTCCATAGGTTATTTGTCAAACTCCTTGGAGATAGGATGCTATTATTTTAAGGTTTTGGTTGTTTGTTTTTATTTGTTTGTTTGTTTTCTGCTTATACTTTTTTGTTTTGTTTTTTAAGACAGGGTTTCTCTGTGTAGCTTTTGTTCTGAAACTTGCTCTGTAGTCCAGATTTGCCTCGAACTCATAGAGATCCACCTGCCTCTGCCTCCCAAGTGCTGGGATTAAAGCTGTGCACCACCACCGCCTGACCAATGCTATTGTTTAGTACTATTCCAAACACTAAAGTACTGAATAATAAAATAATTCATAGGAAGAATCTCCATTTTCAATTCTACACATGCACAACATGGGAGGGGGAAATAGATAGCACAGTGGTTGAGAACACATACCACTATTCCACAGGACCCAAGTTTTTTTTTCCTAATGTAACTCACAACTGATGAAACTGCAGCTCTGAGAAATCCAACACCTTCTTCTGGCCTCTGCAGGTACATTCATAAGTGTACACACACACACATACACACACACAATTTAAAACCACACAATCTAAAAAAAATGGAAGCTACTGTCACTATTAATAAACACTGTTTCTATGTGATGAGACCAATGGATGATATAACATCAGGTGTTATTAACTTCCAGGGTTATTTTTCTATTTATCCAGCTCTCCAATACTCACTAAATGGATGGTAAGCTGTGGACCAGGCACTTCGGGAATACTGAGATGAGTAACCAGTAAAGATGGAAACGTGACCCTAGTCAGAATCTAGCGAGATGACTGACCACATTGTCACTGGAGCAAGTGGAAGGGGAAAGTAGGTCAGAGAGGGCCTCCTTCCCTCTAGACTCTAAAAGAGTCTAGAAAGATGAACAAAAAGTCATTGTGAACAAAAGTACATATAACACCACACTAAACACTGCATGACACCTATAAGACCTGTGACCTTCCCATCAAAAGAGAAACTGGTACAGATTCAAGACTTGGGATGTAAGCTCAAAGAATACGGATAATGGCCATCTCAAACATGGGAGAATATACTAACAAAAGGGAAATTGTTTTTGCATAGTCGTATGAAGAAAATTGCTTTTTCTCAGTGGAGAATTGCCAAACAGTTCGGGTGGTCATAGAGCCTTTCTGCAAAAGGTCTTGTTCACTGCACAGCTAGCATCAATTATGCTTGTTCCTCTGCCAATAGGTATCTCTATGCATCCTTTTAAAATCTAGTCACTGCTGAAGAGTAAAATAGCACAGGACATTAAATTAGAATGTACTGGTGTTTCCTAGCCAATTTTTAGGTATAGGAGGAAAATGGGACTGTCCATGACTTCATGCTAAGTGGTCAATAGTCTCACTATTAAATCAACAATATCCCTTCTGTTCTGCTTTCCCCTGGGCTTTGACTTATATCTTATAGCTTGTGATGTGTGTGGTATGTGTGTGTGTGTGTGTGTGTGTGTGTTACTCAACTGAGAGATGACAGTTGTCAAGGTCAGGACCTTCACAAATGTCAGAACCAGCTCTAACTACCAGGAAACGGGGTGTGGTTTTGAGGCACCCCATCATTTTTTTCAATTTTTCCAACTGTGGGGTTTCACCCCAGAAAATGGGTATCCAATCGATCATCTGAGTGCTTCCAGTTCAGAAACATGACTACAACTCTAAAAATAGTCTTTTGAAAAAAATCTCAGCTGGGAAGATTAGTCAAAAAAAATTCCACTTAGGTCATGTGTTGAACTAGAGAGAAATATAAAACACTATTTCAAAGTATATAGTATATAGTACTATATAAGTATATAGTGCATACAGAGAAAGCTCATTAGCACAGTTGCAACATAAATGTGTTCAAAAAATAAATAATATGACTTGATAATGTTGAACTTCTCAAGTACAATAACATTTAATCACGTGGATGGTTTTCAGAAACGCCATGGCCCACCAGATAGTGGCTAATACTACTATAAATCTTGATGAGCCCTGGAAGACTCCAAATAGAGCAGTCACTCATGCAGCTTACGTGGGTGCTCACACCTAGCCTGTTCATAACCACTGCAGAAAAGATTCAAAACCATTGTTGATACTTAATACACTTCATTAGTTCCTGCAGGGGGCACACCTCAGCACAGTTCACCTTCTGGAACAGTGGTTCTTAGCCTTCAATACCAGAACTCTTTGATATAGTTCCTCATGTTGTAGTGACCCCTCGCCAAACGTAAAATTATTTTTGTTGTGACTTCACAACTGTAATTTTGCTACTGTTATAAATCATGATGTAAATACCTTTGGAGATAAAGATTTGCCAAAGGGATTGTGACCCACAGTTTGAGAACCACTACTCTGTAACTATTGTTCTCAACTGTCTGAGATCTGTGCAGTATGTTCCACAGTGGCTTTCAAATTATTCCATATTTGTATTAGTATTGGGAGAAATCTCTTTGGTTTTAATAAACATTTGCATAATGAAAAATAAACACTCTCCATTGAAAATTAGGATAGCTGGAGGACTCAAAGGTGACGATCTTAGGATCGCTGCAGATGGGGACTACTCCTCTTGACCTGAATTGCATGCGCATGCGCATGATGGCTCTTTGTCAGTGTCCTAAAAGAACGGTTCTGCTATTATACCTGTTTCTTTACCTGTCTCTTTCTCTTTTTCTAGCCGGAGGCCACCCCCATCGCCAACTCGCCCTACTATAATCCGTCCACTAGAATCCTCACTGTTAGACTAAATGGAGTATCTGGCATGGCAATTAATCACTAACGATTTCTGCAAAAGCAACATATTCTGTAAGCTTTGCGGTCAACCATGAGTACGCGCATGTGTGGACATCCATAGGCAAGTAGCCAGTTTTACTAATGTATCCATCACCCATCTTCATTGCTCATGGTATGCCAGACCTTTGAGGTTTGACATGAAGAACTGCTAACCTGTAGAAAGACTTAACATGTTAACTGTTAACCTTAACTGAGCAAGGTAGTTTTGTATAGCAGCCCTATACTTTGGTACCATTTATCTACTCAACATATGACTGAAGAGTTTTCTCAGATGTCTACAGAGCAGTTATAACAATTCTTAACAGACATAAGAATGAGCTTCGAGCCGCACAAGTTCTCCCCACATTCTGTTTGGGATGGCAGATACTCTGTTGTCTGATATTAATGCCACTACCTACTCCACAATCACCTTTAGAATTCTTCCCCTTATTTCATAAGACTGCTAGGAAGCAAGGTTTTAAAATTAGGGCTGCTGAAGGTGCATGAGGCAGTCAGCAGAGGGAACACCTGCAGGGTTTGCTCTAGGGAGCTCCTCCCAGAACCAGTGGACTGTGCTTCTGTGCTTCGTCCTAGAAGCTCAAGCAGCAGCGAAGCAACACCTGGGTTTTTTGGTAAGAACCAAAAATAAGTCAATAGATTTGGCTACTTTCAGAGTTCAAGGAAAATATCACCTTTCTAAAAGTGTCTGGGGAAACATAATTTATTATCTTATGTATTTACTTCTTAATAGGCGCTAATGAAGGAAGGCTGACATTAAAAATATTTAATTTGACAGTTGATTTTTTTTTGACATGGGTAACTAACTCCATTTAGTTTTTATGATTATTGTTTTGACTGGAGCAAAGTTAAATGTAAGTTAATACATGATTCCTATGGTTTACATATAAATGAGTATGCAAGGATCCCTTTAAAACAACTTTAATGTCTCTACCCATTCCAGCCTCTCTTAACTCCTGCAGCGTAATGACACAGTTGCATTGAAAGTACCATCCCTGGTATGGAAACTCAGGGATACCATGGTTGAAGAGCACAGTTCACATGTTTACAGATGCCCTGCTCCAACTTGCTCCCAAAAATGCTTTTGCAATATTGATCTGCAGAACAAATTTTTCTAAAAACTTACAAGAGCAGTCTAGCCTAGAGGCTAATAGTTTAGCCTTGAGGCTAAGTTTTGAACTACCTACATATGGCCAGATGATTCACATGTAGGAAACAGCTAGAAGCCAACTGGAATGCTGTCAGCTAACTGCTCCCAGACAGCTGAATGAGCATCCACTGAATTGTACGTCCCATGACATTATTCCATAGTCACAGAAGGAAATCAGGTTTCACTAACTGCGGTGTCTCCCTTTGAAAGTAGCAAACATGATTTGTATGTGAACTTCATTTTAATTTCCTGTGCAGTTTCTAGCCAAAGCAGGTAGCCCTAAAGTATGACATAAAAACTTTTAACCATTATTTAAAAATGAAAATAATTCCAACTTAAATGGCACTGCATTGAACTTATTCTAATGGGCTATATCCCACTTATATTTGGCACACAAAAGGGACATAATATCATCACTCCTCACTTCTCTCATTTTTCCCATTGAAAAAAAAAATCTCTCTGAATGGAACTCATATACAAGATGCACATTGTCTTTGAAAAAGGTGACCCAACTAAATGGAAAAACATTAAGCAAACCTTCATAATCAGACAAAACTCCCTCCTCTTAGGATTTGCTCTGCTTCTTCCTTTGAGGTCTCTAAAATAAGCAACTAACAAATCACATGCTTCAGGGTTTGGCTGTGTACTTACTGTGGTTTTGCATCTTGCTGTCTTTCAAAATTTTCCTTCTGTCAGAGGAAAGTATTGCAGAAAACCACTGGTTTTCTCAGATCAGCACAAAGCGATGTCAAGGCAAACTGGGGATCTGTCTCTCCAAGTTTCTTACCACTGATCTTAGACGGTCATAAACAATGGCATTTGTCAACTTTGGCTTTTGCTTCTTGATCCACAGATGCCCTGTCCCAAATGTCTCCATTTGTCTGGACAGTTTTGGTCTCTTTGCTACTGTGTTATATTTGGTGGCACCCAGCACTCCCCAGCCCACCCCACCCCCAGAATTTCAGCAATGTATTCCAGAATATTTTCCGTTTGAAGGGTTTTCATCCTGCTAAGAGGAGACAGTGGCGCGAGTGGAGCCTGACGTTCTAGTGTGTGCAGAGTTTGCGGAGTGGCATGCACTTCAGGCCTTAAGATGGGAATGTAAGACTAAAGGGCCTTCCAGTTCCCATCCCATATCTCACCTCCTGACTGATGCTTCTGATGTCAGCACAATAGATGTTGCTCTATCTTGTCTAGCATCATCATCATAATAAACCCAGTGTTTTTAGGATTTGAAAAAAAATTAACTGTACTCGTTTGATAAGTAAATGCAGTTTTACTGTCAAATGCTAAATTCTGCATGCCTGTTGGCTGACTGGAATAGCCATTTACTCAGTTGTGGATGGAATATGAAATAGTATTGATTTAGAACAGATACATTCTCAAAAATCATCTAACAAAACCTTAACTATTGCTTTTAGATGTGTTTATAGCATAGAAGAGCAGTAGGGTCTATTCACTGGCAATTCCGCTGTTCATACAGATATATACTCATTCTATCCAAAAGCAAAATAAACAATTCCTGTAATGTAAGCACTCTGAACTTAGAATTAAGTAGCCACATAGATTAATCTGTGATTTTTAGACTGTAGTCATAACTCTAAAATACAAAATGGGACCTGATACCAGTATATGATGAGTGTCAATGTTTCCTCTGTACTCATTTTCTCTGCATGTCTCCAGCAATACACTACATACATAGTAAACATGTATCTGTGTCCTTTTTGAGTAAGTAAATTCAAAAGCACTTGCATAAGTGCCATTAAGCATGAATGTGATAACATGTGCATTATATATGTATATGTATGAGCATAAATATCAGTGTAAATCTGTGCTCAGTATGTAAGAATATGAATATATTTTTAACTGTGCTAATGTATGATCTATGTTAGGAAGATCTGCCATAACTTGTGATTACAGTAATTCATTTCTCATAACATACATGAGATACACAAGATTTTATAACTCATACTGTATATATCCTGAGGGGCACAAAGCTTATGAGAAACATGATAAGGTAGAGTAATGTCTATAGCCATTAGTATTAAAACCCACAGCACTGCTGCCTAAAGGAATTACCCTTTAGCGATACTCTGATAAAAAGGATAAGGTTCAGAAGCTTTTCTCTAAACTCTGATATTTGAGGATATTTGATATTTGACTCTTAAGAAGCTAAGTTGATCTGTATGGTCATTTGTTCTCTGCAGTAAAAGTTAAAAGAATACAGAAAGTCAGCAGCATAATGAAAGGAATGTATCTTTCCAAGCAAAACTGTCAAACATGCAGGGAACAGGTTGCTTAATTCCTTGGAAGCATGCTAGCTACTCTTTCAGGTGAACCTTTTGCATTTGGAAAACTGTAGAATAACTTTAAATCAATGGGGATTCCCGTAAGATAGAGAATAAAGCTTAAACAGATCTCCAAACTATCTTAGTTCAGTGAGAGATGATTGTGTTTAAGACTCAAGTCATGAGTTTTATGTCATTTCGTCTAGCTGTGAACTCAGAGTTCCTGTGAATAAGGCCAATTTTAGAGAAACAATGGATAATTCATCAGATCATTTAGGCTTTCCTAAAGAACTCAATTTGTCTTTAAAAAAAATAGGCTGTCTGTCTAGCAGATACGTTTAAATTTGTGGTGCTCTGTATGTGAAACTTTAATGATGTTTTTGAAGTATATATAGTATATGCCTTGTTAGTTGTGTATATATAAATACATGTAAAATATTTGTTTGTGTGAGAGCAAGAGACGGGAACCTCAGAGAATCTCCTGTTTAAGGTTTGTTAGTGCTGGTATACTGGAGAGACTTTGCATCCTCTAGTCAAGGGCTTCACATGTGACTCAGCTCAAGGTATTACTTTCCTTACTGCCTTTACCTTTATATTCCCCAAACTTTACTCATAATATTTTCAAATTATACAAAAATTACCCCACTGTCTTATACTGACTGCTGCCAATCTGTGGGAATCATTTCTCAGAAACCCTAGCACTCTGACCTTGGGTGTTTGTGTCCATATGCACTGCTTTTGTTTCATGGACTTGTATGTAGCCCTCTTCCCTCCCTGTTCTGAATCAAATTTCTCTTTTGCTTTTTTAGGAATCATGAGTATGTAGTAGTCAAAAATTGTCTTCTTTGTCTATTCTTTAATTAACATGAGCCAAAATACTTTTTACTGTTTCTCTCTCTCTCTCTCTCTCTCTCTCTCTCTCTCTCTCTCTCTCTCTCTCTCTCTCTCTCTCTCTCTCTCTCTCTCTCTCCCTTTTTTGGCACTTTTGGAATTTCTTAATGCTGGATTAATATGGATTCTGTGAATGGGATTTTTGAAGCAAATTCCTAAAGCCTGTATCATCCTTGAAGGTCGTGTACCTATTGTGAAAATGTGAAACTGTATTTCAAACCTGAAATAAATTATTACCTTTGAAGGAATCCCCAATTCCTCATTCGTGTATACATTTGAACCTATGCATTTCAGGAACACCTGCAAGTAAATTCCTATTGCCCCTTTGCTCAGATTTGTCCAACATGACTAAAGTGGAGAGCGATAATGTTTTGTATTCCTGTCCTTAAGAAAAGGAGATTTCTAGAGCAGATTAGGTAAATTACTTGCTGATTTGAAATAATAGGTTGTAGGATTCTAACCTCAAATAGCAGCCCAGAAGCCAAGAAGCAATGTGACAGTTTGCAGCTGAAAAAGAAGTCTTTGTGGGAAAAACCAGGAAGTAGGAGGAAGGATAGCCTATTTACATGTTAGGTCAACAGAAGACAAACACTGAGAACCTAGCTAGTGTGTGTTACCTGCTCACCAGGCACAAAAGTGAAGTGAACCTGCAATGTGTCCACTAAGAAGAAAAGATAAGTGTTCAGTAGGTACAGACAATCCTTTCCCTAGTTGTGTTTCCAGATAATAAACACTCTTGGTTACGAGTTCTGATGATAGCACCCTAACCATGCATGGTTCTAGGCTGTGCCACCAAAGTGAAGACAATAGGGGTTAAGAAAGAGAAATATTGGTTTAATTTGCCAGGCATGAGCAGGATTATATAATTATAGGAAAGAGAGCTGGACAGATTGCTCTTCTCAGCTGCAATTTCCTTCTCTATCCATTTCCCACAAGTGGAGAAGCCATGCCTTCAGTGGATGGAGCCTACTGTGGGAGATTGTGGGTAGGAACCAGACTAGTCACTTGTGTTTGGTTTTAACCACACTATTCTAATGTATGCTAATAATATTCGGAATATTTCTAAAAACCCAAAGGACAGTATTGTCACTCTTTGGCACCTTTCCACTTGTATTTTCAAAGCAATTCTGTCATCATTGTAAATCTCTGCTTGATTTGTTCTCAAGATTCCCATCTTTCTGCCACAACCTTTCAATTGCACTTTGGGAAATGCATCTAGCATCTGGTCTCATGAGACGCAACCTGACTCCACCCACATTCTTCTCCCAACTCTTGATACTGTCACACAATGGGTTGTTTATTGGTGCTGGAGTGACATAGTAATTAGAATATATGCAAGAGATATTGACTAAAATAACTGACTTAATTCAAAGCCTTCCAAAGCGCCTCTCCTAAGCTTGTAATAAAGCTCGTACACAGACACTAAAAGTGATTTTATCGGTATACTTTGGGAGATGGCAGCTACAATGTAAATGGCTTTTACTGAAATAAAATAAATAAGATTACACTGTGACTCTTCCACTTCTCAGACTTCCTTGATCAGAAAAGCTTCATTCATGCACCATCCCACAGAACTAGTGTTCCAAGTCACCTGCTTCAGGAAACAGCGTTTTGGGGACACTAGGCACGAAGCAAAGCCATTGGACATGGTGATTACTTTACAGTTACTGACACCAACAAAAAGTTGTGTGATGAGTTCAAGTATAAGAGCAAGGTGAAGTCCCAGCTCAGGATGGACATCTGGAAGCACTGGTAGCTTTGTGCCAACAGTGCCTGAGCTCGCTGGAGGTAGATCCCAAAAGACTAGGTGCATGAAAACAGAAGAGGTATGCACAAGCACCAAGTCTTACCAAACCTTGGGTGGAAACTTGTCATTTCCTACCTTACTTTCTCTCCTCCCCTTTCCAGGGGGAATAAAACTGCGTTGACTAATTTCATTATACTTATGAGGTTATGGTGAACGAAGAAGCCAGGTCTATTTAAAGTTAAACTTCCCCAGAGAAGATGTGAGGACACCCCATTCCTGTTGCCTTTCTTTCCTCACTTCCCCATGTTTCCGGCTCACCCATCTGTGGTGGGATGCTAAGCAAAGCAAGCAAGCAGAGTTTGCTTGGTGGGCAAAGCAAGCAAGCAGAGTTTGTTTGGTGAGATTCCACAGACAAGAGAGAGCATAGAAAGAAAACCCTCCAAGGGTTCATCCCAGGGCGAGGGCACCACCAGCCTAAATTGTAGTAATGGGGCAGAGCTAAGAGGGTGTCATCCATTCTTACCAGTAATTTTTAATGACATTTTCATCTCTTTTTCTTTGCATTTGGAAAAACGAATCTATGAAGTTATTTTTCTGAACATTTAAGAAAATATAACCTGCGTGTATAATCTCAACTACATTATATGGGTCTGTGAATCTTTTTATTGAGCTCTGAAATTTGTTAATTCAGTACTCCAGGACTTTTGTAGTCTTTCCATGTAAACCACACATGTTCAGCGCTTGCCTTCAAACACTCTATAAATATAGAATTCTGAAAAGGGAAAAAAAAAAGTCATGATCCATGGTCGAACTAACAGATCCAGTAACGCTGTTAATTATCAATGGTGCTTTCCTGACAGCAACAGGAGTGTTCAATATGGGGTAAGTGAAGATGAAAAGAAAGGAGCTGCTGAGGGAATGTCACCATGATGTCTAAAGCAAATTTTCCTGCTGCCAGTGAAATCTGTTTTAGGGCATAATATGTCTGATCCTGTTTCTGGATTGGAACACCAAACTAGCTCCCATGGGAAGGTGTTCTTGGCATCTGCTCACAGAATGTCTCTTCAGCACTGTGGACTTGCTGTTAGGTTTAATGGCTCACCTCCCCACCATGCTGAGGTAATTAGGGTGTTCTACAGCCCCTTCAGAACTCAAAAATAGTTCGTTTGCTGGGCAGGTGATAAATCTCATTCAGCCTGACAGAAATGCAATTACACTTTCTTCATGAAAACACTAGGGATACTATTACTGAGATCTCTCAAAGCCCAAGGCTTGTAGGCCCCCCACAGTTTAAAGGTTAGGGACTAAGAACAAGTTTTTCATCATTTAAATAGATGGGAGGCCTCCTTAGCATAGCCAGATTAAATTGGACTGGAGAAAAATTGGTTCAGGACTTTGGGAAAGGTAACCATTCCTCAAGAAAAAGTCCCCTCAGTTTGGTTCCATTAACATCTCACAGAAGATTTCAAAAAAGAGAAAAAGGAAGCATTTTGGGTTTTGCTTTTTATAGACCCAACTATCATCTTAGCAAGAAGGAAGTACGTTGCTGGATATCTGGCCGGGTAGTTCAAGGTGAAGTCCCACACGGCCACAAGAGTCAGTTCACAGTGACTTGGTTAGAAAGAGGGAATTGAAGTGCAGACTTCTGCTGGAACCCACTGGGCAGTCCTTCTTTGTCCTGTCCTTCGTCTGCTACAAAGCTGTGCCTTGCAACATGGAGGTTTCTATATCCCCTGGAGCTGGAAATCATCTCAAATTCCAGAGGCTTATGCCAGGCAGCAGCACAACTCTGGACCCCGACTCCCCAACTCATGGGAAGTGAGGCAGGCTAGGAATCTGGAGAAGTATCCAGAAAACCAGAGTTGGTATACCCTGGACTTGCTTCCCAATAAATCAGGATTTTCACTGTTCCTTGCTCTAAGACAGAGGGAATTCATACAAATCCTGGGGCCACCAAGAACCAACCCCGGGCCTACTATGTTTCCTAGACTGATCCTGGGCTGTCATACCGCACAACCATTCACCTCAGATTCTTAGTTACAAATTCCTAACTGTAAATTAGCTCCTAAGCTGTGCTGGGATGATGTTGCTCATTTGATCTCGAGACCTATTAATTTCCTCACTTTGAAAAATATTTCACTAGTCAGGTGCCAGCGGAAGGCCTAAGGGAGTGAACTGAAATTTCAGTCAACAGAACCCTATAGCAATTCCTGTCCACCATTTACATCTTCAGAAATAACTTGGGGGAGTCATAAAATTAGGGTTAGAAATCAAGCAAGCAATCTAAAAGGTAACTTTAATACTGATCCTAATTCACCTAAGTTTGATGGCAAGGATTTTACCACTGTCTAACAGGGTAACATTTTTGAACGGGCACATATGCCTTAGCATGCTGCTAGTGCCTTGGGAGAGTCTGGATTGCTGCTAGCTCTGCCGTGTGGTGTGCTCTCATTTCTCCTGCATGACTGCCTGGTCTCTTGCTTTATTTGGGTTTTTGTTTGTTTGTTTGTTTATTCTTTCATTTGAATTAGACTTTTGTGGAATATTTTTGCATGCCATTATTTCGATTTATTTTATAATTTAAACATTGTCTTCTCCCTCTACATGTTTTTCTTTTTTATTATTTTGTTTTGTTTTTACTAGGCGACCCCCTCCTGCAGTTCCAGGCCGACCTTCCTAAGCCCATCCCCCCACCCCATCATTCAGTCACTCATCTCCTTTTTTTCCCAATGTGTCTACCCATGGTGTTTAAGGTATTTGTTTGCACTATGTCATATGTACATAAAACTTTTATTTTTGATCTGTGTCTTTAATTAAAAAATAAAGTTTATTCTATATAAAAAATTACATGTGTTCATTTCTTTTCCTATAGAAAAAGGACCTAAACTAAAATAATTCATATAAGTTAATGCCAAGTAAGGTGAAATGCATTTATCTAGATTTTTTTTTTAAGAAGGGGAAATAGATTTTGTGGCAGACTTGGGGCAGGTGGGATGGGAATAGGAGGGGTCAGGTGGGGTGGGAGGGATGCCAGGAAAGAGTACTGGGAGAAATGACTGGAACTGGGGGGCATGTGAGAGGTGATACAGAGACCCAGTGCAGTGGAAACTCCCTGGATTCTACAGGAGTGGACCTAGTGAAGCCTCCTAGCAATGAGGGATTTGGAGCCCAAACTGGCCATCTTCTCTACCCAGGCAAGGCTCCTAGCAGTGAAACTAGGACATCAGCCCAGCCACAAAGCCTTCACACTGCAATCTGTCCTGCCTATAAGATGTGCCAGGTCAATGGTGGCACAGAACTTGCAGGAGTGTCCAATCCATGACTGGTACAACTTGTGGCCCAAGCCATGAGAGGGAGCCCACATCTGACACTGCCTGGATGGCCAGGAACTAGAGCCAGGTCAGCCCAGAGACCCAGGATAGAACCAAACATGACAAAATGTCAGTAAATGATTCCTAGTGATAGTCTGTTATGCTCATAGATTGGTGCCTAACCTAACAGTCATCAGAGAGGCTTCACCCAGCTGCTGATGGAAGCAGATGCTGAGACCCACAGCCAAACATTAGGCAGAACTTGGGAAACCCTACAGAAGACGGGGAGGAAGGATTATAGGAGCCAGAGGGTTTGAGGAGAGGACACCATCAGATCACAGCCCATGGAATCAACTAAGCAGGGCTCATAGGGACTCACAGAGACTGAAACCACAATCATGGAGCCTGGATGAGTCTAAGCTACATCCTCTACATATACCTTATGGTTGTGTAGCTTGGTGTTCTTGAGGTGCTCCTAATGATTATGGGGGGATGTCCTGACTCTTGCTGCCTACTAGGTTGTCTCATTCAGGGTTTGTGCCCAGTTTTATGCTATCTTATTAGGCCAAACTTGGTGGCTATCCCTGAGAGGGGTTGCTCTTTTTGTTTGTTTGATTGTTTGTTTGTTTGTTTGTTTTAAATAAAAGTGGAAGAGGTGTTGATCTGAGGGAGAAGGGAGATAGGGGAAGAGACTAGGGGAAGGGGAGTGAAGGGAAACTTTGAGAAAATAAAAGTAAAAAGAAAATATGAGTATTTTTGAGATGGTTTCATGTAGCCAAGACTGGTCTTGAACTTCTGATCCTGTCTCCACTCACCCAATGCTTAGGTTAGCAGCATGTACCACCACATACAGCTCCTGAAAATAGTTTGATATAGTAAAGAGCTGAATGGGATAGGTTTACTTTATTAGACCACTGTGATTTAAGGTGTTATTTGGCAGAGGATGATAGTGTATTGAACAATAAGTTAATGAATAGAAATTCCTTTCAATGCAATACAAAAAAAAGCAAAAAGAATGAACATCTAGGAGCCTAGAAGAGACACAGAACCAGCAATCCTTTTGCTATGCCTCCAGAAATCATATCAATAGTTATTACTACACCAAAATGTTTTACTATTATTTTCCTATAGCTACTATAGTAAAATAAAAAACATGTAATATTACATGTTGTGGAATCTTATTTTAAGATGTGTTACATTCATTTATACTGTGAAATATTGATTTAATGAGGCAAAATGTGTTGCATTCTTTTATGTTGCATTTGTTTAACTCTGTGAAGCTGTGTTCCTTTGCTTGCCTAACACACCTGATTGGACTAATAAAGAACTGAACGGCCAATAGCAAGACAGAGAGGGATAGGTGGGGCTGTGTGGCAGAGAAAATAAATAGAAGAAGAAAAAGAGAAGAGAGGGGAGTGAGACAAGGAGAGGAGGATGCTGGGGGCCAGTAACCCAGTCACACAGCCAGATGCAGAATAAGAAGGAAAGAAAAAATATACAGAAATAGAGAAAGGTAGAAAGCCCAGAGACAAAAGGAAGATAGGATAATTTCAGTTAAGAAAATCTGGCTAGAAATAAGCCAAGCTAAGGCCAGGCATTCATAAATAAGAATAATTCTCTGTGTATTTATTTGAAAGGCAGGTGGCAGGGCCCAAAGAGTCAAATTGCAAAGAGTAAAAACAACCAACTACAATTACAGAAGAAACTGCACAGCTGAAACAATAAGCTCACAAAATGTATTGGACAAATTTGGGGGTAAAAAGAAAAATTATATCACTTAAAATTCATGTGCAATAAAGCATGGAAATGTTGCCACCTCAGCAACTTTCTTTAGGATGTCAGCAAAATGCCAAAGAAACAGGGTAAATAGAAGCTTGAGGGATGAGGAAGCTTTTTAACGCATCAGTCCTTAAATAATGCCAATACTGAAATTTTAGGCTTTGAATTTTGTTTTACTATCCCCCAAATTTATACAAATAAAATGCTTACTTTGGGGGTTATGTAATACATTATGCCAACTGTTTGGCAGCTTTGCCAAAAGATTTTTAATTTAATTTCTGATTTTCTGATTTGAAGATGCACGGGGGCTGAATTTGAATTGAAAAGCAGCTAGCACTTCTCGGATGAGAGCTCTTATGAAAATGCATTTCACTGTTTAAAATAGAATACTACTCATCAAGAGAGAATCCCTCTCTGGTACTCTGTGTTCCACTTACTTCACTAGAATCCCACTTACATTTGACCTGGAGGAGTCCGGGCAAAGGAAGGCAAGAGGAAGATTTGGGCAGGACCTCCTTATTCTAAAAGAAGACCCCTCATTAAAACCATTTCCTTTCCATCATGGAGACTATTTACATCATTTTTTAAGTATTAAATTATCCATTCAAAAATGCAAGCCAGCTTCTCAATTTCAAGTTGCATATCCTATGTCACCTCCCTTTTTGCTGTATCTAAGGTTCAGTGATGAACATGGTTACAGACAACAAAGTTCAAAGACTCTAAAGCAAGTCATTCCTGTGCCCCGGGGCAACTGAGCTGATGTGACATGCTGCACACCATCCAGCCTTTGCCTTTACCTCAGTCCTCATGTAATAGTGTTTTTATGTTTGCATGCGCATTTGTATGTGAGTATCCTCACACATGTTGTGTAAGTATGCATCTGTTTATGAACTCCCAGAGGCCAGAGGATATCCCAATATTCTGCTCTATCAATATCTACATTACTCCTTTGAGTCAGGGTTTCTCATTGAACTTGACCAGCAAGGCCCAAGGACCCCCCTGCCTCTGCTCTACACAGCACTAGGGTTACATGCAAACATGTGGCCACATTTGGCTTTTTACATGGGTGCTGAGCTATAACCTCATGCCCTCAAGTTACTGCAGCAAATACTGTTAAGCATTGAGCCATCTTTCCAGCCCCTTGAATTTTAAATCAGTATTCTTACTAGACAGATCTGTATACCAATAGACACAATATTCCCTGATTATTTTATACCTCTTTGCCAAACAAAGTGAGGCTGTTAGTGTTAGTGTTGTTTTTTCAAACACTTGGTATTTTTTCACTTCATCTAAAACCTAAATACAGACTTGGTGTTAGCCTACTACTTCACAACTTAGATATTTACAATTTGAATTGACCCAATGAACAGGTAGACAGTAAAACTCCAGCTATACCAGAATGGAATGGCCTTAGTCTCCTGAACTGAATGAAACTGTGTTCTCTCTCATTTTATAAACAGAAGCAGCGAGAGGGAATCTGGAGGAAAAGGAGAAAAACATGGAATGAAAGTAAAAGCTGAGAGGATGCCCCGGCATGTGTGTACTGTACATAGTTCTCATGTCTTTCATAATATACTCTTCCTCAACCATCCACCAGCTCTCCGTCTTCGCCTCCACCTGCATCTGCCATGTGTGACAGAGTAGGAAAGATACTACAGTCTTCAAGATTGATCACCACTGGGGATGGTCAAGAGGAGTTAGGGCTTCCTTTTAAAGCTAATCCTTGTATCCACTCCTTTCTTTATGCATCAGATGTCTCTGGGATTCATAAGAATGTCTTAGTCAGCAGGAGCACCAGAGAAGTAACAGAATCAAAACAGCTTTAAAATAACCAAATCAGCAGTTATCACATATTGTTACGATAAAAGGTTTGGTCATCTTTCTAGGGAAAACCATTAATGATTCCAGTGCTGATGCTCTTGAGATCTTGAGAGCATTAATTCACTGCTCCAACCATGACCTAATGTTCCAGAAGGTACCAATTGTGACTTCTGACAAAGAGAGAATGGAATTCATGCCAGCCAATCAAAACCCATACTTTTCATTCCTAAAAGAATGCATGCTGCAAGATTCTCAGTCATTCAAGTGTTAGAGAGAAAAGGGGGCATCCTGTTATTGAAATTATGTAACAGTCCCCCACCTGCTTTGGTGCCTGACCAAGAGGTACTGCAGCAGCCTCCTCTTGCCAGCACAGAGAGCCAATTTTTTCTGCGGTCCACAGCTCAACAAACTGCGAACACCCAAGATGGAAAAAAGAGAGCTAAAGGTAGGAAATATTAAAACATCCAATAGTTCTCTTAGAGTTTCACCACTAAATAATCGTATGTCAACCTCGGGGACCATATATACAATTGAGGAAAAGATTTCAGAACAAGTGTGGGAATCCATTGCTTTGGGCCTGAGTTGAGGCAAAATAGCATTGAACTATGCTAAGGCTTGCTAATGTGTCTATACTTTTGAGAGTATGTAGCTGATTCATAAGATGCACTTCTTCACCTAACTCCTTAACTCTTTGTCCCAACCTTCATCTTCCAATGTGGAGACAAGGAAGCAAAGAAGGGACAGGAAACGGCATGCATCTATCTCTCCGTGGCATATGCCACTACTCCCTCATCTTCTACTCCTCACCACCTCTAATAAGGCCATCAGATTATGAATCAAGGGACTGATCTATTGATTAGATCAATAGAAGGAGCCAATGACTTCTTCAAGTCCCAACTGACATCCAGACACTGAATTCTCACATGAGCCTGTGGGGACACTTTACATTCAAACCATAACAAAGACAACAAAGAAAGCACTGCTGTTCATGTACAGGCAAGGACATTTTAACGAGCATGGTAGATTTCAAGGTTCCTTATCCCGTGACTTGAAAAGAAAATGTTGTGCTTGCCAACATGTATTTCATAACTGAGCAAGTAAGTATGATACAGTTTACTGAATTCTTTCATCCAGCTTCCTGAGAGTCTCAGGCAAACTTGTCTAGCTATAAATCTATTTATTTAAAAATGAAACACACAGAAAAGTTAAGATGACTCAAAACAGGCTGGGGGAGGCTGTGCAAACATGATGACCACACTTCACATCCTCACAACCCACGTGAGAAAAGATCCTGTCGTGACAGCGCTAAGGAAGCAGAAGCAGGAATAGCCCTGGGACTTGCCGGCCAGTCAGTCTGCCCAGCTTGTGAGCGCTAGAGCAGTGGAAGATCTGCCTTAAATGAAGGTGAGAGGAGCTGAGAAAGATACCCAACATTGACCTGTGGCCGCTGCGTGAACACACACACACACACACACACACACACACACACACGGATGGCTAAAACCAAAACCAATTTTGTGCTCTTCATATTCTAACTACAGCCTGTATCTGTGTAAATCACATTGAACTTAGACCATTGCACCATGAAACATGCCCACCCCACCCCACCCCCGATTTGAAGGGCACAGCCAGCTGTGCCTCCACGTTATAGAATACACCTGTTGTTTTCATCGCTGTTGTTGCTTAAGACTGCAAGCCACGATTACATTTCAATATTGTCAACACCTTAAGATCAAATGCTAAGACAATCAACAGGTGGCAGGCTACTGGGGAGTAAGGACTACACACTACCGCTTCCATATTGTTTTTAATTCATTTTCATGGAACTTTATATCAGATCCAATTTTCAGCCTGTTAACAACTTCAATGGAACTCATGACTATTTTAATCATGAACAAATGCAACAAGGTTTTCATCTGCCCCAGAAGGTAAGGACGGTCACCATGAAGACAAGGGTGGGGGCGCTCAGGGGTCTTCCCACCCACATTTTAAAAAGTACCATTTTCAACTGCCGTACCCTACTGAAAGCTAGTCTTCTGGCCTCTTCAGCATTGTAGTCTCTTCTCCTGATTCTCGCCTGAGTGAACATTGTAGAAAGAACAGAACAAGTTCAAGCCAAGAAATAGTTTCTTCTGTCTGCCTTATTCTCTTTTAAACACAAAAAAAGTATTCTCAGCTATGTACACAAAGGCTGCCCGGGGCCTTAAGGATCTGTTTATTTGGTAATTTTAAAAGTGTGGGAGGCCCACAGAGTTCTCACTTACCGGAGTCCAAATGTGACTTGGGCCCAGCACGAGGCCACAGGCCATCCCGGGGTGGTGAGCAGCTAGCCAGCAAGCTTGGGAAAGCAGGAGCAGCTTTTAAGTGGCCCCAAGGGACGATGTCTTTTTCAGCACTGAGGAAATCAGTACCAGTGTGGGCAAAGCAAACCTCAGGGCAGAAAACTTCAGGCTGCTCTTGGATGCCCTGGGAAGCAAGGTACCAACGGATGTTTCCAAGCCCCTTCCTTTCTTACCTCTCCATTGCGGGATGAGAGAAAGGAGCTAGGCCTGAGAGGCTGTGCATATGTGAGGCCATTGGGAAACAGCTGCTTCATAGCTCTAGCTTTTGGCAATCGTCCTGTTTCCCACACAAACACACTCGGGAGGGAAGTGGCACTCTCATTTGTTTGGTCACCGCAGCTGTTTCCCAAGGTAAACCAACACTGATGGCATTGGGAGCCGAGGACTGAAAGAGCCTCGGAAAGTATTTGCCTGGCCTAAGCAGACCCCAGCAGACCTTCTGTGGTTCTACTGTGCCTCCATTTGCCTGTGCCCTCCCAGTGGGAGGCAGGAATGTCTTACCTCAGGGCCCCACGGGCCTTGCAAGGTTCTTCACCTTGGCTCCCAGCTAAGCTGTTCCCTTGCCAGAATCAGTTTCTAAAACCTTCAAAACACACTGCCCGCTGTTGAGTTTTTCATAGTTCTTAGGAAGTCTTTGTGATTATCCCCAAAGGGCTCTAATCAAAATACATGTCACTGAGAAAATGAGCCCATGAATCCTGCTGGTGAACCATCATAGCACCTCCCTATCCTGAGAGCAAACCTGCTTGGAGACGGGCCCCAAAGTCCAGCTCTACCCTATCACTCTTCGCCTTGAACTCGCTGATAATTGTACCATTTGCCTTTATCCAAGTCGAGACGAGTCGTTTCAGAACCCCTAGACACCTAGGTCCACCCTGCACTGTAACCTCCATATGCTTCTCTACAGTCCTTATCCCCTTCTCCCTGGAACCTCAAGCTTTATGAACTTGTTGCACTGTGCCCAAATGCCTAACTCCCTGCCCAGACAATAAAATCCACGGTATGTGCAGTCTGCTCTCCGGGGCATGCCATTTGATTCATCTACCACTCTAAATAAAAACAACACTCTACTTATCTACCCTGGTTTGTGCCACCCGAGGGAACATGGCCTGGAAAACACAAACATATGTGTAACGTGGAAAGAAGGGTTATTTTCAATTCATCAGCGCCATACACACAGGAGCCGTCTTGTTGTTCTATTGCTGCGGTTAAACGCCATGGCCAAGCTAGCTTGTAAAAGACTATCTAACTGGAGGCTGGCTTACGGTTTCAGACGGCTAGTCCACGATCATCATGGAGGGGAGCATGGTGACAGGCTGGCAGGTAAGTCTCTAAAGCACTAGCAGAAGGATTCACAGGCAGGAGGCAAGCAGAAGAGGGGAAGACCGACTGGGCACAGAGTGAGCTTTTGAAAGCCCCACCACCTAGGACACACCTCCTCCAACATGGGCGCACTTCCTCATCCTTCCTAAACAGTTCAACAGGGACCAAGCATTTAAATATGTGAGTCTATGCAGGGCTATGCTCATTCAGACCACTGCAGAAGCACTAAATAATACCGGATAACCAGTGTAATTGCTCTCCCCAAACCCTCGGCTGCCCCAGTGCACCCCGCTCCTGCACTCCGCCTTACTCTTTCTCACCCTCCATTCTCTCAAGAAAAGAATTTTCTCACCTCATCTTCTGCTTCTTCACATCTGTGCTCTGCACTGTACCTTCCTTCTCGGAACCACGGTGCAACGCTCTTTCCGTCCGTCCTTCCATTTGCAGTTAGATCCCATCTCCTCTCTCCCACCTACTCAGGAATACTACTCCAGTAACTCCCCCTCCCCCGCCCCAAGTAGCCGCACCTCACAGCGCTTTGAGGTTTTATTAATCTCACCCTCCCTTTCTATACTAGTCCTTGGCTGGCCTTGGAAGCTTTACTGTTAAAATTTCTCTATTTTAAACCCACTCCAGATAAGTTAATTCAGCCACCAAAGCCCTATTCTTTTCAAGGACATGATCTCGTCCCACATGGTATGATCTTTTTTTGTTTGGTTGGTTTTTTGTTTTGTTTTGTTTTGTTTTGTTTTGTTTTGTTGTTTTGGTTTTTGTTTCTGGACAGGGTTTCTCTATAGTTTTGGAGCCTGTTCTGGAACTAGCTCTTGTAGACCAGGCTGGCCTCGAACTCACAGAGATCCACCTGCCTCTGGCTCCTAAGTGCTGAGATTAAAGGCATGCACCACCACTGCCTGGCATGATCTTAGTTCTTAGATTCCAACTGACCACAGTTGGTCACCGTTTCCTACTGCGGTCACTTTTTTGCCCTTGATTTCTAGGACCCAAACCTCTTCGTTTTGCTCTTGCCTCCGTGGCTTTGCCATCATTCACCTTCTTGCAGCGCACATTGCCTTCTGTTTACACCCATTATATGTCTCCTCCTGCTAAACTGTTGTAAGTTGAGGACCTTTAAGCATTTTAATTTATAGATCTACCCAAGGCACATATCAAAATACTTGTCATATAGTAAGTACATGAAAAGTATTTGTTGACTGAATCAATTCCCAGGGCAAATATCATAAATTGCCAATGGTATAAAGTACATAGAGACATCCTTGGTAGTCGTTAAATATCTTATTAATGCTGGCAGGAAGAGAATATAGGGTACAGGGGATGATGAGGGATTTAAAGCTTGAGCAGCTACCTGTTAGTCGGCCTTTAGCCCTTGAGGCAACTCAGCTTCCAGAAATGCAGCGCATGGGGCTAACCTATCAACATAGCCTTAGACAATTTCCTGCTACTCACTTTGATTCTTGATCGCCTACATTATAAAATGGAAATGGTCTCCGTCACAGGACTGTTATGAGAATAAAACAACCTATACACACAGTGCATAGCACAGTGTCCGGAACACAGCACACTGTGGTGTGCTCTCAGATGGAGGGATTATTATTAATCAAGACCCCGTTTACTTCCTGAGTTTGCTTCCTGAGTTTATGGGGGCCTCAGACCTTTTTCATGATACACAAGTCAGTAAGAATTCCAAGCCACAATCGCTACTGCAGAGGTATAACTGTAACTTCCACAAGAGGGCACTGTGCCCCAGGCCTACGTCACTGTATCCCAGGGATTTGAAATACTACATAATTGTGTAACTGATGCCCTCTGCTGACTTGTTTACTTTTTCTTGTCCTTGGGCCTTGGAAGTTGTAAATGATAGCCTTGTGTGCATCCTCATGTATGCTCAGCATGAAAGTTTAAAGCCAGAGCTGCCCCCAAAACTTTCTGACAAGTTCACAGCCCATAGATTTTCAAACAGCACAACACTGACACAAGCCCGCTTATCACAGGGAGTGATCGTGTTACCGCACACATACACGCGTCTTCTAGCTCCCTACTTGGCATAAATTGGCTACTGTACAGCACAAAATTAGTAGGTTTATTTATTTTTTAACTCCCCTGCAGTTCTATTCTTCCTTGATCCTCTCCACCCCAATTTCAATGCCTGACACCTGTGTTACTTAGTTTTCCACGGCTGCGGAAAAAAAAATCCCTGTGGTGGTCAAGCTGAAGGAGAAAGAAATTCCCTTGACTCAGTTTCAGAGGGTGCAGCCCATGGCTGGTTGGCTCTCTGCCAGTAGCAGCATGCCACGGTAGGGAGCCCAGGGAGGAACAAAGCTGCTTATCTTGAGTTACTGGGAAGCAGTTACTGGGAAGTCAAGTCCAACATGCCTTCAAAGGCATACTCTTAGAGACTCCACCTCCTTCAGTGCCTTTAGTCCCTGAAGGATCTAGCACCTCCCGGTGGAATCATGCACTTAGCACATGAGCCTTTGACAGACAGATAAGATCCAAACTATAGCAGCTCCATTTGAACAAGGTAGGCAAAAGGGCCTCCTCCTCTCCTTGCTCTCACTTGCATGGCCCCTCTCTAGCCTTCCTTGTACCTTACAGCAAATGACAAGAAGCGGTGCTCAGAGAGAGGAGCGAAATGGTAGAAAAGCAAGCTGGTGGCTTTTGATATAAACAAGTATTCGACAGCTTGAGATATAATTATAATACTTCTAAACTCCTTCCCCTGTTATGTCCCCCTGAATAGAATATTTACCTTAGAAATCTGAATCTTGAGTATATGGTCTCACCCTTTCAGTGTGGCTTGAGTTGAGGCTGGCTGCCATACTGGGCTTAAGGGATGAAGAGTGTTCCCAACAATGGCCGGCCATACTAGGTCAGATGGATAGTTTTTTTAGGTGTGAATTCCCATCCGTCACAAGGTGATGGGCATGCCACAGGTTAGTCTTGCCATCCCAATAGCAGCAGGTAAGGGCTCAGGATTTCTCAGTAGTGAAAAGCAAACAGAGCTTGACTTTTTGTTTCTTTCTCCCTAATCCTTTTAAGAATTCATTTATAATGCTGCCCTATGAGATTTTCTTGGAGAAAATGCAGAAATTTGGTAAAATTGTATTTTTGTTTGACCCAAATTTACACTGAGGCAACTTCAGTGTTTTCTCTACTGTAAGTCATGATCCAGTGAACAAATTCCTATTTGCTTTTACTCTCTTGACACTTTTTTCAGAGTTTGAGGAATGCTTGGTAATTTCTCTACTAGTGAACTATATAGCCCTACCCTGAGTGATGCTTGAGGCCATGGTCACACCTCCTTTGAGAATTCCTCCTGGGCTGAGTTCTAGTGGCTAATCCACTTTCAGAAGGTTGCCTCCCGTCCTCTGATTTGCATTATTTCGGTCACTTAACTTGCCGTTCTGTCACCTGTTTCCAATTCCACTACTGCCCACTTGTGGCGCAACTAAACTGTAAAAACCAGTTCCAAAACAAAGAGCATGTGGTTCTATTTGTCTCAATATCCATCTAGAGCACGCTTAGGATTTTGAGCCAGTAGGCTCGGGGTGCAGCACACGGCGCTCATCCTCAGACTGGATAGGGCATCTCAAGAACCCCAAATGTAGCCTATCCCCTTCTTATTATCTGCCCCATGCCCGGGCTCACTGCTTAGCCCGCGGCAGTTAATAGACACACAAGTCCACTCATGCTAGAGTATCTGTACCTACCCTGCCTCCTCACCTCTGCTTCCTCTCTACATGATATTAGCAAATTTCCTTTTAAAAAAAAATCACCAAATCCACTCATTTCCATGCTCATGGCCAGACTCTCCATTCAGACCCCCACTTTTCTCCAGTATTACCGCAGGGGCTCTCCATGCTCAGCCTCTCTAGTCCAGCCTCCAAACTACTGCCAGTCTCTAGACTTCACTTGCATACGGGGTTTCCTAATACTTACTTATATATAGTATCTTAGTTTACCTCTTTTGGAAAGTCCCTGAGTTTGCCGCTGAGTACAGGATACTGCAATATATAGTATGCTCTCTGTGACCTCAATCCCTGTCATTTATAATCCATTTTATCCTGTGCTTCTGTCCACCACCAGCATGCAGTAAGTTCCTTTGGAACACACAATACTACCCACCCTGGATTCTGCTTGTGGTACTGTCTTAGTTGGGGTTTCTTTTGCTGTGAAGCAACAGCGTGACCATGGCAACTCTTATAAAGAAAACATTTAATTGAGAGGGCTTGCTTATAGTTTCAGAGGTTCAGACCATTATCACCATGGCAGGGAGCATGGGGGCATGCAGGCAAACCTGGTACTGGAGTAGCTAAAAGAGTCCTACACTTGCATGCAACAGGAAGTCAACTGAGACACTGGGTGGTATCCTAATCATAGGAAACCCCAAAGACAGTCCCCACAGTGACACACTTCTTCCCAAAAAAGCCATACACACTCCAACAAAGCTGTACTTCCAAATAGTGCCACTCCCTATGAGATTATGGAGGCCAATTCCATTCAAACTACCACCAGTACCACTTCTTCCTACAGCTCCATTAGTACAGTATCTGCTGCACCTTCCCCCTGAAATTCAAGTGCACCCCAAACTCTCCATCCCCCATCACCTCCACACTGACTTTCTAGAACTACAAATATGAGTAACATGGAGTACTGGGTGGGTCCAAATAAAAGTCACAAAAAAGAGCTAGAAACAACAGCAGACATATTCATTCGCCCCACTATTCTTCAAAGTGGTTCACTCTTTGGAAGCGTTCTGTTCACGGCCATGAGTTTCCTAAAGCTGACAAGTGGAAACCTATTCAGATAAGTCAACGTATTAAAACATGAAGCACACCACAGTCTTTACAGTTCTTTGCTACATCCACCTACCATCCATTGACTATAGAACAATTTGGGCCACTGTCAAGACACAAAATGCACAGTCCATTACAGTGGATGGATGCTTTGGGGCTGGACCACGCGGCAGTTCCTGCTTCCTTTTTACTCCATCACCAAGGGTCGTTAAGTTTCGGAAAACAGTGTAAATGATCTTGGGGACAATTGCTCACTTTTGTTTTTATCGTGAAACAATCTTCACCAATCACAGCAAACATCAGAAAAAGAATGGGATGGTAGCCGCAGACATTAGTTCAAAACCTTTTCAAGAAATTTGTGGAAAAGTCAGAAAGCCATGAAGCACCACTTCACAGCATGCTGTTCTCTCGCTCTCTAAGCTGAAATGACTTTCAGCAGAGGACAGTACGTGCGCTCTCACAGCTGGAGCCAGCCACTCCGGAAAGAACCTGATTCACTTTGTGCCACAGCCCTCTGCAAATTTCCCTACATTCCAATTATCATGACACACCCAGTGTCCCTTATCCAGTGTGCTTAGGACCAGAAATATGTTGGACTTTTCTTTCCTCAGATTTTGAATTTTTTACGTAAAAGGATAGCTTGAGAGTGGAACCTATCCAAATACAAACTTCACTTATTTTATGTTCACCTTATTCCAGTATGAAGACAATTTCATGTTTCTTAAAAAATTTGGGCATGAAGATTTCATGCCCAGTGTAGAATGTATAGAATGTGGAATTTTTGACAGGGTATAACACTGGTGCTCAAAACCTGTACGATTTGGGGATATTTTTGGTTTCAGAATTCTGCATTTGAGATATTCAGCACTAGTACCGTGCATCCTGGTACTAGTTTACTGGGCACTCTTTACGTCACTTCACACACAGCTCATCTAATTGCCACAGTTCTTAGAGATGAAAACTGAGAGCTGAACAATCAGCTAACTCAAGGCTTCACAGCTTGCCCCATCTTTAGACAAACCGGATTGCTCATAGTGGGCTATGGAGCCCAAGTGACTGTATCAACGAGCTGAATTATTCATTCTCCCCCTGACCTTCTTTCCTCCTCCAGATGTCCGTAACTCTAAATCCCTATCACGTTCCCACCTTTGTGCCTCAGCTAACAGATGTGGCACCAAATGTAGTCATGTTTCGTGCAAATGTGCTTGTAACCTGGATTAAATGTGAGACAGCTGACAAAACTCATTCCACAATACAAAGTATATTCACAGCTATCGTAGTATTCACTTGTTTCAGAAGTTCCACAGGCATGAAGCCCAGACTGAGTAGAAGCAACCACTTTGGGAGCAGTAGCAGCTGCCCTCCTGGCCACAGCTGCTCGCTCCATCACTTTCAGTCCTGGCTGACATCACTTATCTGCTCTCAAGGGCCTTCACCGGCCATCCTCCCAGAGTCACTGTCATCTCTTGCTGCCTACTGGTTTCAGATGAACTCTCTCCAGCTTCTCGCAATGTCTTTAACATTGCATTTCTGTGACACATCACTCTCCTTGATTGGCTATATGTACGATCTGCTAAGAACTAAAACGACTTCTGTGGTATTGGACAACTGGAGACCACCATCCTGGACTCTCAAATTTGGGCTCTAGATATGTAAAGGTGTCCCTTAGTGTATAGAAAAGGCTAGATAACTGGATACACACACCTACTACTCTAGATATATAAAGGTGTCCCTTAGTGTACAGAAAAGACTTGATAACTGGTTACACACACCTACTACTCTTTACACCACTTTTTGTCTGTCTTACGCTTTCAGAAAAACCATGAGACAGGGCCAGTGTGCTGGCTCAGATGGTAAAGACATTTGCTGCCAAGGCCTGAGTTGAATGCCTAGGACATGCATACTGGAAAGAGAACACACACACAGACACACACACAGATACACACACACTCTCTCTCATATACACATAAATACAGGTATTTTTTTTAATATGAGACAATTCAATGGGTGTTACTTTTTTAATAAGCAGAACCTACATTACATCATTTGTTACAAGGAATAAAGAGGGACAATAATTCATGATGGCACCAGAAAGCTTTTTCACAAAATAACTGAAGGGCAAACACCTTCACTAAACCCTTGGTTAAAAAATGCTTTCTTCTGATCTCTGTTATACCACCCAGAACAGCCCTCTGCTTCAAGAGTGGAACTCTGCCTTTAAATGTTATACTGGTTAGGTTCTAAGTCTTTCAGCTTTCATAATACTGCAATGAAGGTCCCCAGCTTAGCTAAGGAACCTAGACAAGTCTTCTTTAATTTCAGCCTCATCCCAAGGCCCGTGAATATTTTCCTTAAAAAGTTGTAGGCGGATGAGGTAGTAAGGGCAAAGGCATGAGATGGAAATCAGTAGAAGGGCAAAGAGTATGGCTCCCACACCACTAATGGACAAAAGACCCCCAAAAGCTGAAAATGCAAAAAGCAGGGTGACCCCTACATAGCTTCGTGGGGTATATGCCTTCAGTTTCTTCTGTAACATGGGCCACAGTGCAAAAATCTGGATGGCAAATGTCACCATAATGAAGGCATGCAGTGACCGGGGGAGACGTGAGGCCAGGCAAACAGAAGCAAAGATGGCCATGTTCAAGGACAGTGTGCTGGACACAATTGCGGCATTGGCACCGTAATCAAAGAAGATAAGATGGCCTAACAGCATGAAAACAGACATGGCGTAGATGGTGTCAGTACTGACAGACTCCGTCAGGGTCTTCAACACGGGTGAAAATCCGTAAGTGAAAGTAATGAAGACCAAAGTACTCTTCAGGTCCGCCCACCGGGTCCGCCCACTCTTCTTCCGCCCGTTGCCTCCATCAATGAGATCAAATAAAATATAGCCAAGCAGTGAAGACGCCAGCCCAGTCCCAAAGAGCCACTGGGGGGCCAGAAGCCCCTCATCCATGTACCACCAGATCACCACAAAAACACAGACACTGCAGAGCTGCTGGACCACCACGCTGGACTCAAACACCACAGCCCAGTACTGGTATTTCCGGGCGTAGATGTTTTTCCGGAGTTCTTCCAGGAATCTTTGGTCGACATAATTATCAGGGAAGGGCTGCCGCTCATATAAAACCTTCTGCCACTTGACTTCTTTGGTGTCCGTGACATGTTGAGCACACATTATCTCATCCTTTCCCCGAGTCCAGGCCGGTTCAGTCTCCCTCAGAGAAGGCCAAGCGATTCTCGCTCTCGACAAAGCTGCAAATTAACACCTCTCTGGAAATGCCATGCTTGATGCCCTACAGGCGCTTCTTTCTTGTTTACAAAGGCTGCGATTCAGACTAGGCCTGCAATAGATGGGTTTGTTCTGTGAGGAAGGACAACACGGCTGAATTCCTAGAAAAAGAGAGATCTGTGAATACATGGAGGCCTGAGAAGGCCATGGTAGGACTCCGTTACAATCAAAACAACCCAGTCTACTGAAAGCCGAAATCAACTGTGCACAGTGACCTAATTTGAGGTATTAAAATCACACCTAAAATTTTAAAATATAATCTTAACAATTGATATCTGCATGACATCACTGACTCAGAACGCTAAAGTTAACATTTAACCGTCACAACCATACAAGTTAGTACCCGTCCCACTTTACCTAGTAAAAACATCTGAGTTTCACACTGGTTGGGTATTTTTGTCCCAGGGTAACAAAGTGGAGCCAGAATTCCAACAAAAGTCTACTATCAACGTTTGTGCTTCTCGTTATCTTCCTCTAAAACAGTCTTAAGTCTGGCATTCATACACCTAAGCTATGAACTTTCATACACCTAAGCTATGTACTATTTTTGCATGATTGTATTTGCAAGTTATGCAAATACACAGGGACAGAATCTAAAGCTGTTACCAGGTTCCCAATGACATCGGAGTAAGTTATCGGTCTCATGACAACAATAATCTGCACAATACAGAAGAGTATGATATCTACAGTTTTGGCCCAAACCAAGAACTCAAACCTCCCTTGTTTATTAGCTGAGCTTACTATCCTTCAGTGTTAAATCAACCTACTTAACTGAAACTGCAAAACTCTAGTATGGGATGAATAACCATTCCATTTTCAGAAAGGGAAAACTCAAGAGTCAACAACATGAAGGTCATTCAGGAAATGAGAAAGAAAAAAGAAACCTCCTGCCGGACCGTCTTTATTCCATGGAGGCCAGGCTAGAATTTTGCTCCAAAAGCCAGACACCCTGGAATCTGCCCTCACGCACAGGGACTTCTGGGTTTGAGGGGTCCGCGTTACCAGACGGGGAACGGTCCCGTCTTGTGCTGCCACTCACCCAGCCGGCCTGCCCCGCCCGCCGCCGCCGCCGCCGCCGCCCCTCTCCCAGCCTCGGCTCGGCGAGACCGGCCTGACGTGAAGGATGCCGGAACCCACCTGCACCGAGCTCCTAGGGGTGCACGACTGAGAAGGGCAGCCGCCCAGCGATTTCTACATCCGGGGCGCGGGGTTGGAGGAGCACTTCCGGGTGGACACGGCTCCACCGCCCAAGCGGCCGGCACGGAGACACTGCTACCCTCTACTGGCGGCTCCTCTTCCGGAGATCTGCTCAAAGTGGAGTTCCCTGAGCCTGGGAAGCGCCTTGGGGGCTCGAAGGGAGGAGAAGGCAGGGATAGATTCTGGGCAGTGGAAGAGGGATAGCAACCGCAGATGTTGAACTTGTGTCATTGTCGGGCCTCAGCTAGGGGACTTTCTATGCGTCAAACCTTCCTTCAGGTACAGGTGCCAACCCGGGCTCCTGGAGCTATGGCAGAGACTTCAGTAACTACACAGAGAAAAAATATCTCAGATCTCATGGAGCTTTCTAAAGGGCACTGATCTTCCCAGAGACGCTGTGATCATAAGTTTATATTTGTCCAGAGTCAAGCAGCTAGATATTGATTGCAACTAGATGAAATACCTAAATGTGGATGATTCCAAGGCTCGATTCTTTACTAGACTTTGCTACCTAAAAAGGGTGACGGTGGAGTTCTTGGGGTCTGAAAACACGGCTAGAAGATCAGGACAAGAGACTGCTGATTTTCAGCCGAGTTCATGGAAATATTACAGAATTTATAAATAGATGTAAGTACAAAGAGCTGAAAATATATAGATTCCAGGATACAGTGGACACAAAAGTCAGAACGCATGAACCCATGTATTAACTGTGTCGCTGTGAGGAAGTAGCACTATTTTCACTTGGAACTCTTGGTTTATAAACCAGAGAAGGCACGTATTTGTTCTTGGCCACTTAACGGGGTGGTGAGAAGACTCGGGTATAAAAATGCCTTGTTGAGTGTTGATTGCTGTGTGGTTGCTATTAGCTCACTTTGCTTATCATCCTGCCAGCACTAGTCAAGTGTTATAACTTTTAATATTTTATTATTAATTTTATCTACACATGCATCTGTGCGTAGGTATGTGCTCCTGAAAGCAGGTGTCTGTGGAGGCCATAGGAAGGTTCAGGGTCCCCTGCAAGTATAGTCACAGGCAATTGTGAGCTGTGTGAGTTATGAACTGAACTTGGGTTGTCTAGAAGAGGAGAGAGTTCTTCTAACCTCTGAGCTACCTCTCCAACCCTGTGACCTCTTTTAAGATTTATCTTTATTTTTCCTAAGTGTGATAACCTCTGCAAAATTGTCTCTTCCCCTTTCTTTTTAGGCCTTTGTTCCAAAATTTGACAAGGTTCCATGGCTTAGTGAGGCCAGCCTGGTAAACAAGCCTCTGGTACTCAGCATCCCTGGAAGGTAATGCCCAGCTTCGGGGGACAAAATATGTGAGAGAGGCATCTTCTCAAGGGAGAGAGGTGCATGTGATCACTGGAGAAACCGGGTCAAGTCGTGGGAATCAGAAATGCCCCTGGAGTTCTCAGACAAAGCTTATGCTATGTAAAGGCCTTGCTAGAGAACCTGAGACCCACATAACCTTCCTGCCCCCACTATTCAAACCTAGACACTATCTCTCAAAATACTTCCACATTTTCCTCCCCTGGTTTTCTTTCCAGTCTTCAAACTATAACTATCAAAAGTCTAGAGCTATAACATCCTGACTTGAAAGAGGAGTAGCTGTTGTTTTCCACTTGGGGCCTTCTCCACTTTCATCAGCCTCCCACCCCACCCCACCCACGCCCCAAACCAATAGAGAGCGTATTTCTGTTTCTGAAAACTGAGGATTTGAATGTAGGGGGCATTTCAGCTTCCATTTAAAATAATTAGGTTCTTCATGAATCCCTGCCCCTTTTCGTAATGAAATTGTCCCTAGGTGTGATGATAAGTGGCTGCTCTGGGGGAAGAAAGATAGGTTGAGATATGATGGAGGGAGGGGAGTAAGGCATCGGGGGATAAGCAAGGAAGGCACAGAGGCTGATTCATAGGCTTGTCGTAGCTAGAAAAAGCATACTTTGCGAGAGCTTCCTTTCCTGTTGATAATTGTCGTGCATTCTTAAGTCTGTAAACACGTGACTGCAGTAGGGACGTCCCTTTGTCTACACGTTAAAATAATTCTCAACAAGCTGATAGATGGGTTTGTGTAGCTTCAAAGCAAACGCTTGAGTGCCTATTGTTCAGGTGTGTGTGTGTGTGTGTGTGTGTGTGTGTGTGTGTGTGTTTATCTGGCATGAGCAATCAAAGGTTCAATAAGTCAAAGGTTTGCTTTGGAAGTAACAAAGAATATATGTATTAAGGGCTGACTACCTCAAGAATCATCGTGAGTAATGACAACTCATCTTTTTAAATTGTGCTGTGTCATTAGTTCACATGCTGGTGACAGTCACATGGAGGCCACACTGAGAAGGCTGGTCAGGTAGAGGTGGCAATGAATGGGAGAACTGAGCAAAGGTGACATCCTGCCCTCTGCCTGAGTCAGTGTTGCCTCTGATGTGTGAGTTTGGGGCCCAGATATGCTGGGTTTCCTAAAATCTGGAAATGGTCCGTTGCTAGTGCTTGACACCTAATAAGTTAACCCCTGCCCCCTCCTCCGCTGACCACATTTAGGCCACATTTAGTGATTAGATACTCCATATTGCAGTAAGAGAAATTCTTCTCAGATGTGCTCTAAGACGGAGGCAGCAATCTTATTCTCTGCTTGGAGAAATGAGTCTACTTACCTCACCAAACTAGAGCTGACGGGACCTGTGAAGCGCCCTCAGCTCTCGAGAGCAGGGCAGGAACATAGCTTATTGGGAACAGAAAGAGGACAATTGATGTTTAGCTGTCTATAAGAAACTCTTCATTTGTCTGGAGTTTCAGGTCCCAGAATATTTGTTTGGCAGTAATTTCCCTAAACCCTTAGGGGAATAGTTCAAAGCACTCAAAGTATTATGTTCCCTTGGACAAGCAGATCCAATAGAATGGTTTAGAAAAGGTAAAAGAATGTTTAGTGAAATATGTCTCAGAGCATTTCCAGCTTCAAAAACACTCTGGAAACATAGCTATGAGGATGGAGGTGAGACCTGTAAGACCTCAGGAAGTGATGGGGAAGGGCTTGTACCAAGCATTTCCTCCCAGGACCACTCTCCCAGCTTGGCCCAACTGTGCTGAAACCACACTCACTGTTCAAAGCTGCTCAGGACACAGAGGTCCTGTTAATGAGAGATTATTGTGTGCTGAAGCAGGACTGACCTGGCCTTCTTGTCTTTCCTGGTCACTTTTGGGATAATAAATCCGAGACAGCCCATATCCATAGCAGAGAAGCCTGTGGAGGAACTCACATCAGCTTACCCCCATCCCGCCACCCCCGTCCCCGCCTGCTCTCCCTAGGACCAGGGAGGTGGCAGGAAAATGAAACAATGACTACTTGATGAAGGCCACACTCCTTTCACATGAACAATGAACAATGAAGTCCTTCTCACTGAAGAAGACAGGTGTTCTTGGCAGGGCATCGCATTCCCTGTTTCTATCCCTTGGGTGGCTGGGGCATGCCCACTGTCTCACCACCCCCACACCAAGGCCTCAGCCCCTAACAGTGGGAGGGTAGGGAATCCTGCGGAGACAACTGGTGTGTTCCTGCCATATCTCCGTGTCACCTGACAGCTGGGAAGCATGTGCCAGTGAAAGAAAGCCTGTGGGGGGAAAGAGGGAAATTGTTGGAGTGTGCAGGGGCATACAGTCCAGGAAACCCAGCCAGGCATGAGAGGGTTCGTTCTTGGTCTTTGTTAAAGATTTCACAGCCATGCAGACACGTTGAAGAAGAAACCTAAGGTGCATTTCATCCCGTGCACTTCTGCTGTCAGAGGCGATCTTTGCCTGGTTTACTTGTATCCCTTCTAGGACTGTAGTTGGTCAGTTTGAGGAGGGGGGGGGCAAAGTGGCCTAAAAGGACTGAGCGTATGTGGGAGTGCTGCATGGCCTGAGCCCCCACGGTCCAGGCCCCCATGGCCTGAGCCCCATGACCAGAGCCTGCATGGCCTGAGTTTTGATGGCCTGAGCTATGCAGAACTGCAGAATTGGAGCAGGAGGCAGTGCAAGTCCCCATACCTTGTCTCTGAAACAGTTGGGGCCTGCGTCCCCGAGCCATGGACTCTGATTCTAACTTCCTTTTGCTTTCATCACTCAGATATCCTTCCTCTGCCACTGTTCTGACTTTATCCAAGAAGGATATGGATTTGCCAAATTTGCTTCAGGTTCCAGATGTCATATTGAAGGTACTCAGAATGTTTTAATTGACTCCCACTGTTGTCTTGCCTCGAGCGTAGAATGTTTTGTGAACACTATATCTTTTCCTTGATCCCTAATATAGACTGTGAATGTATTTCCTGTCGCCTTAACATGAGTCTGTGCCTGGCACATCATCAGTGTTCAATGAATATTTATCTGTTTAATTACATGAATTTGTATCACCACAAATAAAACCAGGTTTTATTTGTTCTTACCCTGACTCAAGTATTTTAGTACTCCAGTATGCTATAACTAAAAATAAATAATGTTAGAAATGCCAAAAAGGGAAAGCAAAAATTATGGACGAGTCTGCCAGAAGCCCTTCAGAGACAGCATCTTAGCATCTAATGAGATCATTTCTGTTTTCTAGAGACACTAACCCAGCCTCTTCCCAGCCCCCAGGAATTATGTATGTCTTCCCCAAACTAATCCCTACACCTGCGGGGCTTTCTGTTTAAAACTCCCACACTTCCCCTCCTCCCACAGAAATCTCGTACAACTGATTGCTGGTGGCCCCTAGAGTCACCGTGTGGCACAGAGGCATCTGAGCTGAGGTGCTTGAGCTGTCAGTACTTGTAGAGGGAGGGAAGGACACACCTGGTGACATTAGGAATTCTTTCACTTGCAAGACTGTAGGCATTCTCGGGGCTCTTGCAAGGTCGTGCCTGAGGGAGATTTCCATAGCACTTGGCCAAGTGCCCAGCACGTAATATGCGCTCAGTTACCATAAGCAACAATTATTAGGAGCCCTCATGTCAGTCCCTGAATGCTAACTGAACCCTTTTTATTTATTCTAACATGATACAGAAAATAGTAGCTCATTTGCAGCCCACAGAAATAGAGCAGGGGCAGGCTAGAGGAGAGGAGACTGGCGATACGGAAGTATCAGAGAGTGGGGCAAAGTAGGTAGTGGGGCTGGTCACTCCAGGCTGGGAGGGATGAGGAGAAATGGAGGAAGCGGCGCCTGCGTGGCTTGAAGGTAACACATTTACAGCTATAATCCTGAGCCAGCTTAGAGAAAGAGCAAAAGAGATTGAGGGAAAGGAAGGAATATCAGAAAGATGTGGAGCCTGAGAGCACAGGAAATGCTTGAAGAATACCCAGGGGTCATCAGAGCTCCATGGAAGGGGAACAAGCCAGAGCACAGCCAACCCATAAAGCCACGAAATGTGAGCATACATAAAAATAGTCACCATGTTAGTCCCCCTCACACCCTGAACAAGCCAGGCTGCTATGACGTGCACTATGAGGTGGTGAGAGGAGAGAAGGGAGCAGAGACTGACCACAGACAGGAAGCTTTCACTCCCCCAAATCTAAGCTATTTACACAAGCTCTCATCTGCTGGCAGCTGCCTGTTCCACTCTGCAGAGGTCTGCTCAGCGTCTCAGTGCACTGTGGCAGCCTAGACACTAAGACACCGATGTACTCCGTGGCTTTCCTAAAGACTACTAGAAAGCCTTCCTCTTGCAGTGCCTAGCATTTTGTGTATGCAATACCGGTGGCTGGCCACTAGAGAGCAGTTAGGAACAACAACCTTCAGCAGCCTGACCAACAGTAGTTCTGAAAGACCAGTCTCTGGGCAGTTCTAAAAGGAATCCCAAAAGCCCTGCTTCCAGCAACAGTGAGAAATCCATGGGGTTTGCCCTCATTTTCGTCTTACTGGGGTCTGCTCCTTCACTGCTGTGTGTGAGAGAAATGTTGGAAGGGTCTCTGAGGAGTCTAGGATCCTTGTTCTGTTAGGCACCACGCGGTGCCTGAAGTCAGCCCTCCAGAGTATGCTATGATCTACCAATCCTTGCCACATGTATGCAGGCTCAGCAGCTGCTCCTTCCCAGACAGAAGCTATGTGCTGCCTCAAGGGAGTGGAATGTTTTGTGGACACTGGATCTTCTTTATCCCTAAGCCAGGGACCTGCCAAGAAACTGCTAATCATTGTGATGCCAACCAGAGGCCCTGGGCACTGTATAGGTGCAAAGGTTCCGACACCTGGCTCCCTTCCTCTTCACCATCAAGAGTCAAGGGGCACGATTTGCGCTCTCACATTCCACAGGAGCATTCCGCACTTGCCTTGCAGGGCCATACAGCAGCTGCAGGTACAAGTGCGCCTGAAACAGAGAGCAAAGACAGGCAGGACAGTCTGGGAGTGGGTGGCAGACAGCAAGAGTAGGATGTATGGAGAGGGAGGGCTCTAAAGCAATACCCATGGGAGTGGATAATGGGGAAAGCTTTCAAATGAAGGCAAGAAATGAAAACTAAACTTTCCTTCAAATGTTTACCAAGCAGAATTTTCACTAGCCACTCTCGCCTAGCATTTCACCTTGTGAAGGTGCCAGAAGCTCACTTACTCTATGTTGAGGGAAAGAAAGTGCATGGGTGAACTGGGCTAAGGCACCTGGAGGCTTTCAACCTCCTCTGCCAACCTGTGGGGCCGAGTATGAGCTAGCCAGGACCTGCAGGCTACACACTGATTCCCGCTCTCAGTACCTTCCCCCACTGGCTCTCCACTCTCTTTGATCCGACTTTGCTTTTCTGACCTAATGAAGTCAGATTAAACATGACAGTATTATTTATTTTGCTTTTAGCAGGCCTGTGACAAAAAGCTTTGGCCGAAGCCATTGCTCAATATCAGAGGGTGAGCTGGGCAACAATAAAAGATGAATCCCATTTTCTCACCACTAAGAACTCTTTAGCAGTTATTTCTCCTTGACTCTAACTTTTGAAAGTCATGACCACCAAGAAAACTACCTCATATGGTCCTAAGTCCTTTTCCTGTTTATATTTATCAAACATGCAACTATAAAAAGAATTTTAGAATAATGAATCTGATCGCTATAAAAGATGGTGGTCACAGAACTTAAATTTAGTAAATCTGGATATAGATACCTGGTTCTTTATTATATGCTTAATATTTTTTCTAGTGAATAGTAGGGGAGTTTTGTACTTATTCTTTGATGACAATCATGGATATTTTCAGATAGAGGGGAAAGGTGTAATTATTTTATGGGTTTTCTGGAACAGTGAACTGACGACTCCGTCTTTAAAGGGTATTCGGACAAGTATACCCTCAAATAGACTCTAAGGATCCACTGTTACCCTGAGGGGAAGAAATAATCTGTCTTTGACCCTTTTGTAAAAAAGAAAAGACAAAAATTTCTACCACTGCACTAAGTGAATGAGTTACCAGATAAGCCTCTTGGACTTTGTGGGCTCCTGTTTCCCAGTGGCTTACTTGAGAAAGGAAACCAGAAAGGTCCCTGTCAGCTCAGTCAGGAGTAAACAAGGGAAAGCAGTAGATGTGGTGAAGGGCAGAAAGGACGTAGGCAAATTATTGTTATCCCGAAGTCAAGCTGTCTATTTTTAAAACCACCATCTGGCACTAACGTTTTCAGTTTTTGTTATGTAAACAGGTGTGTGTATGTGTTTGTGTGTGTGTGTGTGTGTGTGTGTGTGTGTGTGTGTGAGTGTGTGTGTCAGGATGGGAAGAATGAAATAAACTTCAAGTTCTTTATCAAGCATTTTAGAAAGCCAAAATCTTGGGCCTTGAGCAACATTTTAGGAACCTCAGAAAACACTGTCCTAAAATAAGATCTTGCAGTTGTGAAATATGAAGAGGAGTCTTCAACATCTGGGGGCTGCTTGACATCTGGTTACACCTCTTTGGGCTTTCTACAGGTTGCTGTCATCGTCCTGTTACTACTTCTGTCTGCTGTCTCGAGGGTAGCTGCTCAGGAAACAAGAGACCTTTAACCTTTCACTGTCTCTCACTGGGGAGATGATGTCACCAGGAGCTTGGCGGTGAGCCTGGCCACTTTTCTGTCCTTTGCTGCTGCTGCTGCTGTGCCTTAGGAAGGAGAGTAAGGTGGGGATGGTGCAGGTGGGAAAGACCTTGGTTCCATCGCTGGGAAAGAGCACAGACAGAGCCCTCTCGCACATGTAATCCAAAATGGTTTACGTCAGCTTTAGATTTGCCTGGTGCTGCTGCCTCCTGGAACTCTGAGCCTACTTACCCTCTAAATAAAGAGGAACAGAGCAACTCTTCTTGGGAGCAAAACTGGCTGGTTGTGGGTCCAAGTTGAGGTATGGCCAAGATTAGGTTTGCTCTTCAGGCATCGAGGTGGTGGGTTAGCACATCTGCTTCTGTCCTCTTCGTCACAGGGACCATCAGGAGGGATTGTGGGGCCCAGAGAACTTTCAGTATTGGCTGACATCACCCAAGAAGCAGAGCTCGGTCTAAAACAGAGCCCTGCAGGCTCCTGGCCTGTGCTTCTGTTCAGCACCTTACACAAAGAATAACACTAATGTCCTGTAAGATCTCTGTAATATAATGTCGTAACAGCAATCTTTATGTATATGTCTATATTTGCGTCTGTTAATTCAAATAACTCATCATGACTCATTCATTCAATATTTAAGTTGTACACCTGTGCCCATTACAGTCTTTAGGAACAGTGTGCAAGGCATAGTTCTTGCAGCTAAGTAACTCTTAGCTGGTGGTGGGAACAAAAAGATTGTTTTGAATAAATCAAACTGCCAAGAAAGTTTCACCAAGTCTATACTGGAATAGAGAGGTAGGCATCCAACTCAATCTAAGAGGGTGATAAAAGACAGAGAAGGATGCGGGCTTTCTGAGAAAGTGTGAGAGCTAATGTTGTCAACTGGTCAGAATCTAGAATCACCTGAAGACAATGTTTACCTGTTGTGTTAATAAGGATCGGGAGACCTGCTGATTGTGAGGAGGGGATCCTGAACGGAGCACTAGCATGCAAGCATGCACTGAGCTCTGCTTCCTGACTCTGAATGCAGTATCTCCAACTGCTTCAGCTCCCTGTCATCTTGACTCTCTGACATGGCTGACTATACCTTGGAACTGTGGGCCAGAGGAAATGCTTACATTGCGTTCATCAGTGTATTTTATTACAGCAGTGGGGGAAAAGCTGTGCCTTAAAGGGTAATGAATTAACAAGGACAGATCAAGAATCTAGAGAATAGTTTAATCCTTTTGATGTCAAAGGATCGTAGCTACCATTGTTCTGGAACTATATAAGCATTGCCAGCGTGGGTAGTCATTGCTTCTTAGGGACTTCACTAATATATTTGCCCCATGACTTTTCACCAACTCTGATCCCAACCCATGAAGGGCCTAGTACTATTCTATGAGGTGGCGAGAAGCAACTGATAACAGAGAAGATAATATACATATGCTTCTACTCCAAATGAGCCAGCTCAAAGATTTCCTCATAGCTGCTACCCTCCATCCAAGTCTTCTTAAACCTCAACCCACCACCAATGTCCCTTCTCTTTGTTCCCGGTTTTCTTTCTAAGGTCCCAGAGAGATCATTGATGCTTTGGGTGGCAGTTTTTGAGAGGTCTGAAGACCTCAGAAATCTGGGAAATGGATGGTGGAGCCTTAGCTACAAGGTAGAGCATCTCTGAGTGCCTGGGAAGTCATGGCAGAGAGTTGATTCAGTTCAAAGCCAAGGAGCATACATAGAAAGCTAACTCTCCAGTCCCTCTTCTCACCCAAGCCTTTCTTCCACCAGACAACTAGAATGTTCTAACCCCCAAGGATAATTTGCTTGGTTATTCTCCCAGGTTTTGCACACTGTTTTCTGGGCCTGCAGTGCCTTCCCCTTTTCTCATGCATGGGAAAAGTGCCGCATCTGTTGACCTGTTCCTCTTCTCAGACCCTCCCCTCTGCTTATTACTCCCAGGGAACTCAGCAGTGACCCCCAGCTTCACTGGGGCCTCCAGCAGTTGTTTTTGTCCTAGAACCGTCAACACTGTTAGAGTCTGACTCTGAAGTGACCCCTGCCCAGAAGTTTGGGGTCCAGTACTTCATCTGTAGCTTTTGGCGCCACAGGGAAAGCTACGGAGCCTTTAGAAAGTCAGTCCCAGCTGGAAGTCAGAGCACCTGGAACTGAACTTGGAGAGTTATATCTACCCCTGGTTCTGCATGAGCTGTCTGCTTCCTGGTCCACTGTCATGAGAACATGTTGCTACCAACATCTCTTGCTGTCATGGACCAAATGGCTCTGTTCTGTCTCCCGTACCGTGATGAACTGAAATCCCCAAAATTGTAAACAGAATAAACCTTTTCCTTACCCATTTCTGTCAGGTGTTTTATCATAGTACAGAGCAAAGTAACTAATACAGCAGCGGTGCTTGGCCGTGCTAATTGCAGGGCAACGAGCAGCTTACCGCAAGAAGCTGTGTCTTATTTACCTAGGGATACCTAATGAATAGTGAATTTGTATTGTCTTCACATTTTCCTGAGAACTTTGTATTACTTATGTATGATATATGGCACCACCCCAAATATAGTGACCTCACAAGAAGTATTGGTTCTTAAATTATTGAGTCTATTCATTTGCCCTCATGCTGTCACCTGCCAATCCACAATGTTAATACTGTGTTGATTCTTTCTCATGTCCTATAAAGACAAAGTGTATTTTAAATATTTGTCCGAAGAATCCAACTTTTGTCAGTAGTATTTAATTTTCAAACTCCAAACGCCATGTACCTCTCAGGATGAAAGTACTTGTGATCGATGTAGCAAAGGTCACCTTCAGCGCTCACCATGCTGGGTAGATGTGTTCATCCTTTCCTGTCTCCCACACCTCCCAGGGCAACAGGAATGAGTCAGGGCATACACGGGTCGACCGGAAGGAGAAAGCTCAAGTTGACAGTCTTGTTTGCTTGTCTTTGTGGCGCTCTTCCCACCTATGCTCTATACTTTCTGTGGGTGAATCGCATTACTCTGATGCCAGTGTGCCTCAGACGGTGCTAGATCAAATCTCCAGTGTAATTTTAGACCCAAACTCTCATCTGCCTTCTAAGGAAACCTCTCCAGTCATGCATGTTAGAGCCCTCTGTTCAGGTAGAAATGCTCTGAGGCTCTCGCCCATTCTGCAGGAAGTCAGAAAGAAAGCAGTCTGGACAGGGAACAGAAGGGCGTCCCATCCTCCTTCCACTGGCTGTCCCTTTGCCTTGGTTGGCACAGCCTTGCTTTCCCAAACAAGGGGCTCACAGCACATACACAGCTCTAGTTCCGCTGTGGCTTAATGCTCGCTGCACAGAGGGACTGCTGAAAGACTTATGGGAAAATCTTCATGGAGTCAAAAGGTCCTGGGTCACTTGGTGAAACTTGTTTCAAAAATGGGGGAATGTGCTGCCTGTAGGGAAACACAGCCCTTCTGCCACATATGCACGGGCTAAAAAGCAGAGATCCTACTGTATTTTATTTCCTAATCCCCAGTGCTAGCTGTCCTTGCATTTCTGTCACTGTATACGGCAGTCCCGAGGCCACCACCTTGCCTGTGGTCGCTCCCTTCTGTGTACGCCCTTTCTGAAGCTGTAAGTACAGCGAATCCCAGACTGAGCAGCCACTCTAGAGCGGCTAAAATAAGAATACCTATTTTATTTTCATGAAAGGAAGTTCTGCTCTCTCCCTGTTTTTAACCCTTGCCTGCCCTGGGTATCTATTTTATCCTCTCCCCACTCATATCTGTCCCCTTTCCCCATAGGCCAGAAAATACGAGCATGGAAATCTGTCGCCCAGGAACAAGCAACTGTACCACTCCACATGTCGAGAAATGAAAATGGTAGGCAAACAGAGAGGAAGTTCCCAGGTACAGAACTCCCCCTCCCTCCACTGAAGCTCTTTACAAAGAAATAGTGATGGGGCCCTTTACAGAGAAAGCTCTGACAGAGCCAACAAAGGAGGCTGTGGGTCCTGAGAGCGGCATCTGTTGATAAAATATAAGCCACTCTCTCCATTTCAAGGAGCCAAAAGTGAACCAGGATAGGTAAGCCAGAGATGGAGATGAGCCACTCTGGGGCTTGTCATTAGCTACACAAACACAGTGAGATTCTGGGGGATATGGAGCTATTCCTCACCATGACATCACCACATTACACACACACACACACACACACACACACACACACACACACACATGCACATACACATGCATACACACACATACACATATGCACACACAACACATGCACACACAATGCACACATACATGTACATGCACACACATGCATACACATGTACATACACACAATGGACACACGTGTACATGCACACACATGAGCACACACATACAGAAAGTCTTCTCCACCATTATAATTATGAAATAAGCTGCTTGCTTTGGAGTTAATCATTAATTCAGTCTGAGCCTCGGAAGAGAGCTGGAGAGAGGTTCTGTAGTAGCTTTGGCCAGCCAGAGCTGTCCCTTGACCTGAATAACTATAATCTGTAATGGAAATAGTGGGAAGGAGGGATGCTATGGGAAAGGAAGCCTCTCAGGAGATCTGGGAGGAAAAGGGGCAGTGCTGCCACATGTCAGAGTTGCTACAGAAAAGAGGCCTGTTTTAAGGGAGATCCCGGGTCAGAATTAGGACATGGGTTAATTTAAGGATTAGGATTAGGGTAGCATGGCTATTAGGATTAGAATAGGGATATGACTTGATTTAAGGGTGATTTAGCTGACTGTTAAGCGCAGGTGATAAAGGACCACTTTAAGTCTGATATCCACTAATGCTCCTTTGACTTGAGAAAGCCAGGGCTAAGGTTATAAAGATGAAGGGTTAAAGGATGAGGGTCCCAGGGACCAAACGGATAACAAAGGACTCTGAGCTGAGTGACAAGTGAAGGTGAGTGGAGTGAACCTCTGTGTGGCCGGAGCTGGTGGCAAGCGCTGCCGTCTCCTGGTTTTCCTCACGCCAGGGACCAGTGTTCAGCGTGAGCATTGCCTGTGGTCTGGGCTGGGATTTCTCCTGCTTTCATTCCTGAAATCACATTTAGAGCACCCTGACCTCGGGCTAAACTGGCCACGGCCAACTGGAACACTTGGGACTTCAGAAGCTCCTGTTCTCAAGACCTCTTCCCTGACCTTTGCCCCAGCTCAGGCCTGAGAGGAGTAGTCCCTTGCACCCATGGCTTCCCTGCTGGCTACAGCTGCTACAGTCATAGCCTTCCAACAAAATGGCACCTAGGAACTCTTCCCGACTGCTGTCAGAGCTGACTGAGAAACTAGAGAAAGACAGCAAGGATGCCTGGCATGCTAGCCTCGCACCGCGCAGTATGCGCCATGGAAAGGGACTGTTGACTGCTGTGGTTTCTCTCTCACCCATGCTTCCGTAACACCTCCTTCAGTGAAGCTGGCAGGGGAGGATGTGACTTCCCCTAGGAACTCTATCAGCATAGTGAAAGGTATCCACCACAGCACACACACACACACACACACACACACTCACACACACACACACACACTCTCTCTCTCTCTCTCTCTCTCACACACACACACACACACACACACACTCTCTCTCTCTCTCTCTCACACACACACACACACACACACACACACACACACATAACATCATGCTTAAGGACCAAACACTGGATAATTGCCTAAGACCAGACATGATAGGATGTCTATCTACACTAATCCTTCCTTGTCAAGACTGTGTTGCACATTCTAGCTGGGACAAGAAAACCTCCAATGGTCTGTCACAGTTGCTAAATAAGAGCCATACATCAGAAACGAAAAAGCAAAACTATTTCTATTTACAGATGATGTGGTTTTATATAGAAAACACCCCCAAGACAGGCAGACAAACGCATGCACGCGCACACACACACACACACACACCTATGACAACTAATAAATTAGTATAATATGGTTTATGAACACAAAGTCTGTATGCAAATATCAAATTATTTCTATACACTAATAACAATTCCAAAATAATATTCTCATTTACAAGAGTATCAAAATGAGAGTAAAATACACTAAAGAAAGAAAGATGAGATCAGCACATTAAAATTTTTAAAACATGTAAAGTTATTAAGGAAGGCCTACTAAATAAAAAAAATACCATCTTGGAGCATTTACTATTAAAAAGATGTGATTCTCCTCAAATTTATCTGTAGATGTGGCTACTTAAAACTCAAATGGGCCTCTTTGTAGAAACTGACAAGCAGATATAAAAGTTTATGTAAAAATGAAAGAGATGCAAAATAGTCCAAAAATCTTGAAATATAAGAACAAAGTTTGTGGGTTCCCAGCTTAATTTTAAAACCCACTACAAGGCTACAGTTAGGACAATGTGGTATTGATACAAGAATAAACATGTTGAGCAGTGGAATGGAATTGAGATTTCATAATTAAGTCCTTGCATTTCAGAACAGTTGACCTGTTAAAACAAGGATGCTATCATAATCAGGAAAATTCATCTCAATAAAAAGCACTGGGACAGTTGTATATAAATATGCAAAATAATGAGAGGTTGCCTTTCCCTTATGACATATTGGAAACAAATTCTCACAACATCAGAGTCTCAAATATGAGTGAAACCATAAAACTCTTACAAAGAAACGTAAGTGAAAACCTTTGTAGCTGTTGGTAAGCCTACTGTTTCATATATATACACATATATGTATATATATATATACACATATATGTATATATATATGCAACACAAGTCACAAGAAAAATATAAATAAATTGACAAATCAGTACAAACCCTGACAGTCCTGGTCACCAGAAAGTTTCATGACCATCCAACATCCAATTAGGGGAACAATCCCAAATCTGTATATTCACTTTATTTTTGAGAAGAAAACTTCTCCCCATCAAGTCCAACTTACAAAGTTGATATAACTAGGTCCCATCCTGAAAAAGGAGCTAGTGTTCAAACTTCATCATACTCAAGGGCTTAAAAATCTCTGATTATCCCAATTCTGATGACTTACCAGCCATTCTGCCACACCAGCACAAGGACCTGAAAACTCACAAACCGACTTGATTCCCATGTGACCACAGTACCAAGTCCATATAAGTCCCTACACTAAAGAATATGGGTATTTTACCATGGAGGGGGACAAGGGTACCATTCTCAAAAACTGAGACCTAGCCCCTGAGACCTAAGGCAGCTCCTGGAGGCAGGCAGTATCCTGTAGTCCTCCGTTTCTGCTGAACCCCGACAAGTGGCTGGTTATAGGCCCACGCCTCCATTCAGTCTGAGATGAGAATAGGCTTAGTGCTGAGGTTCCTTGTCACTGTATCTCTGTGTATATAACTGGGTATGGGCTCCAGTCACCGCTGGGCAAAGCAACTGCTTGTGGGCCTCTGCTGCACTGGGGCCAAGAAAGACAAAGTAGTTACCTATCACCTTCTTCTCCCATGCCCAGTTGTTTATGGGCCCATGCCACCACCAAGACTGGAGGCATGTGCCGCATGATCCCCATTGCCTATGAAAGTCAGAGGTCCTTGAAGGCCTCAGAGCTCGCTCCAGCAGTGCCTCACAAAGCTACCATTATTGCTACCACTCGTATAGTTTTTATGACCACACAGAGGGACATGCCACCGTAACTGTTGTATATACTACACCTACTCCGTGTCTCCAGCCCAAGTTCTTTTGAACCCCAATCCAGCATACCTTGCTCTCAAAGCTTATGATTATTGTCAAAGAATTTATAAGGAGATTATGCAATAGCTCCCATCAGCCCCAAAGCCAACCTGGAATTCCTTGACACATCTTCTAGAGTAGCGGTTCTCAACCTGTGGGTCATGACCACTCTGGGGATTGACATGTGCATACCCATACACAGTAATAATACACTTTTGAAATTTTTAAAACGGCAGTCAAAATAATTGGAAGAATTTTATAAAATAACATGAACAAATCTTTTCAATCATAACTCTGACTGTAAAAATGGCATTTCTTTCTACAAAAATATTATTCTTCACTCATATAATGCATTTGGACCATGATATTCCCTCCCTCCTCTCCTTGCAGTCTCTTCCCTGCCCCCACCCAGGTCCACACCTCCTCCTTTCTCTTCAGAAAATGGTAGGCCTCCCAGGAATATCAACCAAACATGGCATGCCCTGTTACAATAAAACTAGGCACGTGCCCTCATTTTAAAGATGGGTAAGGCAACTGATAGGAGGAAAAGGGTCCCAGGACAGGCAAAACAAAGACAGTTTTGCTCCCACTGCTAACAGTTCCACAGGAACACCAAGCTACACAATCATAACATAAACATAGAGAATGTAGGTTAGACTCCTGCTTTTTCATTGATTGTTGGTTTAGTCTCTGTGAGTCCCTGTGAGCCCTGCTTAGTTGATTCTGTGGGCCATGTTCTCATGGTATCCTCGACCCCTCTGGCTCCTACAATCCTGCCTAGCCCTTTTCTGCAGGATTCTCTGAGATCTGCCTAATGTTTGGCTATGGATCACTGAATCTGTTCTCATCAGTTGCTAGATGAAGTCTCTCTGATGATGCTTGTTAGGCTCTGGTCGACAGGTATAGCAAAATATCATTAGGAATCATTTCAGTAACTTTTTTATTTCCAGTCATGTTTGGTTCTATCCTGGGTCTCTGGGCCATCCGTACACTGGCTCCTGGTTTTCCAGGCAGTGTCTGGCATGAACTCCCTCTCATGGCATGGGTCTCAATTTGGACCAGTCATTGGCTGACTGCTCCCGCAAGTTCGGTGCCACCTTTACCCTAGCACATCTTGCAGGTAGGACTAATTGTAGGTCAGAGGTTTTTGTAGTTGGGTTGGTTTCCCAATCCCTCCACTGGAAACCCTGCCTGATTACAGAAGAAGGCCAGTTCAGGTTCCATAGCCCCCATACTAGGAATCTTCACTAGGGTCACCCTGGTGGAATTCTGGGAGTTTCCATTGCACTAGATTTCTACCTTGCCTCTGAAATGCCCCCCAGTTCCAGTCATCTCTCCCAGCACTCTCTCCCTCCACAAGCCCCCATCTAATCGTCCCTGCTCCCATCCCCACCAGCCCTCAGTCTACCCACAAAATCTACTCTATTCCCCTTCCCCGTGTCCCCCACTTGGTAAGAATATTTCTTAATTAAGATACAGACTGGCTGAACGCTACAAAAATAAGACCTACTGACACAGCATGTGCAAGAAATTCACTTCATCCACTAAAATAGACTGGGAGTGAATAGATAGAAAATGATCTTCCACACAAAGAAAACAATAACAACAAAAAAAAAACCCTATTCAATCAGACAGAGATCCCAATGAGAGACTGTGAAAAGAGACAAAGGTCACTGTAATCACTTTAACAGATGTCACAATTGTACATATGTGTGCAGAGATGTATGTATGTATATGTATCTGTGTATATACATCTGACAGTGAAGAATCCTTCTTTTTCAACAAGCAGTGTATCTATGGGAAGACACAGGACCCAATGCAGTCATAATGAGAACTTTAAAGGCACAGCTTTCATCAGTGAATAGCTAGAAAGAAATACAAGAATTAAACTATAGTATAAGTAAGTGGACCTAACAGACATTACAGAACATTTCTTTTTCTTTTTCTCATTTTTGGTAATAATTATAATTACATTAAATATGTAGTTTCATATTAAATTACAATAGCATTTAATTTTTATATAAATGGAAAATAAATGAAACATTGTAAGTCAAAGCATTTTCCTTAAACAAGCTCATGTCTACGTGTAAAAATTCATGTATTTTCTTAAAAATTCACAGCGAACACTTTAAGAATGTATAAAAACAAATATATGACAATAGTATAGAAAATAAACCATATTTGAAAGCACAATTGCGCAGCAGGTGCTATGGGCATCACAGGTTAATTGATACAGGGTTACTTTAGTAAAGAAAAAAAGCCACTGTAAGTTCCTTTTAGGTAGTGTCCACCAGTGTGCAGTCCTTAAATCTCTTGAGGAATCTCAGGAAACCACTCCCACACTTCTGCTCTTTGTTCCTTGCTTCCAGTTTTTTCAAGAAATATTGAATTTATCAGGAAACAACTCTAAGCAGTATAACTTTCATCTTCACGTCAAGGTCTCATGGGAACTGGGTTCCAAAGTCATCTGCACCTGTGAAGGTCTCTCTCACAAAACCAAACCACTGTTTGAACCCTTCATCCAAGGTCCGTTTTTAGACAATGTGATCTCCTTCAGGATGAATTATATGTTTTGCCACAAAACAAGACTCAAGACTCAAAAAATTTGAAAACTGAACTAATTGGATATATTTTTTTCTAGCTATAATAAAATAAACTCTTAAAGAGTAAATATCAGAAATTGTATAAATTCGTGGAAACATACTAACAGAACATTGAATAAGCAATAGACTACTGAAGAAATAAAAAGGAAACTTACAAAAGTTTTAAGCAACTGAAAATGGAAGCACCATTATATACCAAACATATCAAAATATATAGCAACTCAACAGGAGCAATACTGCGAGGCAAGTTTACACCAATAAGCACTTATATTTTTAGATGAGGAGGGGAGCGGATTTCAAATAAACAACCTATTACAAGGAATGAGTAAAGCAACCTCCAGATTACTAATAGGAGTGACAGCCAAAGGGTGGTGGCCCAGGTGTTTAATCCCATCACTCAGGAGGCATAGACGTGTGTGGATTTCTATGAGTCTGAGACCAGTCAGTCAGAGAAACCCTGTCTTGAAAACAACAAAAGAATAATAATAATAATAATAATGAGAAAGAAAAAGAAAAAAGGAACAACAAAATTCAAAGCAAAATAAAAGACTATAGCACAATAAAAAAAATTGACAATGAAATAACAAAATGAAGAGTCTTGAATGCCCTCTCGCGGCTCTTAATGCTGCACTAGAGGGGTTAGCCAAACCAATTGGGTAAGAAAAGGAAAAATAGGATACAGATAAGAAGAGAAGAAGTACAGTTATTGCTACTTGTAGGTGATAAGAATACATATATATGTGCTCCTATAAAATATATATATGTGTATATATCTACATATATGTAATGAGAGAGAGGTAGTTAAAGACTATTAAGTACCATTTGAACTGATACAGTCAGGAAAAGTTCAAGATACAAAATCAGCATATAGAATCAGTATTTTGTTAGCAACAGTAACATACAATTGTTGAAAAAAATCATCGAAGGAATTCTATCCACAATAGCTATAATAAAAAAGACATCTACAATAAAAGTTAAAGAATATAATTTTTAATTTAACTAAATATTAATGAAATTAAAGAGGTCATTAGTTGTAAGAATTAAAACTGTTAAAATATCCATTCTACTTAAAACAAACTTCATATTCAATACAATCTTCACCAAACTGCTGATGGCATTCTAAGCAAAACTAGAAAAAAATTTAAATTCATATGAAATCTTAAAGAACTCCAAAGAGCAAAAGTTATCTTGAGCAAACAAGCAAACAAACAAACAAAGAAACAAAAACAAACAAAACAAAAGCTCTCTGACTTCAAAAAATACAACAAAGCCATGGTAACAAGAAGAGCAAGGTGTCAGCAGACAGCAGACAGCAGACACACAGACTGGTGAGCAGCACAGAGTGCCCCATGATTTTGCAGCACTGAATTCTCAACAAAGAAACTGGAAGTATGCCCTGGGAGAAAAGACAGCCTCTTCATCAGCAGTGCTCAGGGAACCAGGTACTCATGAGAAAAAGAGAAAAGTGACTTCTCTTGTCTTACAAAAAGAAAAGGAAAAATAGATTAAAGACCTACTAGAAGGAAACTAGAAAGTTACTTAAGACATTTATAGGCTGTGATTTGGAGGAGGGTGTAAGACATTCAAAGAACAGAAAACAAAACAAACATAAACGTATGAGATTATGTAACTATATAGGCTTAAATGATTATTATCTTTATGTAAGCTAAATATCTGAATAACAAAAGAAATAGAGTGAAGAGACACCTGTAGAATGGTTGGGTTGCAAACTGCTTATTCATTTACAGTGGGCTAATATCTAGAATATATAAGGAACTTAACATTTCAATAATAAAAATCTAATATAAATGAATAAAGAATATGGGCAATCATTTCCCAGAGGGAGAAATTTGAAGGGCAAGCAAATTAAGGGGGAAAATCTCTACTTCACTAGGAAGTAGTGAAGGCAGATCTTGTTCTGATTAGAATAGTTATTGCCAAAATGTCCATAAATAATGAATACTGGCAAATAGGTGAAGGAAGGGAATGTTTGTGATTGGTAGGATTGGGAATTAATGATTATGGAGAACAGCATAGCATGGTGATTCCTCAAAAACTCAAAGTAGAGCTACTATGTGATCCAGCCATTCCTTTTCTATTATAGAGTCAAAGGAATTTTATGTCAGCACATCAAAAAGACATATGAACAAGCAAGCTGTTTACTATATTGTTCACAGTAGCTAAAATATGTATCCATCCTTGAGACATATAAGGGGATGAAAGGATAGAGAATAGGTGGTACATATTATTCAGCAGCATAATAGAATCTTCTCATTTGCAACAAAATCTTAAACAGCCTGATGTCACTGCACTAATTAAATGAAACGAGTCAGGTGCAGAAACACAATTATCACCTGTTTTCTCATATGTAGATTTTTAAAAAGCTGGTCAGGATATACAATAGAGATGACTAAAAGTTGAGAAGGGTGGACAAAAATAAAGTAAGCTTGAATAATGGGTACCAAAGCATAGATGGAACTGAAAAGTCCTAGAAGTCTATTGCACAGTGGGATGGCTTCACTTCATGACACCCTGCTATTTTATGTGCAGTGAAAGCAAGGAACTAGAAAACTCCAAATACAAAGTAATAATTAGCAGAGGAAAGTGTTAAGTATCAAACCTAGCACACTGTACTGAATAAACTACAGCAACCATGTGCTTGTCACCTTTTTAAAACTTAAGGATAGAGAAATATTTATCTACCCTGATTTGATCATCACACTATATACCCATATCAAATGATGCCCATCAATCTGTACCCTTAAAGTTTAAGGAAATCAATAAAGGTGGAAAAGAATGACTAGATTCACCCAGATGCAATTTGCCCCCATTGGCTACTTTGCTCCGTGTGCCTCTAGACTCTGCACTATGCATAAAATACTACCAGCCAGAGTGAGGGGCGGTAGAACGTGGGTCATGCCACTCTGCAGGAGAATGAAAGCTCCCTGCTCCTCCCTTTGGAGTCGACTGTAGATGAAATCTAAGGAAAAGACAAGGCCCGTTTCTGGTATATTCTCTCCCCTTCTCCCCCTAGGCCCTTACTGAAGCCGTTGCTGCGCTCACCTCCCCAGCTACTCCTTGACTCCTGTTCGTTTTCTTCTTTTTCCTCCTTCATCTTCCCTCAGCCAAGATGATTCAGAACAATCTGACTAGAAATGCTAGACCCTTCAGGTAGAGGTGGCATTGAAGTTTTTGGTTTTCAGGCATCCCTAGAGGTATTGTGTTACAAGGGGAGGGAGGACCTGCTTGTTCTTCCCAGCCACCCAGCTAGCTTAACCCCCAAATAACCACACAGAAACTGTATTCATTCAAAGACTGCTTGGTCCATTAGCTCTAGTTTCTTATTGGCTAATTCTTACATCTTAATTTAACCCATTTCCATTAATCTGTGTATTGCCAGGTGACTGTGGTTTACCGGCAAGATTCTAACCAGCGTCCGTCCATCTGAGGCAGGAGATCCATGGCATCTCTCACTCTGACCTTCTTCCCAGCATTCAGTTCTGTCTTCTCCACCTACCTAAGTTCTGCCTAAAGCAGTTTCTTTATTCATTAGCCAATGAAAGCAGCACATGAATAGAACAACCCATTATACCAGTATTGGACGTCTAACAATTTGCAGTTTTACTGTGTCATGAACGTAAGTCCCCAGTCATTCAGTTAGGAGGCTGAGTGAACACCTGCACCCATGTTTCGTCACTGCCATGTCACCGACATAGGTCCCATCATCTTCAGTGGAAGGGATCTGAGTGGATGGACACACTCCTGAAGTAAGCCAGCATGGAGTGCTGGGATCAAACCTAAAGTAGCTCAAAAGTGTGGTTTCCTAACCAGAGAAGCCGTGAGTCTGCTGATTCTAGCCAGAACAGAAGGCACATGCTTTCAGATGTGCTTCAAATCGGCATCATTTGCTCAGTAATTCTGAAAATGTCTTAAATGGGCAATTTAAGAGCTAGAAGTACAAACACAGCAGTGTAGCAATGTAGTCTATCCTCATGAAGACGCAAGTTTGTCAGGAAAGGCGGATATCCCTAAGCAAGGAAGTGCAGCAAGGTCTTAGGAGTGTTCAGAGAGCAGGCCTTAGACCGTGAGGCAGAGAAACACCAGGAACCAGAAGATGCAAAAGGATCTGTGAACAGTTTCAGACACAACTCAGGTTTGCTAAAGTTTGTGTTTAGATCAGAGTGTAGTTACAGCCAACATATTGAATCAGGCCTTTTTTTCTCAGGTACAGCCGAAAAATTTCATAATCCCAGACCATGAGAAACCATCCTTCCAGAATTCTGTGAATCCCAGGTGAGCCAAAGATGTAAGAGGGGATCTGACTTATACTCTGGTCCTTTCTGTTTGGGACACAGGATTGGGATTGAAAGGACAGTAGACAGAACACTCTGGGAATGAACATTATAGTGGTTGTATCTTCTGTTGGAGCCAAGAAGTTTAATTAATCAAATAATTTCACTTCTTTACAAGAATGATTAAAGTTACTATTAGCACAGCCTTCCTTTTCACCAACATAAGAACTGCAGGAGGAGTGGGTAAGCTATTTCTTCATTGCCCTCAAGCAGATAACAATTCCTGTATAGATGATATATATCTAATTCACAAAATATGGGAGATGACACACAATTTGTTCCAAGTTCAAGGCATCCTCTTCATCAATTTAAATTTAAATCCTATTTAAATTTACTTATCTATTCTATTTTGTTGTTTGCTGCAATACCACAGGATACAAAAGATATGACAAAAATTAAATCTAGTCAAATTCTCATCAGTTGGAGTTTTTAAGCTTTTTTCTTGTATTTGACTATCAACAGGGAAGAATTTACTTCTTCATTTTTTAAAGCTCTAGGGAGAACATGGAAGGAGTTGGAGGTCTGGGGGCTGTGTACAAATAATAATGTTCTCGTAATGAAAACCTCAGTAAAACAACCTCCAGGCCCAAATATGATGCTAAACATATATGAAACATCATAATGAAACTCATTGTTTTATATAGTAACTAAAACAATCAAAGCTTAAAAACAACAACAAACATGAACTCACTCTGGCTAAGGCTTCAGTGTTCTGAATGCCTTGTAATAGACGTTGGAATGTGAGCACAGACTCATCTTTACAAAATAATTATATACGATGCTAAAGGCAACATTTAATTCTCTCCCTTATGTAAAGAGAAAGGTGGGAGAAACTAGCAAGTCTTCCTGTAATCTTATGTGGCTCAGAAGCAAATGTTCTGATTGCTTTTATGACATTATGGCCTTTTGTTCCAGACTGTGACACAAGTCAGGTGCCCTGAAACCATGCAGCGCTGGCTCAGGTACACAAAGGTCACAGAGTGAACATGTGTCCAGGCAGTTCAAGTTCCAATACTAATAACATTTACTCATACTTTTTATCATGATAAAAGTAATTCTGATAGATACTCTTTGCAAAGTGTGAATAGGAAACTCTTTGAATCAAGGTTTCTGAGCAGAAGTTAATTTTTCTGTGAAAGAGACTTGGAAGCCTGTTTCCCTGGTTTATTGAGAATATTTTGTACTTTAAGTGAAACACTTAATCCCCAAATCATTAATTGGTTTTATTTTAAGCAAGCAGTTCTCATTACTTTAAATTGTGGCCAAAAATTGAATCATCTTAAAATTCTCAAACTTTTGTTGGTTTCATTTTCAACATAATAATGAAAGAAAGCCTACCACTTCTGTCTGATACTTATGTAGAATGACTGTACAATACGGACTTGAACTTGTTTAACCACTTGCTAAAGAACTTTCCATAAAAATGGGACACAATTTAAAAGGCTTTCCTCCCCCACAGCCTTGGCTACCAGGAGAAATGGAGAACTCATGAAGTCTCCAACCAAAACATAACAAGTTTTGCTTTTCAGGGGCAAATGACTTACTTGAAAGATTTCTTACTTTTATGGAAATTAGAGAATATTTCATTAATCCCTACTAGTTTTAGACTCTACATGTTCTTATAGTAGAATAAAATACTTTTGAAATATAGGTTTTAATCAGAACCCATTAAGATACTACCAAAGAAAAGCACTAGAGAATTAGTGAGTTTTGGGGCAATTAACTCTTTCGCCCTGCTGCAAGGGGGCTTGGGAGTAGGTCAGCAAATGTTGGAGTGAAGAGCGCCTCTGTTGTATGTGTAAAGACAGATTACTGAAAGGAAAACTGTTGGCTCAGGAACCCCAAGACCAAGTTCTTATCACAAAGGAGGTTTATTTGTCCCAGAGGGACAGAGGGCAGGGAATAAAAGATAGAGGCTGAGGGAGAAGGGGAAGGGAATAAGGGAAAGGGGCAAGGGTATTTGTCCCAGAGAAACAAAGGACTGCATCTGGATAGAGAGAAGACAGCCATTGTACTTCACGTAGGAAAATGGCAGTTTATGAAGGGAAAGGGGAAACCTTGTGTTATAATGAGTTGGTTTCTTTTGATTAGGTGTGTTAGGATAGCCAGAAGGGGCTTTGGATTGCTGGCCTTCAAAACTTTGATCACTGGACCATGGTAGTCGGCCTCAGGAGGAGGAAGTGAGCGAATAAGGGAATAGACCTTGGAGCCTAGCTTTAGGAATGTAACCTAATGGTTTTTCAGGAAGGCAGAGGGAATGCAGAAGGGCAAGGCCTAACGGCGCCATGTTTGCCAGGCCCAGGCCAGCTAGAGTCCCTTTAATTCCTCTTCACTAAGGCCTAGTCAACTGACTACTGTGTTTTCTTGAATCTTCCAATCAGAGTGATGCTCCTTCGTCATCCCGACGTCCAGCAGTTTAATCATCCCTGTAATGACATCCCAACAGGTTTGTTTTCTTTTAGAACAAGTGCCTCCAGTGTGATACGTGCTCTACTTGGGGCCAGAGAATGGAAAACATAGTTTCTATATTTTCTGGGCAAACTCCATTTTCTATCCCTTTTTTCTTTTGGATGTGTTAGAATTATTTCACAGCCTCCTCCTCTTAACTCCAGCTCACTCTGTCCACTCCAAGAGTCTCACATGTTTTCATGTTTTCTCCAAGGTCTCTTTATATCACATAATTCTGACTAATGAGCCACTTGCTAAAGAACTTTCCAGAAAAATGGGACACAGTTTAAAAGGCTTTCCTTTCCAGTCCTGGTGACACAAATCAAAGTGGAAAGACTAGTGCTTTACAACATTCCTGAAAAGGTCTCACTACAAAGCCACAGGGTCCTAAAGCACTGCCTCCCTCCAGAAGCCGCCCAGTGCTATTCTAAGTTCTAGTACTACTTATAAAACAAACAAACATAAAAAAAAAAACAGTAGCATATCCCAGACTGCAGCACTGAGTTATGTCCCACCCCTTAGAGACAGGGGGGCAATGGACTGACAAATATACAACTAAGCCATTCTTTGGGGTAACAAATTCAAAGATTTAGGACAGCCCAAGCTTCAGTGATTTTTTTTCCTATCAAATGGATCCCACATAAATGAAACTACCTGAAAATTTTATTTCATTAGATTTGTACAGTAAAAGAAATAAAGTTATGGTTATGGATATCAGAAGTTGCTAATTTATCCTAGGAAGTCGCAGAGGTTCATAACCAGAACTGAACTGAGAAGCCACCTAGTAAGGAAAGTTGAGAACAAAAGGGATGTCTTGGGCAGATGCCAAAGACCAGAGTCCCAAAAACAATGGCAGGTTTGGGAAATCCAACTCCATTGCAGTGAAAGAGGGTGACCCAGTTCCCATGAATTTCTTCTCACATATCCCAAACTAGTGAACTAAGTCATGATTTCGATTAGGCCAAAGGGAACAATGAAGATCTAAGCTTAAAGGCATCCACCCAATGAAAGTTCCCCACCAATGTTCTCTGCTCAGCTTTCTCCCCAAGCCAAGGGAACACTGGGAGATACACGCACCCAATTGGTCTCAGTGTCCTCTGCGCTAGTGACACACTTACTTTGAATTTTTTTTTGGACTTGGGTTTTTTTTCCCTCAAATTTGTCTTGGAAGGGAATGAATCAAATGCACGTCTGTACACACACACACACACACACACACACACACACACACAATTATATCTCCTTCCCTCATCAAGATTGTTTTGCAACACCAATTTGTAAACCCTGGGAATGCTTCAATTATTAGCATAAAAACTAGCTGAGGGCACATGGAATCAGCATGGTATTTTCTTGCCCATAGAGTCTAATCTAAGACAATAATACTGGAGATGGAGCTGTAGGGAAAGTGGATGCAGAACTGTTTAGGGGCCGAACGTTGGGGGATCTATATGTGATGCTAGCTAAAACCTCTCTGAGCTAGGCTTGGTTGTTATGTGTGTCCTCCAAAGCCTGGAAGAAAGTGTAGCCAAGGACCAGTAATGCCTGCTCCCAGATTCTGGTTTTTCTCTGTGGGTTTGTTGTCTGTGTTCCCACTTTAAAAGCTAGAGCAGCATTTTGTTTCACACAATATAAGCTGGACCAAGCCACAGCTACTGGCAGGCCAAGCCTGATGGTTTATATAGCTTAGTCATATCAGAATTTCAGTACTTGCAACTTATTGCCTAAGCTGCCACCCACATGCAAACAGGCTATGAATACAATCCCAGTGTTTTCACTGTGCACTGTTATCTAGTTCATTTGTAGGTCAAAACAGTGATTTCTAACATTTTCCTAAATTCACCCAAGCTTTATCATCAGGATCAGAAATGGTACCTGGAGGTTATTTTGAATTCATTTCTCTTTGCCTTGATCCCATGAGACTTGCAGACCTTTATTCTTGATGAGCCCTGGTATTATGTTACCCACCTAACATGTGTTTAGCGCTGGGCAGAGAAGTGTGACAGGATACAAAGAGCACACAGTTGAGACTCAGGGGAGCTAGATGCTGGTCCTCAACCTGTTTGTGTCCGTCAACCTGAAATGTTGCTGCTTTTGAATGGCAATGAGAAGCCTGAGTTGCATTCCAGACTCTCAAGCCTGTAATCGCTTTAGCACCCATTTGGCTTCATCAAGTAAACTTGTTCCAGAGAATTCAGGGCTTCAACCCCCATAGTCATTCAGTTGCTCCCAATGGGGAGGTGTTGTTGCATGTATGATTTATCTCCTCTAAGCAATGCGTTCTGAAAAAGATAAATGTAAACATCTTTTAAAAATCCAATCCTGTTTGAAGAAGAGGTCAGGATGGTAAGGACTTTAGAATTATTTGCAACTTGAAGTTCCTTTTGAAATACTAATCCTTTTCCTCCTGTGGCTTGTTTGTATAATCATGGCTGTTTATTTTCCCAAACACAGGACTATGGACACATGTGTCCTGGAACAGTGTCCTGAGAACTGAGCCCTCTTCCCCCTTGAATGAATCTTACAACTCCACATATGCTTTATCTTCAATTTAATTGGCAATACTCCTAACTCTTAAGTGTTATTTCTAAATTTCACTTGGCATCTTCAATCGGATTTAGAAAAGTTTAATGTTGTTGGCACAAGATGGTTCTATTAAAAGAAATGCTTATGTGAATTTTGTGTATTTGCTAAGGCTGGAGGAGTCTCTGGTGGCCCATCGATACTTTGTGGTTTTGAAAGAACAGTGTTCAACACCTTATTCTGTACCCTTCTTGCACTGTCTTCTAGAGAGCATTCGCTACAGACTGCCCATTATGGGCCCCAGGACTGCTATCTTCCACAGTCTGTTGTCCGGTGCCTACAAAACTCCTCAGGAGACTCAAGACCTCTCCTTCCCCAGAAAGAAACTAATGAACAAGACCGTGAAGCAGTGAGTGGTCAGAGCTAATTACCCCCAAACTGTCAGGGAAAAGACCGCCTCTCCAAGCTGTTCTGATGCTGGTGCCTTCCCGTAGTCTCGCATCTCCCAAAAGATGATTCACTTTTTCCTTCCTACATGCTGCTATTCTAGCTCTTCCCACTTTTTTCCTAAAGACAAAATGATTTACTTTACATAAATATAAAGATTTATTGATTAACACAGAACATGATATGTGTCTTTTGTTATTTTGCTGAAGATTTTAATGCATGTTATAATAAATGACAATCTTCTCCTTATAAGGCATGGGTTTTCAATGAAAGTATTTAGCATATTCTTTCAGGCAAGAGGACAGGGATAGCTCCTAGAGCCCTGTATGACTTTATCTTATTAGGAATCAAGGAGAAAAGGGAGAAAAATCTCCTTTTTTTCTATCAGTTAATGTCATAGATAGTAATAACTGGAAAATGGCAAATGATTGCTGGTTGCAATCTCCAGTGGCTGGGACCTTGCTTTCTTGTATCACCTCTATTATTGCCTTGCAAATTGATCAGGTGTTCAGCCAGCCTTGGCTTGTATTTTATAGTGAGGTTATTTTTATATGAAAATGTATGCTTCCAGATCTATGCTGATCTGTGTATACACAGTGTGTGGAATACAAAAAAATAATCCTAAACTTTCAGACTTTATACCCATGGTCATATATGCTCCAAACCAAGTTTCAAGAGGTTTTGTATAAAAAAAAAAAAAAACCCTTCTGTTTCTTAGGAAGCAACTGCCTAGTGGAATCCTACCCCCCAGACTAAGTGGATGCTAGACCAACCTATGAGACTCAACCTGTGCCAACAGCTTTTGAAGAATGGAATTAAGAGATCTCAGATTAATGAGCCAGTGTTCAAATTGAACTCAACCAAAACAGAGAAAAACAAAGCGAACAAAAACAACAAAACCTGCTTCATTGTCTTATGTTTCTGGTAGGCTATGATTCTTATTTTCACTGCAATTAGACTTCAAGAACTTCAAAAAAAGTATCCATGAATTCTAATATCATTTCAGACAATTTAACAAGCGCAGAAAAGTTTTCTTTAGTTATTGTTTGTTGTTTATGCATACTTCAGCAAAAGAACTTGGGTTGCCTGCGCTCATGAATTAGGGGAACTACTTAACTTCCTGCACAATTGTATAGAGCTTTGGAGGTAATCTGGACATTATGTAGTTTAGGAGAAAAATGCTTCCAAAATCTCATGAAGATGGCCTCATCTAGAGCATCCCAAACTACATTAAGAACTATATTAAGAAGAACATCTTAGTACTTGCCAGTATGTTGACAGTACGCTATGGTTTAGATCTTAAATGCTCCTCACAGCGGTTACACATTGAATGAAAACTTGACCAGCAGCTTAAGACACTATGAGGAGGTAGCATCATCCTTAAGAAATGGAGTCAAGAAGCGGGAGGCTCTGTCAGTTGGGGACCTTGAGTAGGATGATGGGACCCTCTTGTGTTCTCTCCTCCTCTCCCCAACTCTTTTCTCCCTCTCTTCCTCCTTCTCACCAGTCTTTTCTTCCTCTTTCTCCCTCTCTCAGATTAATTTTAAAAATTGGATAATCCTAGGCAGATGTTTTATTTCAGTGCAAAAGCCTGATTTTGCTAAAAAAAAAAAAAAAAGGAAAAGAAAAAGCAAACACACACAAAAGCTCTTAACTTTCTTAAGTCTACAGAATTAGTCATGCATACTCCTCTCTTACCCTCCCATATTCCAACAGGGAATCTACAAATAAACAATCAATCTGTATAATTCCTTTATATTAGAAATGGGAAGAAATGCTGTATTTAGCAAAAAATCTGTGCTATAGTTTTTATTGTGCTTTATTTTTCACTTTCTTTAATGCAAAACCATGGTCACACCTGGTCCCAGTTTTAATTCTGGACAGTCTGGCAGGCTTCTGCTGGCATTACCTCTCATCAGGACCTCTTGTCCTTTCCCCTGGCTCAGGACTACCAGCTGGGGAAGGAGACAAGGAGAGATGGGGACAGGGAGGGAAACTGAAACTTAGCAGCTGGCTGGCTTCCTGGCCTAACGGTCTTCTCTGTGCACAGCTCGTGCTCGTTGTCTTCATGCACAATTCCAGGTAGCCCCAAGGGAGCCCTCTTCAGAGACTTCTCTCAGCTGCAGCTGTTCAGGTGGAGGGGTGTTACAGGGTAAGAGTGGTATTGTCCAACAAAGGAAGAACCATGGGATTACTGCCTGTAAACAAACCTAAAAACAAAACTATTGCCGGGCGGTGGTGGCGCACGCCTTTAATCCCAGCACTCCGGAGGCAGAGACAAGCGGATTTCTGTGAGTTCGAGACCAGCCTGGTCTACAAGAGCTAGCTCCAGGACAGGCTCTAAAGCTGCAGAGAAACCCTGTCTCGAAAAACCAATAAAATAAAATAAAATAAAATAAAATAAAATAAAATAAAAAAGGCAAGGCCATTCCTAGGTTTACTAACTGATCTGGGAAACCACAAACATAGATCCATAAGTTTGGGGCTTTGAAAGTAGACTTGGTTAAGTGTTGTGATTCCGCCTTTGAAGAAGTTATCATTTCATTTGGAGAAATACACACACAGACAGACACACGCACATGCACACACACACACACACACACAGAGACACACACACAAAGTGCATGGGACATGAGTTACAAAGGAACACCCAGCAATTTCAGTAATAACACTCTCCATAGTACAACCATCCTACTGTCTGGACAGGAACATAGAAGCAATCGTTGAATGTCATCAGCAAGGCAGGCTGGAAGGGTAATAGCTGTGCTCACTCACACAGTGCGCTATCGCTTGTTCTTTGTGAAGTCTTTGGCAAGGCACTTAGTCACCTGTTTGGGAAAGTGCAGAAAATCCAAGTGAGGCACAAGTATTTGCTATCTCAGGGAAATTTTACTGAACAATAAATAAGGGCCATTCAGTGGTGATTCCAACCTGGGAAAAGAAGTTAGGGAACTTTATTCTCTAGATTCTCACCTTGAGAAAAATGTATAAAGAATAAAATGTATAAAGTCAAAAAAGAGATTGTGATAACATTGGTAAGCTCCAAAACGTCGAACTGAGTGGCTAGAGGCCAGAAGATGGCAGAGAGGGTTCTGCAAACTCTACCCTTCAGTTCTCTTGGGATTTTGAACTACTTCAGAGTTCCACTGACTCAAAAACAGAATAGGATGAAACAAAAGACCTTTTGAAGGTTCCAAGGAGATAATCTAGCTTTGACATTGGAAACCCAATAAGCTGCAAAACTGTCTTGCTGACACTCAGGTGGACATAAACATTGAGTCCTATCAAGTTCAGGCAAGTGTCCAGTTGAAAGAATACAGGAAGTTTTGCCATTAAAGTCAAGTTTAGGCACCCAGTAACAAATGTTCCATGTTCATTCGGCGTTTGACAATTTCTCTCTCTCTGTATCATCTGTGCTCTCCTTCCCTTACCATTAAACAATAGTGCTTTATAAGGTGTTTATTCACCCTTCCCCACGATAGTTCCACAGAAATTCTTCATTCCACTAACATAGATGTGCCTTTTTCTTTGTTGTTGTTACATTTTTATGGCTAGTGATATGACTCTAGCCATCCCATTTATACCCAGCCCACTGCACCACTCAGAGTGAAATCTAAAACCCAGGCTGTGACTGTGGGAACAAAACACCCTCATTTTAGATGTCTTGCTTCTTGAAGCGTGGGCTGACATTGTAGTGTTTTCCTCAGTGGTCAAATCCCTAATTCCCTCTCTGTCATAGCCTTGCCGCCAACTAAAGACGATCTGTCATTCAAGTGAGAATTGTTCTTAAAGTTTTCCTCTGCAGCTGTGTGTGCTTTGTGACAGGGTCTCACTGTGCAACACTGTTCTACCTGTCTTTTCCTCCAAAGCACAGGGATTAAAGGAATGCAATGTCATACCCAGGATGATAGATACACTTGGTTTTCTTTTTTTCAATACAAGGTTTCTCTGTGTAGCTTTGGCTGTTTTAGAATTAGCTCTGTAGACCAGGCTGGCCTCCAACTCACAGAGATCTGCCAGCCTCTTCCTCCCATGTAATGGGATTAAAGATGTATACCACCATGCCTGGCTTTTTTTTTTTTTGCAGCCATATGCATGAACTTGTATTCTTCTTTATTACCAACACTCTAGCTAGATCCCAGACAGCCTCCATCTTTCTGAATCTGGACTTTGTCATTTGCTAGTCTGTATTTGATCACTTGGTTTTCTTTCTCTCTGTGATACACTTGTAGAAAAGAATAGAATCAGAAACCAAACTCCAAGACTCACCACAGCACAACACTCCCATTAGCTCAGAGAACCCAAAGGCCTTGTACTTAACCTTCATTTAATTATAGAAAAAATGTACGTACACATAGGAGCAGAGATGGCGCACAAGCACTGATGACCCCACCCACTCAAACACACCCTTGTCTACCTTTGTCAAACCTACTCCAACTGCAGCCCTTGCTACCATCTTAAAGACACTGACATTTGTACTAAGTAATACAACTCAAAAAGCCAAAGTAAATTCCTTTAACACATATCACTCTTGTCTTAAGAATTATAAAAAAAGTCTTTGTTCTTTTCTCTCATTGATCCATATTCAAATTCTTGAACATGACTATTACACCAGGTGTTGCTAAATTTCCTTTCCTGGGGAAGGTGCAAACAGTGTCTACTCCCTCTTCGTAAGGTCCCAACAACAAACCTAGGTATGAGTCCACCAAATTCATTCTGGAGAACCGATGAGTTTATTAGGCTTCCTCCTAGAGCAATGGGTGAGGAGTGGTGGGCAGGACTGTGAGTACCCTTAAAGCGGCTGCCCTGGAAGATCTGTAGCAAGTCTTGATGGGGACTCTCCCCATAGCTTCGTAGGAGCCCACTCTGCAGGCATTGCCAGCCTATTCCTATGCCAGCCCCATGTGCACTTAGGGCAGAATTAGACAAGTGCTTGGAAGGGATGGCTAGACACTCAGCTGAGGACTCCATGACCCTCTCTGTCTTCCCCTCTGTGAGGAAACATCAATTGTCATCAAGCAGGGCTGTAATGATCTTTTGCAAGCATGTCCAGCTGAATTCCTGAAAATGCTCTATATCTGACATGGAAGATAGTCCTGTACAAAAACTAGTCTTTAAGTTCAAATTAAATTAAATTAAATTAAAATTAAAATTAAATGTGTCATTAACATTGTATATTTACTTAATTTAATCTAGAACTGTACTTCAACCTATTTCCATGACATTGACTTGTTGAAGAGATCAAGACAATTGTTCTGCAAAATGTGGATGACTGAGCCAGAGATATGAGTCACTGAGTTAAAGTGCTTTTCCTCCAGGCCTGACAGCCCAAGTTTGGCTTCTAGAACCAATAGTGGGAAGAGAACTGACACCCCAAAGTTGTCTTCTGACCAACACACACACAATATGTCATGCCCCTGACTGCACACGTGATATATACATGTGCGCATGCACATGTGCTCATACACACACAGTCACACACACAAATAAATAATACTAAAGACCTCTTTAAATAGTACCCCTATTCATGTGACTATATAGTCATATGTAACTATCAATTAGAGTCTCCTGTGGGTATGAAGGAATATTATTATCATGCATTAACACAGTCACAAGGGTCATAGCACAGTTTTGATACTTCATACTTGTGTAGCTGATTCAACTACCTTGATGGGGCTTTGTGTCTTGTAATATATAAAATGGATAAAAATATCTGCCTCAATAGTAAGGTTCTATAAGGATAGATACAACAAAGCACTCAAGACTTCTGTTTGAAACCTCTAACCATTGTAGCAAACATTTTCTTTTAACATTTGGAAATATGATCCTTTAAATTAATGTCAAATCCATGTGGTGTTTTTTTTTAAGTTATTGCAGCCTGGAAGATAGCTCAGCAGAGCAATGCCTGCCATGAAAGCTTGAATACAAGAGTTCTGATTCCCAGAACTCACACACTCAGATAAACAGCTGAGTACATGTCTGTAATACCAGCACTGGTTAGGGGTTTGAGGGAGACAGGTAGATCTCTGGGGTGCACACTGGCTAGTCAGCCTTGCCAATTGGTGAACCCTGAGTTTAGTGAGAGATCCTATGTTGAAAACCATCAAGGAAGATGCTAGACGCTAACCTCTGATCTCCACTCTCGTGTATATGGATACAGATAAACACACACACACACACACACACACACACACACACACACACGTGCCAAAAAAGTTGTAAGATAGGCATTTATTGAATACTTTATACTGTATCCACCATTAGTGAATTCACATTTCATCCTTATATTACTCTACAGACTAAGATCATTATCCTTATAGTATAAATGAGGAAACTGAATCCTTTTATATTGATTTTATTGACCTATACATTTTTCTCCACTCCCTTCCCTTCCTCTCCCCTCCCCTTCTATCCTCTTCTGTGGTCCCCATGCTCCCAATTTTCTCAGGAAATCTTGTCTTTTTCTACTTCCCATGTAGATTAGATCTATGTATGTCTCTCTTAGGGTCCTCTTTGTTGTCTAGGTTCTCTGGGATTGTAAATTGTAGGCTGGTTTTTGTTTTCTTTATATCTAAAAGCCACTTATGTGTGAGTACAATTATATTTGTCTGTCTGGGTCTGGGTTACCCCACTCACTATGATGTTCTCTAGATCTATCCATTGGCCTACAGTGTCATTATTTTTTTTTCTGCTGTGTAGTACTCCATTGTGTAAATGGACCACATTTTCTTTATTCATTCTTTGGTCAAAGGGCATTTAGATTTTTTCCAGGTTCTGGGTATGACAAATAATGCTGCTATGAACATAGTTGAGCACATGACCTTTTGTTTGTGATTGTGATTGAACATCCTTTGGGTATATACCCAAAAGTGGTACAGCTGGGTCTTGAGGAAGGTTGTTTCCTAATTTTCTGAGAAATTGCCATATTGATATCCAAAGTGGCTGTACCAGTTTGCACTCCCACCAGCAATGCAGGAGTGTTCGTTCCCTTTATCCCACATCCTCTCCAGCATAAGTTGTCGTCAGTGTTTTTGATTTTGTCCATTCTTTTAGGTGTAAAATAGAATCTCAGAGTTGTTTTGGTTTGCATTTTTCTGATAAATGTTGATCATTTCCTTAAGTGTCTTTCAGGCATTTTAGATTTATCTAAACAGGGAGTTTTCTGCTTAGGTCTGTACCCCATTTTTATTGGATTATTTGTTCTTATGATGGCCAATTTCTTGAGTTTTTTGTATATTTTGTAGATCAACCCTCTGTCCGATGTGGGGTTTGTGAAGATCTTTTCCCATTCTGTAGGCTGCTGTTTTGTCTTGTTGACCGTGTCCTTTGCTTTACAGTAGTCTCTCAGTATCAGGAGGTCCCATTTATTAATTGTTCCTCTCAGTGTCTGTGCTGCTGGGGTTATATTTAGGAAGTGGTCTCTGTGCCAGTGTATTCAAGTGTACTTCCCACTTTCTCTTCTATGAGGTTCAGTGTGGTTGGCTTTATGTTGAGGTCTTTGATCCATTTAGACTTGAATTTTGTGCATGACGATAGATATGAATCTATTTGCATTCTTTTACATGTTGATATTCAGTTATGCCAGCACCATTTGTTGAATATATAGATTCTTTGTCAAAAACCACGTGTTCATAAGTGTGTTGATTAATATCTGGGTCTTTAATTTGGTTCCATTGGTCCTCCTGTCTGTTTTTATGCCAATACCTGGCTGTTTTCAGTACTGCAGCTCTGTAGTAGAGTTTGAAGTCAATGATTGTGATGCCTCCAGAAGTTTCTTTATTGTACAGGATTGTTTTGGCTCTCCTGGGTTTGTTTTCGGTTTTTTTTTTCTTTTCTTTTTTTTTGCTTTTCCACATGAAGTTGAGTACTGTTCTTTTGAGGTCTGTGAAGAATTTTTCTGGGATTTTAATGGGCATTGCATTGAATCTGTAGATTGGTTTTGGTAAGATTGCCATTTTTACTCTGTTAATTCTACCTACCTAAGATCATGGGAGATCATTGCATTTTAGGTGTCTTCTTTAATTTCTTTCTTCAAAGATTTAACGTTCTTGTCATACAAGTCTTCCACTTGTTTGGTTAGATTTACTTTAGATTTTTTTATGTTATTTGTGGCTATTGTGAAGGGTGATGTTTCTCTGATTTCTTTCTCAGCCCGTTTATCATCTGTGTACAGGAGGGCTAGTGATTTTTTTGAGTTAAGCTTATATCCTGCTACTTTACTGAAGGCGCTTATGAGTTGTAGAAGTTCCTTGGTAGAATTTTTGGGGTCACTTATGTAAACTATCATATCATCAGCACATAGAGTTTGACTCCTTTTCTGATTTGTATCCCCTCAATTTCCTTTCGTTGTCTTATTGCTCTAGCTGGAACCTCAAGTACTATACTGAATAGATATGGAGCAAGTGGACAACCTGTCTTGTTCCTCATTTCAGCGGGATCGCTGTGAGGGAAACTGAATCTTGAAAAGATGAAATACATTCCTAGGCTCACACAATGTTACAATATGAACTTAAGTGTTTTGAGTACTTAGCTGGAGCTCCTACTCTGACTCTCTAGTTGTGAATAGTACCAATTTTGTGAGTACAATATAATATCTAAAATGTCCTATTCACCAATCAGCTCATCCCTGTTGGAGTTACATCCAAAGGGGTAATTCATTCTTTTGAATCCTCCTCCTTCTGTGGGATAAGACTGGCCACACGCCAAGGCAAACCAAGCCTCATCTTGTTGGTTTTTCCCAGGATGGCAAACACCACATGCTTGCTGCAGACAAATGTCTCCCTGTTCTTTCAGGCTTACCAGAATATCTCATGTCTTTGGAATGGGAAGGCAAGGAAGGGTGAGATGAAGCATGGTATTGGCATGATAATTGCCATTCAGACAGACAAGGCTTAAGAGAGGAAAATAGAGGCTAGGGTGACCAATAGAATGGTGAAGTTATGGTTTCTTTTACCAGACAGTCTGGTAGACTTTGAACCAAAACCAAGTGGAGCAATGTATATATGACAAAGGGTGTTTGGAAGCACGGAAGACAGGAATTTATAATATTGGACATATATTTACCTGTAGTAAAGGCCACTGTCTGGACAGGGTTCAAAACAATAAATGCTGCCTGAGGAGGAGAGTCTGGTAACAGAAAAGTAGGAAGCCTGGAGGTTCTTAGTGTGACCATATCATGATCTATAGAAAAGGGATATGCAGTTATTGTTTTCAATGTAAACATATGTATATTAAAAAATTCTTATGTTCACCATCTAAGATGATGAAAGAAAATCTGAACAAATTAGTTTTAGCTTGTAGGATTACAGAAAATGAATTAGAAATTAAAAACTATTATTTTTACACATTAGTGATTTTTAAACAGCTCGTGAAATTTCTATAATAAGTCACTTGGTTGCAATATTCAGATTCCCTTGAATATAATAAAGGAAAGTTGGTATTTTGGGGCAAACTTAGCTGTCAAAAAGGACAATGAGTTAGTCTAGGGTTTCTCTGCATCTGAGTTAATTCATCCTTTACTGAAAACAAATGCAGAAGGCATTGTACTGTTGACATTACACAATAACAAATGCAAACATTTTCTACCCTTGAGACACGTGTGGTCTAACTGGATGGTAAAGGTAAGTTAACAGACAGCCGTAATAAATGTGAGAAATGCTGTTATCAAGGCAGTGCGGCAGCAGAGAGTACTTAATGTCTAGCCTGCGTACAGAGACAGGGAAAGCAGAGTGACTTCCTGGAAGTCCATAAACAAATTTTAAGGAGTACTTGCATTTGATCTGGTTCAAAGGAGCAGGCTAGTCAGAACTGGTGAACCACACCGGCTACAAGTTTGGGCTCTGCTCCAAGCTAAGTTCCAGTAGAGATGGTACACTCTCTGGACAATGACATTCCGCTTTTCAGCTTAATGCCTTCATCCATAACATCAAGACTGCAATATAACACCTAGCTCATAGGAGTACCCTGAGGATTAAATAGAATGGCTATTTTATAAACAAACTTTGAATTAACTTTCCTCTACTGTGAGTGATACCCAGGCTCCAACATAAGAAAAGAAAGGTTCAGTCTCTATGGTCCCATGGTCCTCCTGCCTGTGGTGAGGATCAATGGAAATAAAAATGCTCACCTCACGGTAACCAGGAGACAGAAAGAAGGACCAGAGTTCCAGTGTCATGTCCCCAGTGGCCTAACTTCCTCCAAGTTGGAATGCTAAAGGTTCTACCATGTCCCAGAAGCTAAAGAAAAGACTTCACTTAATACACAGGTATTGGGGACAAGTTCTGGATCCAAACTATATAGCACTTGGTACTTAACTCTAAGTTAATATAAATTCTTTATTTTAAATATGATTTACCCTGATGGATCTGAAATTATATTTGAAGATAACTTAATTATGATGTTCCCTATGTTTAGATTATTCCCTTTCTTGGTTATCAGAAGGCCTTTATTCTCTTCATCCTGTAGGCTACTAAATAATAAGGTGATGTTTTAAAAATTTGTTTGGTGACAATATTTTCTTCTATTTTTGATAGATAGATAGATAGATAGATAGATAGATAGATAGATAGATAGATAGATATTGGGGTTTTTTTGAGACAAAGTTTCTCTGTGTAACAGCCCAGGCTGTCCTGAAACTTGCTCTGTAGACCAGGCTGGCCTCGAATTCACAAAGATCCACTCTGCCTCCCAAGTGCTGGGATTAAAGACATGAGCCACCACTACCTAACTCACACAATGTATTTTGATTATGATTTTCCCTTCTCAAATCCTCTTCACTTCCCTATCCACTTAGTTTTATTTTTCCCTCTCTCTCCTAAAAAAGAAAAGAAAAAGAAATAAATATATAAAAGCACACACACACAAAAATCCCACAAAACATAACTTAAACAAGGAAAAGATCAATAATACACATGCTCCCCCAAAAGCAAAATGAGACAAAAAGTTTACAAAAATATCATCTAGATCTTTTTGTTTTAGCCAACCACTCTTGGGCATGGGGCCTACCCTAACGTGGTTGGTATACTCAGTGAGACTCCATTGGAGAAAACTGGTATCTTTTTCCTTTGTCAGTATCAATTGCAGATAGCTTCTTGGTTAGGGGTGGGACCCCATGTCTGCTCCCTGTCTCAGTGCTGGAACCCCATCTGGCTTGAACCTGTGCAGGTATTTTTTTATATATAGCCTTACTCTTTAGCCTAGGCTAGCCTGGCATTTCCTATGTAGTACAGGCTAACCTCAAACTTGACTATCCTCTTACCTTAGTCTCCAGAGGGCGTGAATTATGATAAGGAACCTCTATGCCTAACTACAGGATTGTTTTGATTATTATTTTGTGTGTGTGTGTGCGCGCGCTTGTGTGTGTGTGTGTGTGTGTGTGTATGTGTGTGTAGTTTAACAAGAAGTTATACCAACCAAGCCGCACTTTAAGCATCCACCAAAAACCTCTTAAGCGACAGGTATTGCTCTGGGAGCTGTTGATATTGTACAGTAATGAATACAGCCATGTTCTGTCCTTCAGAAGTCTGTGTTCTAACTGAACCACTGTAAGCTAAGGATAGCCATAATGAAAGGTGAGCACAGTGATAAAGGCAGTATAGGACAATAAGAGAGACTTCTAGCCTGTGCTCTCACTCATCCATTGGCTCATTGCATCTGCATTTGAGTTCCTCGGATATACCAGATACTATGTTTCATGGCAGGCCTACAAAGATGACTTTTACGTAATGTTTTTCCTTTGCAGCTGACAGCTTAAGGAGAGAGACCTAAGATGCATTACAACACATACACTGTATCAGTGTGCAGGCACCATTCCAGACAGGATTAACACTGTGTAACTGGCAAGGTTTTATTAAGGTAACCTTCTAGCTAGGCCTTAGGGGGAAAATGCCTAAGTCAGCACCTAAGTCAGGGGTGGAGAAATTCCAGAAAGAGGAGGCTGCTTTCCAAGAGCCAAGGTACTCATCAAGTATACATCCAGGGCAAATGGCACAGGGACTGGTTCAAGTTAGTTCTGTAAAGACTTTTTGTGGTTTAGAAACTTCGTCCGTAGCATTTTTTAAAGTGTATCTCCAGCATCAACCTGAAACCTCTCTGCTCACCGAGCAGGCTCCTCCCCCTGCCTTTGTCAAGGGCCCCTAGACAGGTTGCAGGAACCAAGAAGGAATGAAGCAAAGCCTGCCCTTTAGCTCTAGGCTTCTTCCTAGGATCCACCCCTTGCCGGCTCCCTTCCCCTTACTCATCAGCTTCCTCCTTTCTGACCCACTTGGCAGCACTGTTGACTTGGCTCCCACTTCCAGTATCTCCAGAGATTATTCCCCACTCAGACTATAAATCAGCCAGTAATAATTGGTATGCCTATCAGTCAAATCAGTGTCTCGCTCCTTTCTAAAATGGTATCCTTCCATGTCTCCTTTTAGTTACTTTTCCCATTGCTGTCGCATCTTGACTTGTACCCATCTTGCTTTTCATATCTAAAATGCCATGCTTTCCAAATCATTCCTATGTATTGCTCAATCTAGCATGCCATCAATTAAAATATGCTATATTATTTTATTGCTAGTGAAGAAAATGCCCAAGATGACAAATTTAACAAGAGATCTTATGTAAAGCTAAGAAATCTGAAATCTATGCCCATAATATATGGATACGTATGTACATAATATAAGAGAGAAACTCGCCAAAGGACAGAAAAGAACATCTTGTGTGTCTCCACCTTGGCACTAATAGAGAAAGAAAGAAATCTCATCTGAGAATTGAAGTTACAAGCTGTCATTCATGGCTAAGGATGGAGCTCGTTGGTGGAGTGCCTACCTAGTGGGTACAAGGCCCCAGGTCTGATCACTGGCCTAGCAGAACCAAAAGAAAAAATATTTTTAAAAAAATAGCCCACCATTCATATGGGTAGTAAAGTTTATGGATAGTCTAGGTCAAAGATCTTCAACTTAATTTGAAGTGGTCTCAGAAAGTCAGAATGGCGGGTGGCAGTAAAAGCAAGTCCTCAAAACAAAGGTTTATATTGCCCACACCATAAACTCCTTCCTCTAGCTACAGTCAAAGCCTTTCATGTCTAACACAGCCAGATGCCAGCCATCCGTAAGATTTCATTGTGAAGAGGTTTGGGCTGTGATCTCCCTTTTGTGTGTCTAGATTACAAGAACAGCACAGTATCTATTATGACTATTTTAGTGCTCTAGATCAAAGAATGGAGGCTTAGACACTAACAAATCAACCATAACACCAGGGTGCTCATCTAACTCCCTGGCAGGTTAGGGTCACCCTTCTTGGATGGTAGCTTTCACCAAGCCCATCAGGACATCTATAGATATGATCATACACTGCTGGCGATCTGAGCCATGAATATAGGTAGAACCATCCGAAAGCTCCTAGGCTAATTCTAGTCTTTGTAGCTGAAAATGGCAAATGCTTGCCAGCTGTGGTGATGGTTTAATACCAGAAATCAGAAGGCAAAGGCAGGAGGATCTGTCAGTTTGAAGCTAGCCTGGTCCAGCAGTGAGTCCCAGGGCAACCAGAGCCACACATGAAACCCTGTCTCAATACACTAAAAACAAACGCTGCAGATTGTGACAGGGGACAGAGGGGTGCTGCCAAGCAAGACCTACATGGTAAGAGTAAAATTCTAGATTCTTCTATGTAGGAACTGCAGGGATCATCCAGTGAAATTCCCAACGACTGTCTGGAAGGACTGTGAGCTCTCTAGAGGTTCATATGGCTCATCCCTTTGCATAACTCAGGTGCCTGTTGCCATCATCTCAGAGAAGCCACTTGGCAATTTTGTTTATAATAACCCACCCATCTCAGATGCTTCCTCCCTTAGTCTATGCTTCTTGTCTTAGTCGTAGTACTTATCACTAAAGCTGCCTGAAGTCATCAGTAAACTGTTAAGACAAGGAAGACAAGGACCTCCTGGTTCAGGTCTATGAACCTAGCCAAAACAGAACCTGACCCAAAAATATTTGTGAATGAATAAGTGGAGAACAAATCAGCAAATAGCATAAGAATGGCAGCTATTTATTTTAATTTCAGAAAAGTTAAATTTCACGATGTGAAGTTTACACCGTGCTTGCTTAGGTTCCATTTTCTCTGAGGAGTAGGCAAATTTGCTCTAGTGTCATAGCCCTTAGTTTTATGCCTACAAATGCACAGCTCCCGATAATTATTTGCTGCATTACTGTACCTTATATGTCCCTTTATAAGATTCTACTCCGGGGAAAGTATTGTGTCACCATTTTGGGACCTATGTGATTATTAATCAAAAATAAAGAGAAATGATGAGAGATAGAAATAGCTTGTAAGTGACTTGAAAAATGGAAAGAGATTAAAGATTTAAGATATTATGTTTTAAGTTAGAAGTAGGAAGCATCCTATTGCCACATAATGGAAGATTTGACAAAGGGTAGCCTCCAAGTCTGGGGCCACTTGTGGTACCAAGCCTCAAACATCAGAGGACACCTGCTGTGACATGAAAATGTACCTACCACCGAACAGTCAGCGATGGGGGTGAAGGGGTGGGCAGGGAGACACACAGTTTGGGCTGTTACTGTGCAAGCTTGAGCAGTCAGCACTACAGTGTTCATCACGGCCTGGCACTGTGTGGGAAACCGATGAGACAGAGATGACTAAAGCTTTGTCCTGTAAAGGTGTCATTGCTGCTGCCCTATGCAAAAACGCTATAAATGATATCTTCAGAAAGTCAGAATGATGCGAGCTTAGGAGCAGCTAAGATTGGCATCTCCCTTTGAAACCTTTGTGAAAGGTACATCCTGTCTTTCCAGTTCAAGCTGACTGACTGTCACTAGGGGGGTAAGTGATGACTGAGGTGCAGGTGTCAGTCAAAGAACTGGTTTGTCAACTCTTGGGAGCACAGGAAAGGAGGTCAGGATTACACTATTGGGGATGAGCAGAGTGAAGTAGGAAACAAGATGCATGAGAAAAGAAGAGGAAGAAAGGAAACATAGGCCAGAGGAAGAATGTAGTCATGGGAGCACATGTAGAAATAACTACAAATCTCGCTTCCTGTAGCTCTCCTCGCACTGCTCCACCTAGGAATGAGAAAGATGGGTTCAGATACTCACACAGAACAAAGCTCTTTGGTCTATGATGCTGAACACAACTTATTCCACTTCCTCTGCCAGCGTCCTCTCCTTTCTTTCTCTCCTATAGTTATTATTTTGAAGTGTAGTCTTACTTTATCTATAAAAATGCCTGATCGCAAGGGGTTTTCAGAGTGAATGAGCGACTTCCACTCCAGCTTCATTTCCACAGTAACTCCTCCTCAGTATTGGGTCTGAGCTCTTAATGTATACTAGGAGAATGTATACATTCTTTAGACGGGTAGGTATGTAGAGCAAATGGCACTGGGTCATAAAGAAATAATAAATAGACTTTTCAGAGAATCTTTAAAAACTGATGTTTCTTTTAGAAATATTTCTGTTCCCGATTCTCTACGTGACATGATTCTTTGGATATTGTTAAAAGCAAAAATGTTTGCTTTCGCTTAAGAAAGTTACCACAGTTCAGTAATTCCCAGGTAGACCTGTAATAATATGAGCCAAAGACAGACTCATTTGTTAGTCAAAGGGGTTCGGGAGTAGAAGGAAGTGATAACTATGGCAAATTGCCTCAGTCAGGTGGCCCAACATGAGATTCAAAGCAGCTAGCTAGCCAGTAGTGAAGGATTTCAAGGGAAATGGTATTTTCAGATTACCTGCAAATTGGGCTGGCAAAATGGCTTGGCTGGTAAAGGTGCTTGCCTCCAATCCCAATGGCCTGACTTCAGTCTTTGGGATCCACACAGTGGAAGGAGAGACTTGATTCCTGCAAGCTATCTTGTAACCTCCGCATGTGTGTCCACTAACAGCCCGAACCCCAGCTCGCACTTCATGGGCTCAGGTGCATGGACACATACACACTAAATCAAATGTAATTTAAAAAATTACACGCAAGTTGTCAGCCTGGGGGAGACAGAAGTGTTCCGAGAGATGAAAGCACTACACACTGCATTGAAAGAATACAAATGACCTTGAGATTCTCCATTTGTCTGGAAGTGAGCACCTCAGACTTAAGCATGCTGCTGTCTATAACTAGCATGGCACCTGGCATATAGCAGATGTTCAGCAAATTATCATTAAATGATTGAATAAAATATTTGAGATTCATGAATGCATCTCAGGAGCTAAGTATATCCCTGTGATTCCCAATGGCACAAAATTTGCCCTCCAGGAATAAAAGAAATCCTTTTTTTTTTTTTAACTTTTAATGACTTCTCGTGTAACCATGATTTGATTTTTCGGAGTTGTGCTCCATATTAACTGGAAATTTATTTCAAAACAACTGGCTCCAAGTGAGATAAAATTATTTTCCCATTTCATTGTCCTATTTAAAAAAAAGACAGATTATTCTGGAATCTGGGGACTGAGCCTAACTAGGGACATTAACAGATTATCAAAGGTCAGCACTGAGACAAAGGAAAGTACCTTGCAGAGTTGGCCTCCTTGAGGGAGCACACAACTGCCACTGAAGGGTAGAAACAGAAATCCAGCTCATTCGGAATTTTCTAGCCCTCCAGACATAGAGTTGAAACCTGGAGGGAGGAGGGGATTGCAAAGCCACAGCTCTAGTGTAGGCCCGAGAACGTTCAAACATGCTAGTTTAACACTGGGACTGTAAGGAAGAGGTAAGAGCTGGGGTTTAGCATGTTACTGATAAAGAACAATGGAAGACATGCAGATATGCGGGTATGTTTATAGTTTAGTGGCTGAGAGCAAGGTTGGTGGTGGAAGTCCATGCGGTTTGTACCTTGACCCTATCCCTTCGTACTACTATGTGGTTTAGGGCAAGGCTTCTGTGAGACCACATGTCTCATATTAGGAAAATTGCTTAAAACATTGCCTGGCATATAAGAAGTGCTCAGTAAATACCAACTTATGCTACTATTGCTACTATTTTTAAATGTTCTCTCGAAGTTCTAACAAGGCTATTATGTGCTTAAAATACTTCAGTAGTTCCTCATTTACCCCCAAGAACTTCGAGTTCTTAAGCACAGCCCACTGGGGAATTCCAGATGGCCTCTTCTCACCCCATCACTCAGCTCAAGCTCCCATAGGGCTCCAGCTTCACTTAATGCTCTTTGAGGTGACTTCTTTTACATCATTATACACTCTATGCATTATCCTCTTACATCACTATACGCTCTATGCGTTATCTTCCTACATCACTGTACACTCTATGCATTATCCTCTTACATCACTGTACACTCTATGCATTATCCTCTTACATCACTGTACCACTATACACATCCTCTTCCTTCTGCTGGAAACTGTAGGGGGGCTGCTTATTGGTCCCAGCCGCCCGGCTATCTTACACACCAAACAACCACAAAGAAATTGTATTAATTAAATTACTGCTTGACCTATTATCGCTAGCATCTTATTGGCTAACTTTCACATCTTGCTTTAACCCATTTCTATTAATCTGTGTATCACCACAAGGTCGTGGCCTATCAGCAAAGGTCTAGTATGTCTATATCTGGCAGCAGATCCATGGTGTCTCCTGACTTTTCTTTCATGGCGTCTTTCTTCCTCCCAGAATTCAGTTCTATCTTCTCCGCCTACCTAAGTTCTGCCCTACCAAAAGGCCCAGGCAGTTTCTTTATTCCTACACCATTTCCCCTTTTCTGTTTAAACAAAAATGAAGGCTTTAACATAGTAAAATTACATATAACAAAACAGTTATCAAGCAAGAATTGCAGTTACAACATTTATATCTACTTTATTTTTTATCATAACTAAGGACAACTATAACTATAACTATAAATTCTTCAACTCCATCAAAGACTCCAGAAGGATATAATATTACCTAAGTAAACAGGAAGTGCATTGTAAGCAATTTCCAAAATTCTAGAATCGACAGAGACATCTTGCTTCCTGGACAGTCACCCAAAGTTCTTCTGTACCATTGGGGCATCCATTTTCAGCCTACAGGGCCATAGTATCCAGCAGACTTTTCCATGAAGCAGGAAAATTCAAAGACAGTTCAGTCACTTTCTTCTATATTCAGAAGAATGTCTTGCAGACTCTTTCATGAAGCAGGAACCCCAAAGGGTCAGGAAACCCTTCCCCCTCCTTGCCTGGCTGATAGCTTCTTGTCCATAGACCAGCTCAGACATCACCTCTACGGAGAGTTTCCCTCCCTCCCTAACAGGATCAGCTTGGCTTAGGTGCCCCTCCCACAGGCTCTTACCTGCCATGTCCCTCTGCACCACGTCCCTCATCTAACTCCACCAACACTTTTCCTTCTTCTCATCCACAGCATCTTTTTTCCCTCCAATATATTGTCAGTAAGTATCAAGAGACATGCTGCAAAAACAAATTCTTGGACTTTTAGAAACTTTTAAAATGAGAGCTTTAAAAGATGAGGAGACTTTAAGATGAGAGGACAATGGCTGAAGAGACGGTTCCGTGGGAAAAAAACGCTCGCCTGGAAAGTATGAGGACCAGAGTTCGGATCTCCACATAAAAGCTGTGTAAGCATGCCAGCTGCCTGTAATCCCGACATTCAGGAGACAGGATTCAGGGGCATCCCAAGGCAAGCTGCATACTAGACTAGTTCATTGGTGAACCCTGGGATCAACTGAGAGGCTATGCCTACATAAAGAAAGCAGAGCACTGTTATCAAAGAAACTGAATATTGACCTCAGGCCTCCACATCTATGGGCACACATGTAGCATAAACTCTCTGGCCTACACACATATAAGCACACCATACACATTTACACAAATATAACAATTTCTAAAATTGAAGGGTCTTAGAAATGCAGTATCCTACAAGGATCAGCATAGTAAAGAACTGGGACCCAAATAAAAACAATCTGAGCCTCCATCGTGTCTCCACCCTCTTGGGAGCCCCTTTTAGCATCCCCCCACTCCGGCCTTTCTCTCCTCCCTACCCATGTGAGGGCCTGGACTCACTTCCTTTCTACTCCTCCAGCTCTCCCGCAGTGAGTGAGAAAATGTCAGGAGTCACATTCTTCAGTGACCTAGGTTTTGAGGCTGTTACATGATCCTGCTGCATTTCCTGTGAGCACCCATTAGGCTGAGTCTGATCCTCAGCAGGAAATTCTGGGTAGTCAAGATCTTAGGTCCTTCTAAGCAGCTTAGAGTGCTCAGTGGTAAGCGATGCCAGGGTTTTCCTGATCTAGACAATGCAGAGCCTGTGGGTCTGACTAGCAACCCTGGATTACTATACTCATTGTCTTTCTGGTCCTGAAGCAGCCCACAGGGCCCCAGGTAATCCTTTAAGTACCCCATGGATGGAAACACCAATAAGCTACATACTGATTAGAAACATGATAGTTCAAGGTCAGTTAGCTCCTCAGGGTAGTAGTAGGAACCCAAAAGGAGCTCCAGCCAACAGGGGTGCTGGGGTCCCAGAACACTAGCAAGCATCTGCTGTTTCTGCTGCGGCTGCTTCTTCTCCTTCTTCTCTTTTGTTCTTTGGTATTTTCCAGTCTGACCACAGAATAGAAATCAAAAGTGGATCAATAGGCCAGCTAAAGACAGAAATCCCACATCTGAGTAAGATTTTACTGTGAACAAGTCATGAGTGACCTTCATAAAATCTTTACCAACTTGTTCCCGCAAGCTGCCGGTAACTTAGCACAAACAGAACCCCCAAGCTACCCAAGGGAATCCCCATTTCTTTCTTTGGCATTTAAAAGCCTCCCCCGGAAAAAAATCCAAAAGTAATATTAGGAGACAAAGAGGAAGAAAAATTTTAAGGTGGGTTCAGTCCAGTAACTCGCTTGCCCCATGAGCAAGAGGACCTGGGTTTGGATCTCTACAGTCACATAAAAAGTCAGGTGGTGTATATCTGCAGGCTGGAGGTGTAGAGACAAGCAGAGACACCTGCAGAAACCACTTCAAAAAGACAAGGTGGAGAAGATAGAGGACAATACTTTGACATCAGCCTCTGGCCTTTATACACACGTGAAAACACACACACACACATGTTGTAGAATATTATTTTAACTATGTAAATATGTGTTACATTTGTGCTCGCTGTAGAACATTACTTTAACTGCATGAGAAGGTGTGCTACTTTTGTGTATGCTATATTTATTTAATTATCTAAAGATGTGTTGCATTTGTTTCACCCTGACTGCCTAAGGCACCTGACTGGTCTAATAAAGAGCTGAATGGCCAATATCTAGGCAGGAAAAAGGATAGACAGGATAGCAGGCAGAGAGACTAAGTAGGATGAGAAACCTAGGCTCTGCCGGAGGAATAAGAGAAGGCAAGGAAAAGGGACATACCCAGGGCAAGAAGCCAGGCAGACACCAGACAGACAGACGCACAGAGAAGCAGTGAAAATAAGATATACAGAAGTAAGAAAGGTAAAAAGGCAAGAGGAAGGGTAGATAAAGAGAAACAGATTAAATAATGTTAAAAGAGCTAGCTAGAAACATGCCTACGCTAAACCGAGCATTCAAAACTAATAATAAATCTCTGCGTCATAATTTAGGATCTGGTTGGTAGCCCAAAAGAAGAAGCCTGGTGCGCGCGCACACACAGACACACACACACACACACACACACACAAAGATTGGTGCATATATATTTGAGAGCAAAGAGGATTATTTCTAATTACCTAAACACTTATTATTTGTGTCATGCCAAGAACACTTTTTTGAGGGGGTCCAGGTGTGGGCAATAAACATAAAGGTAAGTAGATCATTATTTCCACTCTCCCACCATTTAGACCATCCATTAGTTTAAAACACAACCAAAACCTTGTCCATTTATCATGGATGAATGGGGTTCCTGCTCAGGCATGCTTAGGAAGGATGTATTCTATGGTATGTGTTCTTGCAAGACGCCTTTCAGCCTAGAGTGATGCCTTTATGCCAATACATCCTGGACATGCACAGAGCCTGACAGCATGAAGTGCTGGCTGTGGACTGCAGACCACGTGGGGCCCAGGCTCCACCTCATGCATATCTGCTCACTTCCCTCACTTGACTGCCATCTCTGAAAGGCAGAAGTTTTGCTTGGAGAGGAGTCGGGGGCCCACAGGAATGGTACAAAAGGCAGGTCTCATATACACTTGCTTTTCTTAATGTTCTCTTTGCTAATGGCTCGCTACATTTTTCTTCCTAAACTCATTCTTTGGAGTCCCCATGCTGTGTTTGCTTTCCCTTCTGCTTTGGATTGGCTTCTTATAGTTAAAGAGTTGACAGCAGCATATGATAAATCAAGTGGTCTAGTTTTGTGCCTTGGCTCCTTCCGTTGCTGGCTACGGCATTAAGGAAGTAACTGGACCTCTTTAAGCCTCACCTTCTATATCTACAAAATGAAAATGGCTACTATGAATACCTAGCCTGTTACTTGAAAATAACAACAACTTTGTCAGGTTCTTAGCCAGTGTCTCCGTGATAGGAGCTTAATATATTAGCTTGCTATAATGCTACTCTTGACATTGATATTATTATTGGTATCAGTAGAAGTGGAGTTTTCATGGCATAATCTTATATCAAGGAACCTGGATGATTCCTACAACTTTAACCCCAGCCTACCTGTACCACCCATGACCCTGCAGTAACGATCCCTTGATAAAGCACTGAGAAGTGTTTAATGTATAACAAGATACTGAAGACAATGTTGTTAAACTTGCCTCCTAGCAAATTGAACTAGGTAATAATTTTCCCTTGTTCCTTGAGATATCCTATGAGTCTGCCTTAGTTAAGAAAATTCTTAATGACAGTATTTCTATGTAGTCTCAGCTCATCTGGAATTCATAATCCTTCTTCCTCTGACTTCTCAGTCCTGGTGTTCCAGGCAGGAATCACTATTGCCTAGCACTAATGACTTTTGAATTCCTATATGTTTTGCTATTATTGCTGACATTTGTGTAGAAAATATGCATCTTTTGACTTATATTTAGTAATTATCAATTGGTAATTACCTTTAAATTATCAATTAACTTATTAAATTAATTTTTAAATTTTTATGTGAAAATTAATTAAAGTCTAAAAATTAAATTAAAATCAATTAAATTAAAGCCTTGGCCTTTAAAAATAAATAATGGCCATAGAGATGGTGATGTTAATAAAATCACTTTATAGTTTATTTTCTTTCTGGGGGGCCAAGCCAGAGACTGGCAAGATGACCTCTTGCAGTACCTCCAATTGAAGATCAGCCTGGAATCCTTGAAAACCCCAACTTCCTCATTTTTCATCATGTATGCCTGGGAAAGAGCCAAACTCCTAAAACAGGGTAAATGCCACCCATATTTTTTACATCTGGATGTCCTGTAAGGATGCAGCCACACTCATTTGTCAAGATCGAAGATTTAAGCTTACCTTTAAAGTCAAAAAACAACTTTGGATTTTCAAGATACAGAAAGTGATAAACTGTTCTTGCAGGCATGTGTCACCCTATACATCAGAAGACAAAGCCACACTTCAGGCTCTCTGAAAAGGGATGTCAGAAGCATTCGAGCAATCTGGAGAAGGCAAGACACTGGCAGAAATTAAGATCTAGTTTAAGCTGGAGTATGACTTTCACCCCAGTGTTTACCATAACTAAGCTGACTGGCCCAGTGTTTTCTGCCTTTTTCTTAGTTCTCTGTCAGCACAGGACTCATTTCTCCCATATGCACAGTCCCACAGACACCAACAGAATCGCCCCAGCAGGTTGGGTAAGCAGTAAATAGCAGTCAGATTTAGTGGTGTGTTATCAGCAAGAAGGCTGATGGAGGACTCTCATTGGTTAATAAAGAAGCTGCCTTAGCTTTTTGATAGCGCAGGATTTAGGTGGGTGGAGTAGACAGAACAGGAAGAAGGAAGTGAGGCAGATGGCTCAGTCAGATGCCATGCCTCTCCTCTGAGAGAGTTGCCATGAAGCCAGCCACCAGGTCAGACATACTGAATCTTTCCTGGTAAGACACCACTCATGGTGTTACACAGATTATTAGATATGGGTTAGTCAAGATGTGAGTAAGAGGCTGAAACTAATGGGCCAGGCAGTGTTTAAATAAATACAATTTGTGTGTTGTTATCTCGCGTGTAAAGCTAGCAGTGTGGGATCCGGGCGAGATGAAAAGCAGGCCTGCTCACCCCTTGCTACAGAAGGCACTATGCTTGGCACTGGAAAATCAGAGGAGAATCTGAAGCTTGTCACTTCTTTCTAAAGAGAAGAAGGGAAACAGTTAAACAAACCCCAGGAAACAGTGGGAGAAAGCAGGAGCTATGAGACCAATTTCAACCTAATCCATCTGGCTGAGGGGTGGGGTTGGGTGAAAGAAACACGGATCTAGGGGCTATAACATACCAAGGACTTGGCAGGTGCTTACTGATCCAAAGCAAAGGCACAGTGTGGGGACCAACAAGGAAGTTCAGCAGCCAGAGTAAAAGGGCTGCGAGGAGAATAGATGGATCAGAACTGAATAATGATTCCTGTATCAGAATATTTTACTTTCAACCAGAAAGGTCTGAAGGCTGAATCATCAACTTTTTACTCAACTCATTGGTGATGATTAAATATCAATTAGGTTAAAGGAAGTTTACCATAAGCCATCTGCCCTGATCTATGAAAAGAAAGCTTAAAAAACGTCAAGGTCAGAAAAAGTACTAGCCAAGTTTCTACTGCCTGCTTTCCAACTCTGGTGGAAAAACAAAGGCCACCAGCAAGTGTCAATCACGCAGGAATGTGCTGGTGCAGCTCTGGGGCTGGGCATTCTCCCAGCTCTCTTTTCTTTTGGTCTGGTGAGTTTGCAAACAGCCTGTTTTCTCTTGAGATGTCAGGTCTCATACCCAACCCGCTGCTTAACCAAGCGCAAGCAAGCGTACCACTGCTTTCATGACTCCTTCTCCACAGTATATTCTCCCTGCCCCACCCATGATGCCCTGGGCCCCTTAGAGCTACACAGCTCTTTGGAGACAGAAAGTCTGAAAGAAGGGAGCCCATCTATGGGGCAGGGGCGGGGTAAGGACAAATGAGGGTGTGGCTAGTAGATTTCTCTCCCCTATAAGCTTTAGGAGGGAAAAGATAGTTCATCATTTTAGGCAATCCCTTGGAAATTTTAGTATAAGAGAGCAGACTTCAGATCCTTGGTCACATAGAAAGTAAATAGCCTTCTTAGGTGTCCAGGTTGACATTTAGCATGGATGATAACATGTAACCCATACAGTAATCTTATAGTGTTTGTTATTGTCCCACTCTCTCTGAATTTTCTCACTATAAATTGGGGGTTGTAGCTTCTAACAGTCATGTGGGCATCAGCAACTAAATAATGAATACACCACAGTGGATCTCAAAATCTGCTCTTTTTTTGGATTTTTGAGATAGCATTTCTCTGTAGCTTTGGAACCTATTCTGGAACTGGCTCTGTAGATCAGGCTGGCCTCGAACTCAGAGATCATCCTGTCTCTGCCTGAGTGCTGGGATTAAAGGCCTGAGTCACCACCACCCAGCTTTCTTAATAGCAGTGTCATCGTCCGCCATCCCCCCCAGTCCCCCAAATCCTTCTCCCCCCCCACCGCTGTCCTCCTCTCCCTAACCCCCTCCTGCTCTACAGTGAAACCAAAGAGGAACCAATGAGTTGCTAGACAGACGCCAGGAATCCCTCTGGCTAGTTCCCACTACCACTGGCTCTCTCAATGTGTCCCCTAGTAACATCTTAGGAGCTGGTTAAAAATGTTTGTGCCTAGACCCTCCTCAGAGCTACAAGATGTGGAACACGGACTCTACCGTGTTTAAGTCTACTGTGGATTCACAAGCCCCCAGGGCAGTCTGAGGAACACTAAGTGCCAGAAGTCTTGGTCCAGGCTCCAGGTTTTCTACTCCCTCACGCCTGCTACACACCAGGCTCCACAGGTGAACGTGGCTCTTGGGATTTTTCCCCCTTTTGCTTTATTACTGTCTTCAACCTGGTTTTCCTTTGCGTTGGTAAAGATACCAAAGAGAGCTGAATACAGGACTGACTTCTACTGCCCCTAGTCTTGCTCTGGGAAACCCCACTGGCCATTGGCTCTGAAGACTCCTCAGGTTTTATTAGCCTTTCCTCCAGAGACTTCACCAGGACTATATCTGACCTGGTAAAAGGAACCATTTATTCAAATTCTCTCTGGAGAAAAAAAGCTTTTTCTCAGACCTTGGTCCAGGCTACAAGAGCCCTTTATATCCGTACCAGTTTTATTAGACTACCAAACAGGGGAGAATATGATTTTTTTCCTTCACATATTTAGTTTTAAAAGTGGCTTAGTGCAGAGAGATGAGGCTTTGCATTGTCCAGTGAGTGACAAGAGTGACCTGCGGCCGACATTTCCACTATGCAGAAAGCAACCAGAGTGATCATGGGTCATGGATCCTTTGTGCAGCACAAGCTACCCTGAGATCAGGGTCATGTGACTAGTCAGCCCCTCTGGGAATGGCTGACTCAATGCTCCTATTCTGTAAAACGGGCAGGTGAGCTTCATTGCTTGCTTTCCATAAACACACACCTGGTGAAGCAAGGAGACCTGATGTCACCTAAGAACAATTCACTCTTAGGCAATTTGCCTTTAATCAGTACTACCATTTGTCAGGGGAGGTGAGCTAGCAGCTTTCTGGAAAACTTTGACATTTGCCTTCAGGTCTCCCAGGGAGAAACGCAATGGCACCGATACACCTTCTCCCAGGAAAAGCCAGAATCCTCCCTCCCTTTGTAAAATGCCCACAGGGCAAGACTTGGTGGGCAGCCTCTGATTTTGTGCCAGGAAAGGGTGGAGCAGCTTGTACCTGGCTACCCAGCCTCCGCCGATGAAATGTCAGCCAGAAAATGAAATATCCCTCCCCGAAGCCACAATGTCATGTTTGCTGCCCATTTCCTCTTGAGAGGGAAGGCAGCCAGAGCCTGATTCAACTCCCAGGACCAGGGAGGCTCTGCAATGACTGGATGCCACCTTTATTTTAAGAATTATTTTTGTCTTTGAAAATGTATACATTTATCTAATGTATGCTGATCGTATTTATCCACTACCACCAACTCCTGCTAGTGCCCCTACCCCATATCCCTTCCAGATTCATGTTTTCTTTTTCTCTTTTCTTATTTTTGTTATTAATAACTGAGTCTATTAATGCTGTCCTGAACACTCTTACTTAGACCTCTGTCAGGGCTGACGTAACAGTCCTGGGAGACTGGACTTTGCCACCTTCCTCTGGATGCTCCCTTGCAAAGGGCTGCATGTGTCATTGTCACCTGATGGATGGGAAAGCAGTAGATGCCAAATTCCACTGAGAAGACGCATGTGGCAGTGTTTGACTGAGTCAGTGGCAAGAGGTGTCTGGTCATAGAATGATCACCTCGTGTTGCTGATCAGTTTCTTCCAGCCACTCTCTCTTTTCCCTGGACATATCTGGACTTCAACCAGCCTGGACGCTGGAGAGAACGTGATCCTTTACAAAATTAGTCTCTTAACTTTTCAGTGCCTCAAGTTCATTAAATCCATCTTTATTGGAATGCAAACAGTCTATGGGAAATAAGCCCATTAACACAGGCGAATGTATAGCGCCCCATGTGAGGAATGTGGCAGCCAGCAGCATTAACGACAGCAATACTTCTCATAGTCCTCTGGAATGTTGAAGTTGCAGACTGAATGAGAAAGAAATATCATGGAATAGTAAGGTGCTGAAGGAAGCTATTTAGCTGTTTCCCACTCCTAGCCATGGCTCAACTTTTCCCTTTTCTCATCTTAAAGAGATAACATCACTTTTGTTACTATCTTACTGAAATCTCAGAATTGTTTTCTAACACTGTGGCTTCCTCACCAACCCAGTGGGTGAGCTTCTGTGGCCTTGGCTATGCGACTGCTCAATTCACCTCCACAGAAACACTTCTAAGGGTCAGATCCATTTGGTGATTCTTAACATTAGCTTCTCTGACCTTTGAACTATGTTTCCAGTGTGTATTTTAGGGGGGCGTAATCAGCACACACACACACACACACACACACACACACACAAAACCTAGTTGCCAAATATGTTCTTCATCTGTGACTTAGTGTTTCAGAAAATCAAGGCTTCCATATGATGTGCCCATAATCACAACTTAATTCATATTTCTAGGTATCTAGTTTTGTTCTAAGGAAATTTCCTAGTGGCTGGAAGACTGAATACAAGACCTCAAAAGGCCATGCCTACAGCTTGATGCTCTGTGGTACAGGAATACTTACTTGTCTTGTATGTGTCTTGACACAAAGTAAACTTCAAAGATTCTTTCTTAGCACTTCCAGGAGATTACTAGAGGTGTCCTCTGATATAACCCCAGTAGCACAGACACCGAGAGAAACAATTAATAAATGGGACCTCCTGAAACTGAGAAGCTTCTGTAAAGCAAAGGACATGATCAACAGACAAAACAGCACCCTACAGAATGGGAAAAAGTCTTCACCAACCTCACGTCGGACAGAGGACTGATCTCCAAAAAAATACAAAGAATTCAAGAAATTGGTCATCAAAAGACCAAATAATCCAATAAAAAAATGGAGAACAGACCTAAACAGAGGACTCTTAACAGATGAATCTAAAGTAGCTGAAAGACACTTAAGGAAATGATCAACATCCTTAACCCTCAGAGAAATACAAATTAAAACAACTCTAAGATTCCATTTTGCACCTGTAAGAATGGCCAAGATAAAAAACACTAATGACAGCATATGCTGGAGAGGATGTGGGATAAAGGGAACACTTCTCCATTGCTGGTGGGAGTGCAAACTGGTACAGCCACTTTGGAAATCAGTATGGCAATTTCTCAGAAAATTAGGAAACAACCTTCCTCAAGACCCAGTAATACCGCTGTTGGGTATATACCCAAAGGATACTCAATCATACCACAAAGACATGTGCTCAACTATCTTCATAGAAGCATTATTTGTCATAGCCAGAACCTAGAAAAAACCTAAATGCCTCTCGACTGAAGAATGGATAAGGAAAATGTGCTACATTTATACCATGGAGTACTATACACAGGAAAAAAAGACATCTTGAAATTTGTAGGCAAATGGATAGACCTAGAAAGCACCATAGTAAGGTAACTAAGACCCAGAAATACAAATATCATCTGTACTTATTCATAAGTGGCTTTTAGACATAAAGCAAAAAAAATAGCCTACCATTCACAATCCCAGAGAACCTAGACAACAAAGAGGACCCTAGGAGACATACATGGATCTAATCTACATGGGAAGTAGAAAAACACAAGAAATCCTGAGAAAATTGGGAGCATGGGGATCATGGAAAAGGACAGAATGGGGGGAGGGAAGGGAAGAGAGAAAAATATATAGCTCAATAAAAATAATAAAGAAATTAAAAAAGAAGAATTGAATTTGGATTAGGGAGAGGACTGAGTGGGTGAAGCACTTGCTGTCCAAACATGATCAGCTGAAAATAAAAGACTCTTTTTTTTTTGGTTTTTTGAGACAGGGTTTCTCTGCAGCTTTAGAGCCTGTCCTGGAGCTAGCTCTTGTAGACCAGGCTGGTCTCGAACTCACAGAGATCCGCCTGCCTCTGCCTCCCGAGTGCTGGGATTAAAGGCGTGCGCCACCACCACCCAGCAATAAAAGACTCTTATCAGAAGAATATTTGTATATAGCTTCAATAGGAAGGACACAAGTGTAGGGAATAGTTTAGAAGCCTCAGGCCCCACTTGATTTCGACAATGCAATGCATTCCTCCTCTCTTAATGCACTTAGAAGTCCGAGACCCTTATCTACATGTACTATGTGCAAACACCTCACTCCAAACAATGTATCTAGTTACTGTTAGCAACCTAGAGCCCCCACCTGTGTCGCTGCATGCATGTCTTACTCTAAGCAATGGAAAAGTTTCTCTCCCCTCAATAACCACCAAACATAGAGTCTATTCAATCATACTGCCTTTATGTCAAGGTAAGCAAGTAGGAAGACCAATTGGCCAGAACTGTGGTTTTTGTTTTTTTTTTTTTTTGTTTAGTTTTTTAGATTCGTTTGTTTTTATTTTATGTGTATAGGTGGTTTGCCTGCATGTATGTCTGTGCACTACATGCATACAGCATCCACAAAGGCCAGAATAGGACATTGGGTCTCTAGTTACAGATGGTTGTGACCTACCATGTGGGTGTTAGAATTAAACTCAAGTCCTCTGGAAAAACAGTTAGTGCTCTTAACCACTGAGCCATCTCTCTACCCCATGAACTGCTTTTGAAATTAGGCACAAGGCAAACTATGGCCTTATAATAAACTTTAAAGGAAAATCCCCATTTACCTTATTATCCTTATGCATAATTGGGCATTCACATGATTAAAATTAGATGTGTAATGGAAAGGGACATGCACAGGAAAAAAGATTACATAACAATCTGCCAATCAAATTAGTGCATTGCTCACACTATGCCTCAGCTGTTGCAACCAAGTTCCCAGACTCTTGAATCCCAGTGAAGAAAACACTGAACGACAGTCATAGCACCTTTGCGCATGTGGCTTGCTGTCAGGCTGTCTAATCTGTACTATTATTTCACTCTGAATAAAGGCTCCTTGCTACTTTGCCATCACATGTACTCTTATTGAATTCTTAAATAAAATACCAAGAATCTAGAAATATCCAGTCCAGAACTTGACCATTAAGCAAAATACCTTTTTCACTGAAGAATAAGAAAACCATCTGCCCTGTCTAGAAAAACTCAAGCCATGTTACCTGCCACATGGATAATAAAGGCCAAAGAATGAGCAAGCAGGTAGGAGTAGAGACTACAGAAGTGTCAGGGAGTGTCCCTAAATCATGAAACCAGACTAAGGACAAATTCTCCACAGAATGGTGTGATGACAGGGTACACACAAGTTAAGTCTTTGGAGCAAAGTATTGGAGAATCCATCTGTGTAGTATGGAAAGTGTCTCATGGAAATCGGGGCATTTGGATAATGGCTACTAACTGGAAAATTAACTCTAGGAGAGAGAACACAGGATAGAGCCCTTCAACATACCAATGGTTAGGTCATTGTGTTTTCTATAAACCTTAGGTGAGATGCAGTTGGATTGGACTAAAACAGATCCTTATAGATTTCCTGAGTTACTGTTGAAACAGGGTCTTGTCTAACTTCAAGTGGGGGAGGTATTGAGGATCACCTTTCCACTCTGTGGGAGTTGTACCTCCGTCCCAAAGAGCAGCTACTCTTCTGAAGTCAATTGTCCACAAAGCCACTCCATTATAAGAGCAGCGAAGCATGTAGCATGCATCCTTTCAAGCCTGACCCTTGAACAGAGAGTGTAAGTCATTCTCCATCAAAATCAACTTGAAGTATGGGTTCTCTTTCAGGTGGATGAGCTTCAAAACGACCTGAGGCAAAGTCTAGCCGTAGCCAACCTTACTGAAGCTGAATGCATTGTAGCCAGAGATTACTGCATTTAGGGACCTGGAGAGTCCTCTTCAGGCTGAGGAACATTGTCTGAGTGGTTGAGGTGTTTTTTGTTTGTAAGAGTGTTATAACTAAGACCCCCGCAAGTGGCTCCTATAGCTCATGTATTGAAATTTGGTCCCCAACACAGCAGTATTTAGAGTGTTCAAAGATGGGACTTTTGGGAGGTAACTGGATCATGAGAGTTCTGATGTCATTACTGGTTTGATCTATTTATGGATTCTTAATGGGAAATTGAGGGCCGTGGTGGCGCACGCCTTTAATCCCAGCACTCGGGAGGCAGAGGCAGGCGGATCTCTGAGTCTGAGGCCAGCCTGGTCTACAAGAGCTAGTTCCAGGACAGACTCTAGAAACTACAGGGAAACCCTGTCTCGAAAAACCAAAAAAAGAAAAAAGAAAAATAAGTAATCTTAATGGGAAATTGAGAGGTGGTAGAAACCCAAGGAAGTATGGGAAGAGAAAAGCAGGCCATGGAAGGCATGAACCTGAAGGGCGCATTTTACTCCTGGCTCCGTGCTCTAAGTCTTTTTACTTCCTGGCCAGTAGAGATGAGTAATTTCCGCTGTTCTATGCTTCTGCCGTGATGAACTATCTCACTGTAGGCCCAGAGCTTCTGGGTCAGTCATGTGCTGAAAACACTGAAATCATGAGCCAAAATAAAGCATCCTGTTTTAAAGCGGGTGTTTCCTGGGTGTTTTGTTACAGCAACAGAAAGCTGGCAGACACAGGCATTTTCCTCCACACTGGCAAAACAGATACATTTGGCAAATCTTTCACACACCTGCTGTGAGAGTTCCTGATACTACGCTTGAATAGCACTGAGTGCCTGCTAAGCAAGACGTTGAACTAATAGAATTTTGTAGCCATCAACCTGACTAATAGTCCTAACAGTTCCTCGTGAATAGCGAAGAGAACTAGGCTTGAAACAGATAGGGCTGTGAACTATCTAGCCAAAAAGGCAAAGTGGCCCCTCAAGCTAAAATGCAGCCTCAGACACAGATCTCTCCAATTATGGCTAGATAGGCACGCTTAAGATGGTCTCCTTAGGAGAGCTTGTTACTGGTAGGCGGGATGTTCGCTTCTCTACCTGAATGCCTATCACAGAATGTTCCTGGATAGCCCAATGGGCAGCTCTACTCTTAGACATTAGACAAAAAGAACACAAGAAATAAATTTGATCCCAGACTCTATCATTAATTGCACAGTCTGTTAAGAAAAGGAAGTTTTTATTTTGTTGATTATACCATTTGGGTTCAAGAATAAGTTGAGGTAGCCAGGTGGTGGTGGTAGAGGCAGGCAGATCTCTGAGTTTGAGGTCAGCCTTGGCGTACCAAGACAGATGGGACTACACAAAGAGACCCTGTCTCAAAAAAACTAATAAATAAAATTAGTTGAGGCTTCTCCTAAGTGCCAAAATTTGCCTTTCAGGCTTCAGTGAATTTGAAAGTGGGAGAGGGAAAGAAGAAATTGAGTCACTAACAAAGAATGACTTGTTTGAAGTCTCTGGGTATAGGGATGTCAAGATTTGAACTCTTTTATTAGTCAACTTTTTATAACTATAACAGATGCCTGAAATATCAGTTTATAAAGTTATCTTGGTAGTTCTGTAGCTGATTGGCCCCTGCTGCTCTTGGGTCTCTGGTGAAGCAGTACAGCATGGGCTAGAACGCACCCCAGAGCAAAACTACTCATCTTGTTAGCAGGAAGCAAAACAGGAATGGAAGGGGTTGGTTTCTCTAGCCTGTCCAAGGACACAGGCCTCAGTAGCCTAAATGCCTCTCATTAGGCCCCACTTTTCAACATCTCACAGTTGCTACTGCTCTGGAGACCAGGTCTTTAACACCCAGACCTTTGAGGGGAGTTCAAGGCTCAAGCAACAGCACTTTCCATGGAGACTCACTGGTGTGAGCAGCTTTTCTATGCCTATTTTCTGGAACACTCATCCTTATCTCCTAAGAGACATCAACTGGAATAATAGTATCCTAAATCTTCTCATGAGGTAGGACAGTTAGAGCCCAAAGAATGGTAGCCAGAGAGACCTGTCCACATAGCCTAAGAAGGTTAATGGGAGAAACCCAGAACAAGGTAAAGCAGGAACATTGTGTGTATGTATCCTTTTTTCTTTAACTTTAAAAGAAATCCCAGCCTGTGAGAATAGCACCAGTATGCTGTTGTGGACTTGAACCTGTACCACTTAGACTTGTGTAGGGATCTTAACTCAGCTGCTGTTTTTGGATCTCCTTAGCATATGCAAAAGGAGGCCATGCTTCCTGGAGGCAGCCCCCAGCCATTGACTGATGAACCACGCAGGGACCATTAAGTCAGACTCATTCCATGTAAGATGAAAGATTCTTCCCATAGGTGAGTTTGGCTTGAGAGCAGCCTATCAATTTGACCAAGAACTGTTTTTAGTTCAAAGATCTTTCTGACTTCTCTTTCTCTGCCCCTTCTAGGTTGGTAAGCCTGAGATCATAGTCTGCTTGCTCTATTTACCTTCTCCTGTGTCCCATCCCTCTTTATCTCTCTCACTGGCTTTGATTCCAATAAATCTCTAACACATTAAGAGATCAACTAAGAACAACTTCTCAGAAACCGGAATTTGCATATTCAATGACAACTGTGTATGATTATCATCAACAATAATCTAGTAATTATATTTTTCTATGAAAGATACTACCAGAAGTGAAGGATAGAGAAAGAATATTAAGAGATACAGATATTGGTTTCCACCACCAGAAAGTCATTCACTAACTAGGTACCATGAGTCCCATAGATCAACAATGATGAACAATAGAAAAAACAGGGCATACTTCTGTTAGCATAGTGTCGTTACTTGTTTACACAATTGCTTGTATCTCAGCAAGACTGACTTTTTCCCAACTGTAAGATACACTATCTGGCTATGAAATGATAGTAGTGAGTCGCACGAAGCATCATTTAAAACAAAAAAAGAAGATACTGGAAGACAGCATGTATCATATGTAATATGACAGTATGAAACTTTTATATGTGCACATTTTAAACTGTCCACACACATATACGTGGACAATGATTTACACTGTAAAATGTGCTTGTTATGTCAGTTAAGAACTGAATCTCAGGTTAGCCCGTGTTCTCTTTAAAAGCAGAGGCAGTGATCTAGGGCTGTGTCCCAGCAGACTCTGAATAGCTGTAGGTTCTCAACAGTTATTTATTGATGATGTTTGCTGAGTAAGGAAAGAGAAAGTCATCTTTCTCTTTAAGAATAGGCTCCATTTAGAAAAGTAGAGGAAGAGAAAGAGGAAGAACATGCCAGAGATATGACATAATCACAGACTCAAAGGTCGGAATACTCAGGTCTTTTTCAGTGAACTGGAAGTTCCATGAAGTCGGTGGATCTCTAGATTAACTAATCTATCTGTACAGAGAGAAATTAAGGAAGGAAATGTTAGTCAGAAATTAATGTCAAAATGACCAGTAAACTTCCCCAAGCATGATTTTTTTGTGATGAAATAATTAAGTAAAAATGTAAAAATCACATACGTGCAGAGTGTGGGGGGGTGTTATTTCATTGAAAGACCTCAACCCATATTTCTTTTCTAAAGATTTTAAACATTTTTACTTTATGTGAATTAGTATTATGCCTTCATGTATGTAACTACACCACATACATGCAATGCCTTTGGAACTTGGAAGAGGGTGCTGGATCCTCCTGGCATTGGAGTTATGGTGGGTTGTGAGCCACCATATGGTTTCTGGGGGCTGAACCTTGCTCCTCTACAAGAGTAGCAAGTACTCGTAACTGCTGAGCCATCTCTCTTGGCCCTCAATTCATACTTTAGTTACAGACTTTTCATTTCAGACATTCTGGGAAGCAGGAACAGAGAGGCAGCAGTATCTTCACCCAATAGATGGCAGTGAAGTTTCTTAATTCTGCACCCCCGAAGTGAGCCAACAGCTGGTCTGAAATGTACTTACTCTATGTAGGCTGCCTCTTCTAGAGCCCACTGTGCCTGTAAACGTGTACAGATGCTCCCAATTCCTATTGAAGAGAGGTGTTTCTCTCTTTTTCAAAACTTAAAAATTATATTTTATTTACTTAATTATTCTCAGTGGGAGTGGCTCAAGTGCTGCTGTTCCGTTTTTGCAGTCGGAAGACAACTTGTGGATGTCACTTCTCTTCTTCCAACATGTGGAGCACTGGGAACTGATTTCATATCATATCACCAAGGTTAGTGGCAGAAGCCTTAACACATCAAGTCATCTTGTTGACTTCTAAACGTTTATCTCTTGCAGGCAATTAATTGTGATAGATCCAAAGTCATGTCATGACCTCATCCCTTGGGAAGATGGGCTGATTAGATGTTCTTTTTTAGTGTCACAAGTGTTTCTCATGGTGCCTAAAATTAAATCATAGTGTTTAAGAACTAAGTCATGGGCTGGAGAGATGACTCAGCAGTTAAGAGCATTGCTTGCTCTTCCAGAGGACCTGAGTTCAATTCCAGAACCCACTTGGTAGCTCACAACTGTCTGTAACTCAAGTTCCAGTGGATCCTACTCCCACACAAAGACATGCAGGTCAAACACCAATGCACATAAAAATCGAAAGTTAAATAAAAAAAAAACTAAGATAGAACTAAATGATACCTAAATAAATATACACTATGTTCTTATATGTCCACCTCCATCCTCAGGCTCAAGACATAATATTGTGCCATCAGTTTCCTAGGCTTACCCCAGATGATAACATGCTGTTTCTTAACATATTCCAGGTATGATATTTAGAATGTTAGTTCTCATATCAACCTTGTAAAAGAGGACTATTATTCCCACTTTATATGTGTGAAAAATGAAGCTTAGGATTTGTATATGCTCAGGCTTAATAAAATGGCTCAGAATTAAAGTTCAGATCTGACTCCAAGCTGTGGCTCTCACCACGTTGTCACAGAAATCTCCTTTCCTCCAATTATGCTGCAGATGCATCTCAAAGGCGGGCATGATGCCTTTTATTTCTGTATTTTCAGAGTCTACAACAGTGCCTGGAACATATTGGCTGCTAGTAGGTACTCAGCATTGTGTTTGGGGATAAGAAGTAAATACTGGGGCTAGAGAGATGGCTCGGGGTGAAGAGCGTTTATTACTCTTGTAGAGGCCCTGAGTTCCATTCCCAGCATCCACATGGTATCCCATAACCAACTCTAACTCCAGCTCTGGGGATCTGACATCCTCTTCCGATCTCCTCTGTGAAGCATCAGGCACACACATGGTTCACATACATACATGCATGCATACATACATACATACAAGAAAAACACTCATACACATAAAATAAATACACCTAGAAATAATGAAATGATTTTTTAAGAGGTGATAGTAATGAACTGTCAGACATGGTTATGCATTACCAATCTCAATGCACATTTGCTAGCTCTGATGTCTATTTGGCAGGATTGATTAAGCCTGAAAAGGAAAGATAATTCAAAGCCACCTACAAGAGAATATTCCGTAACTTGACTGTGACTATAGCAGGCATGATTAGATTAGACTAAATTACTGTACTATTCAAAAGCAGGTCGAACGTCCATTGGAAAAAAAATAGACTTAGGCAAATGGTTTTTACTCCCAGGAACTCGCACTAAAGTCTTAACAGGAGTTAATATTCCACTGACGTCTGTTTAAACAAATAGGTTGATGGCTTACAAAGCAAACAAAGAATTCCAGCGCGAGCTAAACTTCCTTACCAGGCAGGGGTTGCTTAGAAAGCAGGTCTGGACTCAGGACAAGCTGGAAATGGTTTCTCTGTTGAGGTAGGAGGAAAGAACAGGCTGCTTTTGATGGCAAAGATAAGACTGGGAAAAGTTATTAACCCATCTCCCCCAACCCTCGGCCATAGGCCCAGAAAGGTTCAATCCATGCCGGAAGTGACCAGCTTCTCAGAGATCTCCTCCCCTTCCTGGCGGTACTCCTCAGATGGACAGGGCAGACTACAGGCCTCCGACTCTTCTTCATGCTTCCTTCATGAGCAATCAAATCAAAGATGTTTCTTCTTGTTCCTTAGGGAACTTTTTCTTACAAAAACAGAAATTAAGTTTGTGTTGACTTGCATGAAATTTGAATTTCCCACCATGGCTGAGGACAGTGTCTCATTTCTGACACCAACTTCTAGAAACATCAAGCACAAATAGACCCTAAACCAACTCCTGAAAATCTCACTCCCCATCCCCCACCCCATTGCAGAGCAGGAGGGAATGTGTCAACTAGAATTGTCACACTCTCCTAGGGCAGAAAGCTCATACCCATCTCATAGCTCCCTGACAGCCAGGACACCAGCACTCTTTCTGTTGTCTCTCAGTAGACAGGTCACCAGGTTATCTGTGGCTTGCTTTACGTCTTAGGTGCAGATTAACCCTCCGTGCTGTTCTAATCTAATGCTTCTTAGTCTGCTGTTGGATCTTTCAGCTTTTCTGCAGTAGATTACAATAGTCTATGTGGGTTCCAGGATCGTAGGCAATGGTAAAACTAGGATTGAAGGTGCTGAAGAGGCTGACCTGATGGATCTGTGGGAAAGAGGTGTCTGAGGATGACTGAAATCACTCGCTTAGTTGCTTAATGTTGGTTGGCTCTGCACTATGTACTGGGCAGAGTTAAGGGGAACTGAGGATGATACATAAACTTGTCTATAGGCCCAGTGGGAGGAGGGAAATCATCTATCTGAGAAGTTTGTAGTGTCGAAATGAGCATTCTAAGTCAGAACATGTTTAACCATAGAGGTTGCCTGCTTGTGGGATCAAATTGTTGTGGGGTTTGGACACAAATACTTTCCCTCTAATAAACCCATGTAAAATTCTAGAGAAACGCTATACTGAAAAGTTACTGGGATGTAGGGTGAGTATGGTCAGGCCGGCATATTTATTTGCTAGGGAGGTTGCTTGCTGAGTGGCAGAGCTGGTATCCTGGTGGTTCATTTCTGTGCTGAAAATAGATAATATATGAGAAAGTTCCCTTACATCCATTGTCACACATGGACGTAAGGAGAGCCATGCCCTAAAAGCTATGACAGTGGCCACTCTAATATTCATAACTGGATATGAGCCAGGACCCTTGACTGCTAATATTTTTTCCTGTCACTATCAGAAAACATCTTACAGAAGTCTCTTGATCCTTTAAGCTTTAGGCTTCTTGGTTGATGGAATATGTTGTGTCTAATCCGCTTACCTCACAGAGTGGTTGGCATAAAGCTCAGTTCCTTGACCTACAGGGTGATTGGTTGTGGGATCACTAAGGATCTGACAGTAGCAAAGGGTCTCTGAAGTTGAGTGAACTAATTCAAACGTGTAATGAATCTAAGGTGTCTCTGGTCACTCTCCGCTGCTGTCTCATGTGATGTTACTCCAGTCCTGGTTCTGCACGCCCTACATGAGCACTGTGCACTGTGCAGGCTGTCATGCCATGCCAGAGCAAGGCTGTTTTGTCTCAGATTCAAGATTCTGATAGTTATAAATTTTATTTTTTGCATATAATGTTTTATATTTTTATTGGATATAATACATTTTAATAGACAATTTTAATGACAGAAAATATTGCCATTTTCTTTCATTCTTTGGTATCAGATCTTTTGGCTATATTGTATATATGAGTCTTTAAAATTTCTTTTAGACTTGTTAAAAACCTTAATAAAAATAATTAAATGAATTTTCGGTTGAAGTTAAGATCTAATTTCCATAAATTTCTGAAGTAGCCCTGAAAATATGTCTGCCAGATTGTCTTTTGCATTTATGTAAAACAACATTCTCTGTGTTGCTAATTTTAAAATCAAAATATCCATCAACTCTGAAAAATCTTGAAAGTGCTGTCCCATAGAGTATCAAGTATTCAGTCAATATTTAATTCTTCATGTAAAAATAAACAAGTACATCCAGGTTTTTGTTGTCCAAATTTGCTTTCATCTTTAATAGACTGTAGAATAAGATATAAACCAAAAATTATTTGAAATAAATTTATTTGTGATTTATTTTCAAAAAACCCTTGATTTGTATACCTATTTTATATACTTGGTGTTGTCTTAAACTCATTGGGTGAAAGACCTCACAAGGCTGAGATGATTTAGTTGAAGCGTTTGCTTTGCCAAAACAAGGGCATGAGTTCAATTGCTAGTATATATATACATATATATAGAGAGAGATAGATAGATATAGATATAGATATAGATATAGATATAGATATAGATATAGATATAGATATAGATATAGATATAGATATAGATATATATACATATATGAGAGAGAGAGAGAGAGAGACAGAGAGACAGAGAGAGAGAGAGAGAACCGAAACCAGGTGGCACATACTACTAATCCCAACAGACACAGGCAATGAAGATCCTTGGGGACTTGTTGGACAAGCTAGTCTACAGTGCTTTGTAGCTCCAAAATTGCCTAAAACAGGTGATGCTGGAGGAATGATACCCAAGGTTGTTCATAGATCTCAATGTACATGCTCACAGTCATGCACACATGTGTCTAGTTACACATACACACACACAGGCAAGGAATCACAAGTGGGTAAAGTTTAAGAGGCCCTGGATAAAGTATCAAATGAGAACATGAGAACTGAGCATGGTCGTTCTTTTCCTCCTACCCCAACATTGCAATCCTATTACCAGGATCCCATTCCACAAAGCATGTGTTCGGAGAGCATAAAGTGACAGGAAGGAGCTACTCACTCTTGGCGAACTGCTGTGAAGAAAGGTGAAGAAGTGGACAATGGTTTCTTTGGCTCAGAGGGCCTCTCAGTCTAAGGGGCTTGCTCAGTCACTTTTGTTACAATAGAAGCAGGTTTCACTCAGAATCCCTAAAGCACATGTCCCTGCCTCTGTCTAGAACATCAAACACTCATTGTCTACCTCATGAAAGACACTGGGCTTCAAAGACAAAAAGATGTAGTTTCTGTTTGTAAGATGTTTCAGGAAGGAAGAGCTAGACCATGTAATAAAAGAGAGCTTTATTGGATACTTGGATCAGGACCAAGGTAATTTCCAAGAACATTAGAAGTCATATGTGAACCAAGGCTAACCTATTAACCTAACACACTTGTCAAGAGGAGACCTATCCTACAGGAGGAAAACCAAACCACCCAGACACCAAGGACTTTCTCAGATGTGAGGTTTTGTTGTAATGAATTCAGATTCTAGGGTGTGAACAATCAAGACTACAGCGAGATATAATTAAAAATAAAATTGTAGTGAGAACTAGAAAAAGTAAAAACAGGTGGTTGGGAAACCACAGGGTAGTCTATCATCAGAGAGGTTCCACGGGTCACCATATCAACTAAGAAATAAGCTGTGAACTCATTTTGTTAAAAAAACTAATTTCCTCATGTACAGGAAAAGCTTATGGCTCTTTTTCAATGAGGAATTTTTCCTCTCTGGCCCACGCGCTTGCTCCTAAGCCTGATGATCTGAGTGTAATCCCTGGAGTCCATGTGGTGGGAGAAGAGAACCAGTTATTAGAATGTGAAAGTGACCTTAACAGAAGCCTGTAAAATCCTAACCTTGAGATGCATGCCAAGTTATGGCCGATGTACTACCAACTCTGAATTTTCTTTTAAAGTGCCTGTCACAGGCCCACAAGACTCTACAGTGAATGCACAGCTGACAGGTTCTTAGACCCACAAGTGTACAACTTATGGGAAACCCATTTTTGCAGAGCTTCAAGAACACATCTTTTGGATAAGTTGCTGTCAATTCTGTAGAAACCTTGTGAAGCCTTGACTCTTCTCCCCTTCAAAATGGGTTTCACTCCAAAATACCTCAGCAGAGTTTATGGGTAACAAATGACCTTCCCTCATTCCCCCACACCACGGTCAAATCTACATAAAGTCAATCCCCCACAACTACCTTTGCTAATATGTTGGGAGCAGTGAAACCCCAGATCTTGAATTTCTTGTAATCCCCTGATCTGAGTGCCTACAGCTGCTCTAAGTAGGAGACCTTCAGGAGTTCCTGATGGCAGGAGAGTGGTTTCTGGTGGGTTTGGCTGGGGTGTGGCTATCTCTATATAATCTGCCCCTGAACACAATAAAGGGGGCATTCTTGGGGAATTCAAGGATGACCTGTGTCGCTGTCTCTCTGACTGTGTGTGTGTGTGTGTGTGTGTGTGTGTGTGTGTTTGTTTGTTTGTTTGTTTGTTTTAACCTCCATCCCCTTGCCCGAATCTCGCAAACTGGGTGCCAGCGCACCAAACGCAAACACAGGGGGCGCGGTGCGTGGCACTAATAGACCATGTAGGAATTTTAAAAAAATAGGAAGATTGGAATATCAGGTATTTCCCCTCGGATGCTGGCCCTTCCTCCACAGTGTCTCCTTTTCCTGGAGCGCTCCTTTGTCAGGTTCCACCTGTTTTTGTTTTTTGTTTTTGTTTGTTTATTTCTTTATTTTGTTTTGTTGGGGGTTTTTTGTGATTCTGAAATGCATGTTGATATCATTGTTTTGGCCTGTAGGATTTTTTTAAACTGTGTCTGTAAAATCTAAAAACTTGGTGGAGATTGCCCCTTCTCTCTGTCTCTTTGCCCAAAGAATAAAGAACATACAGAGGTAACATGCTTGAGTTAATTTTACTTAAAAATCTGACCCTATTAGTGAGATTTTTGCTTAGGGTAGACATGCTGCTCTGAGCCCTGAGCAGGTGCTGAGACTGGTACTCAAGGCCCCCAATAAGTCTCTAGTTACAATTTTGTCTAAGACTAAGTCTAATAACATTGTATGTTAAATGAATAGAGACTTACCTTCCTTGTTAAAAACAAAACAAAACAAAAACCTTTTAGCCCTTTATTCCATGTGTCCTTGAGCAACAAAAAAAAAGTTGACTTCCTTGATGAGAATGCTGTGGTCCAAACTCTCCCTGCCTAATACCTACCGTCCACATTTAGGATACAATTGCTTCCAGGGCCTACTCTCAACTGAATCAGAGCACCAAAAGTCAGTGGCACACAAGTGTCCCCAGAGGAGGAGATAGAGCAGAGCTAGACAGGAGACTGAGAACAACAGAGAGAAGGAAAGCCAAAGGAAGGGTGAGGCTCTCAAAACTGATGCCAAATGCTGAAGATAGCACTTGAACAACTGAGAAGACTTGGGTTTAGTGGTAAAATTGGTGATCTGGGAAGAATAAGGTAAGAAAAGACGGAGTGTAGCATGCTAAAGAAAAAAAACTGTCAAATAATGAAGACAGAGTTACAGTAAGGTGGTGACTGAGGATATTTATTGAGAGTAGTTGTTTCTCTAATATTCCACTTAACACTGACATGCATCTCCTTATAGGGACTCTATCACGTATGTGTGGTGGTTTGAATGAAAATGCCCCCCCCCATAGATTCACAGGGAGGGGCACTATTAGATGTGGCCTTGTTGGAGGAAGTGTGTCACTGGGGGCTGGGCTTTGAGGTCTCAGATGCTCAAGCCAGGCCCAGCCTCACTCTCTCTTCGGGCTGCCTTCAGATCCAATATAGAACTCTCAGCTACTTCTCCAGCACCATGTCTGCCTACATGCTGCCACACTTCCCGCCATGATGACAATATACTAAACCTCTGAACTGTATGCCAGCCTCCAATTTATTGTTTTCCATTATAAGAGTTGCCATGGTCATAGTATCTCTTCACAGCAGTAGGAACTCCAAGACAGTATGCATAATAAAAATTCTATGTTTAATAATAATTCTATATTTGTAATAGTAATTATTATTTTATAGATTTGAAAATGTTTCATCCAGACCAGCCAGTAATTTACATGTTAATTTACTACATTAGATGGCTCATATTCAGAGTTCCATCTGTTCTACGCCTCACTAGATTGCTCGTTCTTTTGAAAGAGTTTATCCGGGTAACAGGAAAGAAATAATTTCATCTTTATTTCATAAGGATAATGCTGTTAGGGGAAGTTTCTTTTTTGTTAAGACATAGAAGATAAGAGGATATACGTGAGCCGCTGAGAAAGCAGTGGTGGAGATGGAGGTGGGAGATATGCAAAGATCAACTCTGGTTTGATGGAAACATGCGATTGGTGAGATAAAATTCCCCCAAGGAACAGAAAGGGCTTTGGTAGCTGCCACAATAAGTACCTTGCAATACAAAAAGAGAAAGAAAGTGGTCCCTGGACTTGATGATTAGGACATAGTATTGTTTGCAAAGGAAGTCAGCGGTTAACAAAGACTCTGCTGCTCGCAGTTACTTACCTGCCCTGTCAGGCAGAGTCAACAGCATGTACTTGTCATTTCTAATCATTCTATAGAAACTGATTTAACAATGAAAAACTATCTGCCTCTATTATAAAGAAACAACTTACGGAGCTCCTTTTTGCTAAGGAACTGATCATCTCTGAATAGTTGTATAAATGGAACTCTTTGAAGGACGGAATTTCTTTTTGTTAAGGAGCTGATCATCTCTGAATAGTTATATAAATGGAACTCTTTGAAGGATCAGAATCTGAACTTGAGCTGGTTTAGGCAAAAGGGGACCCACAGCAGATTGGCTGGGTTAGAGAGGCTAGTCTTGGGAGGGCCGGTGATACAGTCACTATCCACTGCCCTTGAATAGTCTCTTGTTTTGCACATGGGGAAAGTAAAGTACAAGAATGTTAGGAGATTAATTCATGGGGCTGGTGAGGTGGCTCCTTGGTAAAGGCACTTGCCATCAGACCTGATGATGCTCTTAGTTCCATCTCTGGAAACCACATGGTGGAAGGAGAGATTTGACTCTCACCAATTGTACTCTGACCTTCAGATGTACACCATTGTATGTACACACACACACACACACACGCACACGCACACGCACACGCACTCACGCACGCACGCATGACGCACGCGCGCGCATTCACGCGCACACACATACACACACACACACTAAATAACTGTAAAAACTTCTTTTAAAAAGAAAATTACCTCAAAGAGTCTGAGTCAGAACTAATAACAGACTCAGATTCTTTTTTTCAACTTTGGGCCTAATTCATTCTAGGTACTGAATTAAAAGCAGGACTTGGTTTCGGTTGTAATTGTTACTGGTTTCCAGGTTGGCTTCTTTATAAACTGAGGTGTCTGATTAGAAGTTCATTGCTGATTATATCCTCAAAAAACCTCTGGGCAGCTCTGAGCCTATATTTAAAAGCTAACTTCTTTCTTCTCACAGAAACTCATAGGAAATTCTCCTTGGGCTGGCAAGCTTCTGCTTGCCCTGGACTTGTCTTCATCTGGATTATTCATGGTGATCTCAGGGAGAACCCCACCTGGAGTGTCATAATGAGAGAGCAGGGCAGGAGGAACTCGCTGACACAAACCTCTGTGCTATCATTTCCTCTACCACGCTGGATTAAATAAAGGACCTGTTTCTTCTGCAGCCCTGAGGAAGAATATAAATATCTAGATACTTTCAAATAAAGACATCCTGCTTTCGCTCTGTATCTCTCAGCTTTAGCTATTATAAAAGTATTGCTGGGAGTTGGTAGCTGGCATCTGGAAGTCCATTACTTAGAAGCCTGAGGCAGGAGGATTGTTGTTGAGTTCCAGTCCAGTCTGGACTCCAGAGTGAAACTCTGTCTCAAAAACAACAAGGCAAAAGGTTCTCAACATGTGGGTCATGACCCCTAAATGGTCGCATATCATATATTTACATTCTGATTTATAATGATATCGAATTACAGTTATGAAGTAGGAATGAAATAATTTCATGGTTGGGGGTCCCTACAACATGAGGTACTATATTAAAGGAACGCAGCATTAGGAAGGTACCACTGATCTAAGCACTTCTCCTACGGTCACATAAGAGGCAAGTAGCCAGCATGGGTTCTGAAAATTCTATTCTGTCATTTTAAAGCATTGTTATTATTATTGCATGTATTTATGTGTGTGTATGTGCGTGCGTGCATGCGTGCGTGCGTGCGTGCGTGTGTGTGTGTGTGTGTGTGGTACATTGCCGAAGTTAGAGAAGAACCTGTGGAAGTCAGTTCTCCTTCCACTGTGGGTCCCAGTCCTCAAATGTCAGACTTCTGTGACAAGCACGTTACCAGCTAAATCATCTGACCGGCCGATAAGCCAGCTTTGTTTTCTGATAGCATAATGTACTCCTTCTACTAACTCTGCTCTCTCCATTTGTCAGTCAAAGAGTTGCATCGGGGTTTAATAATAAGTGACAATAGAGTAGAAAGTGGAGAGAATAATATTCTTTCACTGCTTTGATTTTTATGAACAGAAAAATTATATACCATGTCTAGAAATAATAGAGAATAAGGAATCTATAATTGAAGCTGCAAAGAGACGAGATATAAAACCATCTGTTCCCTTTGGTGGTGGTGGTGGTGGTGGTGGTGGTGGTGTGTGTGTGTGTGTGTATGTGTGTGTGTGTTTGAGTTGAGTAGTGTAAGCAAGCTCACTGCATTGTAGAAAAGCACAGAAAGTAAAACACCGCCCGTTTGAATTGCAGGAGGTACAGGGCCAGCTAGCTGTCTGCCCCGGAGCTTTATTTACACGAAAAGCTTTAGGTAGTACACTTCCAAAAGCAGGTTTATCTTGAAGAAACACTCTCCCTAGTGATGTGAGAGGGTCACGTAGCCATGTGTGACCTAAAGATAAGCTTTCCTCCACAAAGCTGGCTGAAATCAAGAGCCGTTTGCAAACTTCATGTGAAATGCCCGTTTGGCAAGCACAGAACTTCTTCGGAAGAAATATAGGGTAGAAACGGTGAGAGTTTTGACACAAAATTAAATATGTATTGAAAAGGAGGAAAAAATAATTATACCTGCGCACATTGATTTAATAATAAAGCTAATTTCATATCTGTATATTCTCTTCACGGGGGCATGGCTGTCTGCAGTCCGTCGCTTAAGTCTCCTCCGATGAGGGGCAGTAAGCGTGGGACTGCCTAGCCTTCCACTTCATGTTTAGGACAATGACACTCAGTTCTGTAATTGTTTTATGCAGCCCTGGATAGTGTTTGGATATTCCAACAAGCATACTTAGTACACAGCAAGCGTGCTACGGAAGAAACACTTCTCTCTAGCCCCACTCTGCCGGGTCAGCTCTGGTGCTGAAGGAAGAAGCCAGCGTCTGCTTCCTGACTGTGTTTTCAGTTTCTTAGGCAACTCTAACAGGAAGGCCTGAGGCCTGACTATTTCCTAGGATATGTAGCTTGATTTTCTTAGCTGCTAACTATTCTAGTTAACAGTTCAGCTTCTATCTCATCCACATTTTTGGCTTTCTGTTTGTTTGCTTGTTTGTTTGTTTGTTGTGTTGTTTTTCAAGACAGGGTTTCTCTGTGTAGCTTTGGAGTCTGTCCTGGAACTCTCTCTGCAGACCAGATTGGCCTCGAACTCAGAACTCACAACGATCCACCTGCCTCTGCCACCTGCGTGCTGGGTTTAAAGGTGTGTGCCACCACTGCATGGCTCGGGTATTTTTGATTCTGATTACAGTTTTCCTCCCCTAACTCCTCCCAAAGCACTCATATATAAGAAAAGAAAGAAAGAAAAAAAAGAATAAAAGTTCACACCAAAAATTATCCATTGACTGCTGCCTGCCCAATCGATGGTGACAGCAAAAGTCATGTAGCTTTTCCCATGATCATTAGGCTGCCTTCTGCTACAGATCGATTCTTCAAACGGCCTTTCATCTGCGTCCCTGTGAAGGAGAGAGAAATGGCTCCTAGGTCCCTGATAAACTCAAAGCTCGAGGCTTGCCACATTCATTATCCCAGCGCCACGCTCTCTTGTCTTTCTGTCTCTTGTTCGTTCATAGCCCCCTCCCTCCCTTCTCTCTTTGTATCCTTTCATCTCAACAGATTTCTGGTGTTGTAAAAATATTAAGAAAGAACATCTAAGCATTCTAGTGACCTCTGAGCTTTCTGATGCTGGTCAAAATGCTAATAAAATAAAGAGCAGGCCCCAGGCTTGAAACTGACCTATTTCAGTAACAGAGCTGGGGCTTTTCTTTCCTAGGAAAAGCTTATTTCCTTCTTTTCTCCTGTATGTATTCTCCTAAAGAATGTTCTGATCTTTAGGCCCAGCAAGCCCCAGTTCCTTCTGTAGTCTTCAGCTCACCAGAGCCTTCAAACGTCAGCCAAACCCCAGATATACTTATTTCTTATTTAACTTTTGTTCTCTTGTCATGTACATGTATGTTCTCACAGCAGAGTAAGAATACAACCTGGAAATAAAATGTAACTCTGAAAAGCATTCTTGGGTGTCCAGTATTTCTTCTCTAACAGACATATTTGTGATTATAAAAGTAGATTTTCCAATACCTTTTCCAAACAAAACGCTAAAGATATTTATACATCCTTCTTTTTATATATTTGTGGCCAGACACACACCAAACTTATGCTGACTGATAATTTGTAGTTTTGAGATGATAGAACTCAGAAATAAACATCAACTGTGTTAGAAAGTTTCTTTCTTCCCTCTGTTCATTTCTCCCTCCTTCCTTTCTTCTTTTCTCCTCAATTTTCTGTCTTCCAACAAACATCTGAAGATTGCAGTGTGTAATTGTTATGTACATTTGTTTGGGTAGTGTCTGTTGGGCCCCAGATGTTTGGTCCCAGAACTGTTTCATGGTAGAGGGAAAGGCACCTAGGATCAGTGATACCATGTGTGGTAATGAATGGCTTTCCTACTAAAGTCCTAACTTGATTATTAAAATAGGTCAGTTTATAGCCCGGGGCCTGCTGTTTATTTTATTAACATTTTGACGAGCATCAGAAAGCTCTGCCAGGAGTGTCCGCCTCATTGATGTTTACATTCTAGGTTGTATATTATAAACACGGAGAGAAAGCTTTTGCGTACAAAAGGATGGAAACACAAACCAGGGTCAACAGAGGGAGCTTGGAAAAAGAGCAGAGAAAGAAGGGATGTTAGACTCTAGGGAGAGAAGCTTGGTGGGAAGAGCTTCCTAATATCTTCCATTGGTGTCTGCTAAACTAGAAGCATGAGCCATGCTGCTTGGATCTTGGTAGACTGAAGACAGAACACTCTCCAAGTAATAACACAAGGAAAGGACTCTGTCGGTATCATTACCCTGAGCTTCTGGCTTACAGGATTTACACTTTGATTTATTTAAACTATCACTCAGTTTCCATCTCTTGTGCCCCTGTGAGAAGCATAAGTAAACCAGAAAATAAGAATCTGGCCTCGGTTGCTGAGTGATGGTGGTGCACGCCTTTAATCCCAGCAATCAGGAAGCAGAGGCAGGTGGCAGATCTCTGTGAGTTCCAGATCAGCCTGTCAACAGAGCAAATTTAGGACAGGTTCCAAAGCTACACAAAGGAACCTTGTCTTGAAAAACTAAAAAGAAAAAGAAAAAGAAATGGCCTAGGACTTTACTTGATGAGGGAAAGAGACCCAGTAGAATAGTTAAGTGATATAAATACTATAATACAGCAATATCTGATATATAACTATATGGAATCTCTATCATCTATATATCATCATATATGCTAGGCATTTTCATGGTTACATCAGATGTTATAATTCCCACAGTGACATATACTATGTTCTGTTTGTCCACACCAGAATGGGAATACAAATTGTCCCTGTGGCAGAACTTAAACATTAACTAGAATTAAAACAGAAAGAATTTTTATCAGGTTTCTTACAGCCACACCTTGAAAGCAGTGCAATAGAGATATCTTGTTTCCTCTTGTAAACACAATGCATCAAGGAGCGGGAGAAGAGTGTTCTAGAACAGTTTCTAAACATAGCCGACAATAAAAGCCATCGTAAGGTACAGATAGATCCCAGAGTTCTTTCTGGAGTTGCCTGTTCTGTGGCTACTGCATAATGGCAAGGAACTGCATGTGAAGATAGATTTGATCTATTTAGAAGAAATGCCTTTGTGATCATGGGGAGGTGAAAACACAAAGAACATTACACTCAAAGACAATGCGCTGCTTTGTGAACCTTTCCCAATCCCCTCTACGTTGGCAACATTGCAGAGAGGTCTAATTAAAAAATTTAAATATCCTGCTCAGTTAGGAAAATATTTCCAGCAGCTGTGTTTGATTTAAAAGCAGGCGCAGTGAATTGCAGTTACGCAAATACATGCATCATATTTAATTTCTCAGCATATAAGTAGACCCTGGAAGTGGTAAAATTAAAAACACACAAATTTTAAAGTTAACCAAAATGATCTAAAAGATAAATTGGGGCTAAAAATCCAGTTCTGAGTAGAGGGGGCTGAAGGGATGGCTGAGAGCACTTGCTGCTCTTCCACAGGACCTGAGTTTGCTTCCCAGCACCCACAAGACTGGATGCAGGCACAGGCACCCCCACTCCCAGGGGGACCTGATACTCTCTTCTGGCTTTTGTGAAACACCTGTAATCCCAGCACTTGGGAAGCAGGAGTAGTAACTAGATCTCTGAGTTCGAGGCCAGCCTGGTCTACAAAGTGAATTCCAGGACAGTTAGGGCTACATAGAGAAATTCTGTCTCAAAAAACCCAAAACCAAACTTAAACAACAAAAGTTAAGTTCTGTTTAGTGATGCCAAGTCTCTTTCTCATTCCCATACTTCAGTAGTAAACTTTTTTCTTTCAGTTTTCTTTTGACACAAAGTTGCACACTGCGCCTTACACTGGCCTGAGAACTCACTAGGTAGCTAAGGCTGGCCTTCCACTTCTAGCTGTCTTCCTGCCTCCACCTCCGGAACACTTGGATATTTAAAACTTCTTAGATGAAATTTGCTTTCCAATATTATCATGGAAGATGAAACTAAGTGCTGGCAATCATAATAAAAGCCAAATGTTTCTGAAAAGTCCGCTTTTAATGTTCCAGCTCACAAACAACATAATGAGGATTATATTGCTTGGCTGTATTTCTTCACTTCTCGTTTTTCAGTGAACACAAAGCTTCAACTCAATAGCACACATACTTAACACACAAACTTGCCTCTCTCCAAACTGCTATCATTAGCATTCTCCGTATAGGCTTGAGTGAATGCCCCTTTGTGCCGGGGATAATGTGGGGGCACTATAGGGATATAGACGTGAGATAACATACAATCCCTGCCTTTCCAGTTGAGGACACACTGACCAGAGTGTAAGGATGTGATGATTCATGGTATGGAAGCTCACAAAGGCTTGTGAAGGAGTACTCTGTCAGAGAGGGAAACCTTCTGGAGAAAGTGGCTTTTGAGCTTGCCAATAGATCCGATTAAAAGGCTGTATTGCCAACAGCCCTCAACCTTGCTGGAGAGCGCCACTGTTACTCTTCATCAATTATTCAATGATGAGAGATAATTAATATTTAATGCTTTCCTATGGAACGGACTTCCCCAATGAATTCGACTAAGTTGTTTGAGTCACTTATGTGTAAGTAAATGACGGCTATAAAGTAGAGAGAAATTGCAAAGTAACTCAATGCCAGTTGACCTTGAATATCCTCCCTTTCACATTGACGCTTTAACGCTTACAGATGGGCACACTTTAATACCACATTATCTTCCTAGGAAAAAGATTAGATGAAATGGCTGATCCATGTAATGATGTTCGCAACTTAGGCCTCAAACTGTGATAATGACTAAATTGCTAAAGCAGAGGGACTTTTCCTCAATCACCAGCTAAATACTTAACCGTTAGAAAAACTGTCAAAGATGGTCGTGCAGATAATGGGCAAGGAAGGAAACTTAAGGCAAGAAGCAAAAGTACATTTTTAAAGTTCTGAAACTACATATGGCAATGAGAATTCTAAGACCCTAAAATACAAGAGTCTGTAGGGAAATGTTCCTTTACTTCACATCTCCACTTGTTCTACTCTTGACTGTCTTGGAACTTGCTCTATAAACTAGGCTGACCTCAACCTCAGAGATTCCCCTGCCTCTGCCTCCTGAGTGCTAGGATTAAAGGCATGTGGCACCATTGCCTGACCCACACGTTAATATGCGTGTGTATACAAACATACATACATATATATATATATATATATATATATATATATATATATATATATATAATCTATATGCCATAGTAGATAGTATGGTTTGTCTCACTCACATACTCAATACAAAGGTATACAAAGATGGAGAACATGATTAAAATATGAACTTATTTTTCCATAAATAGCAAGTACCTGATGACGATGACATAAAATATTTTCCTAAATTCAGCTGTATGTATACCTAAGAATCAAATCATTCCAGTAAGATTATGAAAAATAAGTTTCCTAACCCCTACCACTTCTCACTATTCAACTGCTTTCATCTTTTATAGTCAATAATTCTGTTATTTACTCCCCGTCTTAAACAGCATGCTAATTATTCTTTGGTTTTGTATTTTAAATTGTAGACACTACTGACTTCAAGGGAGGCAGACGTGGGATTCCCCTCTGTATGCTGTGAATACCATTGGTTAAGAAAGAAGCTGTTTTGGGTCTGTGATATGATAGAGCAGAGCTAGGTGGAGAAAACTAAACCGAATACTGGGAGAAAGAAGGCAGAGTCAAAGAGAAGCCATGTAGTCCCTGCAGGAGGCAGACACCAGACAGAACTTTACTCGGTAAGCCACAGCCACGTAGCAATACACAGATTAGTAGAAATGGGTTAAATTAAAATGTAATAGTTAGCCGATAAGAAGCTAGAGCTAATGGGCTAAGCAGTGATTTAATTAATACAGTTTCTGTGTGGTTATTTTGGAGTCTGGGCAGCGGGGAACAAACAAGCAGCCTTCCTACGACAGGAGGCCAAGGATTTGCTTTTTCTTCCGTAGACTAGTAAGTCTCATGAGATCTATGCTTTTCTCCATTCCTCACCTTCTTGATGTAATTACATCACAATTTTGATGAATATTCAGTGTTTATATTGAGTATGTAACTGCTTTTCACAGACACACCTGTCACACAGAGCTGTTTTGCAGATTATGTTTGTTTTCTAGATGGCTGCTTCAATGGTCTGATTTTCTTTGTTTTCCACTACTTGTTTATATTTTGAAATCCTAGTCTTCAAGATGATAGTATTTGTAGATGGTTCCTCAGAAGGTGATTAGGTCTGTTTGCCTCCTCAGGGGGAAAAAAATCTTTTTACGTGTATGTTGTGTGCCACTATTTATGGGAAGATGTGAATAAAGGTCTATTCACCCCAGAAAAGGAACCAATGACACACTTAAGTAAGGATATCACCAAAGTCCAACTTGGTGAACCAATGAATTTTATTGGAGTTGCTTAAAGAGCAGAAATTATTCAACGACAACTTCATTACCTAAAGCCCACCCCGACATGAATCCTGGAAACTCGGAGAGAAGTGCAGTTTGCAGGTAGTTCAACTGCTGGATAGTGTCCTTTCCATGAAGTTCTACTGGACTGAGACTCTTATTGGCTGTCCAGCTTGTCTGAACGTCTTGGAGGCAACTGAGCTTATACTTTGGTGTCTCCAGTAGTCCTTGTAGGCTGAGACTGCTTGTTTGTTTCTGGCTACCCAGACCTAAAATAATCACATAGAAACAATATTAATTACATTACTGTTCAGCCAATTAGCTCATGCATACTTCTAGCTAACTCTTACATCTTGAATTAACCCATTTCTATTAATCTATGTATCACCATGAGGCTCGTGGTTTACCAGTAAGATTCTCAGGCGTCTATGTCTCCTTTGGCAGCTACATGGCATCTCTCTGATTCATCCTTCTTTCCTCCTCTATCTGTTTGGAATTCCTGCCTTACTCTATTCTGCCCTTCCTCAGGCCAAAGCAGCTTTATTCATTAACCAATAAAAGCAACACATATACAGAAGGACTTCCCACACCAAATCCTCACTGCTTAGATTTGCTTTCAGGGAAAGACCCAGTGAACCTAAAGATGCTCACTGACTATCTCTGTGAGTCAGAGTGTGACATTTGACTATGGCATTGCCTGGAGAATGAACTGGTTAAAAAACATCAGATCTCCATTAGGTGTCGGACTGTCCCCCTGCCCCTTTTACATAGAATTTCTCACTGGCCTGCAAATGAGTAGGCTAGGCTGGCTAGCTAGTGGCCTCTAGCAACACGCCTGGATCTGCTCCCAGTGCTGGAAGACAAGCCTTGCCACACCACTAATTTCTGTTTTTGAAAACGTGGGTTCTGGAAGTCAGGTTCAGCCCTCATGGTTGAAGTCAAGTACTTTACTGTCTTCACTGTGTCTCCAGCCCTGTACTATCTTTTATACATCCCATCTTTTTATGTAGACCATCTTTTGTATATCCCCAAAATATATCTACTTCTTCCCTCAAATAAAATGTAAATTCATTTTTCCCTTAACCTCGTGGCACTAGCTATTAATATCGTTTGGCCTTTATTCAACATGTCTTTTGCATCTTATTTCTCCTAGTGAAGATACTTTCACGTTATTTTGGGTGCAATCCATATTTAGATGTATTTTACACTGCAACCCAGTTTCATGAATATATATAACAGGACACACACACACACACAAGTGAAATAGGAGTGCCAAGAAAAATCATCTCCATTACAGAGACATACTCTGATCTTTTTTAAAAAAATGATTGTTTTATGCTTCTGAATTGTTTTTCATTCTTTAATTACAGTGGATCCAGAATTCATTTGGAGCTTAGGTAGCTTCAGACTCTCGGGTGGCCCTTCTGTCTCATCGTTGGTAGCACATGTTGTGGCATGAGCCACCATGCCTGGCACCATTTACTTTCTAAAATGTGCTGCTAGGCTTCCTCAAAATCAACCTCTTGACCCTCTAATGAATTGTGACCCAATCTGTTGTAAAGTTTCTTAATTTGAGGCATGGAAGCATCCTTTACCAGTCTAAAAACGTGGGTGAAAACACAATTCCACTTTCACTTTCACTAACTTCTGACGAAAATTTACACTTTTGTTTTATTATATGAATGTAGGTAACAGGCTGCGGCAATATTCTCAGGATATAGATTGTCACCAATAGAAATAGTACACATGTTCACACCACATTAAGTATATTGTAGGTATCCTGAAATATGCTGCTGCTGGATGCTGTAATTATGCATTAGTTCAAAGAATAGTTAGTATACTGTGGATTCCTTTTGATTATTGCATTCCATGATTGGCTTTTCTGTTATGCTATTCATTTTATGCCTTTATAAACTTTCTGTGATTCAACTTCACTAAACCACTGTCCAGTCCAGAAATATGCTAAGACTCCTTCTCTATAAGTGGGTCTCTGTATTAGTATTTTTTACATAAGGAAGGGTCAATAAATATTTCCTAAACAATTTAGTTTTCCATGTTGTACAAGGGTAACTGGAACTCAGAACAATCTAGCCAAACCCAAATCAAACGATATTATACAAATAAAACCTCGTGGTCATTAGTAGAGGAAGAGCTAGTTGGCTGGGTAGGGCCTCTGGGAATTAGCAACATCTTACTATTTCTAAGAATTTCAGTAATAGAGCAGGTTATATTTAGTGTGATTACATAAATCAAATAGTTAAGCAAAAATATTCCTTGTGCTCTTGTTAAAAAAGTTATTGTGTTATAAAATGCACCATCTCATAAGAATTTTATGCACTGTTTGTGAAGATAGAACACAAACAAATGAACATTAAATAAAATGGTCTTACAAGGGCCAAGTATTTCATGGCATGGAAAAGAGTTTGCTTTAGTGAGAAAATTGAGTTTTAAAAGGAAAAAAATGGTAGATAGGTCTTGAACCATCAGATACACTGAATTATAGAAGGCCTTGAAGCAGGCTTTTATTTATTTATTATTGGCCATTTAGGCCAATGGGAGATTTGTGAATGAAATCAAGGCAGGATGGAGGCAAAGTTTTAGGAAGCAATTACATGCTGTGCAGGAGGGACACAACAGAGCCTCCAGTACATACCTTAGTATCACTTCCCACTTTCTTCCACTTCCTCCTTATCTTATTCTGCAAAGTTGTTGCCAGATATTTCCACAGAGCCTTAAACCTAGTACTGTGTTTCAAAAGCAAAGGAATACTCCTTGAAAACCTGTTTCTACAGTTTGAACGTGCTCCCCAAAGTTTGTATGTTGGAAACTTAATCTCTAGTGCAATAGTGTCTGTGTGTAGGATTTAAAAAAAAAAACAAAAATCAACAAAAAATAACAAGAAGGATTATCAGGAAGACTACCGTCATGAAGGGTTTCATGCCGTTACTGCAAAATCAGATTCCTGATAAAGGGCTCTCTCTCCCTCCCTCCCTCTTCTCCACCCCGTTACCTCTCCAATCCCTCTCCTGCCTCTCTCCACTTTTTCCTCTCTCCTTCCCTTCATCTTTGCCAAGCTATGACACAGAGAGAAAGTCATCCTTGGGTCCTCCCTAGAGCCATCAATTGTTCTTGGACTTCTCAGCCTCTAGATCTGTAAAACACAAACAAAACAAAACAAAACAAAACAAAACCCAAATATCTTCAATTAAAAAAAATAGTTAAGCCTAAAGTATTCTGTTAGAGAGGCACAAAGTTAACACAGATAACCTGGAACTCCTGATTTTTACGTCAGTGCTCCGTATTTACCAGGAAGCTGTACGTTGCTTTCTCCCTCTTTCTCACCCAAATTTCCCCTGTTTACTTCCTCTTTGAGCTTATTAAACCTAGCCATCTAAAAAGCACTCATATGTTAAACTTGGGATCTAAACTTGTGAAGTCTGAATTTGGCATAGTAAAACAAAAGTATAAGTTTGAGGCAGGGTGTTGTTCAGGCTAATGGCATGCTCATAATCCTCCTGCCTCAGTGGCCTGGATTTTAGGATTTACGAACTAGCACCACAATTGCAGACTCAATTTTTTCAATGTACAAGTGTTTTTTGTTATTTGAAAGATAAACTAGACTCTACAGAACTAAAATAGAAATAGAATTTCTAACCTAGAAATAGAATTTCTTATTTTATTCCCTTCTAAATGCCACATTTTCCTCCCCAAATAGTCAAATTATACATGATTCTAAAATAGATTGACAAGGTAATTTAAGTTTTTTTAATTAAAAAAGAGTAGCTAAATAAAAAAGGTACATAAGGAAGGAAATTAGGTGGATTCAGTTGTACTTATTCATACATGAAGTTTTAAGTGCTGATTTCCACACTCACCCTTTCTACTATGGTTTGTTCTTTACACTCTGGCAGTTTTCACCTATTTCCAAGCAATTTCTGGCCTAATAGGCTTTTCACCATGGAAGCATCAAATCACGCTAGGTAACAACTATACAAAGCTTTCTTAGACACAGACCTCTCAGCATTTTGTTGGCAATAAAAGAAGCAGATAGAGTTTCAAGTCAATCAAAATACGTCAAAGCTTGCTGATCAAAAAACACCTCCTTAAATGGGACAAAACAGCTCTTTTCTTGAGTTTCTTAGGTATGATTGATATGTAAGATAAAGAACAAAGTGGCTGGCCAGAAGGTGCTGGCTTTCTTTCTGAGGTCTGCCTGTTCTTTCTTACCACCAGGGAAGACATTCTGATCTTTATCAGGGCTGGGACCTGAACTCTACATAGTTTCTGTGTAGTTAACCTTTTAGGAATGGCTGATCTTTTGTTCATCATACAGCACACCCTTTGTAAGTTCCAGAATAATCAAGGACTGACAGGGAACATCAGTTACCATGTGTAGGTGTGTTGTTAGGGGTTCTAGACTTTATCAAATTGAGAGATTTTGTTATATCTGATTCTCTTATAAAAATAAAAAACAAAACAATAAAACAAATAATCCAGTTAAAAAAATAAATGAAGACCTAATGGACATTTCTGAAAAGAAGGTATTCAATAACTACATGAAAAAAATACTTTCACTATTTCTTAGGGAAATGCAGATTGAAAATAATATTATAGAAACTTACTCTAGTGAGGATGACTACTATAAAAAGGACAAAAACATCTAGCTAGGGGACAGAGAAAAATGTGAATTCTTATAAACTCTTCAAGGAAATCTAAATGTATAGCGTTCCATGCTGTCTTAGTAAGTCAGTTAAGAGAGACAGACTATGGCACTATGGGAAATTGGAAAGTCTTATATTGTGATGTTGGCCTTAAAATGAGATCTTAAATAAACAAGAAAAGTTATAGTTGAAAAGGGATGTGTTTGTGTGTCAACTTGACAAGGAGTTAATTGTCCTCATTTTCTATTCGTTGTTCCTGTTTTGTTTTATTGTCAGCTTGGCACAAGCTAGAGTTAACTGTAAAGAGTAAGCTCAGTTGAGAAAATACCGCCTTTTAGATTGTGTGTAGGCAAGTCTACAGGGCATTTTCTTAATTAACTATTGATGTGGGAAATCAGGAATTCCCAGTTTACTGTAGGGGATGTCTACTCTGGGAGGTAGTTCTAAGTTGTATAAGAAAGCAGGCTGATGGACTGGAGCATTGGTTCAGTGGTTAAAAGCATCTGTTACTCTTGCAAAGAACCTGGGTTCAATTCCCAACTCCCAGATAACTACTCAACACCTCTATAGGCACCAGGCACACAAGTTGGTACACAGATATACCCACAGGGAAAGCACTCACACATACAAAATAATAAGTACTTTTAAAACAGAAATCAGACTGAGAAAGTTGTAGAATACCAATAAGCAGTGTTCTTCCACAGTATTTGATTTAATTCCTGCCTCTGGTCAGGTTCCTGTACTGATGTTCCTGCTCTGATTTCCTTTTGTAGTGGATTGACTGTAAACCAAATAAACCCTTTCCTCACCAAATTGATGTTGGAATGGTAATTTATTATAGCAATAGAAATCCTAACGAAAATACATAAAACAGTACAATGCTTTCTCAAAAACAAAAAAACTAAACAAAAAAGAACTGCCAAATAATTCAGCAATCCCACTGTGTAGGTATGTCAAGAGGAATTGAAATCAGTGTGTCAAAAAGATGGGTATATTTTCATTATTATTGCAACAGTAGACACAATAGTCAAATATGAAATTAACCTAGGCATTCATTCATAAATAAAGAAAAGAGTAAATTTAGACAATGGAATTCAGCCATTAAATGAAATATTGTCATTAGTTGTAACACAGATGGAATTGGAGAATGTCATGCAAGTAAATCAGGCATAGACATACAAATAACATGCATTCTCACTGCAACCAGACAGGCACTGCAGACGCTCTGCATCCTAGGGTACCTCAAAAGCAGGGAAAGCCACCTTCTCCACAGCAACTGCTGTGGACTGAGCAAAAAGAATTGTGTTTACAGATCCCAGGAGCTGAGAGGTAGGAGGAATACAGAAAGAACGGTTAGTAGGTATGGAAATGCAGCTGGATGAGAGGAACTGAATGAAAAAATTAAAAAGGAAGGACATGACTGCTTCTAGGTATAGTGGAGGAGAAGGTTTATTGTAGATAAAAGGGAGAACAGAGCCAGAGGCGGGGACTTCTGGAAGAGGCCAGAGTGAACATGACCTTGAGCCATGTGGGGAGCATCCTTACAACAAATTGGCACCCGTGTGGCCACCTAAAATCCACTTAAAACCTGAGAGGGCTTGCAAGGAATTGTAGACACTAAAAAAACAAAGTTTATCTGAATTTTTTTTCTAAATGGACTTTTGCTTGCTGGCAGCACACTGTGGCTCCTTTAAGAGAAGTTTTCCTGATTCAGTGGTAGCAGAAAAAAAAAAGCCTGAATTTTGAAACAAAGACTTCCTGGGCCATGCTGTCAGTGTGAACTGGCTCTTTCAGGAGGCCGAGAACTAAAATGGAGTTTGTAAGCAGTGCTACAAACTGCTTAATGGCTCAACATAGACCTGCTGCATACTTGGAACTGGGGCAATGTGCATGGCTTACGGAAGTGGTTAATGGACTTCCACCATGTTGGACTGTGCGGAACAAGCAGGCAGTGCTGAATATACCCTAGCAATACCACAACTTAGATTCTTAAGAAGCACTTAGCATTTTAAGAAGCACTTGTGGTCAGAAAAGATTTACAGATTCTCAGTAAAGACAGATTCAACATAAAAGACCTCTAAATGGGTCACAGTGTTGGATAAATGTATATAAGCTTAGGAAAGAGATGAAAAAGAAGATAGACAGTTATAAAAAGAAGTAAATGGTTTACAAAAAGTAAAGTCTTTAAAGAGACAGAGTACAGAAAGTTATAGATTAAAGGAGTAAAGATAATAGAATAAATATAAAAAAGTAATAGAGTAAAAACAAGCCAGGTAAAGATGAAATACGTGCAGAGTCTGAATTATGTATATTATTGTGTTTTCTTTGAAATTTTTGACTGTGAAGGAGCTAAGTACAGAGAGACATTTCATTGTACAGACTGTTAAACTAAAACAGAATATATACTCTAAAGGTATCTTGACTTCAGATTTTGGGTCTAAGAATTTGTTGCTTTGAAAAAGAGGGTCTGCCTTTGTTTTCACAGAGGATGAGAACCTATGGAATACTTCCAGACTATTGTGGTTTGATGCACCAAGACCCCCAAAAGGTTGCTGTGAACACCCTCCAACAAATACTTCACCCAACAAAAATCAGGAAGCAGTTTGGAGAGAACTATGCCCAAATTCCCTAAATGATTGTTTATAAATGTTTGTTTACATTTAAAGGGGGATATGCTATAGAGATTTGCATGGGTACGGATCTTGGTTTATTGATACAAATTTAAGGTCAATTTTGCTATACTGTGTATATATATATTTCTGCTCTTGATTAAGGTATTGTGATTGTGCAGCTCATTTTAAAATGTAATATATAATTGAGAAATGTATCTTAATAGAGAGTCATCTATAATAGTCAAGCTTGTAATCATGTTAGTTAGATTTTTTTAGATGTACCTAGATATATTTCAGATGGGTAGGCATTCTTCAAACCTTTCAAAGACTACAGAATATGGCATTTAAATGTTTTAAGTACTTAGGACTTTTCATGACAGTGAGACACATCTGCTCCTGGCAGCCTCAATAACTTCAAGATGAAGATGGACATCGAAGAGGCTCCTTATGGAGTTGGTTAGCTCTTTGGGCAAGAAACTGCTCTTGCCTGGACATTCAGGAATTGCAGAGAGATGACTGTTGAATTTGCCTAAAGGTGAGATGATCCTTTGGGGATCCTGCTTCATCAAAGAGTCTGCCAGAGATTCTGCAGGATACAGAAGAAAGTAACTGACAAACTGCCAATATAGGCAGAACTGTCTTTGAAATTTCCTGCTTTGCAGAAAAGTTTGCTGGATATTATGGGCCTGTAGGCTGAAGATGGATGCCCTAATGGTACAGAAGAACTTTGGGTGACTGTCCAGGCAGCGAGATGTCTCTGTCAATTTTAGAGTTTTGGAAGTTGCTTACAATGCATTTCCTGTTTACTTAGGTGATATATAAAATCCTTTTGGAGTCTTTGATGGAATTGAAGAATTTATAGTTATAGTTTTCCTTAGTTATAATGAAAAATAAAGTAGATATAAATATTGTAACTGTAATTCTTGCCTAATAACTATTTGGTATATGTAATTTTACTATTTTAAAGTTAAAACCTTCCTTTTTATTTAAAGAGAAAAGGGGAGGTGATGTGGGATTCCCCTCTGTGAATACCATTGGTTAATAATGACCTGTTGATAGGGCAGAACTTAGGTAGGTGGGGAAAACTAAACTGAATGCTGGGAGAAAGGAGGCAGAGTCAGAGAGAAGCCATAGAGCCCAGCCACAGACAGACGCTGGGAACTTTACCCAGTAAGCCACAACCTCATGACTATACACAGATTAATAGAAATGGATTAAATTAAGATGTAAGAATTAGCCAATAAGAAGCTAGAGCTAATGGGCCAAGCAGTGATTTAAATAATACAGTGTCTGTGTGATTATTTCGGGACTGAGCAGTAGGGAAACAAACAAGCATCCTCCTTATAACAATAGCAGAGGTATATCAGTTCCCTATACAGACTTCCATAGTTCATTTATTAAGAAAACAAGTAACAAGTGGTGGTACGTGCTCAAGATCTCAATACTCAGGAGGCTAAGGAAAGGAGAAAGTGGAGTTCAAGGCTAGTTTGCACTACATGGTAACACCATGTCTCAAACCAATATGTAAAAAAAACACTTGCAAACTAATAATTTGGTTTTGTATTTGAGGTAAATGCTGGTCTGCTGTGGGGAATAGACAAAAGGTTTTTATTGTCATATAACTAGAAATGGCATCAACAGATGATTCAGACTGTTAACTATTTAATTGTCAGATAAAGGTAATTTAAGGAGAACTCTTCTGAGGACAATATTAGCATCTTTCATAGATTTCCTAACATATGGTTGTATTATTTCCAAGAATTACTCAGTGGGTTATTTTTCCTCTGGAATATAACAACTTATTCAACTTAGATTCTTAAGGTAAACACCATGTCTCAAAAATCAGTATTCATTAGGCATTTCTTTGCGTTTTTCCTATGAAGGCATGAATAAGTATCGTCACTTTAAAGCCGTCCACCCTACCTCCAATAACAGAAACAACTATATTATGTCCTGAGACACAGATAATTGACAGTAACTCTGTGTCCCCTTCCTCCACTTTGTAGAACAGCTTTCTTCGGAAAGTAGTTTTGTCTTGCAGTAGGAAAAGGCAATAAGAACAACAAAATTGAGTTGCACTTTTATATTTTGTATCTAATAAAAGAAATATCTATCAGTAACGACTAGTTTCTATTAGTGTCAGAGTAATTATTAGTAAGTATTAGTAAGAAGTGTGCCAGCACAGACGAGGCCAAATGTCTCTTCCAACAGCTGAGTTTCAGAATCAGAAAGCTCCTCGAAAATCTGTCTGGCAGTAGCCATAAAGCATTCTGAAGTTGCACGCCAGCGTTCCCTAAATTATGATCCAAGGATCTCAGCTCCGTACACATTTGGGGGCTCCACGCTGTGGACATCAAACACTGAATTTTCTTTTTGCTCAGTCCATAGCAACTGTGTGGAGAAGGTGGCTTTCCCTGCTTTTGAGGTACCCTAGGATGCAGAGCGTCTGCAGTGCCTGTCTGGTTGCAGCGAACCCAAAGCCCAAAATAAAGACAACAAAAACGAATCCTATATCTCAGGAATCTGGCGGGCAGGGAGGAATTCTCACTTAGGTGCAAGAAAAAAAAAAAAAAAGCCAAAACAAAACAAAACAAAAAAACCTCTCAGCCCCAGCCAATCCTATGAGAGGAAGCCTCGACACGCCTCTTTCTATCTTCCAATCAGCATTTACCTCAATAAGGCAGCCCCACTGCCTTGGGTAAACCGATTTTTAAATTACGTTAGTATGGCTTTCTTCTGACCGTCCCCAGTAATTCTAGGCCATTCCATGACTGTGCTCAAAGAAAAAAAACAGGACGTAACAATGACGAAACTAGTCAGCCTGGAACTGAGAAGTGATAACTCAAAAATTCTAGAATCAACCAGCCGGTTCTAAGGAGCAAGAAAAGCAGGTTCGTTTAGGAGGACTACAACCCCCAGGTGGCCGTGCGCGGAGGCGGCGCGCGCAGCAAGAGGGGCGGCCCATTCAAAGGCGGAAGGCCGAGGGTCACAGGACTTCCTGTTCGAACGCCAGCAAGTGGGCGGGACCCGCGTAGGCAGGGCGGCGGTTGAGTCGCTCCGGAGCTTTGTCAGCGGCGGGGGCGTGGCCCGCGCTGAGCCTGGTGAAGTGAGCGGAGAGGGACGTGGGTGACGCGTCTCCTTCCAGCTCAGCGGCGTGCGAGGTGTCGGGGCCCGGGCGGCCATTGGCTGTTGAGAGGCGAGTACGCGGCGGCCGTTGGTCGCTGGCAGCACGGAGCGAGGGCTCGAGCGGGCGGGGCGGGGATGGGGAGGCAGTGGCGGCGACGGCCGGAGGAGGCGGGCTCGGGCGAGCGGGCGGACCCAGCGGCGGCGGCGGCAGTCCCCGGAGCGTCCCTGTGAAGCGTCCCTGTCCGCGCTGCCGTGGGCCTTTCGGGGAGGCCGGCCCGGAGGCAAGCCGCTGCGGAGCAGCTCCCCTAGCGCCACAGCCCTTCGGACTCTCGGTCCCAGCCTCGCGCTCCTGCTTCGGCTCCTCCATCTTGGCCTCGGCAGTGACTGCTGCGGGGAGGATGTGCCGCCTCCTGGCAGGGGGAAGAAGGAGGAGAAGATGAAGAAGTACCGGCGGGCCTTGGCCCTGGTCTCCTGCCTTTCTCTCTGCTCGCTAGTCTGGTGAGTAGGGGCGACCTCGCGGGACTTTCCGTGGGCACCATAGGGGAAAGGGAGCAGGTTGGGTCACACCCCCAAGTCATCTTGGCTTTTGGGGGTTGCGGGTGCTCCTGCTCCCCAAGCAGGGGACACAGCGGCCACCGGGCTCCTCCTCTTGAGATAATCGAGTTGTGTTTTGGAATTTGCAGAGTCTGACGGGGGGGGGGGGGGGGGAGGGAGAAGGGAACAGAGGGGGATGGATCACTTGGTGCCTTTGTACTCAGGTGCTCCCGCGCTGCAGATGGGGCAGTTTGGGTAGTGTTCAGAAAGCTGGCGAGCGAGTAACTCGGTTTTACTGGCAGTCATTTGCTTTCCTTATGAGGTCAGGGCATGGGCGAGTCAGGTGTGATGCGTTCCGGACCTGTGATTTTGAAAACGTGAGTCGGCTTGAGGGTAAGAGTACCGTATAAACAGTTGTTCTTCTGGTCAGTTCTTGCGCAGTCTTGACCAATGGTCCCTTTGGGGCTGCTGTTCTTGAAGCACAGGTCTTATGAAGCACTTTTCTGGCTACCTTGATGGAGAAGGTATCACGGAGTGTCTACCGTAGTTTTCGGTCATGGCCTTTGGTACTGGGAGAGTAAACTAAACAATCTGCTACCTGTTCCGTTCTTTGTCTCTGAAACTTTAAGTTTGTTTTAAGCATATCTCTGGTTTCTGAGGAGCAGAAATAGCTTGTGAGCCAAAGGATTGCTAAAGGTGTACTTGGGAAAGCCATTCTTTCTGAAGGAATTCCTGGAAGAATTCCTTCAGCGTCGTGACGTTTGGTGACCAAAAGGATGGCCTTTCTGTTGAAGTGATTTTGTTCCTTACATTAAAATCTAGATAGACTTTCTTATTTAGCTTTTTCAAAGCACTAACAATAATTCCGTTTTTATGGGTGTGTAATGGAATCCAGGGACTCTGAAGTTGTTAGAGTTGTTGCTAATATAGAATAATATATTAATAAGTGTGAAAAGAAATCTCCTGTCTGAGAAAATCTGACTGGAAGGGTCTATATTTTGGAGAACAAAATGTTTGGTCTCCTGTTTGTCATTCTGAGTCCTTTAAATACTCCTTAACAGAAACAAGTATCTGAAGCGGGTGTGGGGTTAGACATCAATTTCTTAGAGTTGATGAGCTTCTCCTTGTGGCCATTTTTTCTCCTCTCGTCCAGAAGTTGTCTCCATGTTGTGTTACCCACTTCTGTTTTGTAGATGGAGTGTTGTATGTTCATATTATAATCAGTTTCTGAAGTTTACCTCCTTATCTTCTAGTATTATTCATTTTAGTTTGATCTTACACTGTCATCGTTTGGTAGATTATGATAAACCTTTCTGCTTTTGTCTTTCCTGCTTAGAGTATTATAGATTTACCTTAACAGAAAAACAAACCCAGCCTATCCATCTCATTCATGATGGTTGCATTTTTTGTTTGTTTGTTTTTTCGAGACAGGGTTTCCCTGTAGTTTCTAGAGCCTGTCCTGGAACTAGCTCTTGTAGACCAGGCTGGCCTTGAACTCAGAGATCCGCCTGCCTCTGCCTCCCGAGTGCTGGGATTAAAGGCGTGCGCCACCACTGCCCGGCTTAATGGTTGCATTTTTTCTTTTGCACACTGTTGATCATAATTTTTGGATAAGTAGGACAATGTATTCTAGGTGTGATTGTAGCATAGCTATAGAACAGCGGTGGTAGCCAGTATTTGTCAGCCTTGCCAGTCATGTGGCATGTGTACATTTCAGCATCTTTGTCAGCACAGCCCACTCAGGTAGGTATTATTAACTTCATTTTGTATTTTACACATGAGTAAGTAGAGAGGCTGAGTGAGTTAAGCTTGTAACTGAGTAACATGGTTAAGGTTAAGCAGCTACTACATTCTGGAGCTTAGATTTGAACCTCTTTTGACTATAGGTTAAATAAGGCCTGTGTTATTAGACAGATATGGTACCATCACTTACTAGATACATCCACTCCAACATATTATATAACTTCTTTGAACTTTAGTCATTGGAATCTCAGTATGATAAATTTGATCCATTCGTTTCCAAGTTAGTAGAAGTAAATGAGCACACATAGACGACTCTTTATAATAAACAGTAAGGACATTGTATTTATGTACTTTATTACAAAAGCATTCAAAGGTGTTTTCTTATGTTACTGTGTAGTAAACATTGTGACTCTTAAGAGTGAGCAGTCCATCTTGTTTTCAGTACTGAAGCTATAGTGGCTAAGAAGCCCCCTTGTTAGTTCCTACTGCTGCAGTAACAAATTACCAGGAATTCAGTGGCTTACACGTAGTTATTTTATAGTTCTAGGGTGTGTGTGCAGGAGTCCAAAATCAGTCTCGCTAGGCCAAAGTCGTTAAGGAGGAATAGCTGGTTCATCCTTACTTTGATTATTTCTTTACTTTACCTTCTAGGGTTGCTTGTATTCTTTCTCCTGTCTCACATCACTTTATCCTCTTTCTTCAGCCTTCAACATCTGCTTATGACTCATCTTCTTGCCTCCTCTTTCTCCTCTAAGGACTTACTATATTGGGTATACTCTTGGTCAAATCTAGGAGACTCTTCATGTCTCAGAACTCTTAATTTGCTGAGGTCTTCAAAGTCTCTTACAGTATAAAGAACAATGTTGAGATGCTGGAGATGCAGAACTGACAGTCATTGGCATGGGAAGTTGATCATCTCACTGAAGTGGAACATGTGATCCATGCCTTTGAATAGATGTTCTAATTAGTAAAACTGCATGTGCCTTTAAAATGTGTCTGATTTTTTGTAAGTTATATACATGTGCTAATATGACATAGCATATTAGTATAATTACATAAGTAGGTAATTAAGAAAGTTAAAAATTATTTTAATATTACTGTTTCCATTAAAGTAATTTTCAATAGAGCTGTATGATTGACCATTTTATATCAAATGTAGATGAGTAATGGTTTATATTGGTTAGTCTTCTTAGCCTTGCTATTTTCTTAATGGCTTATGATTGTAATACTATGTTTGTTGACTGTTTTTTGAAAAAAATGTTGTAAGGGTTTATTTAGTTAAAACAAGATAAGATAATCCTTCAATTTTATTAGCTGGACATATGTGTAAACCACAGTGAATCATGGTATGCTGAAGGTAAACCCCACTGCTTTTGAACTTCCATTCTTCCTTTGGATTTCTGACTATAGGTACTACAGTTTTTGATGTGTGTCCAGCTAGCCCTTAAGATGAATAAATCCATACATCAATCTTAGTAAAGGCTTGTTTTTAAATAGTAACAGATCTCTCCTGTCTGGGCCTCAAAAGATGATCTTGGAAGAGCTAATATTTAGACCAATGAGAAGAGCTTGACATTTAACCAACTCTGATATATTTGACAAAAATATAAAGCTACATAGAGAGGACATTAGAAGCATCAAGTGAAGAATTTGTATTTTAGGGTATCCTTCCCGTTATTCTATCATAAATTATGCCTTTGGGTCAGTTATTTCTATGAACCTCAGTTCTTGCCTGTTTATATTTTCCAAGGTGAATAATTCAAAGAGGGAAACTTGTATTACAAGCAAAGGGAACATTTTTGTGAGGTTATCTAGAGTGTTTAGTAGTGTTTAGTAAAGTCTAAAAGGAATGTTAGAATTAGGTTTTTGAAGAGATTTGATTACAGTGTAGGTGAACTCTGATTTTAACCAGACAGCGAGCAAGTGAAGTAGGTTAAATGAGAACAAAAGAGGCAGGCCATATTGATATTTTAATTAGATTACTAGCAAATATAAAATTGATTGGCTGACAGACTTTGGAGGTGGTAGGTCATTAATGGAGATGCAGTAGGAGAGCATTGGGAGCTGTGTAAATTAAGATGACGACCTTTCTTGTACTTAGACATATGTCAGTCTAGTTTTCATGGATGGAAGAGGTTTTTTTTTTTTTCATTTCCCCCTTGGGTTATGATTCTATTTCTGTATTCTTAATTTTTTCCTCTCATAATTTTTTTCAATGTCTTACTTTTGATAATATATGGACAGAAAAACAAGAAACATGAGCTATGTGTTAGTTTTTTTTTTATTTGTATAAACATTGAAAATTTCTGTTCTGTCTTTACCTGGAAATTTTTATGAAAGATTGGGAAAAGATTGGGGTTTGTTCATATATAGTCAGAGAATAGCATGTGGTTCATTGTAAACAGTGCCAGATCCTTCATAGGAGCTGGATGAACTAGGTTGCTTTAGTGGGAATAGATCTGTGAAAGGTGGTACATCTTTATGAAAATCTGTAGCATCTGTGTCCAGATACAAAAAGGCAAATGACTCTTTCTAATGTTCTTTGAATTATTTTTAGGAGCTGGAGATGTGGCTCATGTTGCCCTTTAAGGTTAGACATTTGAAGATGTTTTAGAATATAAGTAGAAATAAGCTTGGCAGATAATAAAAAAAGAATCAAAGATATTAACACTTTATCTTTGAGCATTATCATTTTATATTTTTTTTTGTTTGTGACTAGTAAATTATTCTTTCATGTCTCAAGCTGAGCAGAGAAGTGAACCCAATACATATAGTTAATGTTCTTGCACTTCTAATGAAAAGGGAGATGCTTAGAAAAGTACTAAATTGCTTTTTTCCCCTCTCAAGTCTTCAGTTATGAATATTATACATATAAATACAATATAGACACACTTATTTTGTAGCTTATTTATATATGGAAATAAATAAAACACCCTGCTTGAAACAGTGATTTACACATTTTAAGTCGTTCTTTAGTGCCAGCTACCTAACATTTAGAGCAGAAAACACAGTTTTTACCTTCATTACCTTTTCAAGACCATATTATGAAGGGTTTTCACATAGTTCTACATGTCACAAGGGAATGGGAAATTGCTTTTGAGTATTTTCAGTATAAAAATACAATCCCTTGGGTTATACGTGTTTCATAAATAGAGTGCTTTTTTGTTGTTGTTTTGTTTGCTTTTGAAGGACCTGTCTTTTTTTGTGTGTTGGGTATAAAGCCTTGGGGTTTCCCAAGTGCTAGGCAAGTACTCTACCTTGTTCTGCACCCCAACCCCATAACTTTATTTTTGTGATGAATTACTAGCTAAAGTGATGTTTGAATTTTACATAAAAGTAAAAGTGATACCTAGCTTTATTTATCAATGTTTTATAATGATGACAGGGTTCTTAGGTACTTAAACTGATTTTATATCTTGTACTAAGTACTATTATGTATGTTCTGATTCATTCCATCTGGGTACTTTGGTAGCTTATTAAATAAAATAGGAAAATAGGAAAGGCTATAGATTAGTTTTGTTGTTTTTTTGAGACAGGGTTTCTCTCTGCAACAGCACTAGTTGCCCTGGAATTAGCTCTTGTAGAACAGACTGGCCTCGAACTCACAGATATCATCCTACTTCTGCCTCCCGAGTACTGGGATTAAAGGTGTGCGCCACCACTACCTGGCTAAGGCTATATATTAGGATTTAGACTATTCCACATTTTTTCACAAATTTATTTAAATTAATTCTTTGTTGGTACAGAGAGGGAAATAGTAAGTGTAGGACTTGAGCCTTGTGTACAAGTTGCTTGTCATAATACAGGTAGATACCTGTATTAGAGTAGTGGAAAGTGTCTGGTATTCATTTTATGATCATTGCAACTCTTGTGAAATATACAGCCTTTTAGTATGGACATTTTCATTTAAAGATGGAGAAGGAAGGCACATGGACATTAAGCAACTTGGCCAAGTTTTCTCACAGCTAATTTGGGGTGTATCCAGAATCCAGGTAGCTATGAGTTGTGAGCCTGTGTTCTCTTAACTGTCATTTTCTGCCTCTGTGCCAGTAGAAACTTGGACTAGTTTCTTTATCTCCTTTTTTGCAGACAGATTTCTTATTGAAAAGGTGCCTGGATGACCCAAGAGAGGATTTAAGAGCAGGAGTTAACAATCTGAAACTCTTTTGAAAAGCACACTTTCCAGCTGGGTGGTGATGGCGCATGCCTTTAATCCCAGCACTCAGAACGCAGAGGCAGGAGGATCTCTGTGAGTTTGAGGCTAGCCTGGGTAGAGCAAGTTCCAAAACAGCCAGAGCTGTTACACAGAGAAACCCTGTATTAAGAAAAAGAAAGGAAAAAAAGGGGGGAGAAAAGTACATTTTCCTAGGATTCCTACCTTATGGGTATTTTTGTTTTTATATTCAATTTAATGTTACTGGATTAAATAAACTCAGCTATTTTTATACAGCCAACATTCTAGAAATATGATTAGAATGCTAATGACTCGTTCAAAAAGCTGAGTTTCATAGTAGTTATTAAATGTAAAAAATAGGACTGGAGTTGCTAGGAAGGCTTGAATGTATGTGCCAGTTATAAACTCTCCTTTGTGAACAGGTGCTTCATGAGCTGAAATAAGAGCTCTGATGAAGCTAATATGAATGATGGCTAAATCTGTATGTATGTGTCTCACTGCCTGCAGTGAGCAGGTGGTATTTAATTGTCAAGGGGAAAAGAGTATGGGTAAATTGATAATGAATGGATAGAAGTGGTAATGCAGTTAAGCCTAAGGAAAAATGGCAGATATATTTGTGAGATTATGATAAATTTTATAAGTAAAGCCAAAGAGCTAGATGATAAATATCCAACAAGGGAATTTATCTTGAGAAGGTTTTTTTTTTGTTGTTGTTGTTGTTTTGACATTGTTGTGCTAGATGTCTTTCAGAAGAGAGACTTAATGAGAACAGGTACTTTGAAGCATAGTAATTAAGTTTGCCACAGCAAGAATGAAGAAAGTAAGTGCATTAAGCACACATTTTATGGAAGTAAATGATCTGGTTATGTGGTTGTGAAGTTGACCCGTAGTGCGACTGTAGAGTAAAAGTCACAGTGTTAAGCTAGTATTCAAAAGAACTGTCGTAGTTTGTGTCTAGCCTGCTCTTGTTGAGCACTCCTCTCTGTTACTCATCTCGCCATCAGCAGATCTACCAAGGCTCCTCTGCACTCTTTGTAGGAGTCTGCCAGAATTGTGTAAGACTTAAAAATGCAAGCCTGAGAGATAGAAGACTGGAGTTGTCTTCATAGAGGAAATTATTTTTTAAAGCGGAATGTTTGACTTTTGAAACAGAAAACTGAGCTTCTTAGATAATAAGAGTCAAAAAATGACCAAAGAAAGCGCCTTGAAGACCTGGTATGCTGCTGCCTCCCTGAAACCCCAGCACTTGGCAGGAGGGAGGATAAGCAATTCAAGGCCAGTCTCTGTTACTGGAGACAGTTAAAGGATAGAAAGGAGGAAACTGGAAACAAAGGAGGAAAGACCTTTAAGATCACTTTGTCAGCATAAGTTAGTGTCTGATAAGGTTGAAAAGTTTGAAAACAAAAACACCTTGTTTTTTAAGAGGGAAGTGTTGATAGACTTTTGGGAATTGAAAAAGATGATGTTTGGGAAGTTGCAGACATGCATTCTTACATATTTGTTTGGTAATCTGAAGGAAAAAGAATTCTTAGAATATTTATAATAAAAAAGTTAATGGCTACAGTAGCCTTACACTTTTTACTTTAATTTTTAAAAAGGATTTATTAAATTTTGTATATATGTGCATTGTCTCTGTGTGGGTATGTACAGTGTGAATGCAGTTGTATATGGAGGCCAGAAGAAGACATGGGATTCCCTGGATTTAGAGACTATTGTAGGTATGCAACTTGAGTTTTGGGAACTCTGGTACTCATCAAGAGTAGTACGTACTCTTAACCACTGAGCCATCTCTCCAGCCCCATACTTATATTTATCAGTCCCTTAATGAAATTCTTTTAAATGTTTGCCTAAGGATGAAAATTTGAAGACTTAGTCTTGAACCTACTTTTGAGGCTTAACTTTTTGTTGTTCTATGTGTAGATTTCTGTTTTGTCCAGACTATACTGTTACTCTGGCACTAATTTATTTGGGAACTTTATTTGTATTTTGAACTGAAATTACTGTATTTTGAATTTTATAGGATAAATACATCTTGCACAATTTCTTAAAATATGCCATTTTAACTGTGATTAGTGTCTGATTATTTCCAGTAGCTTCAAGAAAAAATTTATTGGCAAAATTAGTAATGGTAGATTAAGATATAAGACATTGCATACCTTGCTCAGTGCTTCTTCATGATGGATCACTGAAATTATAAATCAATCTTTAGTCATCAATCATTGAATAGATTTGATATATGGAGTTTAGTGACTAAAAATCCAAGACCAGTTCTTGAGTGATGGCTAGTAATTATCTGAACTTCTAAATTGAGAGGTTTGATTATCAGCAAGCAATAGAACAGAGTTTTCTCAGCTAGATTGAAAGAAGGGACACATTGTGCTGTTACCTATGAAGAGACTAAGAGACCAAGCAGAAGCAAAACAGTTTTTAAAGAACCCCATATACATATATACATACATATCTATATGTGTATGTATTTTAAAATTTTAAAACCAAGCATTTGAAAGAAAAAAAAGTTTGTGCCTATTAAGCAAAGACTCTGGAAGCCAAATGACAGTTTGGAACTATTTCATCACCAGTGTTTAACCAGAATGACTTCTGTGTTATTTACTCATTTCTCATAAGTCTTGTATTACTTCATAGAATTTTGTAGTTTAAAAAAAATTTAAGTAGTAATGTTAAAGAATAAAACCTGTATTTTTCACTGTTAACTTGAACCGTACTGCCCTAAATGAATGGCCAGCACTGTATTCCTGTATGAAGAATGAGGTGTGAATTTGGTATTGGAAGCATTCTTTAGCATTAGTGTTAACTACTGTTCTACATAGTGTAGATTATTAGATTCCTTTACATGCTTTGAATAGTTTAGGTATTTAGTCCTTGTATGGTTATGGCTATATAAATGCTGTTCACAGCTGATTCATGTTGTATAATCTGATAGTTCCCTTTTCTCTATCATCTTCCTAGAAGTACTGACATGCTTTTACTAAATTTGCTTTTTTTTTCTTTAAGTACAAAATCTTTCCAGTTACAGTGTATACTTGAGACTTTCAAAGACTAATCATTAGGTATGAATTTTACATTCTGTCAGGCTTATGACCTTCTGATAACCTTCCATCTGGACTGGTTCCCCAGTGTTCCTTGTTTTTAGCTGTCGTCCTGAAGCTACTCTTTCTAGACACAGAAGATAGAGTCCCTTTGATACTTCTCAGTACCATATTGCTGTAATTGTAGCTTCACAGGTTAATCAGTCCTTGTATGCATTAGAACTGTCTTTACTAGCGCTAGCCTACTTTAATTTTTTCAAAAGGTATCCATCCTTGTAGTTTCTGGATGTGGTTTTAAAATCTACCTTATATGTCAATATTTTGAATTGTGTTAAAATGACATTTTTTTCAAGTAAAACAGTTGTCTTAATATTGGCAATCTCAAATAGTTTGATTTAATAGTTTTCATGTTGTTTCTATCTTTTATTTATTGCAAGTAAGAGTTATATAACATTTTATAACTAGTAATGTAATTTTATATCTAATTTGTAATAATTAATTCCTTTATATTTTACACTTATGTGAACTCATCTGTATATGATAAACTCATTATTTGTAACTCATAATAATTTTATTGTTACTTTTCCACTTTGGTACTTTTTTAAAATTGAAAATAGATTTGCCCCCCCCCCCCCAATATAGTATTTCTGATTACGGTTTTCTCTTCCCCAACTCTGCACCCACTCAATTCCACCCCTTTTCTTTCTCTTTCTCACTAGAATACAGACTTCTAGATAATAATAATAATAATATAAAGTGAAAATAAGCAAACCAGAATAGGATGAAACATAAAATGGACTGGGTAGTGATGGCGACACCTTTAATCCCAGGACTCAGGAGACAGACAGGCTCAAAAAAATAATTAAAACAAAAGGAAAAAGAACCAAAGAGAAAGCACAAGAAGCATGTGCAGACACATACATACAGAGAGAAATTCCAGCAAAATTAATATATACACAGAAGACTGTAAGAGGAAAAATAAAACAGTAAAGCCCAGAAAAAGCTTTCTAAGACAAAAGCCTCCAAAAACGCCATTGAGTTCATTTTGTGTTGGCTATCTGCTGATGGGCTTGGAGTCTGTCCTGAAGAGTTGTTTTTATACCCAGTGAGACTCCATTGGAGAAAACTCAGTTTTCCTTTGGAAGCGATTATCAGTTGGAGATAGCTTCTGGGTTAGGGTTGGGAGCTTGTGTTGGCTTGTGTTCACTTCCCCTCTCAGTGCTGGGACCCCCCCCCCCCCCCCGTGGCTTAGACCTGTGCAGGCCCTGTGCTTGCTGCTACAGTCTCTGAGTTCATATGAGCATCAGTCCTTCTGGTGTGTAGAAAGCCTTGTATCCTTGATGTCCTTCATCCTCTCTGGCTCTTAAAGTCCTTCTACCTCCTCTTCTGAAGGATTCCCTGAGCTCTGAAGGAAGAGATTTGATTGAGGCCTCTCATTTAGAGCTGAGTATTCCAAGATCTCTGACTCATTCACTGTACATTGTCCTGTTGTGGGATCTATCTATCTATCTTTCTTTCTTTCTTTCTCTCTTTCTCTCTTTCTTTCTCTCTCTCTCTCTCTCTCTCTCTCTCTCTCTTCCTCCCTCCCTCCCTCCCTCCCTCCCTCCCTCCCTCCCTCCCTCCCTCCTTTCTTCCTTCCTTCTAGCATATGATACTAGTGACAGTAGATAGTGATGCTGGTCTTGTTTCATGGATTATTTTTGTTTTTTTTTTTTTAATACTGACTTTCTATTATATGGCATATATGTTCCTATACTGTATATGTGTTCTTTTCATTTGAAAAATCTTTATAGCTGTGTAAGTTTATCCAGTTGTCTTTTAGTGGGAGTGGTAATGGTCCAAGGTATGCATTACAAATAAAATAGATTTGTATCTCAACCAGTTTTGACAATCTGCTTTCTAATTTGTCTTAATTTAGAATGAAAGTAACTTAAATACTAGGCTAAAAATTTGGTAGAGATTTTTCTGTTTCATTGTTATGAGGAATTCCTGAGATAATTTTGACATTAAGATAGCTCAGAGATGTTTGTGTAGTTATTTTTGTTGATTGTTTTGAGCTAAATAATCATAAGGTATTCTATTCCTCCTTGCTATATTGGTAGAGAATTTTTTACTTTAGAAGAGCTGTATTTTATTTCATAATATTATTAACCTGTAGTATTTGAACTTATACAGTTTCTGTTACTTCTGGCTGTCAGAATTCTTTTTTTTTAAATATTTATTTATTTATTATGTATACAATATTCTGTCTGTGTATGTCTGCAGGGCCAGAAGAGGGCACCAGACCTCATTACAGATGGTTGTGAGCCACCATGTGGTTGCCGGGAATTGAACTCTGGACCTTTGGAAGAGCAGACTATGCTCTTAACCACTGAGCCATCTCTCCAGCCCCTAGAATTCTTTATGTAAAAATAGTTAAAAGTTTTACTTCCATGCTTTGGAATAATTGATGCAGGTTTTAGAGTTATCTTTAAATATTTGTTAATGTCTTTGACATCTGGACACTTTCTCAGGAGGCTAACTCTGATAACTTTCTGTACCTGCTGTGAGAATTATCAGATGCTGCTTTTGTGAGGTTGTTTATATTGCACTCTAGAAATTTATGTATTACTTGGCAGTGATAGCAATAGAATTATTAGCTTTTTCCCTTTAAAGATATTCATACTCTAAAGTTGTGTTCTTGAGATTAGAACAAGAACTTGTTTTTTATTGCCTCAGGTTGTAGTACATAAGAAGTGTATGTTAATTCCCTTTCTCTGTTGTTCATTGTTGCTGGTGGTTGGTGTCTGCAGGCTTCCTAGTTGGCATGTGTGCTGTAAAGAGAGTTCTTCAGCTTCAACATCGTATTATTCTCAAGACGACAATTGTGCATTAGAAAGTGAAGACGCACAGTCCCAGAAAAAGGTACCTTAAATGGAATTGACAGTCTTGCTTTCTAAGACTGTCTTAATTTAGAATGAAAGTAACTTGAGAAATACTAGGCTACAAATTTGTTGGGGATTTCTATTTAATTGTTATGAGGAGCTACAAAGATAATTTTGACATTATGATAGCTCAGAGATATATGTGTGTTAATTTTTTTTTTTTTTTGCTGTATTTCAGGTTTTGGTAGCATACCACGTTCTACAGTAGGGAATAAAAAATGATGTATATTCAATAAGATTGCTCTTTTATCGCTAAAGAGTAATATGCTTTTATAAATTAAAAGCTATCAGCAGTAAGTGCTTGGAGAAGTTGCAGTTGGAGGCTTTGTAGTTCCTTAGAAATAATTAAGTACAGTGAATAGATTTAAAATACCTGATAGTTTTGAAATCATTTATAACTTTACTATTTCAAATGATAAAGGTAAATATTGATTTGCATTTTTGTCTTTTGCATCCAATTTTGTGTGTTTTGAATTATAGAAGTAACTAAGGCTAACTATAAAACATCCTCTTTGTATTCCCAAAGGAACCTTAGTTTACTGCTTGTTGTGAATGTTCAGGCGTTTCCTGTGGGTATAGATACACATTTAAATAGGAGCACAAATTAATATTTTCATTTCCATTGAGATAACAAAAATGTTCGACCAATGATTTCCTTCCTTTTCCAAGGTATATCCTCATGCTCTTTGATCATTTACTGTTTATTCAGAATGGCTACATTTTCCTTTTATTACATAGATACATGAGAATGTATTTTTTCTTCATGGATTTTTGTGTTTTTTCTCAGCTTGCCTGCATGTATACCTATATAGGCATGTTAAGCATATGTATTATGAGATGTTTTTTGTTTACATATTTGGAAGTTTGAGATCTGATAATTTGGATTAGATTATTTAATTTTTTGAGTTGTATAAAATTTATTCCTGATGTAAACTTTTTGAAGATTTGTCTAAATCTTTAAAACCAAAATATAAAATTTTATGCTTTTATTCACAGTCAATAAAACTTGTCTCTAACTTCTTTTTTAAGTAAACATTAAGTAGGGAAAAATTCTTTCAGGAAACATTTCAATATTTTGTTATGTATTAGATAAGCTCAGCTTTAAAGGTGAATATAACTTTCCTTTTATGAAATGTGTATCCTAGGAAACATATTTAAAGACATAGGTGTAGAAAATTTTAATGAGCATATCAAAAGAGAGGTGAAACAAAAGCATGTATACTCCATGTAATTATGAAAGTTTTACTTTGTGTCTGATACATACTACTTCGTGATGTTTATTAAGCAGCCAAATGAGGTTCTTAAATTCACATTTTATATTTTAAGTGTGGTGGCAAGGATAGGGATAGTTGTAAATATAGTTGAGAGATGTATAGAAGACTGGTTCTGTAGCAAAGAAGGAGATAGTTCTGATGGCTGATTTTTTTTTAATAAAATAATTTTCTTAGTCATTTCTTTGTCATAATGTAGGATGAAAGAAAGGAACCTAGTAATGCTGAATTATCAGGAAAATTGAATTCATATTTACCTATTCTTCCAGAAGAAAATAAATTAAAAGATGACTACACTGTGGATGTACAAGTAAGCTTTATATTGCTTTTGCTTTTTATAATATACCTTTGTGGTCTTTTTGTATAGGATTGAATGCCTTTGTTTGCTCGTTCTTTACTCTAAATTACCGTATAGCAGAATGTAATATTAGCAATAGTAATAGTAGTACTTGTAATAGTAGTACTGATTTTGAGAAAATGTAAAATTACAGATTTAATAATAAATATTGTTTTCTTAGAAGTAAAATTTGAGTGCAAGTATTTATTTCTTCCTTTGTTCTATTATTTGGCTCATAAATATTTTCTTATTTTTAGGTACCATAATTTTTTTTCTGACCTGCTTTATTTTACAATAGTAGTTGTATGTAGAAGAACACAGAGCATTTTTGATATCAATATTTAAATTTATATAGGATGTAAAGTTAAAAGAATAGATTAAGATAAAATGTTTTACCCCTTTTCTTCAAATGATTGTTTTCTATTTTATGGACCAGAATTAATGGAAGATATTAAAACCTTAATAAATATACTGTAAACCTAGTAGAATGCTGATACATCTGGAAACCATTTAATTCAACAGTAGTTGAAAGAACTAGGGATATTTGATTTGTAGACAGAAAGATTAAGAAAAAAAGCAAAACATCTTAGATATTAAAAACATGTTCATCACAGTATGAGGGAGTTTTGTTTGATTTTCATAGGGGTCACAAATCAGATATTTATATTACAGTTCATAACAGTAGCAAAATTACAGTTAAAAAGTGTCAACAAAATAGTTTTGTGGTTTGGAATCACCACAACATGAGGAGCTGTATTAAAGGATCACAGCTTTAGAAAGGTTGAGAACCATGCTCTAGAAGCTTTTATCTCTAATCCTTTGAAATTTTACTGTTAAGTACAAAATACATGTTGAATATTAAGGACTTGGATTAAAAATATAAAATCACTTCAGAAAATTTTGAGTATATGCTGAAATAATGTAGTATTTGATAATGTCCTTTCCTAAAGACTTCCTACCTTAAAGAATAAACCAGTATTATTTGTGAAAATTTCTCTGCTACTCATTCTCCAAATGATCACACACATTGTAACCTGTTACACTGTCTAATGTCTTCTTTTTGTTTCCATACTGGCTCACCTATTTGGCAAGGCCTACATCATCTAGTCTGTAATAGTTGATAGTTTTCCTCTTTCCTTGAACTTGATATGAATTCTTCTCACTTGTTATTCTTTGTTAAACCTTTAAATGCATTGTGTGCTAGACGCTGGGAAAATTACAGTCAAAAGAGTGTTTTCCTTTTTTAATGCATTTATATTATAATTGAAAACAGGAGGGAGACAAATAATAGCAGTTGAGCTATTATGGATGTAATAAGTCTGAGTAGGGAATAGTGGAAATAGAAAGGATGGGAACTAGCTAGTTCTATTGTAGCCGGTTTTGGGGGGCTGATAAAGGTTTTCAGATATGAGAAGTGTTTGATCGATTTCTGTTTGGGAGGGGTGAATGACCTGGAACATTCTAGACTGAAAGAAAAGCAAATTATTTATTGCATTGTAATATTTGTGCATATGGTATATTGTTATTTAACTGATAAACATTTTCCATAAATTTTTAGGGATATGATTACTGTATCATACCATTTTATATTTACATAGGATTCTTTAGTTACTGCTGGTATTCATTAATTAAATAGAAGTGGGATTACTTGTAGGATCTGATATAAAATAGGAAGAAAGGAGAACAGGCAAGCTGTGCCTGCTGTATGAAAAATGCACATGTTCTGTATTCGAGTAACAAATTTATAATAATAAATAATAAATTTCTTAGGGTAGTAATGTTGGAAGAAAGGATTTTGTGTGTGTATATAAAAGTTTTTTTTGGTAATTTTCTTTTTTTAGTTCTGGAGAATTAAACTTGGGATTCCAGGTCTCATGTATATTAAGCACTTACCATTGGACTAAATACCCTTAGATTGTGCACATTATATAGTCATTTTTCAGCTTTCTATGAATTTTTCTCTATCAAAAAAGTGATTAATCTTAACAGTTAATAAAACCTTTAATAAAACAGAACATGGAAACAACAAAGTCAAGTCTACCTGTGGTTGACTCACTCCCTACGGTTGATTTACATGAAGATTCTTCCAGTGTAGTTGTGGGCAGTGAAGACATTGAAAATAGCTCCAGCTCATCTACCTCAGAAACGACTCCAGTCTTAAAGCTTGAGTAAGTCTTTATGAAGAGAAGGTTGGGTTGGGAGAGAAATCAAAACAACAAATTAGAAATATTCCATAATAGGACACCTTAATATACTCCGGGTTGATATTTGTGCTAAATAACAGATAAGATTTATTGTATCTGTGTCTAATTCGTGTGTATTGAATGTAATCTTAATAGTGAGCTTATTTACTTAGCTGAGTAAATGAATAAAATCGATTATGGCCCAGCCATGAATCTCTACAAAGCACAAGTTCTACTCAGGAGAATGTATGAGTTTGTTTGGTTTTTTTTTTTTTGTAATCTTTGTAGTTATTCAAAAATCAAATGTCAGTTTATTTATTATTACTAGTTTTTCAGTAATAGGTTTTTGTGTGACTAGTTATCTTTTTCTAACTTAATAATATTTGGAATATTTAAGCTTAAAAGTTATTTTTAGTAAATCAATTTTGTGCTTCTGAGTTCCTTCAGCTGTAATGCAAAGAGCAAAGCCAAACACCATCTCTTAATATTACATTATGTATTTACTCTATCATAAGAATTGACAATAGTAAGTGAAAGAATACGTAAGAACAAATGTTATTTATTTCCACTTTAAAAAAATTTTTATACTGCTGCAAGTCAGTTTAGTGGGCTGTTTAAGTGGTGCACAGAGATAGTGCCAGATTGCAATAAATGTTGCTTAGTTAAGGAAAGGGTACAGAAAGCATGTTGAGAAACAACTAGATGCTATTTCAGAAACAGTTTAAGACCAGGATACTGTTTATGTAAACAGTAGGTTCTTAATTCTCCCATATTGTTAAAAAGGATTGTGAATTAAAGGAAGGCAGGGGAAAATACTGCAATATTATTGCAGTTCTTTCAAAAGTAAAATTGTAAAAGTGCAGTAAAACTTTAGCAGAATGGCCTGAGATAATTGGTAGTTTTGCTGTATGTAACACTATTAATAGATTCAGTGTGAACAGAAATTGAATGTTAGGGAAGATACACTTAGAAAAATAACTCTTTTATTAGACCAAATACTAATTTAATGTTGTGTTTTAAAATTCAGTAGTGTTTTAGAACTAGGTATACTCACAGGTGGTTGGTTGTGCATGATTTAAAATAAAAAAAAGCCCAGGCTGGCCTTGGCCTCTCAGTCCTGTTTTAGCCTCCTAGGTAATAGGATTAAAAGCATGTGCCACTGTGTCCAATTTAAAAATAATTTTTGAAAACATTCCATAGATCCACAAAGCATTCTCCTTTTGGAGGCTTAGGTTATGTTTCAGTGCCACTATTAGAATTTTAAACTTGCATTAAGTCAATTAAATTATTGGATTATCGTTTTTTCTTTCCTCTTTTAGTGAAATAGAAAAATCTGGTACTTTATCTCTAGCCAAGCCTGGTGAAGCGGAGCAGTCTGAAGTTGACTGTGATGCTGGTGAGGCTCCTGATGCAGATGCTCCAGTTGAACAGCCTGCTTTTGTTAGTCCGCCTGAAAGGTGAGTGTAAGCATTTTAGTACGATTCTTTGTTGTTTTCATTTTGTTTTTTTATCATGACTGCATCTTATGTAGACCACTAGAACTTAATGTAACCCAGGTGGGCCTCACATCTGATTGTGATAGGATTCTATAATAACTACTATTACAACTGGAATTTTGATAATCATAATTGTATAATACTTTTTATCCAGCTAAAATATGTTTAATATATCTTTTGCTTTTAAATAGCCTCGTTGGACAGCATATAGAAAATGTGTCATCTTCACATGGCAAAGAAAAAATAACAAAATCAGAATTCGAATCGAAAGTTTCAGTGAGTGAACAAGATGGCAATGATCCAAAGTCTGTGTTGAATGCTTCAGTTACTGTAAAAAATGAGGTGAGTTATAACCTTGACTGTCTCCATCCATTATGTAATGTACTTTAGTGGAATCTTGAAAAAATTTGCTAACTATATTTGTTATAAGATTAGATATGTTATGCATAAAGCTGATAGAACTCTGATTCTATATATAACATATAGTTACCTTATGATCTGACTAGTTTTTACATATATAAGTGTTCTGGTATAGATTCTCTTTGGTTTTATATATAATTATACAACTTTCTGCCCACCATCTCAGCTATTTGGGGCCATATAAGTAAAGTCCTCACTTAAGCAATGTTTTAGAACTATAATAGATGCCACGACCATTGATTATATATTATGTATTTTTGTTTTTGTTTTGGGGGCTTTACTATCTCAGCCAAGTGACTTTTTATAATTAATTATTTACCAGAGCTAGTTTTCTAAATAGACTTTGTTAATAAGCACATTAAGGTTTTTGTTGTTGTTGTTGTTGTTTTTGTAATGCCCAAATGGTTAAAACATGACATGACTAGGTAAGTAAATTACTCTGTTTTAGGAAAAGGTAAAAAAACAAGAAGATCGTGTGCCCTTTCTTGATTATAGCTCCTCTTTAGACTGTGCTATATACATTTGGTGATTTTATGATTTTTTATTTGAGGACTTTGAAACAGAGTGTTCTGATGTTCTTTCCTTTATATGGACTTTTACTCAGTTTTGACATTGTGATTTGTCTCGTGTGCTTCTTGATTATTCTATTACAATTATTCACTTGAGGAATATTTAAGTTTCTGTTTTCCTTATATTAGAAGTAGTGTTGCAGTGTGCAATTACACACATTTAAAAAAATAACATACAAGCATTTTTACTGACAATGCACAGAAGTGTGAATTAGTGGGTATATATATTTTGCAAATACTGTTTTTAAGATTCCTTCAGCAATCTGATAGATTCCCCATGATGCATTAGATATATCACACTTTGCCAAGACTGTCACATTGTAACTGCCATCAGATTGGTATGATTTGTGTCTCTGATTTTATTAGCTTTTCGTGATTATTTTTATGATTGTATTTTCCTTTTGCTGAATTTGTTGCTTCTATTTCTTCTGCTTATTTATTTCCAGTCATTCTTTACATGCATTTATTTGTTGGTTGAAAATAGTATAAATCACTCTTGAGGCTTGTGTCATACAACTTATTGGCATAATTTTATTTTTAATTTTTATATTACCAGTGCATGGAGTTTTTAAAAGTGCATTTCATACATCCATTTTTTTGTTCAACCCTTTTGCTAGCATGAGATATGATCACTTTTTTGTGTGTGTTCTTTTAAAGTATAATAATCTTGGGGCTTTTAAAATAACGTTTTAAAATTACTTTAAAATTTTTGTGCCTATAATACTTGTTACTTTTTATAAAAATAATGTTACATCTAAAATTACTTCTTTATGAGTGTGTACATCTTAGAATTATTTGAAGGTGGTGTATTGCAAGTAAAAAAAATATATATGTATATGTTGAAAAAGAAATATTACTCATTCAAAATACATTTTTTTCTTTTTGAATAGAAATATTTTTTGAAAATATATTTCTATTCCATTCAAAAGAAATATATATATATATTTTTGAATGAGTAATGAATTTACTTAGAATATAGAATTCTGTTTATTTTTTAAGATAAGTTATGTTTATGTCACTAACATGTAAATGAATGTATTTTGTAATGCTTGAAGTTTCATTTCTTTTATATGAACTTGAATTTTTAAGTAAATTAATATTTCATGTTAAAATAGTTTTCATTACAAAAATTAAACTTTAATTTACTGTTAGAGAAACATTTGTGCTTACACTCATTTATTAATCTTTTTGAAAGATTAAAGTTTGTTGTTTTTCTTTTGTTTGGCGTTTTGGCATTTCTTTCAGAGCTCTGATTATACAAAGTCTGGAGAAACTGACCCTGCACCTGTCACAGGTCCCAAAGATCCAGAGGATATACCAACATTTGATGAGTGGAAGAAGAAAGTGATGGAAGTAGAAAAAGAAAAAAGTAAGGAAGCTCTAGGATTAGATTAACTTTTTTCTATTTTTTTTTAATTATTTGAGGGAGCGGTTTAAACATGCTCTTTTCTAAAAACTTCATCAGAGAGATTCACCACATTGCTGCTGATTACCTGCCATTTACTGGTAGTGTACAGTTTTAATCTTAATTAAATTCCATTCTTAGAGATTATCCACTGATAGTAAAATAAGAAGGAATAATGATATCACTCCCGATTTATGGGAAAATAACTTGAATGAGGAAAGTTTGGTCAGAAAGCTTTAAACGTTTTGTATAAAAATTCTGAGTTAAGAATTGTTGATGTTGGAGTTAGAAGTAGAAAAGGTAAAGCATAAAAAGTCAGGCTTTATTTTCATGGATGATCTTCATTTTATGCTCTTGGGCATATCTCAGGTAATGTGGATTTTTGTAGTTTATTACAAATATGTTAAAGCACTTTGAATTACTAATTTGTCAGTTTTGAGATAGGCCCCTGTGTGACCTTGGTCATCCTTGAGCTAACGGTGAAGTATAAGCTAGCTTCACACTCATGGCAGTCCTCTTTGCATGGCATCCCAAATGCTTGGATTGCAAGCGTATGCCACTATACCTGGCTTGAGTTTTCTCATTTATTTTAAAGCTGTATTTCTAAGAGTTAAAGCCTGTTCATTTCTGGAAAGCAGCCTGTTTGCTACTTTTGAGATCATTGTGTTTCTTAGGGGATATTTTCAATCATAATCATTATATATATGTTTATAATGAGGTTTGTCTACAGGTCAATCATAATCATATATATGTTTATAATGAGGTTTGTCTACAGGTCAGTCGTTGCATCCGTCTTCTAATGGAGGTCCACATGCTACCAAAAAGGTCCAGAAAAATAGAAATAATTATGCCTCAGTAGAATGTGGTGCCAAAATTTTGGCAGCTAATCCGGAAGCCAAGGTATTTAAAGTATATAAGTTTTTTAAAAAGAAAATACAAGAAACTAGCAACCTTATTAAAAACAGACATTTATGATAACTGTCTTTTAATGTGAGTTATTTTACAACTTTACTAATTATACATTATGCTTTTAAATACTTTGTAGTGTCGATTTTTGGTTATATTGGTTGATAACATTGTACCTTTAAAAGTATCGTTTAATAACCTTATGTAACTTTTAAAATAGCTAATAAAAAGTTACTTTTCCTTTATAATAACAGACGTAAATTTCAAAATGATAATTGATATAAGGCTAATTTAATGCTTTAGCCTTAATGGAAAATTTTAACCATTTAGTTAATTTTTTTCTCCTTATATATTCCATCATGTGCTTATTTTAAAAGTCTAAAATACAGGAATCTCACAAAATTTTAGAATTAAAATATTTTAAACTGTTTTTCTTTAATATAATTCTTTGCCTTGAAACAGAGCACATCTGCTATTCTTATAGAAAATATGGACCTTTATATGTTGAATCCTTGCAGCACTAAAATTTGGTAAGTAATGTAAAATTTACAAAGTGTATTTTATATGTGTGCATTTTTTATTGGGGTAAGATTGCTATATTTATGTAATTTAATGAGCATTTATGTTTGATCAGTATTGATATCACTTCCAAATTGAGAACAAACTGCTTTTCCTTTTAAGGAGGTAACAAAAGTGCTAACAGTGACAGGCCTGATCAAAAGTACTGTTGGAGTTTTCTAGAAAGAGATAGAAAAATGAAGGAGAAGCCGGGTGGTGGTGGCGCACGCCTTTAATCCCAGCACTCGGGAGGCAGAAACAGGTGAATCTCTGAGTTCGAGGCCAGCCTGGTCTACAAGAGCTAGTTCCAGGACAGGCTCTAGAAACTACAGGGAAACCCTGTCTCGAAAAAAAAAAAAAAAAAAAAAAAAAAAAAAAAAAAAAAAAAAAAGGAGAAATTCTTAGAAGAGTGTAATTCCTTTGCTGAATCTTGAAGGACACATAGACAATGGTAGATGACTGGATGACTATATAGAAGCAATTTAGTAGTGGCAAAAATAAGAGTAAAATTATGTATGACAAAAATAGGTATAATTATGATGAGATCAGAGCATTAGTCTAGCTACAGTCAGACCATTTGGTTCTGTATGTATGTACTCAGTTTGACAATGTGCATGCCTCCCCGACCCCCGTGTGTGTGTGGAGGGGGGCATACATGCTTGCTCTGGATGGAGGCCTGGTGTGTTTTCTTTATTCATTCTCCACTTTATATATTGAGGCACGGTCTCTCAGTTGAACCCAGAGTTTGCTGATTCCATTAGTCTAGATAGCTAGCTTGCTCCTCGAATTTTCTGGGATTGTTGGCAGTTCTCATACACACTCAGCTTTTACCTGAGTGCTGGGGATCTAAACATTGGTCCTCAAACTTGCCTAACACTTTTCCACTAAGCATTCTCCTCCAGTTTAACAGTTTGTAAGACCTGAAGGCTAACATTTATTTTAAAGAAGTGACATTATCTCATTAGCATTTCAAGAAAGAATGGCCTACAGGAAAATGCAGTGGAAGTAGAGAAATGAGATGGAAGACTGTTCTCATAGCCTTGGTCTGAAATCATGACCTTGAGCTATGTAATTGGCAATTTGAGTACAGAAGAGAGCACTCTATCTGAAAAACATCTGAACAGGTATAATTGACAGCCCTTAGTAATTTGGTATGGAGAAGAAAAAGCCATCTAAGAAATGCTCTATTATTTTGGCTTTACAGCTTTATAATTCTTTGATTAATGAATACTATAGACATGGGAACAGATTTATGGGGAAACAATACACTTTTATTACAATTTTATTTATTACTTGTTTGTTTATTTTTAGTTTCTTGATACAGGGTTTCACTGCATAGCCCTAGCTATCCTGGAACTTGCTCTGTAGACCAAGCTCACAGAGATCTGCCTGCCTCTGCCTCCCTAGTGCTGGAATTAAAGGCATGCACCACCGCTACCTCTGCATATTACATTATTTTATTATTTCTAAAAGCCAATTGAAGGGACTGGAGATCTGACTCACAGGTTAAGAGTGCTTACGGTTTTTCAGAAGACCCAGATTTGGTTTCCAGCACCTACATGACAGCTCACAATCATCTGTGACTCCAGTCCCAACGTCTCCAACATCCCCTTCTGGCTTCTGGGCAGCAGGCAGTGTAGTGCACATAGACATACATATGTTACATATTGTTACAAGCACTTTGCCAACTAAACCATCTGCCCAACCTCTTTATAGTGTCCTTTGATGAAACTTTTCACTTGGTTTTGATCTCTCTGGAATTATTTCTTACATTGTGTTTAGAAAGAATTCTTTCCATATTTCCTCATTTTCCTCTTGAGATAATTTTTTATTCAGTAATTTATTCTGTTTCTTAGCTTCAAAACCATTATCACAAAGTTTCCTTACATGCACTTTTGTTAAAATGCTTCTGTCCGTTTATCAGTTCATCATTATGTGCATCAATACCCTGTATAGCCTTACAGATCTTAATATCTAATAGGGCAAATTATTGTACATTAGGACTTTTTATGTTCTTTTGCCTCTTATTGATTACTGTTGTTTTTAACTTTTCTTGTTGAACTCCTGATTTCCAAATGGAGATTTTATTTGAAATTGTATTGAAACTGTAAATGATGGGTACTGAGTTTTTCTACCAGTAAATAAGCATCCTTATTGTTTACATATTTAACCCTTTCCATAACTTTTCTGAATTTTGTACCTCAGCAGTTTTCTTGTCGCTATTTTAAGAACCTCTGTTGATGAAGTCTCTTTCCTTCCTGGTCCCACAGCCGTTCAGTATCAACAAAATACACAGAGGTTTATAGTAATTATAATCTGGTTGGCCTATTAACTCAGGCTTTTTATTAATTAGCTCTTATGACTTAAATTAACCCATAATTCTTATCTATGTTTAGTCACATGGCTTGGTACCTTACCCAGTGAGGAATTCCCATCTTGCTTCCCCTGTGTCTGACTTATGACAGCAGACTGAGCCTTCCCTCTTCCCAGAATTCTCCCAGTCTGGTTGCCTGTCTATATTTCCTGCCTGGTGACTGGCCAATCAGCATTTATTAAAACAATACAAGTGACAACTCTTTACAGGGTACAAGACCATTATCCCATAGCAAATCTCTAAAAACTGTCGTATGTAGAGATACAATTAATCTATACATTTATATTATAGACTATATTATATACTACAATGAACAATATTCTATATACTATATACTACATATATATGATGTATAATATATATGGAGAGAGAGAGATAGCTGCCTTCTTTTTCTGTTGCTTACAGGAAGTAGTCAAGAAGCTTCTATGTAGGGAATTCTATATAGTGTTTCCAGTTCTTTCCAGTTCTCCTTATCACATTGACCTTTTCATCAACATGATGTTTCCACCTTGAAAATTGTTGAATAGAAAGTGACAACACACATTCTCAACTCATTCTGTATTTTAAAGGCAGTGCTGCTAACTTTGCACCTCTATTATTGTTTTTAAGATGTCTTAGGAGTGTTTGCTTGCATGTATGTATACCACATGTGTGCCAGGTATCCTCAGTAAGGCCAGGAAAGGGCATTAGAGCCCCTTGAAGTGAAGTTACAGATGTTTGTGGGTTACCATGTGGGTTCTGGCAATTGAATCTGGGTTTTCTGGAAGAATAGCCAATGTTCTAACTGCTGAGCCATCTCTCCAGTCCCAGGTACTATTAAATTTTTAAAGTTTGTCTCATCTGCTAATCCTCCTTGTAGAAGCTATTAATTTTAAATGAAATGTGTACTGTTTATGATAATGATTGAATTCACATGGTTTAAATTTTTTAAAAAGGAAATTTTCCAAGCTCTTTCATCTTTCATTTACTGTTAACATTTGAACCTGCATTTTCAGTGTCAATATACAAATACATTTATCTTTTTTCATGTAAATTAGTATATTTTACATCATATTTATAGCTTAGAAGTATTTAGGCCATCCCTTCTTTATTTTTGGAGACTGTTTCATTCTTTCTGATTACTAAAATTTATTTATGTAGCTATACTGAGTATAGTGGTATATTATTTGTGTTTTAATAAATAAAGCTTGCTTGAAGATCAGAAAGCAAAGCAGCCATACTAGTCAGCCATACAGGCTAGGGAGTGGTGGCATACACCTTTAATCTCAGGACTCAGGAGACAGAGGCAGAGGGATCTCTGAGTTCAAGGCTACCCTGGCTATACATGATTAAATCTGTCTAAAAAGAGAAACAGCTGATACAAAGGTGATCCCAGCACTTGGGATCACACACCTTTAATTTAGTTACAGCACTAGGGAGGCAGAGACAGGATTGATATGACTGGGCCGAGAGAGGAATATAAAGAGGAAGAGATAGGAACTTAGTGGAGTGTGGGGCATTGCAGGATTGCCCCTTTGTTTGTCTGAGCCTTGGTAGAGGTGAGATCTCTCTAATGGCTTGACTGCTTTGCTTTTCTGATCTTCAGCTTGAACCCCAATATCTGTCTCTGTGTTTTTATTTATGCTACAATTGATTTAATGAGTCCTCACTAAATGAATATTTGGATTATTTGTAATCATTTCCCTAGGGTAAGCAGTATTACTGTTAGCTGCCTGTGTGTTAACATCTTGTATTATATGAATACCAGCTGACAGACTGAATGACTGACAGGACCTCACTTGGTAGCATAGGCTAGCTCTGAATGTATTTTGTATCCCAGACTGATTTCATACTCAAAAATTTGCCTTTTCTTTTTATGCACTGGGATCATAGAAATGTACTATTTTGTCTAGCTTATATTGTAAATATTTAATTTTTGTGACTAGATTTTCTGTTCTTCTTGAGTTACCTTTTGTGGTAGTCAGTTTTTCTTCTGTAATATAAAATGCCTTAAAAAAAAGCCGGAGGAAGAATTTAATTTCACTTCAGTTCCAGTCTAAGGCTCTATTATTCTGAGCCTGTTCATGATGAGCAGGAAGCAGAGACAGGTGAAAGGTCTGTGGGAAAAGATAAATCCTCCTAAAACACAGCCCCTACTTTCTTCAAGTAGGCCCTATGTCCTGCTAGTCCATTCAGATATAAATTCATGACCGGATAAATCCATCCATGAAATTAGAGTCTTTATAGCCAATCATCTTTCAAAAACTTAGTAACTGACAGCTAAGCCTGTATGTAGTAAGATCTTTCACTGTGGAAATTGTAGATTTAAACCTCAACAGTTTTTGATAAATTACATATTGTAGAAATAAATTAATATTTTCAGTTTTATAATAAAAATTTTAAAGTATTGTCTTTCTTGAATTAGAGATCTATTCTTTTAAAAGTAGTATCTAATGTTTATGCTTCCACCTTTATCTTCATAAAGATCTTGTCATCGTTTCTTCTGCCATCTCTTCTTCACTCACAGATTTGCCTAAGTCATGAATTTTATATATTTAGATTTGTAAGATTCCTGTACTATAGATGCTTAATAGAATATATTGAAATTGGATTTGCTAGTATAGTTTTATACAACATTCGTTTAAATTTACACATTGTTCTCTCCAAGAAAACGAGAGATATAGTGTTGTGGACCAGCCCCAACAAAAATACCTCTTGCCAGGGTAGAGGTGTTGGGTTTTTGAAATATATGTAAAGAATTTGAAGATGCATGAAAAATATAAGAACATAAACCACATAAAGTACCGGGAAGGGCAATCCAGTGAATTCTAAAAATTGTCCTCATTTATTTTTCCATACATTTTTATACTCAATACAGACGGGAGGGAGGAGACAAAACAGGAGGGGGAAGACAAAAGACTTTATTAACATGATACAAAGGACAACTCAAGCAATTAATCTTTAATGAGACATCAAATCATTAACATTCTGTTGTTTAGGCAGAGAAGCTGCTCTAGACCAAGTATCCTGAAGGCAACCATCACCAGGTGACCTCATAGTTACAAAAGAAGGAGCAAAAGTACATTTTCATATCCTGACCACCTGTCGGGATGGCATGGACCTACTCATATGGACTATCTTAAAGTTAAAAGTATTAAGTAATCACTTCTTGAGTTGAGACATGCAACTACACTTGTCAGCCACTTTGAGCAACCTCCGACTCTGGCCATCAGACAAGGTGGAAATAGGCACACATTTTTGGGCCTCTACAGTATAGGTATAGTGAAAGATTGACAAAAAAATCTGATAAGCTATAGTAACCAATGTACTCGTATTTTCTATAATATGAGGCTTTTTTTTTACTGGGGATATATAGTTATTTAATTATGTTTCCCAAGTGAATTGACTTGATGGTGCATTTACCTGAAATATCTTTATATATAACATTTATGATATATTAGTACAGTTTTTATCTTTGAAACAGGGAAACATTTTATGTAAAAAATGAGAGTGGAGAAATTAGCTTGGTCTTAGAGAGATTAGGTATACAAGGATCATATCTAAATATAATAAAAGCATTATACAGCAAGCCAACAGCTAGCATCACATTAAATGGAGAGAAACTCGGGAACAAGACAAGGCTGTCCACTCTCTCCATATCTCTTCAACATAGTTCTTGAAGTTTTAGCAATAGTCATAAGACAACATAATATCAAGGGGATTCAAAATGGAAAGGAAGAAGCCAAACTTTCATTATTTGCAGATGATATGATAGTGTACATAAGTGACTCCAAAAACTCTACCAGAGAACTCTTACAGCTGATAAATACCTATAGTGATGTGGCAGGATACAAGATCAACTCAAATTTGTCCTATGCACAAAGAATAAAGAAGCTGAGAGGGAAATCAGAGAAACATCACCTTTCGCAATAGCCACAAATAACATAAAATATCTTGGGGTAACACTAATCAAGGGAGTGAAAGAGCTATTTGACAAGAACTTTAAGGCTTTGAAGAAAGAAATTAAAGAAGACACCAGAAAATGGAAAGATCTCCCATGTTCTTGGATAGGAAGGATCAACATAGTAAAAATGGCAATCCTACCAAAAACTATCTATAGATTCAATGCAATCCCCATCAAAATCCCAACACAATTCTTCACAGATCTTGAAAGAACAGTAATCAACTTCATATGGAAAAACAAAAAAACCCAGGATAGCCAAAACAATCCTATACAATAAAGGAACTTCTGGAGGCATTACCATCCCTGACATCAAACTCTATTACAGAGCCACACTAATCAAAACAGCTTGGTATTGGCATAAAAACAGAGACGTTGACCAATGGAATCAAATTGAAGACCCGGGTATTAATCCACATACCTATGAGCACCTGATTTTTGACAAGCTAAAATTAAACAATGGAAAAAAGAATCATCTTCAACAAATGGTGCTGACATAACAATGTCAACCTGTAGAAAAATGAGAATCTATATCGTCATACACAAAACTCAAGTCCAAATGGATTAAAGACTTGAATATAAATCCGACCACATTGAACCTGATAGAAGTGGAAACATACTTTTATGACCTTATTTTTTCACTAAGTAGTTGTAATATGACATTTTACTATATTAGTAGGCCTCTCACATCCCTTTCTTTTTGGTGGGGAGAGGTGTCTAAGTGATAGGAAGTGAACCATTGACTTTAATCTTAATGGACATTTGCTGCTTCATTGTCCAGGAAGACTATAAATTTTTAACCTTTTCGGCTTAATATATATTAGGACAGACATTTTTGCTGCTTTTCAATAACTTTTGCAAAATGTTAATATAAGGGTGACATTTGGGGCAGTGTTGCCTTCAGATAATATTAAAGAGTATATTGCTGAATCAAAGACTTTCATACTCTGTATATATCAGATTATTCTTGCCAGTTTATAATGTCACAGAATTTTTTTTGTAAAATCAAAGGTAACTTTAAGATGCTTGTCCTGATCAATACATTTTTACTAATGTGTAAGTTAGGTTACTAATGCTACTCTTTTGTTACATTTTAGTAACTTGTAGATGTCTAGTTTATACAGATGTTTAATATGAACCAGTTTGATTGGTTTATTTAAGTAATTGTCTTATTTTCTTTTAAAGGTTTGTTATTGAACTTTGTGAGCCAATTCAAGTCAAACAGTTTGATATTGCAAATTATGAATTATTTTCTTCTACTCCCAAAGACTTTCTGGTTTCTATCAGTGACAGGTAAATAAATTCTTAAGCTATTTCTTAAAGAGTCCATGATAGAATTTCAGAATAAAAATTAAATGCACATGCCAGTCTGTTGTCTTTTATCATTTTAGTTTTTATTTTAATACCAGTTTATAGTAATATTTTATTGTGGGCTCATGTTAATTATTTATCTTAGCTTTTGTAATATACAATCTGTTATGTTATTCCCTCATAAGCTAAAGACACAGATGGGGGTTAGTTTGCTTAAGACACATGATTGGTTATTTGGGAGAAGCAAGATTCCAATCTAGAACTATGTAACTTTTAATCGTTATGTTTATTGCTTTCAGACAGTTCTTTAAAACTTACTAAAAACATGCTTCATTTCATATCACAATATTTATTTTTGGTGAAATGTTTCAAAAACTTGTTTTACTTGCATGATTATGGAAGAAATGAAAATCTTAAAAATTAGAGTATATTCTGTTCCTGGTAATGAAAATTTACTATTCTTAGCATTTTAATATATTCTTTTCAGCTTTTCATGTATATTTTTTATTCCACTTAAATGTGCATATTCATATTTCTTACATCCTGAGACTATTTTGTCTTTTAAGCATAGCTTTTTTAATTAGAATTTAATTTTATCTGACAGTCAGGGTGTTTATTTGCTCCACAAGTACATTAGTGTGCTAGTGATTTACCATGGGGATTGTTGTGACGTCACTATGCGCTGCCATTGATTATCAAAGAGTTGCAGTGGTCTTTCTTTTCTTCACAGTCAATATTGTATCTGTACAGCTTTTGAAAGCTTTCTCAAAATTTCTTCAGAATTCCATCTACTGTTTTGTTATTAACCTTTTTTTTTCAGATTTCTTCCCCAATATTGTATGTGTTAGATGGCCATACCTAGCTCTGAAAATTGAAGTATACATATTTTTTAAAGATGAGAAGAGAGAACTCTGTATTTTGAGCTCTTTAAACATTACAAACAATAACAGGTGTAGAGTTGGAATGCTAGATTCCCTTTTAAAGAAATCAGCAATGGAGGATATCGGTTTAAATACAGTAAGATGTTATTGTTCCTTGTCTTCTGTTTGTTAATATGATTGATTGTTCAAGTAGTCCTTTTCAGTGAAGTGGAACTTGTCAGTTTAAAAAAAAATTAACTTAAAGGCCTGTTTTATTTAAATTCAGTGTGCTTAACACGAGAAGAAAAACTGTACATGATATATTTATTTTTTTATGTTTTCTAGATATCCCACAAATAAATGGATCAAGCTGGGCACTTTCCATGGTAGAGATGAGAGGAATGTCCAGAGTTTCCCTCTGGATGAACAGATGTATGCAAAATATGTGAAGGTAATCTTTATGCATATAGAACTATGTCTTTCCTGTAATAAAAATCTTATAGTTATTCCCCCTGCTCATTTAGAAATCCGAGAAACTAAGAGGAAATTTATAGCATAATATTATTTAATTAAATACTTCTTACTAGTCTGCATTTTTTTATGAGACAGATGGTACTCTGACATTTTTATATTCTTGGTAACCTAGACCAAAAAAAATTATTTCTGGCTCTAATAAAATGCCAAAATATAAGTTTTGTTTTGGAGTTTTTTGTTTTGAGGCTGAGCCTCTTGTAGCTCACCAGGCCTAACTGACCGGGTACTGTGAAGTACAGTAGTGCAGCACCATGCCAGCATGCTTTAGCATCTGTAAGTTGTCATCAGCCTGGTATTGTATTCTATTTTGAGACTTAAAACATTGCTACCATTGGAATCTTTTAAGTAGGTCTGATCTGTTTTTAATTTTTTAAATCTGATTCAATTTTATTTTCAATTTATTTATGACTCCACTTTTTATATTCAGGTGAAGCATTTTATGCCCATTTAGCAGTTTCAGATAAAAATTTAGACATAACTATTCCCATTGCTTCCTTCACCAATTGTCTTGAGTTGAATTTAAATAATAAATGGAAGTTTCTGTGCCTCTCTTTCCTACCCACCTTTTTCTGTATTAGAAAGTAAGAGAGGTTTCTTAAAGTACCATAATGTTAATAATAAGGCCTTTTCGAATTGCAGAACTTCTAACTTCTGTTCATTCTTCTTTAAATTGTAAGAACTTATAGCTACTGATTTTGTCTTCTGGGATTTTACTCTCTGTTTAAAGCATGACTCAAATTGATTTCTACAAATGGGTAAACTTGTAGTATTCCTAATTTCAGTATGAAAGTGCTAGATTCAATATTGAAAATGCAGTTGATAATTTTAGTATAAAAATTGCCATGTAAAACTCCCACTTTTATGGAGAGAAACTGTATAGAATTTTTTTGAATTGTTTAAGACAAGTCTAAAAACCATTTGCTTGTGATCTGTACAGTGATGAGTGCTGTCTATGCACACAAATTCTTACCTGGGTTTCTGCTCCACTAAAGGAACTAAATACAAATATACAAATAACTTTTTAAAATTTGCATTTTCTAAGTGAAGCATCTTTCAGTTGTGTTAGTTATATATGGAAAATTTATGCTTTCCCTGAAACACATTGTATATAATATTTTAAAACCACCAGAAACACTTCATAGTAAACTAATTTGTTTATTAAACTATACATTTATTCATAGATACATACATTTTAGATGGCAATTTAACATTGGTTTTAGAATCCTTTTTTAATCTAACAGAAAGCAATAGCAATGGATATAATTTCACTATTAACTTCAAGCTAATCTATTACATGTATTCAGATTATGCTTTTCAGTCGTTATGGTATTAAGTGGAAATTATGACTTTTGCTTCTGCAAAGAATTAAGAGTACTACAATGTTACCTGTCACAGTGCGTTGCCCTCTACACTTAATACCATATGGGTGCGGAAACTTAAGTTACTTATGGCATGTTATCCAGACTTTGGAACTGATTCCTTTTTCTTTTCCTTTCTCTTGCTTCAGATGTTCATCAAGTACATAAAGGTTAGCAACCTTCTCTTTTGCAATATTGAATAACAGAGCATGGCACATTAATGCATTACAAAAGAAATTTTCCAAAGCTTTACAAGTATTGATGGGGGAAATGACTTTACTTTTAGAAATGCTCTAATGAGAAGACCGAGTATACTGCTCACCTCACAGATGCACTGATGGTTTCCAAGTTTATGAACTTCTGTTTTTCAGGTGGAGTTAGTATCACATTTTGGATCTGAGCACTTTTGTCCTTTAAGCCTAATAAGGTAATACAAAGCAAAATATTTCCTGTTTTTACAAGTGATATAAAAAGCTAATGTTTTTAAAGTGAAGAGATATTTTTTTTTTTCCTCATGGTTTATTTTTTTTATATTTAAAAATTTCCATCTCCTTCCCTCCTCCTCCCCCCTCCCTCCCCTCCTTCTCCCCTTTCTCTCCCCTCCTTCTCCCCCTTCCCTCCCCTCCCCTCCACCCATACCTCCCCTCCCTCCCTCTCAAGGCCAAGGAGCCATCAGGGTTCCCCACTCTATGCTAAGACCAAGGTCCTCCCAACTCCCCCCAGGTCCAGGAAGGTGATCGACCAAGCTGAGAAGGCTCCCACAGAGCCCGTCCATGAAGAACAATCAGAGCCCAGAGCCATTGTCCTTTGCTTCTCAGTCAGCCCCCGCTGTTGGCCACACTCAGAGAGACGGGTTTGGTCGCATGATCCATCAGTCCCATTCCAACTGGAGTTGGTGATCTCCCATTAGTTCTGTCCCACCGTCTCCATGAGTGAACGCACCCCTCTCGTTCCTGACTTTCTCCCTCATGTTCTCGCTCCTTCTGCTCCTCATCGGGACCTTGGGAGCTCAGTCCAGTGCTCCAATGTGGGGCTCAGTCACCTTCCCCATCTGTCGCCAGCTGGAGGTTCCCTCACGGTCCTGACTTTCTTTCTCATGTTCTCTCTCCTTCTGCTCCTCATCAGGACCTTGGGAGCTCAGTCCGGTGCTCCAAGGTGGGGCTCTGTCATTTTCTTCATCTATCGTCAGGTGGAGGTTCTATGGTGATATGCAAGAAATTCATCAGTATGGCTAGAGGAACTGGCCTTTTCAGGCTCCCTCTCCTCAGCTGCCCAAGGAACTAACTGGGGGCGTCTCCCTGGAAACCTGGGAACCCCTCTAGGGTCAAGTCTCTTGACAACCCTCAGGTAGCTCCTTAAATTCAGATATATGCTTCCCTGCTCCCATATCCACCCTTCCTATATCCCAAGCACCCCATTCCTCCGAGCTCCCCCCACTCTCCCCTTCACACTTTTCTCTCCCCATCTTCCCTTGGCCCAGTCTTGCCCAACCCTCAAGTTCCCAATTTTGCCTGGCGATCGTGTCTACTTCCAATATCCAGGAGGATTACTATATCTTTTTTGGGAGTTCACCTTCTTATTATCTTCTCAAGGATCCCAAACTTATAGGCTCGATGTCCTTTAATCATGGCTAGAAACCGAATATGAGTGAGTACATCCCATGTTCATCTTTATGGGTCTGGGTTACCTCACTCAGAATAGTGTTTTCTATTTCCATCCATTTGCCTGCAAAATTCAAGATGTCATTGTTTTTTACCGCTGAGTAGTATTCTAGCATGTATATATTCCACAGTTTCTTCATCCATTCTTCCACTGAAGGGCATCTAGGCTGTCTCCAGGATCTGGCTATTACAAATAATGCTGCTATGAACATAGATGAGCATATGCTTTTGTTGTATGATTGGGCATCTCTTGGGTAGATTCCCAATAGTGGAATTGCTGGGTCCTGGGGTAGGTTGATCCCGAATTTCCTGAGAAACCGCCACACTGCTTTCCAAAGTGGTTGCACAAGTTTGCATTCCCACCAGCAATGGATGAGTGTGCCCCTTACCCCACAACCTCTCCAGCAAAGGTTATTATTGGTGTTTTGGATTTTAGCCAATCTGACAGGTGTAAGATGATATCTCAAAGTTGTTTTGATTTGCATTTCCCTGATAGCTAGGGAGGTTGAGCATGACCTTAAGTGTCTTTTGGCCATTCGAACTTCTTCTGCTGAGAATTCTCTGTTCAGTTCATCGCCCCATTTTTTAATTGGGTTAATTGGCATTTTACCGTCTAGTCTCTTGAGTTCCTTATATATTTTAGAGATCAGACCTTTGTCAGTTGCAGGGTTGGTGAAGATCTTTTCCCAGTCAGTAGGCTGCCTTTGTGTCTTAGTGACAATGTCCTTTGCTTTACAGAAGCTGCTCAACTTCAGGAGGTCCCATTTATTCAATGTTGCCCTTAAAGTCTGTGCAGCTGGGGTTATGCATAGGAAACGGTTCCCTGTGCCCATTTGTTGTAGAGTACTTCCCACTTTCTCCTCTATCAATCTCAATGTGTTCAAATTAATATTGAGGTCTTTAATCCATTTGGACTTGAGTTTTGTGCATGGTGATAGATATGGATCTACTTTCATTCTTCTACAGGTTGACATCCAGTTATGCCAGCACCATTTGTTGAAGATGCCCTCTTTTTTCCATTGTGTACTTTTGGCTCCTTTATCAAAAATCAGGTGTTCATAGGTTTGTGGTTTAAGATCCGGGTCTTCTATACGATTCCATTGGTCAACTTCTCTGTTCTTATGCCAATACCAAGCCGTTTTCAATACTGTAGCTCTGTAATAGAGTTTGAAGTCAGGGATGGTAATGCCTCCAGAAGTACCTTTATTGTATAAGATTTTTTTGGCTATCCTGGGTTTCTTGTTTTTCCATATAAAGTTGATTATTGTCCTCTCAATCTCTGTGAAGAATTTTAATGGGACCTTGATTGGGATTGCATTGAATCTATAGATTGCTTTTGGTAGAATTGCCATTTTTACTATGTTGATCCTCCCAATCCACGAGCAGGGGAGATCCTTCCATTTTCTGGTATCCTCTTCAATTTCTTTCTTCAAAGACTTAAAGTTCTTGTCAAATAAATCCTTCACTTCCTTGGTTAGCGATACTCCCAGATATCTTATGCTATTTGTGGCTATTGTGAAAGGTGATACTTCTCTGATTTCCCTCTCTGCTTCCTTATCCTTTGTGTATAGGAGGGCGACTGATTTTTTGGAGTTGATCTTGTATCCTGCCACGTTACTGAAGGAGTTTATCAGCTGTAGGAGTTCTTTGGTGGAGTTTTTGGGGTCACTTATGTATACTATCATATCATCTGCAAATAATGAAAGTTTAACTTCTTCCTTTCCAAATTGAATCCCCTTGATTCCCTTATGTTGTCTTATTGCTATTGCTAGAACTTCAAGCACTATATTGAAGAGATAAGGAGAGAGTGGACAGCCTTGTCGTGTTCCTGAATTTAGTGGGATAGCCTTGAGTTTCTCTCCGTTTAATTTGATGTTAGCTGTCGGCTTGCTGTAAATAGCTTTTATTATATTTAGGAATGACCCTTGTATCCCTAATCTCTCCAAGACCTTTATCATAAAAGGGTGCTGAATTTTGTCAAATGCTTTTTCAGCATCTAATGAGATGACCATATGGTTTTTTTCCTTCAGTTTGTTTATATGATGGATTACATTAATAGATTTTCGTATGTTGAACCAGCCCTGCATCTCTGGGATGAAGCCTACTTGATCGTAATGGATAATTTTTCTAATGTGTTCTTGGATTCGGTTTGCCAGTATTTTATTGAGAATTTTTGCGTCCATGTTCATGAGTGAGATTGGCCTGTAATTCTCTTTCTTGGTTGAGTCTTTGTGTGGTTTAGGTATCAGGGTAACTGTAGCTTCATAGAAGGAATTTGGCAGTGACTCTTGTGTTTCTATATTATGAAATACCTTAAGGAGTATAGGTATTAGGTCTTCTTGGAAGTTCTGGTAGAATTCCGCATTGAACCCATCAGGTCCTGGGCTCTTTTTGGTAGGGAGGTTTCTGATAACAGTTTCTAATTCTTCGCGACTAACAGGACGATTTAGAGCATTTACCTGGTCCTGGTTTAACTTTGGTATATGGTATTTATCTAAAAAACTGTCCATTTCTTTTACATTTTCCAATTTTGTGGCATACAGGCTTTTGTAGTAAGATCTAATGATTTTCTGAATTTCCTCTGTGTCTGTGGTTATGTCCCCCTTTTCATTTCTGATCTTGTTAATTTGCGTGTTCTCCCTCTGCCGTTTGATTAGTTTGGCTAAGGGTTTGTCAATCTTGTTGATTTTCTCCAAGAACCAGCTTCTTGTTTCATTGATTCTTTGGATTGTTTTCTGTGTTTCTATTTTGTTGATTTCTGCCCTCAGTTTGATTATTTCCAGTCTTCTACTTCTCCTAGGTGAGTCTGCTTCTTTTTTTTCCAGAGCTTTCAGGTGTGCTGTTAAGTCACCAATGAGTGCTTTCTCCGTTTTCTTTAAGTGGGCACTTAGTGCTATGAACTTTCCTCTTAGCACTGCTTTCATTGTGTCCCATAGGTTTGAGTATGTTGTGTCTTTGTTTTCATTAAATTCAAGAAAGACTTTAATTTCTTTCTTTATTTCTTCCTTGACCCAGGTGTGGGTCAGTAGTTGACTGTTCAGTTTCCATGAGTTTGTGGGCCTTCTGGGGGTAGCATTGTTGTTGAATTCTAATTTTAATCCATGGTGATCCGATAAGACACAGGTGGTTACTAATATTTTTTTGTAACTGTGGAAGTTTGCTTTGTTACCAAGTATATGGTCAATTTTCGAAAAGGTTCCATGAGCCGCAGAGAAGAAGGTATATTCTTTCCTATTTGGGTGGAATGTTCTATAGATGTCTGTTAAGTCCATTTGGTTCATTACCTCCATTAAGTCTTTCAATTCTCTGAGATATTTTTTCTTATGTGAAGTTAATACTATAGAAATATAGGGTATTGAGCTTCCATTTAAATTTATTTTAGAAAAATACCAAGATAGTCTGAAAAAATTATTTTATACTGTTTTTCTGTTAGTTTACTTTCTGTTTTATTGCGTTGATAATACATAGAAGCACAGATTGGTCCTTATATTTCTAAATGCTTTGTTACATTTATATTTTAATGAAGTAGTGGATGAATAATTGTAAGAAATACATTATTTTGATTGCAAAAGCTAGTGTTTGTGACCTTTTTACTCATGAGTTGTGAAGTGATGAGCCTTTGTAACCTCTATTTTAATGCAAGCCTTCAATGAAATTGTTACTAGGGTTTTCGGTACTAGCATGGTGGAAGAATATGAAGAAATTGCTGACTCCCAGTATCAGTCAGAACGTCAAGAACTATTTGATGAGGATTATGGTAAGTGATTTTAATTAGGTGACTAGCGGGAATTTTCTTTCTTTTTCTTTTTAGTAATTCAATAGTAATGGATTACATAAATCAACAATTGTGGTCACTTTATTTTATTGTTTTTAGCCCTAGTAACCAAATCTTTCTTAAATGATGTTCTAGTGTGAATGTTTTGTAACTTACATTCCAAACTTATCAGTGAGTTCTTTGCAATTGGGACTCCTTTGTAACACCAGCAATATAAATTTTGAGTAGTCCCAATTCTGGGCTTAAGAATCTGTTAAACTTATATGATACTGAAACAGCAGAAGTCAGTATTGAGTTCTTTGCTATGCCCTGTGCCGTGGAGTAAGTACATTAAGACCACAGTCTTTTAGAAGCTCCTTTGAGTCTGGGTTTAATCCCCTGGCTACTTTGTTTACTCAAAATGGTATAAATGTAATTTGAACAATTTAAAGTTTCTTTTGACATTTTCCTACAAAAAATACAAAGACATTTGCTAAAGGTTGGAAAAATGTTAAAAATATGTTTAATACTTTTAGTCAGCATTACATGTATTTTCCTTGATTTACATCAGGTAAAGGCTTCTGAACTTCTGGACATGTTTTAGGTTTATAATTAATATTTACTACACAGTGTTTTATATTTCAGTTGACTGACAAAATACAGATACTTTTAAATGCTTTTAGTAGAACTAGTTCTCATTAAAATTATTTTTGTCTTCTCTTAACAGATTATCCACTGGATTATAATACTGTGGAGGATAAATCTTCAAAAAATCTTCTTGGTTCTGCTACAAGTGAGTATTTGGGGTTTTCTATTTATATTATTAAAGTCTGTTTCTCTTGCTCTTCTTCTGACAGGCTGTTTGTTGCAATGTAGTTTAGAATGCTTATACTCCCACTCTTGAATTATATTAGCTTTTGGATGTGCTTTCCATGGAAATGAAATATAGTAGATGAAAAGGAGGAAAGTGTAAGCAGCAGATATCAAATTTGACGAGCTTAATCTCTTTGTAGTGAAGAAAGGACTATAAATTTCTTGGGAGAAAATTAAGAAAGGAGCACACCAGTAAATTTTTTGTGAGTGAAGGCTTAGTAATCTGTACTTACGCCTACTTTTCTGTTCAATTGCAAAATATAAAAGCTGTTTCCAGTGTGCACCAATAATAGTAATAATATGATATGGTGTTTTCAACTCTAAAGAAATGACTAAAATACCTACTTGGTGGTTTAGTTTGTTGTTCTTCCAAACTAGTGTGAACCTAGGGGTAGGCTTGCTAAAGATACTTTTAGATAAATCCTACCCGCTGGAACATTCTTTTTTTGTGGTTAATATAAAACTTAACTAAGAATTTTCTATTTATTTTGAGATTAATAACTGAATAACTAAATTTCATACCAGTGTGTGTATAAACTTTAATAAACAGCTTATATGCCATGTATATGGAGTTTAGTCACTAATTCTTTTCATCTTCCCTTTTCTCCTTCTATCTCTTTTCTTCTCCATGGAGGATTAAAAATTTTAGCAGTCTCTTAGGGATGAGAATAAAAATACTAAAAATACCTGGGAGAGTAGAGCCCATTTATGTAATGTTCATTACATACTAGTTCATTATACTGCATTTATATTTATTTTGTTTCCTTTCATATGTGAGGGTAAGCTCTATAGCACTGAGCTTAAACCCTAGCCTCTGTTGATAATTTTTGGCTTTTTAGGTTTGAGCAACTGTTCTCACTTAGGATCCATTGTTATTTTATTGCTGATATAAAAATAGTGCTGTGATACAACATTATTCTAGGGGTGAAAAAAGATGGTATGTTATATATGAATTTTACTATGATTTTAAGTATATATTTGTGTTACATAATAGTCATTATTCTTAATGTTGTTAAGCTAGTTTTGAGGAAGCATCTTTTTCCTTTTCTTTTTATACATGGTTAGACCCAGTCTAAATGATCTTTAGCTTTTAATGGTTACCAGAAAGGAGAGGGCACAAGGGAGGTAGTTTCTTACCATAGTTTTAGGTAACAGAAGAAAACCCTGTTAATACTCTGTGTTTTATTTTTTTCTTCCTATGGTATTTGTTCACAGCTACCATTAAAACATAGTTATATGCCAGTGTAGGACATTTCCCTGCTTGTAGTCTTTTCTCTGTCCATATACTGTTTTAATTAATTATATATAGACTATTATTTTGGTCCAATTTTTTTTTGCCTTTCTCTTTGATAAATGTTTCTTGTTAACATTTTATTTTTTTTCCTTTATGGGTTTTGAAAGGTAATCTATTTACTTTTGTGTGTTGTGAGTATTGAAAGAATTTACATAGTAAAATGATAAGAAACAGGGAGATGTTACCTGATCTATAGTATGGAAATTAACTTTTTGAAATGACATATACCTCTAAAAGTTTCAAAACGAGTGGCCACGAGAACAGTCTTACTTTGCTGTCATGAAGTTTACTGACCTGGTCTGTATAGTCTTCTCTAAAGAAACAGGGTTGCCTTTGAACCTGACTAGTTACATCTTCTATGATAGGATAGCTAACAGTGTAAGAAGTGCACAGTGTGTAGAATTAGAATAGAATATCCATGTTTTGCAGTTCTAAATGAGCTTGAAATCGGGCTTATGTGGAGCCCAGCATTTTGGTGCTGGAAAGTGGACCTATGGCTTTGCGCATGTTAGGCCAGCACTCTGTTACTGTATTGTTATCTTCCCACTCTTTAGATTTTTGAAACAAAATCAGTGTAGCCCAGGTTGCTTCAAACTTGCCATCCACCTGCCTCTACTTGTAAAATATGTATATTAGAGATGTGGACCAACACACAAACTTTTCCTTTTTAAAAATTTTACACAGTCAATAAAACAGAATTTTGTAACTTTGCTCTTAATAGAAAATCCTTTTTCCTCTATCTGTTGGGTACATATTTAGTATCCTTTAATTGAGATACTTCAAACCAGTAGTATTTCACAGTTTAGATTTCATAATATTTGCGTTTGTATAATGAGGTATCTTGAGGCTGGTATGTAAACATGAATTTCTGTTGTAGCTTATGCACATAGCTTAAGGTAATTTTATACAGTATTTGTAGTGTGTCTGACTTTTGACTATGATCCATCATATGAGGTCATATTTAAAATTTCTTACTTTTGGAAGTAAGAACTGTTAGTGCTCAAAAGTATATTTTGGCGCATTTTGGCTTTCAGTCTTTAGACTTTTGGAATAGGGATGATTACCCTATAGTTACTGTTCACAGGAAATATACATCAACAGACATGCTTGATACTGTAGAATTTTACTATTACAAAGGGAGAAATGGCTGTCATAGAGCAACATGTGTGCATGCCCGTTTTGACAGCTCTTGCGACTCTTGTTATCTTTTAGATCAGTAAGAATTCTCCCTAATGCTTCTGCTTCACTGGTGCTTTGTCTTGTAGATTTACTAGATGGCCATCTACTTTGATACTCTTATAAGCTTATCTTTTCTCTTAGATACATGTTTTACATTTTATTGAAATCTCTATATCTCCTAAACACATATGTACAGGTTAAGGACAAAATGCAGATTTTAAGTCAATATATTTCAATTTTGATGTGGTAAAATACAGTGGTTTGAACTACTTGGTTACTGAGTAAGTGATTTTGTGTTGCCATTTTTTTGTGTTCCTATAAAGAGGAAGTAAAGTAATTGTCAGGAGGGAACAGAGTACACATCGAAGGGGGTTGTTTTTGGTTAGTTTATTTTGGAATATTGAAGCATAGACAACTCCCCATTTCTTCATTGTAGACTAGAAGAGTTTGTATTCTGTAGCCAAAATGCCATCGAAGTATTGGAGACTCAGCAATAATGTAAAGAAAGGTGTTTGGTCACTAGGAATGTTTCATTCCTAAAGGAATAATGTGGAATGTGTAACTTGCCCAACGCAGAGAAATGAGAGAAATTAATCCAGTCTGGGATTGTGCTTGATGCTACTACTTTAGTAATTCTAAAGAGATCTTAGTGGCTTATGATGACAAAAGCTGCCCACATTTGGCTCTAAGTGGGAATGATCAGAATAGACTATTTACAAAGTTGTTTTGTCTCCAAAGACCAAAAGAGAGAGAAAAAAAAGTAATGTTCAGGGTTCCCTTCACTATGTTAAGTCCAAGGTCCTCCCAGCTCCCCCTAAGTCCAGGAAGGTGAGCAACCAAACTGACAAGGCTCACAGTGAGCCTGTCCATGCTGTAGAGTTCACGTTCATTGCCGTTGTCCTTGGTTTCTCAGTCCTCCTCCACCGTCAGCCACATTCAGAGAGTCCGATTTGGTCCCCTGTTCCATCAGTCCCATTCCAACTGGACTTGGTCTCCCGTTAGATCTGTCCCACCGTCTCAATGGGTAAACGCACTCCTCACGGTCTTGACTTCCTTGCTCATGAGCTCCCTCCTTTTGCTCCTCAACGGGACCTTGGGAGGAGAGGGGTGGGGTGGGGGTATGGGTGGAAGGGAGGGGAGGGAAGGGGGAGGAGGAGGGAAGGAGATGGAAATCTTTAATAAAAAAATGAGGAAAAAATAAATAAATAAATTTTTTAAAAGTGGGAAAAAAAGTAATGTTCTATGAACATAACGAAATTTTTTTTTTAGTTAAATGAGCTGAGAAAATAGAAATCTCCCAGATTTTGCTTTTTTTTTTAACTAAGCAGTCTCCTAAAATGATGACAGATAGGTCTTTAAGATGGAAATTCTGTGTGTCTTACTGTTAAGCTATTAATAAAATTAAGTTCAAAATGACAAAAAATAAGTTCTTTATACAGATTAATGTAGGTGTTTGTTTATTGAATTTTTTAATGACCTAAATTGGAAATATGAGATACAAGTTTACTTTGAATATAAGAGAATATAAAATTCAAAAATTTGATTTTTGTAAATCAGACAGATGTGACTGAACTTTGGATGGCAGGGTAAAGCAGAGGATCATGCCCAAAGGGTGGTATTATTGGCATTCAAAGTAGATTCATAAAGAAGCAGGAGTTTCCATTCCTGATGAGGTTTGTGAGGCGATAGGTATTCCTATCATACCTCAGTTTAAGTGTCCTCTTAACGTGAGTGACAAAATGGGGCTAGGGCTGTACTTCTCTGTTCACCAGCTTGTCACATCCAAGGGCAAGACATTTAAAAGTGACAGCCTTTGTGTTATTCTGATAAATATAAATAAGTACATTTTTTGTTTCATATTCAGATGTATAGCAAAATTACTCTACTTGGGAGTCCCCTTTAAAACAGTCAGAAGTCTTTTTCCCACCCTGCACACACATATATGAGTCTGTGTGACCACGCTGAGCTGACTTGCAGGCTTCTTGATGTACCTTCTCTTAGTACTTTTCACATCTTTGATTTTTGTTAAGTGTCCTGCAGACTCTATGGATCACTTTTATGATGAATCTAAGATGGATAACCTTAGGCTTAATACAGCTTCTGCCTACTCAGTGCTTTAATAGAAATGCATGATAGTATAGAACTGACTTCAAATGGCAGTTCTCAGTAGACTGGGGAAATTCCTCTGAAATATTGTTACATTATTAGAAGACTTCATACTCTGTCACCAGATTCTTGTGGAATTCTGCCATTTTTTGCTTCTCATGTATTATATATGTCTTAATATAGAAATGGAGGTTTATACCGCCTTTGTTTGTTAGCTAAATATTCCCCACTGGGGGAGTGGGGGCAAAAAATCAGAACAATCAACTTCACAAATTGTTCTACCTATTAACTTTAGTTTTGACTTTAAAAAATTTGCACTTTCCACAGAATCAAAAATATTAGGGGCTTTTATACAACCCACAAAACATTGTTTTGCCTAATTAGTTTTAAAAGTCATCAAAGAAATTTAATTGTGTATTACAGATTTATGTAATCAATAGATAATTATATGATAATATAAAATTAATAATAGTACATTTCTGCTTTTCTTTGGATAATAATCTTCCCTATTTTTACCTATGTAATCACTCTTTAGAAATTGCTTTGTCTATATAAGTTGGTTTTTTAACTATAGAACCTTTAAAAAACTGAAATATGAATTTTGAGTATCTCATTTTTTTCATGTTCCAGTCCAGGCTATATGTTGAACCATAATTGAATTTTGTAATGTGCTAAAAACAGTATTTCGTAAAAGATAAGAGGAAATTGTATTTTAAAAAACTGCATTCAAAATTCCTCTGTACATTAAAATTTCAACTTTGGTTAAAAATCTGTGTCCTTTATTGGACTTTGATAGGAAATACAAAGGTAACTAACCAAAAGAAAAAGGCTTAAAGACCTTTATGGACTTTTTAAAAACTATATTAAGATTTTAATGAGACTGTTTAGGTATATTGGTATTGTTTTTCTGATTGAATTCTGTTTTAGATGCCATTCTAAATATGGTGAATATTGCTGCTAATATTCTGGGAGCAAAAACTGAAGACTTGACAGAAGGTACCTAATCATTTTATGCATCTTTAAAATAGCTGGTGCTTCATGGATCCTTTAAGTTAGAAAAAGGAAGCAATAAACCAACAAAATAGAATTTTCATCTAGAAATGGAGAGACCATTGAAAAGAACTTAGCAGTCCTCTATTAATCATCATTAATCGAACTTCACAGATTCTTTTGTTAATGAAAGATCTACAGCTGCATAAAATTCATGAATTGATCCCTGCCCCTTCTACACTCCTCTCTCGCCCTGGTAGAATTGATTCAACCCAGGTCATCACATCTGCTGTACAAGTACTACTCTACTGAGCATTATTCCTAGGCTTTAAATTTTTTTTAGTTTTGAGGCAGGTCTTATTAAGTTGCCAGACTGGCCTTGAACTTAACAATCCTCCTACCTCAATCTCGCTAGTGTCTGTGTGGTGGCAGGTGCTACCACCCTGCCCAAATGAACTAATACTTGATTCTTCCTGGCTATGACAGTAATAATTCCATGCCCTCATCTCTTTCCTGAGAATTTGAAGTCCTAGTGATACTTCATATTGGGTTTTCCTTTGTGTAGCAGAAATATTAATGTAGTAAGCCAATTTTTTCTATAGAGAATGGCAAATAATAAAATTACCAAAGAATAACAAATGGTGCCTTTTATTTTTTAAAAAAAACCACTAAGCCAAGTGTAAGCTTAAAAATTACCCATTTTTCTTCCTCATTTTCTAATAACTTTCTGGTCTAGATACATATTAATAATGTAAGATTATGCAAAATTTATAATATCAAATAAGTTAAGGAATAACATTCATTCTTTATAGTTGTAATCGTGTACAATCATGTCTTTCTAGGAGAACTTAAATTTAAAAGAAAAAACTCCTTAGTAGCAAATGTGTTTGACCTTTTCCTTCCCCTTCCCCAAGAGGCTAAAGCTCTTTTTAATTTGTTACAGTAAAATATTTTATGGTACAACTTTTAAACATTGAACTCAAATGTGGGCATCTTTCTTAAAATAGGAAATAAAAGTATATCTGAGAATGCCACTGCCACAACTGCACCTAAAATGCCTGAATCAACTCGTGTTTCAGCTCCTGTTCCATCACCTGAGTAAGTTATATTGTGACATTAGTTCTATTAAAACAGAACTGAGTGTATTAATACAGCAAAGAGCTTGTAATATATATGCAGTCATCTGTGAGAACCTGAATCATAAGACAATATCCCTACAGCTACTTAGAACTTCAGTTACTTCTTTTCATTCCTGTATATGTGTGTTAAAAAATAGCACTGCATTCCATACCACACATTGGTTGTTTTGGTATTATGTATTATTTTCACACATTGAATCTTTTTTTAAGAAAAATATTTCTTTACTGAAGGTGATTGTTCTAGGCTTGAGGATAGATTTCAAAGACTTGTTTTTTTTTTTTTAATTAAGTTTGAAGAAATTGTATATATGATATCCCTACGGTAGTCAGAATACCTAGAGCAGTAGTGGTTCCTGAATTGCATTTGTCACCCAGCAAATTAAGTTGTTCCCTTTCTCAAACTGATTTGTATGTTTTTTTTTGTTTGTTTGTTTTTTCCAGTGGCACACTTTGGGCAGTGTTGTGTATATAGGTAACATAAAATAAAGTATCTTCATTTGAGGGGCTTTCTTATCAAAGATAGTATAGGTACATATTATTTGTAGGTACATATTTATCTATATTAGACAATAAATTTAGTTATTTGGCTGTTGGGTTGTGGTTATTGTGTAAAATCTGAAAATCTTTTTCTCAAGAACTCTAGTAGAGGGGCATATATAAATTTGAACTATTTCACAATAGTAGAAAATCAGAATTGCAATGTATATGCTTTGAACTGTAATACCCAAACAGCATGATAATTAAAAAATGATTTTGTGGGACTGACAATATGGCTCAGTGGTTAAAAGCACTGGCTGTTCTTCCAGAGGACCTGTGTTCAAACATTCCCAGCACCTGCATGGCAGTTCACAACTGTCTGTTACTCAGTTCCAGGGAATTTGACACCATCACACCAATGTGCATAAAATTAAATAAATTATTTAAAAAATGATTTTGTGCTTTGAAGAGCAGGGTGAGATATTTATATTCTGAAAGTGGCTGAAAACATTTATTAGGTGATTGTAGTGAAAAATATAGCATATGTGTTACTGATTCTTAAAAAGTCCTAAAATATGTATCAGTGATAGAGACATTCTTAGTATTTCTTATTTTCTGGGGGTTAATTGAAGTTTTTGATTTTATAACTAGGCTTCTTCAGTTAACTTTTTGGTTTTTCAGGACAGGGTTTCTCTGTAACTTTGGAGCCTGTCCTGGAAACTAGCTCTTGTAGACGAGACTGGCGTCGAACTCACAGAGATCTGCTTACCTCTGTCTCCCGGGTACTGGGATTAAAGATGTGTGCCACCACTGCCCGAATTAGCTTATTTTTTTTTAACAAATTAAGCAAATTATTTATATATATAATATGTGCACACATGCAATCATGAATATTTGAAAGGGGATATTGTGTAGACAAACATGATCTCCCTATGTAGTTCAGCCTGGCCCCAAACTTGTGATCCTCTTTGCTCTTTCTCCCAAGTACTGGATTTAAAGGTACAAGCTACCACATTGACTTTTATTATATATCATTGCATAGTAAAATTTCTTTATTTGTTTACTCTAATTTTTAAAAATGATTTTAGAGTAGTCACTTGGTGAGATAACAAAAAAGGCAGGACTCCATGCACAATATTACTAAAAGTTATGGAAAGCTGTTATTTTCTTTTCCTATGCTTAAGTTTTTTTTTTAACTATAACAGACTAGAGTATGTACAACAGTATATAGCTAAACATTTTCTCCTCCCTCTCTCCATACTGCTCCTTTTTACTGTCATAGTTTGTTCAGTAACTAATAGATGATGTGCCCTTGAATATGTAAGAAATATAATTTGGTACTAAATGGATCTATATGGCTATAGATAGCTCTTTCTGTTTAGAGAAGCATAACCTAATTGTTTTATCTTAACTGGTTAATATTTTGCTCTCAGCAAAAATGAAAGTCTACTTCTTAAATGTTCTTTGTCTTTGCTTTTGTAATTGTGGTGACAGAAGTCTGTACTTGGAAACATTTCCTGGTAGTAATTTTTTAGTAGGAGATTTTGCATGTAAAGATAATTTAATTTTGGTATTCATATTACCAGAGTTCTTCAGGTTTTTCATTTGTTCTTTAAGAGTGTACTCAAAAATCATCTGTATCTCAGACAGAACCATGGGCACTGTAACTTTCTACTATTACTCCACCCTACTAGGCCCAACCACACAGGCCTACTCTAGAGCCAATGGTGAGGCAGACTTAATGACATTGTTGGCTTTTTATGAGCCAAGACTTTTTATTAAAGTGGTCATATATTTGTCTTTTAGTAAGAAAACTAGCTCAGATGATAAGATTGTATTTCCTTAAAAGCAGTCTTCTGTGTGTATGGGGAGGTGGCGGGGAGAATCCTTAAAGCCTACAGAAATGTCATTGAGAGTTTGAGCTACCTTCTACAGATGATATTAAAATCCTGGAGTCTAGTTCTAGCTCTTGAGCATCTTACTTTCTAGTCTATAAAGAGTGGTGGTAAGGCTTGTAAAGAGTAAGTATGTTGTGGGAAGGTATACTGTATATGCAGGCAAGAGAAGTATTCACTTATTTAGAGTCAAACATTAAAAGGAAGCAAATTTGATCTGGTAAAATAGAGTGGTTTGAGCTACCTGGTTACATGGTAAGTGAATTTTGTGTTGCCATTTCTGACTTATATACATTCTTAAAAATATAATGAAAAAATATTTTATGGGGAAAACTCAGTAAAACTTTGTACTCACCATTACTTCTGTAATTCCAGTCTTTATGTTGTGCTAAGACATTTTCCTTAAGCTTATTTTAACATTAGATTTCTAAGTGATATGTAATTATATCTATGTGTTTCTAGATATGTAATCAATGAAGTCCATACACAGGACACAGAACCATCAACCTCAGATACTCCAAAAGAAAGTCCTATTGTACAGCTGGTTCAGGAGGAAGAAGAGGAAGCAAGTCCATCCACGGTGACCCTTTTGGGCAGCGGTGAACAAGAGGATGAGTCATCATCCTGGTTTGAATCTGAGACACAAATACTTTGTAGTGAACTGACCTCAATTTGTTGCATTTCTAGTTTTTCGGAGTACGTCTATAAATGGTGCTCATTTAGAATTGCTCTTTATCGAGAACGCAGCAGAACTGTTATGAGTAAAGGAAAAGATGTTGTGCCAGTTCAGCCATCGTTACTACTTCCAGTAGAATCAGTAGAGGTTTCAGTATTGCAGCCTTCCAGTGGAGATGTGGACAATGAGAACATGGAAAGAGAAGCTGAAACTGTTGTGCTCGATGACTTAAGTAGCATGCACCAAAGTGATTTGATAAATCACACAGTGGATGCAATTGAAATTGAACCAAGCCATCCTCAAACTCTTTCTCAGTCTCTTCTCTTAGATATTACTCCAGAAATCAATTCACTGTCTAAAGTAGAAGGATCTGAGTCTGTTAAATATGAGGGAGGACATACACCATTACAAGTAATGCCCCAAGAGAGTTCTGTTGAGTCTGATGATGAAACGGAAAAAAAGCCTGAGAGCTTTAGTTCTGTAGAGAAGCCTTCTGTTATTTATGAAACAAGTAAAGTTAATGAGGTAGTGGACAATACTGTGAAAGAAGACATATCCTCCACAGAAGTTGTCATCAGGGTCTCTGAAACAATACCGCTACCTATAAGCACAGCTACGGTGCCAGACACTGAAGACGGGGAAGCCAAAATGAATGTAGCTGATACACCAAAGCAAATAGTGACTCCAGTTATGGATCCTTCATTGCCTGAAGGAAAAGAGGACGATCAGTCTCCAGAAGATGCCCTTTTAAGAGGGTTACAGAGGACAGCTACAGATTTCTATGCTGAATTACAAAATTCTACAGATCTGGGATATGGTAATGGGAATCTTGTACATGGATCAAATCAGAAGGAGTCAGTATTTATGAGACTTAATAATCGTATTAAAGCCTTAGAAGTTAACATGTCTCTCAGTGGTCGCTATCTGGAGGAACTTAGTCAAAGGTAAGCTTTCTTATACATGAGCACAACCCATTTCAAATGGTAAGTTTGGTAGCTGAATAAGATCTACAAAGACATTATTATGGTAATGTAATAAGGATGGTTTTAACTGGAAAAAGAGGATAAGCCACTTGGATGGTGTTCAAAACTTTTCCAGAATTGTTATCTGTTTTTATGTTATAAGTTCTTAGTGACATGCTGTTATTATTAGGCTAAAGCATTTTCTATGTCACACTTTCTCCTTTATAATTTTCATGTTTTTACTGTGTCGCTGAGATTAGTCTTGAGCTCTTAGGCTTATGTGATCTTATCAACCTCTTGATTAACTGCAACTATAGGTGTGTGCTAGCATATTCAGCATCACTTTGTCCTTCTGTTGCTTGACTTTAGCAGTTTTTACTGATTGCCAGAGAGAACATGGGAAAAGTACCTTAAAGGGCTTGTAGTGCATCTGACCAGGTATTTCAGAGTTTAGATGTATAAAGATAAGGAAAAATCAGACAAGATTTCAGAATTCATATATGCAGACAAAATATGCAACATTTATAATCAATACATCTTTTATGCAGATCACAAAATCAGTTCCTTTGTCATAATTTATATCCTTTATTCCTTAGTTTCAGTGCACAATCTTCTTGTCTTTATTCTGTTTCATATTCTGTAAATGTCCAAAATTGTCCTAGAATTTCTTTCCCTTATATTTGCCATCACTTGGGCACCAAATATCTAGAGTTCTTGACATATCACTTTTTCTTATCCCTCTTAATTTGAAATGCTACTAAGGAGATGTCAGTAAAATACGACAAAAGATATTTGTTCCTGGTCTTTCCTCACTGTACTTCATCCCAAAAGAATCATACTAATTTTTTATAGCAATGAGAATAGACTTGATGTTCAGGATCTATTGGTTAATACCTTTTGTATGTGTTACTGTGTTTCACAGTCCTGAATAAGTCATTTTAAGAAAAGTGAATTGTCCAATGTCAAAATCAGAATTATTTTTCCAGTACTTCATGCATAAGTGAATTTAAAGGAATTTTTACTCTGTAGGTACCGAAAACAAATGGAAGAAATGCAGAAAGCTTTCAATAAAACAATAGTAAAGCTTCAGAATACTTCAAGAATAGCAGAAGAACAGGTTGGTTTCTTCATTATTGTATATTTATTTTTTAGAATGTAATCTGGTATGTATACATCCTTGTGGAGTGTATCGTAATTATTTTGCATGTACAATTTTTAATAGAAAATCAGGGTAATAGGTCACTTCAACCATTGTCAGTATTCTCTAGTTTCAAATGTATCATAAATTATTTTAACCAGTAGTTTTCCACTGTGCTAGAGAAGAAATAGAAGAAATTCTCCTACTCTATTGTGCTCTTTATTGAACATCTTTTCATCTTTTCACCTTCCTGCCTATGTAGATAGATTAACATAGTTTGCACAGATGAGTAAGAATATATGGCACATGTCTTTCTGTGTGTAGTTCATTTCACTTGAAGTAATAGCCTCCATATTGATCCACATTTCTACAAGCAACAATATTTTATAGCTGAATAGTATTCCATTGTGTAAATATACCAGTGTTTTTTTGTTTTTTGTCTTTTTATTCACAGAAAGTCAACTTGAGTTAATGACATATTTCATCTGTTATAAATAATTCTGCCATAAATGCTGGAAATTGTTTTATCTCCTTTGGCTACATACCCAGCAGTGCATTACTAGGTGATATGGAAAGTCTGTTTTACCATTTTGAGTAATTTCATTCTATTCTCCATAATGGTTCTTCTGATTTACATATTTCTTTTGATGTAGATACTGACTTTGGTAGGATGTAAGTAGCAAAAGTAACTTACCAAAAGTAACTTATTCACATTTTCCTCATAGAGGGATATGATGCCATGCTTGGGAAGGTATCTAGCTATTCATCTAGGAAACTTTTTTTTTTTTTTTTTTGGTTTTTCCAGACAGGGTTTCCCTGTAGTTTCTAGAGCCTGTCCTGGAACTAGCTCTTGTAGACCAGGCTGGCCTCGAACTCAGAGATCCGCCTGCATCTGCCTCCCGAGTGCTGGGATTAAAGGCGGGCGCCACCACCGCCTGGCTTAGGAAACCATTTTTTTTTGAACATTGAATTCATTTTGTGTATACAACCTTTCGGCAACTTTCTAAAAACTGCAGAAATGTTTTTTGTGGTTGTTCTCTGTAGTACGCTTGTTCATTACAGAAAAGAATAGCTTTATTTGTTTTTCATTCTTACATGTATTTGTCTCTTGATTCTTCCATCTTTTTATGTATTTATCTCTTGGCCCAATGTAGATAGTGATAACAGTATGACTGGTGATAACTTTGTACCCTCTGTCTTAGGGAGAAAAATTTCAGTATTATGTGTATATCACAAGTAACAAATATTATATTAAGTTTTAATCTGATAACGCCTTTATTTTCTCTTTCTTTATAAATAGTAGCTGTATCATATGTCTCAAAGACCTGTATAAGTACTTTTAATCTTAGCAAGTGTGTTGATTAGAAGTGTTAACCAGTTTAGACTTGTCTTTAGGCATTTGTAACTATCTCAGGCTAATCTGTGTATGTTGAGTTTCAAAAGAAGTGGTTTAATAAATCACTAATAGTATTTTAAGAAGGTATACTATACTGGAAAGAGTCAAAGGTTTGCAGTAATGAACCCTTTTTATATACCCCTCTTTCCTCACACACAGTTGACACTTAAAAACTTTTTTAATCAAATTGAAAATCATAGGTCTAGAATAAAAAATGGTTATGTAGTTTCTATGAGGTCTTATGTTAAAGTTTTCAATTATCTGGACTGACTTCCTTCCTTCCTTCCTTCCTTCCTTCCTTCCTTCCTTCCTTCCTTCCTTCCTTCCTTCCTTCTGATTCATTAATAGGTTTGAAATTTTAGTACCATTTGTCTAGTATACAGTATGCATGAGAATGATAATTTAAATAAAGATATACTGATTGTAAAAGCTTTTGAAATGAATACAGAGAGGTGACTTTGACCTTATTTTCATCTGTAGGAGTATAGCATCAATTAGATGACCACTCATAGGTATGACATCCTTGGTTAATTGTATTTTGCTGCGAAAGGAACAATTTTTTTTAAAAAAAAATTACATTAAAATACTCTGTATCCAGAAACTAACTTCAAAAGAGTTTGAGCATTTTTTTTCTGACTGTTTTACTTTTAAAAACACTTAGTGGGAGTAGCAGGTATGAGACTGGTGATCCACTAGTTTATACATACCTATGGAAACAACATTAATTTGGACAGTAGTTCATTAGCTTCTGTTAGATGGTATTTTACATCCTGAGAGCGACAAAGAATTTTTGAAGGGAAGCTAGAACACAACCTAAGATTCTTGGTTTGGTTTGGTTTGTTTTTGTTTTTAATTGATTTTTTATTGAGCTCTACATTTTTCTCTGATCCCCTCCCTGCCTCTGCCCTCCCCCTTCAATCCTCCCCCAAGGTTTGCATGCTTCCAATTTACTCAGGAGATCTTGTCTTTTCCTACTTCCCATGTAGATTAGATCTATGTAAGTCTCTCCTAGTATCCTCATTGTTGTCTAAGTTCTCTGGATTGTGATTTGTAGGCTGATTTTCTTTGCTTTATGTTTAAAAACCACCTACAAGTGAGTACATGTGATAATTGTCTTTCTGGGTCTGGGTTACCTAAGATTCTTAAAGGTTTTATATATTTTTTTAAACTTTTCATCAAAGTTTGTGTTTACCCATTAAGATCTTTGTAAAACTAAATTTTAAAAGAACTTAGTGGTTTTTCCACATTATACATTTTACTATGTAGTGAGGGGCTGCGGGCAGGCCTGCTTTTCATCCTGCCCAGCTCCCGGCCACCGGCTAGCTTATACCCCAAAATAATATCACACAAACTGTATTCTTTTAAATACTGCCTGACCCATTAGTTTCAGCCTCTTACTCACATCTTGATTAACCCATATCTAATAATCTGTGTAGCACCACGAAGTGTTGCCTTACCCGGAAGTTTCTAGCATATGTCCATCTTGGGCTGGAGCTTCATCGCATCTCGCTCAGAGAGCAGAGGCAGGGCAATTGTCTGAGCCATCTACCTCACTTCCTTCTTCCTGTTCTGTCTACTCCACCCACCTATTTTCTAACCTATTAGGCCAAGCAGTTTTCTTTATTAATTAACCAATGAAATCAACAGATTGATAGAAGACCCGCCTCCATCATTACTATAATGTGGTTAATGTACAGATGAAATATAAAGAAAAATGATAATCTTTTGTTACAGGATCAGCGACAAACTGAAGCCATCCACTTGCTACAGGCACAACTGACCAACATGACACAGCTTGTTTCAAACTTATCAGCAACTGTGGCAGAATTAAAACGGGAGGTAATTATTCAACTGCCTCTGTTGTAAGACCCTGTGCTCCTAGGAAGGTTGTCAGAGGGGCAAGCTTATAAACAGAAACATGATAGTTCAAAGCTTGAACCAAACAAAACTGTCACTTACATAGAACTTTTTCAAAACACCAAAATGCATTATTTTACTGTCTGGGAAGTATATTATGATAGTCTTTTCTAAAACATGACTTTCATTATTTGGTTTTACTTATAAGGCAGGTATGTTAATTCTGTTAGGTCTTTTGAAAAAAAAAATTAGTTAATTTTTATTCTGGGCATTGGAAATCATTGCAAATCAATTATTAAGTAATGAAATTATCTATGTCTTCTCAATAATGCTTAACATGTTGAAAAATTCTCATTTGCTGCCCTGTTGAAAATGGTCTGTTTAAGGACAAGAACAGAAACAGGAAAGGAGCTTATTAGGAGGCAATTGCGGTAACTTAGGTGAAGTTAACTTGGACCAGGATTTTAGAAGTACAAAATAGTATAAGGTTAGTTGAATTAAGTATATATTTAAAAGATAGAAAAGTGAGCCTTAATGAAGTATTAGGTGTGTAAAGTTAAGGCATTGAGGTTGAATCTGAGGGGTTTAATAACTGAGTTATATATAGTGGGAAAGGCTACATGTTAACATGGTTATCCCTGACGAAGGGAGTACAAATGGAAAGACAAACTACATGTTAGCAAAGCCTTGTGGTGTTCATTAGATGGGAAGAAACAGCAAGAACAAACGTCCAGTGGTTTGTTCTTAGGCAGCATGCTCTGTATTATGGCTTAGGAGCAAATTGACTATTTAAAATTACTCATTCTCTGAATTTTAGATTCCATTGTATATCCTTTAAAGTACTTTATTTTAATTGTTGTTGTTTATCTTTTTAGGTTTCAGATCGACAGAGTTACCTTGTTATGTCTTTGATTTTATGTGTTGTCTTGGGACTGATGCTTTGTATGCAACGTTGTCGAAACACTTCTCAATTTGATGGAGATTACATTTCAAAACTCCCAAAAAGTAATCAGTATCCAAGCCCTAAAAGGTAAGGTTAGCATCATAGATCACAGTTTTCTTCTTTCATCCCTTTTCCCCAAAGAAATGCTGAGAAGATAAAAGGACATGAAGTAATTTCTTCTTGAAATCCAAATATTAAAAACATCCTGGTAGCAAGAGGGCCACTATAATTATACCTGGAGATCACTTCATCGAATAATCGAGAGAAACTAATAATAAATGAATGAAACCTTTGAGTCATTTTGGTTGAGAAGGGTATTTGGATGTGGGCTTCAGAGATGGAAGAGAATCCACATTGTAAGATACGACCTTACAGATATGTTCTACTCACATTAGCAGTGTCTGGTTGTTAATTTAGGCTTGTTCCATTTGTTATGTGGTTCTCAGAATCCTCCATTTAAATGTGCTATGCAGTAAGTTAGATATCATATGCTCATTGTATACAATGTTTTCTTAATGTATTAGGTGTTTCTCTTCCTATGATGACATGAATTTGAAAAGAAGAACATCGTTTCCCCTCATCAGATCGAAATCTCTGCAGTTTACTAGCAAAGAAGGTAGATTTCTGTGACTATGATATATTTGTTTATGTGTATATCTTTGTAGTATGAAACTGGCTTCTGGCATGTATATAATGTACATGCTGTGTTTGTGACCATCTACAATCAAAAACTGAATCAAAATTATCTTTGTGTTTGTGCTAGTCAAAGCCACTCTATCATTTTCATACTTTAAACCTCTTTGTTCCATTGCAAGCCCAAAAGGTGGGAGGGGGACTTAGTTTTAATTAGTAGTTTTATTTGCACATGCTCCTGTTTAGAAGTATTTCTTTTTAGAAAGGGATGTTTGAGAAAGTTCAGCAGCTATGGAAAACCTGAATGCTCAATGTGCTCCCATAGCATCCTGTGCTTTTCTGCCTCCTCTTCTTGTGCAGGTAGGACCTTTTTTGTCTCTAGTTTAGGACTTTTGAGGCACTTTCATTGTCCCAAAGTTTATAATTGGGTTTCATTCAAGACATGCTAACATTTGGGTGAACAGATGAATACTGAATAATTATTTTCCTGTTTTATTTTCTTTGTAATTAGTGCTTATTAAGAAACTTAACAATTTATCCTTATAGAAAAGGTAAAATAACCAGTTATTTATATATTTCATTTAGGGGTGCTTTCTGAATAAAAGCTGTTCTCCCTTTCCTTAGGATTTTAGTAATTGATCAGAATGTTTCCATTGTTATGTCTTGCAAATAATCACTCCTGAGCCTGGCTAATGTAAGCTTTCTATACTTAATCCACTCCATATGCAAGCTTAGATAATTTTTACAAACTCAGTATGCCTGTGTAATCCACATCCTAATTAAAAAATGGAGTGTATTCTTAACACCCCTAAAACTACTTTGTGCATTTTCCCCTCCAAGTATAGCCAGTATTTTAACACCTAATTGTTGTGAGTCACTATACTGTCTAATATAGTTTATTCATTCTAATTCTAGTACAGCATTCCACTGTACAGATGCTGCACATTTAACACATTTACCTTTGGACTATTTTCATTTTGAGACTATTACATGTCTTTAAGTCAACACATACATGCCTCTGCCAACAGAAATGGAAGTGGGAGTGCTGGATCATAGCATATGTGTCAGCTTTAGTAAATATCAACACGTGGGTTTCTGAGTGTTCTATGGATGATGTCCCATCAGCTTTGGATGACTTCTTCCCAGCTTTTTCAGTTGTTCCACATTCTAGTAATCACTTAATAATTTGGGTCTTGTAGTCATTCTGATTGGTATGCATGCATTTTGTAATTGAGCTATATTCATGCAGTTGGGAGATAAATTTGTTTTCATCAGTTCTAGTCTTATTTCAGATTAAGTGAACTAATATATTTTATTATTTAGAGACAAATAGAATAGGCTTTGTTTCTGATAACAGAATTGCTTCTGTTTTAAACAGTGATGTAATCTTGACGTATCCTTGCTTCTAAAGAAAGATGAGGACAATAGGCAGGAAGGAACTGACTTTAGTCCTGATTCTGTTATTCATTTCTTTATTTTCTTCAGTTAAAACTCTTGGGGCATTTATTTAGTCTGCCTTGAATTTTCCCATTTTGTACGTATTTTCACTTCTTAGCCTAGAAGGAAGGAACCATGTCAAATTTTTTTTTAAGCAACAACATAAAAGATATCATTTTAACCATGTTTTAAGCATGAAATCCAATAGTAAGTTCACATTTTTGTGAAACAGATCTTCAGAATATTTTTATCTTAGAAATCTGAAAATTGTGTCTGTTGTCTATAAATACCTCAGTGTCCCCTCTACCTGACCTAAATACTATTGTAGTTTATGTTCCTTTTCATATAAATACTTTACTCCATATTCATGGTGCTGTCTTGGTTTTTCTGCACATGGTTTATTTTATATAGCATACATTCTGGGTACATCCATGTTGTAGTATGTAATAAGATCTCCTTTTTAAAGCTGAATAATTGTCTGCTTTGTGTATATACCACGTTTTCTTTCCATTTTTTCCCCCGTTTCATTAGCGTATGCACTCATGAATGCATATGTGTGAAGGGCAGAGGACAACTGTGAGAGTCAGTTCTCTCTTCTGCCATGGACTTGTGGATCCTAGAAATCAAGCTCAGGTTGTCAGCCTTGGTTCTGGTGCCTTTGTTTACCCACTAAGCCATCTCATCAGCCTTCTGTCTTCTGATGAGGATTTCAGTAGCTTTCTGTTTTTGCTGTTTTAAGTAATGCTGCTTGCTATGAGCATACCTGCACAAATACCACTTTGACAATCCTACTGTCAGTTTGTCTGGATATATAACTGCAATGGGATAGCTAGATCATGTGACAGTATTTTTCATTTCTTTTTGGGTAATCTCCATACTTCCCATAGTTACTCTACTCTACCCAAGCAATACTGTTCCATTGTTTACATATTTTCATACATGTTATTTTTTGTTTTTTTCTAATAAAAGCTTTCTAATATATGTGGGATATATTACTGTTCTTTGATTAGCTTTTCTCTAATTCATTATATGTGCTTGTGTATATATATATATATATATATACACACACACACATACTTGCATATAAATGTAAATATCATATATTATTTAAAAATATTTTCTCCCTTTCTGCACATAGCTTTTATCCTCTCCATTTTGTTTTTATTGTCAGTGTCCTAACCAGGAAATCTTTATGAAGACCTGAGCCCTAAAACTTTTATGTTTTTTTTTCCCTTTAGGTTTATAGGCTTAGGTCTTTATTCCACTTGGTGTTGATTTTTGTGTATGACATAAGGGTCCTTTTCCCTAGCTCAATTTGCTGACTAAATTATCCATTTCTCACTGACAGTAGTCTAAGAACCCTTCTCAGAAATCACTAGACTATATGCCCCTATACTGTGATGCCCTGTTGTTAAATGTGTATGCACTTATGACCAGTGTGTCTTCTTGGAATCATTATGTAATTTTTATTTCAAGATCAAAAGTCTCCTTTGTCTCAAATGAATGTAGCTGCTCTTTATTTTGTATTTAAATTATATTTTTTGGTGGTAATAGTTGGATCTCGTTACCCGATTGACTGGCAGTCTCCGTTAATCAGTTTATTTAGACCATTGATTTTAAAGATGGTTTTGTCTTAGATAGAACATTATCATATTATTTTTTTCCGTTTAAGTTTGTTTGTATTTTTGTCCTCTATATTATTTCTAGTCTTTTTGGTTATAATTGAGCATTTTGCCTGATTCTTTTTTTTTTTAGCATCCAGCATAATTCTTTATAGAGTTACTTTAATGATTGCTTGTTTACAGTATACATTTACAACTAACCCACCTCCACTTTTCAAATAAAGCCATACCCTTTCACAGGTATGGTTATAGCACCAAAGTAATACTAAATCCTGCCTCCCATCACTTGCATTATTATCATTCATTCCATTTATACATATACATACATAGCTTATACACACACACAAAATCATATTGGTATTAATTTTAACATAATTATCTGTTAACCAGCTAAAGATGAGAAAAAAATGAGTTTTTCTTATTTCATTTTAAACTATTACTATTTCTTGCAAAGCAGGTCTGTGGGTAGCAGAGTTCCTTCAATTTTGCTTATGAAGGTCTGTTTTTTCTCTTTTGAAGAATGCATAAGCAAGATAAGAACCACATCTGCTTTTTTTTCCTCCTCAAGAAACAGAATTTCATTATTTCACTGTTTCAGGTGTTGCTTCTGTTTTTTTTCTTCCTTCCTTCCTTCCTTCCTTCCTTCCTTCCTTCTTAACAAGCTTCTTAACAAGCTTCTGTTTCATCCTGTTGAGATATGCCATAGTTAGAGACCATAGGCTTCCTTTTTAATTAGTAAATTTACATGGGTATGCAATTTTCTTTGTAAGAGTATTTTAGGGTCTTTAAGTTGTTGTGATGAAGTTTTCTGGTACTGTTAAATCACAATTCCAAGAATGTAACCATTTTCTAAGTATGCATTAACACACATTTAGAACATTAGTGTTGTGGTGGCTTAGTGTACTCTCCATCATCATCATTGTAAGGAGGCTTTTTCTTCGGATGTGGTGGGTATTTAGTTCCCTATTAGAACACTTAGGTTGAAAATTGTTCACAGTCATTGTTCTTTATAGGCCATTTCAGAAAGGTACAAGTATTTCCTGTCTAAAGGAACATTTCCACCTCTTTCTGAACCAATACAATGATCTTATTAACAAACAAGTCCCTGTTTATTATGCTCAGTTTTGTTTTACATTAGTTCTAGTTTTTCTGCTTAATTCTAACTCATGACATTAAGTTTTGTATTGTTTATTGAAATTTGCATGAATATTTCATTTCATTTGTCATTAGATCTCTGAAATGCCTTTTTTTTTTTTTTTTTTTTTAAAGACAGGATGTCTCTATGTAGTTCTGGCTATCCTGTAACTAACTGTGTAGATCAGCCTGGTCTCTGACTCAGGGAGGTCTGCCTGCTACCACACCCCTTAAACTACTATTTTAATTTTTCTTTAATCCTGTGTTAGATTTGTTGAGCTCATTAGATCTCTACATAGATATTTTTTGAGTAATGGAAAATTATCAGCTATGGTTTTTCCTCCTACATAATTACTTATTCCTCAGTGTCTTAAGTCTCCAATTTCATAAATGTATTAATCCTTCCCTCTGTATTCTTTTTATTTTGTAAATTTTGTCATTTTTTATTTTTAAGATTTATTTTACAATGAAGTATGTGTGGCTGTATGACTGCAAACGCAGTGCCCTTGGAGGCCAGTTGATCCCCAGAGCTGTGAGCTTCTGACATGGGTGCTAGAAACCAAACTCAGGTCTTCTACAAGGGTAGTATATGCTCATAATCCACCCCTTTTTGCTTCCTTATGATACATTTTTGGTGATTGTTTTTTTTTCCTAATCCATTTTCTAAGTTACACAGTCTAAGCTATATCTAATCTGTTACTAAATTCATCCATTGAGTTTTAAATTTTATTTACCACATTGACTATTCCAAGAAATTTTTGTGTTTTGTTAAAAAGCCTTGTTTGAGTTTCTCTCTCTCTCTCTCTCTCTCTCTCTCTCTCTCTCTCTCTCTGTGTGTGTGTGTGTGTGTGTGTGTGTATGCATGTATGTATGTTTGTTTGGTTGGTTGGTTTTTTTTTGTTTTTTTTTGTTTTGTTTTGTTTTTTCGAGACAGGGTTTCCCTGTAGTTTCTAGAGCCTGTCCTGGAACTAGCTCTTGTAGACCAGGCTGGCCTCGAAATCAGAGATCCGCCTGCCTCTGCCTCCCGAGTGCTGGGATTAAAGGTGTGCTCCACCACCGCCCGGCATGTATGTATGTTTCTTGAGATACTTTCCAGCTTTTTTTTTCTTTTTTTTTTTTTTTTTGGTTTTTCGAGACAGGGTTTCTCTGTGGCTTTGGAGCCTGTCCTGGAACTAGCTCTTGTAGACCAGGCTGGTCTCGAACTCACAGAGATCCGCCTGCCTCTGCCTCCCGAGTGCTGGGATTAAAGGCGTGCGCCACCATCACCCGGCCACTTTCCAGCTTTTTAATATTTAGATACATTTAAGTACAATGTCTTTATTGCCCACATTTGAGATCAGGCACATTCACGCTGGTATGGGCTTTAGATGATACTAATCTGTGGTCATCCTGGTATCCTAAATATTTGCAAATCTTCATTTATTTGTGTTTATAGGCCCTTGTTCACAGTGTACTATGTCTTTGTGTGCTTGTTCATTTTTGTGTGCTTTTCCACTTTGAAAATTATTTGTAGGTCTAATCTAAGAATTAGGTTGTAGTGTCCTTGGCAGGTATTCAGTGGTATTAGCTTTGCTTTTTTTCCTTTTCCCACAACATTTGTTTATAGTGTGGAAGTCACTCTAACAACAGGATTCCTAGAGGAAGGCATCGTGATGTTTTTAAAAAGTAACTGGAGATTAATGGCTTGATAGGAATGGCTATTTAGAGGAATATTTGTATACTTTTGTGTTTTTAATGGCTTTTTAAGAGCCTTTGAGGAATAATAATGCAAGTTGTCACTGATTGGATCATGTTATTAATATGTTTCTAGTATGTGTAACTTAATGATAAATTTGCTGTTTACTAAATTAGTCTTTGTCAGACTGTGAGTTGTTGAATAGGGCTAAAGTTCCATAGCTCTGCTTAGAGGAGTGTGTTTGTTGTAGGGAGGGATAGGAGTGTCCCGAGTAACAGAATTGTTTAAACAAAGAGATAAATCATCTAATGTACTCATCATGTCAGAATGTTTTTTTTCATGAGTATGTGGTCACATATACTACATGTTCAAACTGTTTCTGTATTTTAGAGTTAATAATTTTAATCAGAACTATAAAGGGTTAGAAAAAAAGCATTCCTGAATGTCTCTTTATATTCTTCTAATTGGCATCTATATGTGATTCCAACTGATTGACATACATCATTAATGCATCTTTCTGACTCCATCTTTTAGGAATTACCTATAGGCTTTGTATTGGCTTGCCCAGTAATGTTATTGTTTTCATCATGTGGGATCTCGTTCAAGAAAGGGACCCTTCCTGTATCAATTGATGACTATTAATTCAGAATGTAAAATGGTAAATTCTTGAATGTTGGTTGTCTTCAGGGTTGATGACCAGCCTTCAAATAACTGACCAAATTCAGAGCCCACCTTGCCCATTCTGGCTTACTAATTTTCAACATAGAAATACGGTTATCCTGTCCTGATACCTGTCATCCATTTCATTAATAAAATAATCACTAATGTTGTTTTGGGTGCTTAGTCATAGCATAATACACGTTTCATTTTACACCCCCTTTCTTACTTACAGTAGACCCAAATGATTTGTACATCGTAGAACCCCTCAAGTTCTCTCCAGAGAAAAAGGTAATACTCTTTTTCTTTTGAAGTCTTTTGTAAGCTGTGCTTTAGTAAATAAAAGACAGATACTGAAAATGTTAATATTTTATTTCTTGGCATAATGTTTATTTTAATTTTTATTTTCCTTTTTAATTGTTTTGGGCGATTTTGTTGTTTTTACATTTATTTAGGGTGTGAAGGCCAGATGATGATAACTTGGAGAAGTCAGTTCTCCACCCTGTGAGTTATCAGCAACCAGTGACTTTACCTGCTAAGCCATCTTGCTAGCCCTGCTTTTTGGTTTTTTTTTGTTTGTTTGTTTGTTTTTTGAGACAAGCTCTCACTCGCACTGTAGTGTGACTATAATATGTAGTGTGACTATAATATGTAGTGTGACTATAATATGTAGTGTGACTATAATATGTAGTGTGACTATAATATGTAGCCTTGGCTGGCATCAACCTCACTGCAGTCCTCCTGCCTCTATCCCTACTGCAAGGGCTGAATAATAGATGTGAGTGAGACATCATACCCAACCATAATGATAATTTTCTTTCTTTTTTTCCCCCCTTGGTTTTGTTTGTTTAAGATAAAGTCTTATGTATCACAGTATGGCCTCAAACTTGCTACATGCCTGAGAATCTGATTCTCTGTCTTCACCTTTGAATTCAGATGCTAAGTTACAGACATCCTGATTATCACCATATTTTATACAGTATTCAGGATCAAACCTGGAGTTTCATTCCTACTGTACAAGCACTTTACTAACGGAATTGTCTTCTCAGTTCCCATACATTTGTTTTCAGTTGTGATAATGGTATAAATAATATCTAGAGAGGTCATCAAACTGTAGCCTATTTTCTACATTATAGGAGCCAATAAGTATTTTTAAAAGATTACAAAGTAAAAATCAAGAATATATTAATGAGACGTTTAAGAGGCCTGTGATGCCTAAATTATTATTATCCAACCATTTAGAGAAGAAAAGTGCTGATCCTTAGGTGAAAGTCATTATTTACTGAGCTTCTGATGCATACCAGGTACAGTGCAAGACTGTTGTGTACATTGGTGCTAACAACCCCATCTTAAAAGTTTCAGACTGGTTTACTTAGATGTCTCATTAGATAGTAGGCAATGTTTATGGTCTTGAGATTTTTCCACCTTGGCTATAAAGCTTGATTTTCTTTTTAACCTCTCAAATTACATAACATTTGATTAGCAATAATTGACTATAGATAATAAAATTTCTAATTAGTGCGAAGTAGGTTACAGTTTGATTCTGCCTTTGATACTTTGTTTTGTAACCTAGGCAGGGAGCCACATCTCTAAAGCTTGATTTTTTTTCATGTAGGAGCCAAAAACAAATCTTTCAAGGTTAACATATAAAATATACAAGGAAGTAACTTGTGTATCATCTGACACATAGAGGTCTTCAGATGTCAGTTGTCTCTAAGTCTGTATGCATAAGTGACTATAAGCTGTTGGAACTTTGAATTGAAGTAGCATTTACAAACTGGGATGTCAGTGATTCCATCTATTCACAACAGGAGAGTGGTGTGTGTGTGTAAAACACTGCTTTGCTTCTCATAGGCAGTAGTATCTCATATCTAATAAGAAGGAATAATTTCTGTGCTTTTTTTATTTCTGTTATAGAAGAAACGTTGCAAGTACAAAACGGAAAAAATTGAGACCATAAAGCCTGCAGATCCATTGCACTCTATAGCCAATGGAGACATAAAAGGAAGAAAGCCCTTTACGAACCAGAGAGATTTTTCTAATATGGGAGAAGTTTATCACTCTTCTTACAAGGGCCCTCCATCTGAGGGAAGCTCAGAAACTTCATCACAGTCAGAAGAGTCCTATTTTTGTGGCATTTCAGCTTGTACAAGTCTGTGCAATGGACAGACCCAAAAGACAAAAACTGAGAAGAGGGCTTTAAAACGAAGGCGGTCTAAAGTCCAAGACCAAGGAAAATTAATAAAAGCTCTTATACAGACTAAGTCGGGGTCATTGCCGAGCCTGCATGACATAATCAAAGGAAACAAGGAGATCACCGTAGGAGCGTTTGGTGTTACTGCAGTCTCGGGACATATCTAAAAGGAACTGGACATTTGTACTGAAGACTTTTTTTTGTTGTTCTTTGGAGAACAGCCTGTGGTATTTGAAGGGTTTAGGGGAGGGGTAAAATATTGGGGAAAGTATTCAAAAATTATGTTTTTTGCCTTTTTAGAAAGGAAACAGGATTGTGTCAATCTTGGCTGATGAACTACAGTTTTGCAAGACTGATCTCTCCCTATAAAGATGATAGACATTTTATAAAGATGTTTTTTTCACAGATAATTAATTACTGGGACAAAAGTAATTTGGAAGCCCAGTTCTTTGGGTGGGATAGGAATGAAAGCCTAAACCTCTTCCTTCAGCTTGGTTCCTATTTCTTGCACCTTCCCATATTTATGTGCCTTTTGTCTATTTATAATGCCACTGGAAGAGGAGGGAGGATTTTTTTGTCATTTGATTTGTTTTGTAACTTTATTAGGTTTTTGAAGCTGCAAACACTACAAGGCTTTAAGGTGGTCCATGTCTGAAGCTCAGCAGTGTGGGTCATTTGCATAAAGATCCTAAAGACTTGCCAACTTAGAGTTGCTCAGCAGTCTCACTGGAAATAAACACCTTCTGAAATTTTCTTAAATCCTTTTCCATAAAAGGTGATGATTCATTTTTGCTTTCATTGAATTTAGTTGGATTGGGTTATTTGTTTTCCTGAGTTATTAACTCAGTGAAATGGTAAGATATTTTCTTGGAAATGACAGATACCAGAAAACAAATTTATTATAAATTCACCTTTCAACACACTTAACTACTTGTGATGATTTTTTTACATTGTATTCTAAATGTTCACAGCAAACACGAATCCTCCAAATGTTCACATCACCAAGACCCAGGTTTCCCATGGCCCAGTCACTGCCATTGTATATAGTCACAGAAGCAGCCAGTGAGTGTGTCAGGCCTTACTCAGTTAAATTGGTTAAGTCTAACAGGATTATGATTCCTTGATGCTTGCTTTTGTTGGCTACAATGTGCAGATGTGTGTGTGTGTGTGTGTGTGTGTGTGTGTGTGTGTGTTTGGTGTCAGCGTCTGTCTCTGTTGGTCCCTTCTTCCCTTAAGAAATTGGCGGTGTCTGAGTATATTGGTTTCTTGATGTGATTGTACAGAGATGAGTGAAAGTGAAATGTGTTTCTTTCTGAGAGAATTGACCATTTTGTGTTGTAAAATTAAGTTATAACTTATTGAGCACTTTCGTTAATAATTGTTTTTTAATTTGTCTAATACCTTTCTTGGTATTGTTTGTAATGTGATTTATTTAAAGCCTTTTTTTGTTTTAAGTTGCTGCTTTAGGTTAACAGTATGTTTTAGGAGATGAACTTTCCCCCCTTCCTGTCTGCACAATTAGCTATTCAAAGCAACAGGGCCTGAAGGTACAGCAGGTTCTTGAAAAGAAATCCAGATGAGAGCCAAGCTAGAGTGGTAAGTCACACTGTTGTGTGTTGTGAAGAGGGTTTTAAATATGTAACTACAAAGCTGTAGTACCACTAGAAACTGTGAATTTCCAAATAAATCTGAACACTCGTCTTTATTAATTATTGACTCTTCTGTCCTTTAAAAGATTGCACACATGCCGGGCGGTGGTGGCGCACGCCTTTAATCCCAGCACTCTGGAGGCAGAGGCAGGCGGATATCTGAGTTCGAGGCCAACCTGGTCTACAAGAGCTAGTTCCAGGACAGGCTCTAGAAACTACAGGGAAACCCTGTCTCTAAAAACAAACAAACAAACAAACAAAAAGATTGCACACATTTATCACTCATAGATTTAAGCTGGTCTTTGTTTTTGTTTGCCATCTTTTAGGCTCACATTTCAGGCAACCATAATGTACCACTTAACATTAATGTTTCACTTAAACATTATGTTCCCTAATAATCATAGTTCACCTTTTCAAACACTAAAATTATGGTTCTAATAATAAGATGCATTATCTACCCAGAGAATTAAAATTTTAATCTACATTTTCTTTCTCTTTCAGAGTATTACTACACATAAGAGGGAAAACAATAACCCAAATCTTTAATAAGTGGAAATTATTGCCAGCAGCAGATTTGTGTCTGGTAAAAAGCAGCAATCAAAATCCATGGGTTGTAAAATCCTAACATTTGAATTACTGCTGGATTTTTGAAGTATTTGTAGCACTTTTGGATTTTAAATTTTGGAACTGAGGATGCCTACCCAGCATATATAATTAACAGAATCTAAAAAAATCTTCAAAATTCGAGGCACGTCTCCCAAGTGGTTTACACAAGACATACTCAAACCCTTATGTAAATCTTAAAGATTTTCAACATTCCCTAGTAACCAACCTTATTTTATTTGTGGTGCTAAGTAAGGTATTAAACCAAAATGAAATTTACTGAACTCAAGCAAAGTCAGTTCTTTGAGTTCTTAAAAATATCTGTTGAGGGTTTTTTGTGCATTTGATTTGAGGAATTATATAGTTTTTACAAAGCTTGTGCAGAAGTACAACATTTTCTCCCTCGTGCTGTCTCACCTAGTTCTCCCCCCAGCATGTCTTCTCCCCAGCAGCATCCAAGTCCCAGTGCCTACCTTGTGTCAGTCATATGCACACAGGAGCAGGCATAAGACAGATGTAAACCTGTATTTGTTTACCTAGACTAATGGTCCAATTTAAACCCACAGTAAATAATATAACTTAGAAATAGTTCTTTTTAAACTATATTTTATAAAATAGGTATTAAGAACCTGACATGCTTTTATTCTACTGTAATCTGAGAAATTTTGAAACTATGGAAAAGTGCCATAACCCATATTTAGCAGTTATTTTCAGTTTTCTTTATGTTTATATATGTATGTCTGTGCATATATATATATACATATATGGACATATATGTAATGTATATTATGGGTATATGGTATGTTTGTATATGTAAGACATTTGGTAGATGTGCTGAGGGACATATTGGTACATCATAACCCTTCATTTTGGATAACTTCATGTGTTTTCTAGAATAAAGATATTCACCTTACATGACTATATTATTCAGGATTCTCTAGAGTAACAGAATTTATTAAATGAGTCTTTATATTTAAAAAGGGATTTCTTAGAATGATTTACAGGTTGTGGTCCAGCTAATCCAACAATGGTTGCTTATGAACAGAAGTTCAAGAATACAATAGTTCTTCAGTCCATGAAGCTGAATGTCTCAGCTGGTTTTCAGTATATGCTGGAATCCTGAAGATGATTCTCTAATGCCAGTGAAGGGAATGGACTTGTTAGCAAGGCAAAAACAAAAACAAAGGCAAAACAAAAGATTCCTTATATTCCAGAAGAAAGCATGACCCAAGTTAGAGGTGAGTCTTCCTACCTCCAAAGATTTAAGATATATCTGCCCACTTCATATCAAGTAGAGTTCTCTCACAGGTATGCTCCTCCATTTTGGGGTTTTAGTTAATTCCAGATGTAGTCAAGTTGACAAACAAGAATAGCCATCACAAGTCAATCCTTTGACAGTTTGGCATACAATCATATATCCTTGTGATTAATTTCCAAATGAAAACAATAACAAGGTCATAATTACACCTAAATTGATATAACTATTCCACATATCATTGCATACGAATTATATATTTAACCAAGTCATAATTACACCTAACATGATATAACTGTCCCTCATATAACCACAAATGCATTATAAATTTAAACTAGGTGACAATGTCCCTTGAGGGAACATAATTTTAATATATAAAATATAACCATTGATATTCTTGTAACTGACATTACATCACATGATAAGGAAAGAAAACACAAGTATCTGTACCAATGCATTCTTAATACACCAGAAACACTCATTTAAATTATAATCCTTGTTTCTACAACTGATCATGTGGGCTTAGCTGATATTTATAACTACCTTCCTCTACTACTTGGGTTTATGCAGTTTACACCATATTTCTCTAGCTTTCATGGTACCTGTGAATGTAATTCCATAGTAGCTACAGCTAGCCACAGCTTCATGTGACCAGTGTGATGTGACCTATGTACCAGATGGGTTCTTTGCAAAGAAAAATTCTGCTTAGAATTCTGTTTTGATCGTTCCCTTAGAGCAGTGGTGTAGTGATGTTTCATTTGTATTTTAATAAATAAAGCTTGCCTGAAGATCAGAAAAGTAAAGCAGCCAAGCCACTAGAGAGCTCTTACCTCTATAAAATCTTCAGACTGAAGAGAGTGAGTTCCTGTCTTACCCTGCCTTATATTCCTCTCTAGTGCTAAGAATAAAGGCGTGCATCACCACTGCCTGGCCTCTATGACTAATTAGTGTGGCTGCTGGGATATAGGGTACCACCACAGACAAATCCAAGTACGAGCTGATGCCCTCAGTCAGGGTGGTGACTGCTCAGTGGTGTCTGACCTCCAGTTGTCTGTGAAAGCCTTCCTGTACTGTAGTGAGGAGCTGCAGGCAGGGCCTGCTTTTCATCCTGCCCGGCTCCCAGCCACCGACTAGCTTATGCCCCGAAGTAACAACACACAAATTGTATTCTTTTAAACACTGCCTGGCCCATTATTTTCAGCCTCTTACTCACATCTTGACTAACCCATATCTAATAATCTGTGTAGCACCACAAGCAGTGTCTTACCGGGAAATATTCAGCATGTCTGAGCTGGTGGCTAGCTTCATCGCATCTCAACCCTGAGCAGAGGCATGGCGGTCTGTCTAACTTAGGAGAGGCGTAGCATCTGACTGAGCCCTCTACCTCACTTCCTTCTTCCTGTTCTGTCTACTCCGCCCACCTAAGGGCTGGCCAATCAAATGGACCAGGCAGTTTCTTTATTAGCCAATGGGAATCCTCCATCACTGTACTTTTCACTTCACTCTCCTCTTGGGAAAACGTCTCACTCTTCATCCTTTAGCAGAAAAGACTAGTCGTGCCACGCAGTGGTTCCCAGCTTTCCTAATGCTGTGATCCCTTAGTACAATTTCTTATTTTGTGGTGACCCCGACCATGAAATTATTTTCGTTGCTACTTCATAACTAATTTTGCTACTGTTACGAATTTAATATAAATATCTGTGTTTTCCCAGGGTCTTAGGTGATCTCTTCATTGTGTCATGACCCACAAGTTGAAAACCACTGTCTTAGAGGATCTGCCAGGTTTAGTTTTGATTTTAAGATGTATTTTCATTTGTGTGTGTGTAGGTGTGTGTAGGAGAGGGTATGCAGAGGCCAGAAGAGGCATTTGGATCCTGGTGCTGGAATTGCAGGTAATTGTGAGCCATGCAGTGTGTGAACTAAGAACCAATTCTTGGTCTTTTTGAGTGGTCTTAATTGCTGAACCATCTCTCCAGCCTCTGCCTGATCCAGAATTCATTCTCCTGTGCTCACTGTTTTAATGACTGATGTGTAATTATATAACTCTAAAATGTTTGTGGTAGTCTATATCCAAATGAATATATTTATATTAAGAATTACTTTGTCAAATTCTTAAGACTTTATTTTGAACTTTTGTTTTAATTAAAATATAAAAATCAATATGTAGAGAAATGTTTATTTCAAAATGTTCAAGTCTTTTTCAAGCTATGTAATTATCAGGATTGCTGTAATATGCAATTCTCATTATTGTTGCCTTTATGAATGAGGTGCTTCAAATATATTTTCCAATAATTTTTGATAATATGAAAAAAGACAGGTGTTATTTAAACATTTTATTACTTTACTTGATTACGTTTTTTTCTTCTGTTGATTCTTTTCCATGTAGTCTACCCACATCACATTTCTCTCATTTCTATGCCTTTACCTATTTTCCTTTGGCTTTTGCTTCACATTTTTTGGGACTTGACAAATAATGCTAAGCAATAGGATGCTAGTAGGCATCATTTTCCTATGTATAAATTAGAAATTTTACAGTGGTTTGTAATTAATATTAGTGGTTAGTTTCAGATACACTCTTGATATTTGGGTGCAGTGGCTCATGATAGAATAGTAACGCCTGGGTAGGCTTATGGAGGAAAACGACTGTGGGTTTGAGGTGAGCCTGGACTACAGAGACCCTGCCAAAAAGCAAAACAACAACAAAAATTACTTCATTATTTTGTTGAAGATTCTTTCTTAGTTTGGAATACATGGTAGATTTTATTAAAAATGTTTTGAGCATCAAGCAAGTTAGCACTTTTCCCGTGATCTCTCTTGTGAAATGAATTATTTACAGTGTTTACAGAGAGGTTATCCAGTACCAAGTCATCCTTCATATTAGTTAGAGAAATCAACTTGGATTTTGAATCTACTATTGTATATTGGCTCTGTATTAGTTGACTAGGGTAAGTTTTTTTTTTTTTTTTTTTTTTTTTGGTTTTTCGAGACAGTGTTTCCCTGTAGTTTCTAGAGCCTGTCCTGGAACTAGCTCTTGTAGACCAGGCTGGCCTCGAACTCAGAGATCCGCCTGCCTCTGCCTCCCTAGTGCTGGGATTAAAGGCGTGCGCCACCACTGCCCGGCAAATTAAATCTGAAACCTCAATGGATTAACACATGAAATCTGTTTGTCATTTATATAATGTCTGATAGAGCCTGGTGGGCTTTCTCTGTTGTCTTAAGACTCCGGAACACTCAGTCTCAAAAACTTGGGCAAAAATGGAAGAGTGGGCACAGGGACAGCACACCTGTTTGAGAACCTCAAATGTGGGATGAAATGTTGTTTATATTCATATTTCAGTGCTGAAGCCACTGACATTGCCCCAAATTAAGCAAACCTGGGAGATCTCCTGTTTCTCTGCCCCAATATGTTTTGCAGTAACTTTGAATAGTATAAGGGAAAGGCAGAGGTTTGATTTAATCATTTTAAAGAATTTGCTGAATTCTATTCAGTGGGAGGCAGTGTGGTAAGCAGGCTCTGAAGCATTTCCAGTCATCCCTCTTCTGATTTCTGTGGAAAGCTTTGATGCTGGTATCCATGCCACAGTTTGCTCAGGTGCTGCTCTGGGCATATTTTCCCAGTTAAAGTTTATGTTGCATCTTCAACATGTTCTTTCCTTACTTTTTTCTCCATGGGTTATTAGACACTTCCCTTATTCCCACCTTTTAAGAGAAAGGGCACGTTCAGAACTGGTTCTTGTGCCTGTTTACATTCTTTTTGGTGTAATAGGAGACTGCATTGGTTTCCTAGCTGCCCAAACCCAAATAATCACACAGAAACTATAAAACTGCAACACTGTTATTTATATCTTAAGCCATTTCTATTTATGTATCACTTGAGCTTGTGGCCTACTGGTAAGATTCTGGTGTCTTTCTCTTTTGGTAGCTACAGGGTATCTCCTGACTCCACCTTCTTTCTCCCTGCATTCAGTTTAGTCCCATCCTGTCCCTCCCCACCTAGCTCTATTCTGCCCTGCCATAGGCCAGAGCAGCTTCTTTACTAACCAATGGTAATAAAACATTCAAGCATACGGAGAGGAATCACACATCAGTTTGGCATTTCACTTTACCTTTTAGGATATGTTTATCTTAAGATTATGACTTAATTTATCTCCCAAGCTCTTACCCTTTAGCTGGTATTATGGCCTAGTGTTTTCCTTTGAACTAGTAATTATTTTACTGCCTATACTGATTATTCTGAACTAGTGAAATATATAATTGTTTTTAATTCCATTATTCAGGAATTACTGTGGGCTTACTTTCTGTTTTTATCTATATTAGTTTTAGGGGCTTTATTTTTGAGAATGCAGTATCATGTACTTCATGGCCACTATCTCCTGGGACATGCTCTGTCTATGGATGTAGTAATAAATTTGGAAATCTCAAAAAGTAGCCTGCATGACAAAGATGCACATCCTACCTTCTGATTAGTATTCTGTCTGAGCCCTGGGGCATATAATACATGAGTTATAAGGTACATTTTAGTCTTTATCTTTTCTTTACATACGCCTGTTTCTTGATTTACCTTATCTCTCCTCCCCTCACATGTACGGTGGGTCTTCACACATCAATAATCAAGTCAAGAAATGAGGAGCCTGGTGGTGGAGGTGCATGCCTTTAATTTCAGCCCTCAGGAAACAGAGTCAGGCAGAATCTCTGTGAGTTTGAGGCCCAGCTGGTCTACAAAGTAAGTTCCAGGATAGCCAGGGCTATTATGCAGAGAAACCCTGTATCGAGAAATAAAAATCAACTAAGAAAAAAATAAAGAAATGAGGAATCGGGGAAATCCCCAGTGGCTCTCCTTTCAGTTCTTTCCAGATCCAATAACAGCCAAATATAACCAGCAGAACTGTCTCTAGCCTTTCTCTGCTCCTTTAGGCAGCCTAATGGAGAGAGCCCAGCTAAACCCCTGCCAGAAAGCTCTTGTGTGGGATTGGTGTTTCATCTTCAGAAAATGTTCATTCTTGGCACACAAACTCTGGGAATGCTGTCCAACGCAGTAGCAAACCCTACATTCATATTATGGGGGTAGTTAGCAGGAAGCCTTTAAACTTTCTAGTGGAGCTGGTGCTAGCTCTCATATGGTAACTCTTTTAAACTGATTCATACACTATTTTCACTAAGAAATGAAATTCTATGTTTGAAAAGTCCTGTGAGTCTGCATCACCATTTTATTAATGTTTATGGAAGAGGCACTAGTATAATTAAAAGGGCGCCCATTGTGCTGAATGTAAAGAAATGAATTCTCTTCAGCATTGTCACTGAGGGGTACGATCACTTTATCCACTTCTCTAAGACCAATACAGACACACACACACTTCCACAGGTAATTAAGTGTGATAATGTTCCTTGAGTTTGTAATCTGACTTCAGCACAATTTTATAGGTCTCAGGGCTTTTTCTCTAACAGCAAAGTATTAGCGATCTTTTATTGTTTGGCCCATATCCAAACATTTCTTCTATAGGTCAGCTTAATCTTCACAATCCAGTAATTCAGCTGTAATATACAGAGCTCTGTGAGGGATCCAGAAGGTTCAGGCTGTGCTAGATAATATGTTACTCCATGGTGGAGCCACAGAAAAGAAACCAAGGCTTAATTGTTCCCCAGTCTTGGTCTGGGCCTGCTCTATCCCCCATAAGAATTTCTCAGGCAAGTCCTTAAAGGTATATATGCTTATGGATGTGATGTATGACTTTCGAGGAAAACAATTGCATAGCTTTCAAATGAGAAATAGGTGCACATTTAGAGAAAAAAAAGTTCTAACCCCCGTCTCTGCGAACATGAGTGTGTTCTGTTTAGTTGTATGTTTCATGACAGTTTGCTTATATGTCAGTATACTTTTCCTGGTTACAAAAGTGAGGTGGAAGCCCAGAACAATATGAAGATTGGTATAATTCAGTCAATTCCTGACTCCTAGTTAAAATGTGTTTGGAAAACCCCTGCATTTGCATTTAAGAGGCTTCCTCAAGACCAGTGAAGATGCTTTAGGGTGGCAGAGTGGTTTTAAGCGTCTGTTATATGCTCCAGACACAGTCTTTAACTTTAGGAATTTCATAGTCTGGAGAGGAGACTAGATAAAAATAATGTGAACAAATACCCATTAATATACTATATTTATATTAATATAAATGTTCAACAAGTGCTATAATTGAAAATTAGCGGAACAAGGAGAATAATTCTCCATGGGAACAACAATCTTTGCATAAAAATTGCTCTTAGCTGGGTCTTGAAGGATGGAGCTTACGAGCAATAAACTCAGCACTGATAGACATTGCCAGAAGAGGGAGGGGTTGAGAGTGGGCGTCTGGAGCGCGTCATGCCCGAGTTCATGAGCCCCTGCCCTAGTCAGCTTCCACTCTCAACCTTACAGAACCTAGAGTCCTCTGAGGGATTCTCAGTCACGGGATCACCCACATCACATGGCTCTATAAGCCATGCTGTGGGGCATTATCTTGACGTGATTGATATAGGATTCAGGACATTTGGTGGCACCATTCCCAGTAGGCAGACCTTGACTATATTTGAAAACTGGCTGAGCATGAGTGATTGAGGGGAGCCAGAGAGTGAGTCTGTGTAAAGCTGTGGATAAGGAAGTCGTGATTTTTTTTTTTTTTTAGATATTAGAATCATTAAAAATAAGCCAAGTAGTTTTCATTTGGACAATAGGATACCTTGAAGATACCTTGAAGGTTTTGATGTGGTGAGACTTCACAAACTTAAGGGTCCTGTAAATTTATTTAAAACACTATGCTTTGAGAAGAAGGGACTGCTAGTGTGATCTGCTCACAAAAGGCCACTTAGGGAAGCATTTCTTTGTGTTTAGCCATCCACACGCACAAGTCACTGTAACTGCTGTCCAAGGGATTCCTGGATACTGCTTGAGCTGGCAGCAGATTGGTGTCATCTGTGCTGGATTTGCAGGCATAAACATGCATGAGTTATGAGATACTGGAGACTTCCACTTAGGTTTCAAAGAAAGGCCTGGGAGACACAACAGTCTAGCAGGTTAGGGATGCCCTGAGAAGGCAAGGGGTAATACTGTGACAGAGCCAAAGATGCAGTGGGGTTTCTGGGATGTTGATGTGAGGAAACAGAGATGGGTGTCTGCTGAGGAAAGCTTAGGCAGCGAGTCAAGCACTGCTTACCAAGAATGGTGACATGGGCTGCTGACAGCAAGGCCAGAGCAGAGAGGCTGTCTGCACCCTCCAGAGCTCACATCGTGTCAACATCTGTCCCAGTGCTGAATATGGAGCTGTGGATTTAATGTTTTCCCGCTGAGTTCTGATCTTTCCTCGCTGTACTGTTCATCCCTGTAGAGATGGAGATCTGTACTTTGAGCCTTTGAACATTGGCAATAAAAAAAATGTTCTTTTGGAAACTCTAAGGACTCATACCTAAAAGTCTTCCTGGAATCTCAGAAACTTTTTAAAAAGTATTTATTTTTGGATGTTGGAACTCTTAAAAAATATACTTTTACTTTCTAAAATTAAAATACAATCATATTTCCCCTTCTCTTTTCTCCAAACCCTTTCATATCCCTCACACTCATCACTCCCTTGCAAATTTATGGCATCGTTTTTTTGTTGTTGTTACATATATGTATAAATACAAACTGTTGCGTCTGTTTAATGTTGCTTATATGTATATGGTGTAAGGCCTGACCTCCCCCTGTGGTGATAACAGCCATATTATTGAGGTATATGGGTATGGCACCCCTGTCATTCCTCAGAGAGAGGTTCTCTGCATTTGACCAGTTGTGGCTCTCTGTAATGGTCTCTGCTGCAAGGAGAAACTTCTTTGACAAAGAATGTGAGCCATGCTTGTCTTTGGGTACAGAGGTAACATTTAGAATGCGGTTAGGAGTTGTGCTGGTTTAGTAAAGCGCTGGTATAAGGCTTCCTCTAGAAGTGTATTTCAAGGAGTGGGACAACGGCGCTCAGGCTGGCGCAGTGTGTGAAATAGCAGAAAGTTTTCTGAGCAGGAAAGATGATGACCTAGGTCACACTTTCTGACTCACGCCACACAGTCCCGAGAGCTTCAATGTTTTCCTTTTAGAAAGGCTGTGAAAATAAAAGAACAACAAAAATAGAGCTAAAAAAATAATACTGAGAGAGCTTTTCAAAATGAAACCATGGCAAAAGGGCAGGCCTTATGCATATCTCCAGCTGCTGCCTGGAGCGCGAACTTTTGTCCATAGACAGCTGAATTACAGTTTACCCAGAAATTCAAGATTCCTATGAAGAAGTCACTGGACACTGTTTTATGATATTTCCATGTTTATACAGTGTTGGTTTTAAACCTTTTGTCAGTTGCTTGTCCCTGTTCTTAACGTTTCATTGTGCTTCCTACAAAGGAATCACCTCCATAGGTTGCTTTCATTGGAACAGTGAGTGGAAGATGCCCTGAAGTGTAATTCCTCGAAGGAGGAAGTCAGATAGGAGCAGATGGCACTGTGGCCAGATCCTTTCCTCATAGCCCATAGCCCGAAAGGCAAACAGACCTTAAAAATAAGGTGCTAATTACTAGTCAGGGGAAGGGGACTGGATCATATCTTTGGTCCTGAGAGATGTGACTTTCTGAAAGTCATTAATGGATGACTTAAGTTCAGCTCTGAGAGCCCTAAATCTTCTCTAACTACTGTCCAGCAGGAGGCTTTCTGAAATGAATCCATACATGCCATTGCCCCCTTCTGTAATAGTCAATCCAAACAGGCCTGCCCATCACCCAGACAGGACATGGTCACCTGGGAAGGTTGCTAGTTCTAGTGATTTTAAAGACAGAATAAATTAGCTTGCCTTGTCTAGTTCAAAACAGTGGTCCTTTTGGCCACATGTCTACTCCCACTTCTTGACAACAGGTGAGCTTTATGATAATGTCTGCCTATCTTTCTATACCATTACTTTGTGTATCTCAGTTGAATTCTGCTGATGGAGACCACAGGGGCTGAGGACCTGAAGGGAGTCCAGATTTTGATCTTGGTGACACTAAAACTTCAAATAAAGTTCTTTTCACTTTGACATTTTCTGAGTTTAGATTGATCAACAATGATTTCTTAGCCAAGACTGCCAAGATAAAATACCATTAAATGGATGGCTTAAACAAAATCTATTTCTTACCATTCTAGCAGTAGAGCGTTTAGGATAAGGGTTGCCAACACTCTTTCTGGTTTTTGAAAATCATCATGCTGGGGCCGGAGATATGGTTCAGAGGTTAAGAGCACTGGCTGCTCTTCCAGAGGTCCTGAGTTCAATTCCCAGCAACCACGTGGTGACTCACAACCATCTGTAATGAGATCGAGCATCCTCCTCTAGTGTGTGTGCATACATGGAGGCAGAATGTTATGTACATAATAAATCTTTAAAAAGGGAAAAAAATCATCGTGCTGTGTCTTTCCATGACAGAAAGCAAGCTAACGAATGGACACCTTCTGAAGAAAGGCTAATCCCATCCATAAGACTGTAACTCTCGTGATCTAAGTAGGGGTTTCAAATTAGGAATTCTGAGGGACACCGAGATGTTCAATTAATCATAAGTAACATAATATATATTTTATATATTACTGGTTCGCCTCAATCTCATCAAACTAACTCATTTGGACATTTCATATAAATATTTACAGCGGTGGGGAAAATATTCTAAACACTGCTACTAGCGCTTCTAAGATAAAACTAGGGCTTCAGCAGCTCTTCCCCAAACTGTCAATTAATGTGATAAGTAATATTAAAAGACAAAGGAGAATTACTTAATGTGGCCACCTTGGGAAGAGCAACAAATAAAGGGGTTCAATGACCCCCAAGTCTTTAGGAACTACTGCATGAAGTTTAGGCTTAAAGAGAGGGAGATATATATAATGAAGCAGCTCTGTTCAGGGTGTAGTCCTGCCAATTGTAGGCTCATATTAGTCATGCAAAGTGACCCATAAATTATTAAGCTATGAATCTGTTGATCTAAGAGGTAGCCTCATCTTTGTGACAGTTGTCCTCATGTAGGGAATGATCTTTCCTAGGAGATTTTGCTCCTTTTGGAATTCAAAGTGATGCAAGAGGAAAGGTTAAAGATAGTAATTTATCTCTGTGCCGTCACCCAAAGTCCAGGTACAAAGTAAAGATAGAGATGCCAGACTTTCATCTTGTTCTTAGTTGCTGAGTGATAAGCCAGTGCCTTTTAGCCAAAGCAGCTTCTAATTGCCTGTTTCAGTACCCGCTGGAAGCTCAAGTCAGGAATAAATTTAATATATGTTTTGCTGTTAAATGGGTTATGGGAGAAAAGGTTCTCTGATCTTTAGGGAAGAGGGATTGTAAGTTGTGTGTGTGTGTTATACAGTAGATCTCTACAGCTCAACAAGTAAAACACTGTATCGAGACCATCCATACACAGCCTATTAAAAATCAGTCGGATATTGCTCTCCAGTTTCCCTAATGTCTAGAATTAGTCTGAGCACAGTGAGTTGATGTGATAAAAAAATTAATCTTCGATCTTTCCTTGATCAATAGCGCATAACTCCTCAACTTCTTAGACCCTCAGGAATGATAGACATGTTCTTTGTATGCAGAAAGGATGCTGTAGACCCATAGAGAGCTTCAGGATAGGAACTGGCAGCAGAAAAACCAAAGTGTGTTAAAGCATTTCCATCGTGACCCCTACTCCATGAACTTCAGGAAAGAGTAGGACTCAGAGATTGAGTTAATCACTGTGCAACATTGATATAATCAGTCATGTATAATTAGTGAAGCCTCTATAAAATTCCTTAGGATGACTCTCAAGAGTTTCTGGGTTTTTGACAGGACCAGAAGGAATTGGTCCACACCAGAGCAGAGGCTTTTCATTAGGGACTCTTCAAAGGATACTGAACCTGTATCCTTTATAATATCCTGATATATAAATGAGTAAACATGAGTAATTATCCCTAGACATATGAACAGAACTGCTTCAGAATTCTCATATCCTAAACACTCATATAAAATAGCATGTTGTTTGCATGTAGCTTATATTCTGCACACTTTTCAGTCTTGACTATATCACCTGTAATATCTACAGTACAATGTAAATGCTGTATGAATTAAACTGTATTGTTTGGAGATAACATTATGGAAAAATGTACATGTTCAGCACACCATATTTTTTTCAAATATTTTAAGATGTGGTCAGTTGAATGGTAAATTGCTATTTCTATAGCCATGTTTCCTATATACATCTGTCTGCTGTTATGCCCAAATCCGCACAGTCCCCCAAAAGCCAACAAGGATACCAAGTCCCATATGTAAAAACAAAGAGCCTTTATTTCATGCATTGATTGGCCGACATTTGTCCAGGAGTATCCTGGTGATTGTGTGCTGGCAGGTGATCCTATCTACATCATTTGGAACGTTAGGCATTTCCTTTGGATGGTCTGTTCTTGGGTGGTGCTCAGGTAATCTGTGTTTGTGGTTCTTCCTGCAACCAGGTATTGCTTCAGGTAAACTACTGAGACCCAGGCCTCCATTAAACTTATCAATGGCTGAGTCCTACACTGGCAGGTGATAATGGTTGGAAGTAAAGAGCTTCCTTTGGGTGATCTGTTCATATTTAGCTTATCATGGCTGGCTCCTACATTTGCCTGTCTGTACACCCATACATCTATCCACTCATCTATCCATCCATCCATTTACCTACCTACTTACTTACCCATTGCTTTACTGATCAATTATCAGATACCTGTCACCTCTATTTATCAATATGTTTACCTGTGGTCCATATTAAAATGTTTATCAACATCTATTTTAATTCTAAGCACATAGGTTGCCCACACGTGCACTTACCCTTAACATTCTCTAGCTAGTGAATCATGAGAAGAAGGGATACCTCGTGGGCTTGTAGAAGAAGCATTTAAAAGCAAATTACCTATACTTCCACCTCTTCTCTTTACAGGTGACTAGCAATGCAAATGATAGAGCCTCGACTGTTGAGGGTTCCTTGACACTGCAGATTACCAACTGTAGACTTTATAGAAACAAAAATACACAATCACTGTGGCAAGCCAATAGGGCTTTGGAATTGTTTCTCACTTAACCTAAGACAGCGATAAAAATGAATAAGGATAACGGATAGTGACGTTTGCCTTACTGAGCCATTGGGGAAAAGCATACCAATTGTGTGACTGGTAACCAGCATATATAACAGTATAAGAAACAACCTTTTGTATTTTGGTTCTTCAGTATGTACAGTTGATGATTTGTCTCTACTCAAGTACCTTTCCCCCTTTGTATTATAACAGAGAAAACCTTCCTCAGCTTTCCTACTTACTATCACAGTCCGGTTCCTTCTACTCATATGCGCGTCCGCCATTATTTCCTCTCCCCGTCACATGTATCACCGTACACCAGACTCTACGTTTTATTTCCTTTTAGGTCTGTCCCCTAAGACTAGACTGGAAACTTCATGAAAGATGAGTATCTTTATTAACTGTTACATCTCCAGCATATAGAATACTGCATGCTGTGTCAACTTGTGTTGCATACATAGTTTTAAATATGAGCTAATTATTTTGTAGAGGAGTCTTAGTACTGACTACCAATGGGGTGAGTAGCCACTTGCCTGAAACCTGAGTTTGAGATATGGAGACTTACACACCATTTGAAGAACACTTTCCTTGAGCCTAGTCTTCCTGACTCTTCTATCTTTATCTCCCCTTTCTGAAATCTGGACATGCTTCCCACTAGATAAGCTTCAACAACCATAATGAGAATCAAGTAAAAGAATGGTAATTATGGAACATTTATGATTTATTGACACTATGTGGTCTAACTTCAAGGCTAAGTATATTTCCATTCATGATCTAATATGAATTTTAATAATCCCTATAGTCAGTGCCATTATGATTGATCCTCATTTGTCTGAGAAAGTGCATAGAGGCACGCAGCTAAGGAGTGCCAATATGGGGATAGATAAGTGCGCTGCCATGTGACAAGACACAAAATACAGTGGTTCAAAGCAGTTATGTCTCATGGTTCTGTAAGCCAAATGGACACAGCCAAATCAGTCTCTTAAGATCTCTCATGTGCTTGTATATATTGTAATTAGGTGGAAGGTTTCTGTCTTGGAAGCTAATAATTGACCCCATAGTAAACACAGCTCTCACACATCTGGCGTCAGATGGCATGGGAAAACACTTAGGGATTCCAGGGCATCTCACTCCTCCCTGTGGCATCTTCAGTATTAGAGTGGGCCTCCTCACAGCATGGTGACCACAGGGTAGGAAGCCTCTGCTGCAATGGCTGGGTTCTTCACAGCTGGTCTCGCTTCCTTTGCAGTCTGTTTTCACACAGGAACACTTCAGATTCCATGAATACCCTACTGGAGGCATGGCTCCTCGGGAGATAATAACAAAGACTAGTAATTAGGGTGGAATTTTCAAACCTCACACTGTAAATCCAGGCCTGAAGTTGCAAGTTCTCTTTGTCCAGCAGGAAGGAGAAAGCAAAGTGTGTGAGGAGCACACGAGGCAAGACAATCCAGATGAGGGCAGACTATGGTGACCCAGACAGCACAGGCAGTATTAAAGAGACACTTGCTCCTCATCACAGGACTTTGCCTTCAAGGTTACCGGCTTCATGGTACTGCATCCTCTGAATCTTTAAGGGAATGTATCGGTTCAATATAAAATATTCTAGTGGAAATATGTTATTTGTCAAGCAAAACACTTCTGTGACTGACCCATGGGTTTCCAGCTTGGAAACACTGCTTTACACATCCAAGGTGATGCTGACACTCAGCACAGCACACAAGATCCTGTGGCAACTCCCTCACCTGTTTAGGTTCATTTCCAGTCCTCTCCATGTGCACGTATGCTGCAAGTGATTACTGACTTCCTATGTGACCAGCCATGTTCTAGGTGTGTAGATACAGCGTACAATATAGCAGTCCCTGCCTCCAGGGAGCTCATATTCTAGTTAGGGAGACAGTCAGCAAAGAGAATTGCAATATCAGGTAACACCAAGTACCATGGGAAATAATAAACTTGGCTGGGTTCCAGTGTGGGAAATAGCAGGACATTCCTTTCAACTGTGTCATGCTCTTTGTCTACCTCGACCGACCCTCCTTTCCCCATGACTTAGCTGCCTCCAACGCCTCGCTTGCACTGTGGCTTGATTGTCCCATCCACTGAAATGTATTCTGTCTTCTGCCTCCATCTTGCCAGTGTAAAACTGGCGACTCCCTCTTCTTTCTTCCAAGTGCCTGTTCTTGATATCTCATTCTGCATGGATATCACATTTTAAAGTTCACACTCCCATCCTCCTTACGTAGAGTAATTTGATGGCTTCTGCGTGTCCTTTTCTGCCTGTGTTGATCAAAAGGACTTTTTTCTGAAGATATTCAGGCAGGGAGCCGCTTCCTTAGAGAGAGCCTTGCTGAACTGTTTTCTACTTTCATTTCTTCTTAAAGAAAAGGAAGTTCTTTCCTGTGTTGTCTCAAGGCAGAGCTGTACATTTGGTGTTTTGGAAAACCAACTTGAGAGCCACTGTCTATGTCCCTCATTTTAGGGTACGTTCTCCCTGAGAGTGTTGTCTATTTCCAGTGTCTCAGTGGAGCCCATGTTACCATCACCAGGTGGGGAGATATCAGATGCACGTTCATATATAACCCATGCACATAAACATGTTAAGCATGTGGCCATGACATCTAAACACAGGGACTTATCTATATGCACAGACACTCCTCCACTTAGACAAACAGGATGCATTTTGACCACAGCAGGCAAACATAGATGCTTCTCCCAGCACAGCTCTCTCTTCGCTCAGTGTCTGACCTGTGCACTGTGGTTCGGTCTGACCCTGGCTGCCTGTGTTTCCACTGGTTAAGCCTCCCTAACAGTCTGAGGTGCCGGGAGACCAGCTGGGGTTTCTAGAAGACTGGAGGCTGAGGCTCTGTGGCCTTATGTGGTGCTGCTACATGGAACAAGATGAAGCCGAATTTCTGTTGTTCTGGGGAGGACGCACATGTTCCACCACACGCCGGAACGCTTGAGCTTTTGAGCTAGACCACAGAGTGCTGTGGGCAGATCTATCTGCCTCTGATCTCGCTCACCTCTGGAAACCTTGACTTTCAAGCTGCTTTGAGCCTCTCTAAAAGAAAGTGGTCAGAGTTGAACTCTGCTCAAGGATGGCTAGCTGCCCTGCAAGTCCGTGGTCTGAAAAGGTGGCTGAGAAAGAAATGATGGCCAAGAGGTGTCTTTATGTATCTTCTCTTGGAAGAGGATGGTTGCAGGTAGGATAGAAGAGTCAAGTGAGGAGGCCTAGCAAACTTAGCAGTCAGACGGGATTCAAACTACATATCAGATTAACTTCTGTTGAATTTTTTTCTTCATATGATCTTCTTAATGTACCAAGTCAAAGTATTTACTTTGTTTAAACAATTAAATGATTATGAGTTTTTTTTTTAAAAAAAAAAATAGGTTTTATCTGTGATCCTAGTTGTCCTAGAACTTGCTATGTAGACCAGGCTGGTCTCGAGCTCACAGAGATCCTCCTGCCTCTACTTTCCACATGTGGGATTAAAGACATGTACCACCACACCCAGTAAGATTAGGGCTATAACATCAGACACGGAGGAAATCCAGATAATCATCAGGTCATACTGTGATCTTTTAAAAACACCATTTCACATGTGACCTCCTCCATGAATATTTTCCTTAGCTCCCAACTTTGTCCATTCATCCAGCATCCTGTTTCAGGATGCTCTTTTCTCTTTAAACCAATAATAGCTTATTGGTTTCTTAGAGTGTTTTTTCACAATTAGTCATAATAATAGTTACTGGCACATGGGTACTTCCCAGGTTTAATGCTTTGGAGGGCCAGAACACAAGGGTTTGGCTCTCTGCCTCCTGCAGTGTTTGATGTAGAGTCTATCATTGATGGTCAATGATAGAGCCCTGGGACTCATCACCTGGCCACCTGCTTGTCTCCTCAATGGACTTGTGTCCTATGGTTGTCACATGCTGTCATAGGAAAGTCAGACAGTTCTAGTCACACTTCAAACCTGAGGGGGTTTCACGGAGCATACAGTATGAAACAAGCTTCAGAAACATGCGATGTCTTGTCTGCCCATCTTCATAACTATTTTATGATCAAGGAGCTTCCGGTAAGACTCCAGTAATAGTTTTCTGCCTAAATTCCTTAAGGATAGGATATTTTGCATTCTATTGTATTTCCTCAGTGGTACATGATGCTCAGAAGAAGTAAGTGAGACAACTAGGTGATCAACCTGGCTTTGCAGAGGCTCATCTATCTGTGATTTGTACCACTCGCCCTCAGCCGTGGTTGGAGAGGATGGACTAATAGTTAGCACAGATCACCCAGAAAATGGGACACAGCATAAAAGTATGTACTCCTAATAAGTCAGAAAGGCTCAGTACCGTGCTGTTGTTGAGTCTTCCCTGCTTGTGGGTGGGTGAACCCTGGAGGGAGGCAGTCATGAGGCAAGAAGGGCTTTCAGACCTGGATTTTTCTCATAAATGGAGGAAACTTAGGTTCCAGTGATCCTGAAAATATATCTGGTGATGAGCTGCAATTTCAGGCATTTTGAAATGCCTCTAAATTAAAAGATGTATTCTAGGGACCCAGAAAGCCTTGTGGGAGCCAAGCAAGCAAAACCTCATCAAGAGCAGTTTCATATTCCCCCATTAGAACTCAGTGGAATGTTAGGTGGGTGTAGGACGAGGTGTCAGCTGAGATGAACCTTCTCCTCCTGGGGAGCTCTGCTTTTCAATGAGGTCCACTGGTTAGGACCAAGTACCCCCATTTGGGTGGGACCAACTTTCCGATGAACTTACCAGAGATCCTGTCTGCCACCCCAGAAACTGTCACCCTCGCCCTTTCACTGAAATCTGTTCAAGTATCCCCAGTGTCTTTGTTGTGGGTGTGTATTGAATCTCTCATTCGAAAATCACAGGAACCCAGCACAAATTGGGTTATGCTAAAAAACTATATATATATATATATATGTATATATATATATATACATATATATATATATATATATATATATGACTTTCACAATTTATAGAATTGAGGACTTCTCAAATCAGAATCTGATACCCCAAGGAGATTCATGAGTCTCTCTGTCCATTTCTCTACAATCTTTAGATTCCCCCATATATGTGGTTAAAAGAAGCAGCCCAAGTCTCTACATCTACATTATCAACAATTCCAGTAGCAAAGATCTTGTTTTATATGCTACCCCCACTCTAGGTACCAAAATAGCTCCATAATGAACCATCTTAGAGTACTTGATGCTATTAGGGTTCTGGACAGTATTGGGACACAAGGGGTCCTGTGCTCAAGGCTGGAGTTGAATGGAGTTCATCTTGGGTCATTAGCAACTAGACCACAAAAATGGGGAGGACAAGTGGTTCTTCAAAGAAAATTGGACTGTTGTTACCAAAGATGGGGTGGTGGTTATAGGACAAATTTATATTGCAATGAACACGTTCAACCACTCAATAAGGACCCAGGTATAGCAGTATAACAGTGTTATCTGTAGAAACATTCATTTCACCTCAGCTGATCTTTAAAAGCCGGGTTCTTAAAGTTGGGTCTTACCTTTTCTCTGCCATATAGAAGCAGGTTTAATAAAAGATGGCCATGTTCCGGTTGCGGGGGAGGGGAGCAAACACCAACAGGACAAACCATTTAGTTCTTTTTCAGGCCAGAGAAATAAGAAGTATAATCTTTGCTTTGTTGACTAAGAAAAATGTGTAAGCCTCTAAAACCAGTTATCTGAACAGAATTACTTCCTTTATTTTCTAAATGGAAGCAAAACTGCATGTAGTTCAAGGCCCTTCTCCAAGCCAGGCCAGGCTCTTGGAAGTCCTGTGGGCAGAATATGTTACAAGATTGGAGGTTTGAGTTCTCTGAGGATCTTCACGTGGATTTGCCTGAGTAATTAACGCACCTCCACCTCCAAACTCAGCTTTCTCATCTATAGTATTGTTTTGAACTCAACATTTTCTTTCCAGTGTAGTCAGTTTCATTTCTAAATAGTTTTATTTTGTGTTGTTATTGATCCTCAAACACTGTGTTGATCTAAGTTACAAGCCTTCTTGCTTTTTCTATATTCCTAGGCAGGGAAGCCTAGATAGAAGGATTAAGCAAAACGTGAAAGGAGAACATGTCTAGATGACACAGAGAGGTGGGAGTGGGTCTGTGAGTGGCAAACAACCCTTCCTTCATGGTAAGAGGTTTCTCTAGAACACTGTGATCCAGGGAAGACCACACTTGGTTCTGGAGACACTAAACCATCAGTGTCTGCTGACCTTATGAAATGAAACCGTTGTGGTGGTTTGAATGATAATGGCCGCCATAGGCCCACAGATTTGAACACTTGGTCACCAGGAGCTGTGCTAGTTGAAAGGATTAGGAGTTTGTTGGAGAAAGTGTGTCACTGGGGGTGGGCTCTGATGTCTTAAAAGCCCATGATAAGCCCAGTCTACCCCCTTCCCCACCCCTCACCAGGAGATCAGGATGTAGCTAGCTAGCTCTGGCTACTTCTCTAGCACCATGCCTGCTATGCATGCTGCCATGCTCCCTGCCCTGATGCTAATGAACTCAGCCTCCGAAACTGTAAGCGAGTCCTCGGTTAAATGCTCTCCTTATAAGAGTTGCCTTGGTCACAGCATCTTTTCACAGCTAGAACAGTAACCAAGACAAGTGCTCACCAAAAATGATCCAACAGCCCTTGAATTCTGGAATTTTGGAGGGCAGGAAGTAAAGAAGGAGAGATCTGTACATAGACCTAATAAGTTTAATGTTTTATATTTTTCCTATTTGCACGGAGACATTTCACTGTTAGGGTCAATACAGTACTAGCTGTTACAGTATAGGTACAGATTTTCACCTAGACAATGAGCAGCTGATTTTATGGTTGGGATCTAGAAGCAGGTCCTACATTTAGCGCTGTGATACATTATATTCTCACAGCAAATGAATGAATGAATGAATGAATGAATGAATGAACAAACTCATGACTGAATTCTGTGAACTGGAAAGAATATAATGCAGAAGAGATTTTTTTTTCACAGAGAGGTCATGCCACTTAGCTTCTGCCCCCAAAAGCCTTCTGTCACAGGAAATGCCTGCTGCCACCTCTTTGACTACTTCCTCAGTAACCCACCAACCTGTTGGCTACTCCTGCTTTACTCTGTTGAGGTGGAACCCAAAGAAACATCCAAGAAAGTTACGGGGGAGTGAAACTGGTTCCTTAAGTAGTTTTACTCTCTGCCTCCTGCTCTTCTTCAGCCCTTTCTGTGTGAGTGTTGTTGGTGAGAAGTTTTTGAAGTAGGGCAGGTCACATGCTGTGTGCAAGGAAACAGATAGGGGAGGGCAGAGGAAGAGGAGAGAGAGAGAGGAGGGAGACAGAGACAGACAGACATAGGACACGTGCCGCGCGCGCAGGCACAGAGAGAGAGAGAGAGAGAGAGAGAGAGAGAGGGAGGGAGGGAGGGAGGGAGGGAGAGAGAGAAAGAGAAAGAGAAACAGTTGTAAGAATAAAGAATGTGTAGCACTACGGGGAGCTAATTCAGAGGCAATGAAAGCCCCAGTACTGCTGTTCCTTCTGCTGAATCCCCATGGGTGATAAGTGTCAAAGGAGTGACAGGGGCTCCAGAGCCAAGTTCACCTCATCGTTATGATCAAATACTCATGTGTGAGAAATTCAAGGGCAAAGGAGGAAATGTGTTGTTGGATTGGTGGTTTTCAAAAGTTTCTTATCTTTGATGAAGCAGCTGACTCATCCTGCTGGCTCTCATCTTGGAAATAAATTCAGGCGGCTCAGGGTATGTTACAAAAGATTCCATCCGGGAAAGGTGGAGCAGACGTAGGTAGAGAGTTGTAAACATTTTCCTCTGTAGCAACAATGCAGGTGGATTTCTGATGCTGGCAATGCAAGTCCAGCAGGCTGACCTCCACACAGCCACAGAAGGGAGGACCTCTGAGGCCGGCCGTGTCAAGGCATGTCTTAGGATGTTGCATCAGCAAACCTCAGGCAGTAGGTGGTAGAGACTCGGTACACAGAGGAGACTCTAGGGCAAAAGACCAGCATTTGGAAGACTGAAGAAGTAGGAAGGGCCCTGATTCAGAGCAAAGCACAGGTGAGCAGGGCTCCAGAGAAACGGGGGGCAGAATTCTGTTCCTGCAAAGCAGTGTTGTGGGCACCAAAGCCTTCCACTTGCAGTCTGTCTTGTGTTCTGTTTTTTGTTTGTTTGTTTGTTTTTGTTTTGTTCTGTTTTGTTTTGTTTTTTTTGTCAATTTGACACAAGCTGGGGTCATAGGAGAAGAAGGAACCTCAGTCCTCAGTTGGGAAAATGCGTGCATCAGATTGGTCTGTAGGACATTTTCTTGATTAGGGAGTGATGCAGCAGGGCTCAGCCATCCCTGTGCAGGTGGTCATAGGTTGCATGAGATATCAGTCTGAGCAGGCCAAGGCACAAGCCAGTAAGCAGCAACTCCTCCAAAGTCTCCATCCACCTCGAGTGCCTAATTCCAGCTTCCTGCCCTGAACTCCTTCTCTGGCTTCCCCTCTTGGATGAACGCTCAATGGTAAGGTGTAACAAACCCTGTCCTCCCCACATTGCTTTCCACAGTGTGCATGTGGAGGTCAGAGGACAGCTTGAGGGAGCTGGTTCTCTCCTTTTACCATGTGCCTCCCAGGGACTTAATTTAGACCTTCAGGCTTGGCATTACGGACCTCCACCTCCACCTCCACCTCCACCTCCACCTCCAGTCTGGGTTTGAGTCAAGACACTGCCATTTGATAGCTGCCTACAATAACTTTGTAAAAGCTCCTGCATCTTTTGCAACCTGCCCCCTCTTCTGCCAAGCAGGGCATTTGCAGTATATGCCACACTGGTTTATGCTGAGAAATGTGATAGTCCATTCAGAGGATGCAACTCAGTATCCCACTCACAAGAACCCTGTAACCATGCCTGGAGACATCAATGGATACTGGTAAGTATGTGAGGATGAAGGATAGACATTGAAGGCAATATTCTTCTAGGTTCCTTTTTCTCGGACTAGGAGTTTGATTGGTTCCCAGGCATGGGATGGCCCGAGCCTACAGTAGGACCACATCATCCAGCTGTCGGTTGTCCCAGTGATTAATTCAGGTGGGTCAGAGTGTGTTTTAAAAGGCTCTGATAAGAAGGATAGACTAGATGTGTGTGGTTGGCTGCAAGCTCACCTTTGTAGTGACAATCTAGGTGGATTTCCAATGCTGGCAGTGACGTACAGCAAGCTGGCCTCCACAGCACCTGTAGGAGACAGCATGGAGGTTCCTGGGGACAGTGACAGAATGTGCAGGAAAGTTCCGAAAAAAGAGAGTATGCAGCCTATGGGTCACATCTTGGGGGGGGGGTGGTTATGCCATCCCTTTATTTTGTTGAGGCCTGATGCTTCTAGATGGTTAACTTGGGGTTGGCAAGGGTATAACAGACAGGAGGAGGCTAGGAAGGGATTTTGTGGTTTTCCTGTGGGATTTGCTTTCCTTGCACTTTGGGTGTGGTGGACATTAAATCTCTGTAGGACTGACATGGAGTAGCAGCATCTTTCAGACTCCAGCTTCACTGCTGTGACTTCTGCTGTGGGTTAGAGAAACCTGGGGATCTAATCACACCCTGTAAGCATCTATATGGGGAAGGAGACAGGAATGCCCACTCGCTGTTCCACCATGTTCTCTCCAATCGCCTTCCAGTCTCCAGTTTTCACCTTCTCTTTCCTCAGTGACTCATTTCTTTTCCTTCTTATACCTCTTTTCCTTCCATCCACCCCATCTTCTACTCACCCTTTACTCAACCTCAACCTGGAACCATAGTCTTTGGAGAGACAGGAGGGATCTCAGAGACCTTTGCTATAGGTCTGTTCCCTGAACTTTGGCAAACCATAGCTTATCTGGCAGTTAGAATGTCTGGGACAGTGACTGCTCAGGGCAGCTTATTCTCCGCGTGGCATTCCTTGGTGATTATAATAGTGGGACCCAGGGTCAGAAGCTGTATTTCTTCCAGCCCTCTAGTAGCTCAGTCTAACAGAACTAACTGCACTTGCAGTCTGGCCCCAGCTCTACCCATAGAGTCAGAACAGGAAAGCAGTGACCTCAACCAAAGGCTGAGAAGTGATATTAGCAAGATCTTGTTGAGGATTTCCTATGAACCAGCCTCTAAGAGATGGCAGATTCTAAACTTCACACCTTGAAACATCCCCCAAAAAGAGGCTTGAGTTTAGAAAACAGACTTCTAGTTACTTGGTGTAGAGATTGTTGAGCCTCTGAATTGGAATATGCTGGAGGAGGTGGGTCCAGTGGGGGTGGAGCTTTCAGAGCCTTGTCCCACCTTTTGTCGTCTGGGTTTTTCTGACTGTATTGTAATGTGACCAACCGCTGCTATGCCATCCCCACCAGGATGGACTATATCTAACTGTAAGCCAAAGCTAAACAAAACCGAAAGCCTTCTTCCCTGAAGTGACGCCTGGTCGAGTATTTGGTAACAGTAAGGAAAGTAAGCCACCTTTGGGGAACTTTGGTTTGAAGGGCATCCTGTGAGGGTGTGAGAATCTGAAGGTGAGCGGAGACAGGTGTGAGGAGATGAAGTTAATGGGTGTGATGAGGTCTGCTGGACAGACTTGAATTCACATCCAGGTTCAACTGCTTCATGAGTTCTTTAACCTCTCCGAATCATTTGCAAAATGGAAATAAAGAATACTTATCTAAGACAACCCCTTGAAAGTCAAATAAAGTTGGTGTGTATTGTTCCTAGAACTCTGCCTGGTGTGCGGTAGACAATGAATACATCTGTCTTTCGACTCTTCCTCTCAATCTACCTCAAGAGAACATTGAGTTCATGTTTGATGATGAAAACCACGAATGTTCAGAAGTCGATAGGGTGAGGAGAACCGTAGGAACACGTGCTACCGTGAGTGTCTTGGAGTGCTGCAGCTATGGCCTCTGTCCTGTGCTTACATCCTCCACGATGCCTCCAGTATACTACATGCTGAACACACATGAGAATGGGCTGAAACAGAGACCAACTGTTGTGTGTTTTCATTTGCAGACATCTCTGATTTAGTGGGAAGGCACCAGGAAACAGGCCATGTTTTCTTCCTGATTCTTTCTGCCTGTGGGACATTGGAATCTTAGGGAATCCTCTTAAGTCTCTGAAGCTCAGTGTCCATCTTTGTGAAATAAAGAGCTAGGTGAGAAGAAGGGGCCTCAGAACCCACTGGCTGTGGCAATCTGACCTTGGACTTCTGGCCTTCTAAACTGGAAGAAAATGTTTCTGTTGCTTATGCTCCCCAAGTCTCTGTTATGTCTAAAGCAACAGCAGTGAAGATCATTTTCAAATTGGGCTCTGGGGAGGCTTATAAAATAGCCACTACAAGAGGCTCTAATTTCCCTCTTCTTTCAATGTCCCTGACACACAGTAAGTAAATCTATGACAAACAGATTAAGTGTGTACTCAATCATGATTTCTCATGAGATTCCCCTAAGGTTGGGACGCTCTCAAAGCATCCAGCTGCATGCCCTCCCCAGTGTCTGCAAAGCACTCAGAGGGAACAGTGGGTGACAAAAGCAACGACCTTGACATTTAAGTCAGCCTTTGGTGAGTCTGCTTTCCCACAAACCCACCGTGACATGTGTTTTTGTAATGAAGTTCAAACATCAAAAATAGTCCCATAAAAGATCCCTCAAGATAGTTAAGTGTGGTGGTGCAGTTATACCGTCCCGGCACTTAGGGTGTGGATGTAGTAGGGAGACTGGAGTTCAGAGTTATTGTTGGCTACATATGTAGTGAGTTTGAGGCCAGCCTGGGCTACGTGAGGCACTGTCTCAAAACTAGGTGCCCACCAGACCCCCACGTTTCCAGTCTTAATAGATATTTGTGAGGTGTGCCCCACCCCTGTCTCGTTTCCTTACTACCCTATAGGCTCTAGACTCTTCGCCTTAGGCACTTGAATATTTTTATGGTCGTTCTCACATTAGATCCTCTCTGGGCTGTAATTTCAGCTAAGATGTCAACTTGTGACTAGAGAGCCTAGATACTTCAAGGCCTTGGAAGTAAAGACGTTCAAATAAGTGTAGAGTTCAAATTTTACCTAAGATCAACGGGACGTCACTGATGTGCTATTTGAAATGGCACAGGGACAAGATCACATTCAAATTTTCAGAAGTGGCAACTTCAAGAATAGCATGATCCACCTTCAGGGAAGAAAGGGAGATGCAATGTCATCAGGCTCCAAGAGTAAAGCCACCTGCTGACTGACTCCTAACACCTATGGTGTTCTTGGTTCCTGGAACACAGAGTGTTCCTGGCTGAGCTGGCAAAAGAATCTCAGTTCTTAACAAGGGATCCTGTTCCTGACCCAGGACTCTCTTGCTTTCATCCATCAGCCAGAATCTACTTATGAATTCATTGATTATGAATATGAATATGGTTATGATTATGAATAAGTAGACACAAAGCACAACATACCATTTGTTAATGTTCAGTGCCATCTCCATCCTTCTACCCCCACCCCCATACCTTGCCTCCAGGAATTTAAGCCTAGAGATTATAATGATTATTCCTATTCTCCATTACAGGTAGGATCCCCTAATTAGAGTCCACTGACAAATGACAACTGAGTGAGGGGGGAAGATGGGAAGGAGAAGCACGTGCTCTTCACGGTAGCTCCTGGAGGACCAGTGAATATAGCAGAGGCCAAAGGGTGCTTCCTGTGGTCTTGGTGACTGCCTAACCACCACCAATCTCTGTGCTGTTAGGAACTGGAATTTTTGGTTTAAAAAGACCTCCGTCCCTTAAAGGTTTTAAAAATTGACCTTAATAACTTAAAAAAACCCAGCCTTTCAGTATATTAAGTCTTTCATTGTTCCTCATCCATAGAGTAACTTCCATTTTCCTGATCAGCCCTGACTGATATCCACAGGCTGCAGAAGGAAAGCAAATAGTTTTCAGATCATAATACTGTTGCATGTGGTATAAAGGCTGAAGCATAGGGTCCACCTATTGCTACTGTCATCACAGGCTGTTGACAGCCCCCTTGGGTCTGGTGTAAGAAGAAACAAGTTACCCTTGATAGCTTTTCCTTTCACGTTAAAAAAAGACCTATCAAACTTCTTCCTCTTGAAGACTAAACCTATCGAATTTAAGGTACAAGCAAGGGCTAGACATTTATCTATTAAGTTGAATAAACAGTACTCTTTCTCTAGTAAATTTTCTTAAACCAATTGGATCACAAATGAGGGGAATAAAGAGGGTTCCACACATCAAACAGTAACAGAAAGATTGCATATCACTGAGAAATGATACACTTGACATGAATAAATCCTGTTATCATCACCAGGATTATCTTGTTTCTCTCTCTCATCTACAAAGAAAATATGCTAATGTCCGTAGGATCCCCACACATACTTTCAATACTGAGTACAGCACTTCTCTCGGGTTATTTCAATTACAATTACTAGTCTGCAGGATATTTTTAAAAATAGGTCAGTTTTCTCTGCTAACATGTGGAAGATTAAATACACAAATAGTTGTTAATTTAAAAAAATCAGAGCATAAGGAGATTTTTGCCTAACTAGGTGTCAATAAATTTAAGACATAATGCAAAGTTGGTAGGCATGGTGGTGAACCTCTGTAATTCCATAATTTAAGGAAAGGACATGGGGGTTGTTAGTAGGAGGCCAGGCTGGGTTTGTACTGAGTTGGAAATCAGCTTGTCTCAAAAAAAAAAAGTATCTACAATGCTGTGACTATGAGGACTGTATAATTTTCTTATGAGGATAGTAGGATAGATCAAACAAAACTAATAGCTGTTAAGATGAATCAGTCATCAGTGGGAACTATGATTCAGCAGAAGAGAAAGTGCTTTGAATTGAGGGAACTGGTTCACACATAGTACAATGTTTGCATTTTTAAACTTTTATTATTTTTAATTGTGTGTATGCATGTATTTTTACATCTCATGTGTGGGTGTGTGCACATGAGTGCAGGGACCTGTGGAGGCCAGAAGAGGGTGCTGGATCCTGCAAGTAGTTGTAGGGTACCTGACATACATGCTGGGAAGTGCTCTTAACTGCAGAAGCATCTTTCCAGCCCCTGCTTTGAATTTTAAACATCTCCTCAGGGCTCATGTACTGGAGGTTTGGTCTTCAGTGCAAAGGGACCTCTAGGGGCTCAGTAATGTGATCATTACAATTCTGATATCATGAACTGAATAACTGTGGGAAGGAAAACTGTAATAAATGCAAATCCTGTGCTGGTTGACCACCATTAGACAATCAGCTTTGCTCTACAATAAGCTCCCTGCCATGGTGTTCACTCATGCCTCCCATGCACTGACATGACTCCCATTGCCGAAAATGAACCCTCTGAAGTCACGAGCAGCCGCTGCAACCTGGGTTCAGGTCCTGAAATGGGGAAGGGGCGTTGGCATGAAGAAATAAAGTGTCCGACCACCAGATGAATTTCACACAAAATAGCTCCAGCCATCTTTATGTATATGTAAAAAACAAGCATGTTTTTCCATACTAACAAACTAGTTTTCCCCATCCTTCAATGTGAAACTCCAGCAAAACCAAATATATTTTCTCCCAACTTTTACATCAAAACAGCTTTAAACCAAAAACAATACTTAATGTTAACTTGGCCAAATATCCAGCCAGGTACATCCCGTCTTTACAAAAACTATAAAGTGATTGACGTAGGTAGACATTTTCAAGACCAACAATCTCATTCAAAACATATTTACAGAATAGAGGTAATCTGCTTCCGATCCTGTCAGCACTGAATTAGAACAGCTCCAGAGGTATCCCAAACCTGAGAAGCATCACCTTTCAAAGAATTTTAGGGGAAGATGTTTGAGAAAAGAATGGGTTTTCCAGGAATGATCACATCTGTCCAAAGCATTATTGACAAAAAATGATGCTAAAACCACCAAGAGAATCATCAATCATTATAAGAGGGAAGAGCGCGTGTAGGCTGTGTGCTTCCAGCAGTATTCTGCACTGTCCCCAAAGTCCGCTGATCCTTGCCAAGGGAGACTGTCCCTGTGGGCTTTTGCCTCATCTGGAGACCCATTAGATAAACACTCATACTGTCTGAACCCAGGTCACGCAACTCTCAATCATGAGTGAAATCAATCTTTCTGTCTTCGAAATAGATTTCGCTCAGTTCTTTTTGTTACACACACAGACAAAACTATGGAGACTCCTGACTCAGAAGCAAAAAAGTGAGGTTGGGGTGTATTAAAACCCAAGTGTGCATCTGCATGGCTATGGGAGAAGACATTGCCAGTGTCTGAAAACAGTCATAGGTTGACATCTAAAGTATACATGAAGTATAAAAAGATCCTGCAAATCAGTAGGGAGGATACAAACAACTTTTAAATGGCAAACAGAATATACATATAAGGAAAATAGATTGCCCAACAAATGTATAACTGATGTTCACATTCATAAGAAAGCAGAAAGGAGGCAATTATTAGACCATGAGATTCCTTCATAGGCACAATGCTTAGCAAAAATCAGAAAGGTGGATACTACAAAGCAGGGAGCAAAGCAGAGGCTGGGGTGATCCTTTTGTACCTGCTAGTGGTGTCAAGGGACTGAACTGCTAAGTGAGCATCTTGGAAGTACTTAGAGAAGTTGAACTACTAGGTTCATGCACATAAATAAACTCAAACTTGGAGGGTACTGTGGTCTTTGCTCACATTTGCGATCTTCCTGTCTACTTGACAGATTGCCTTGGAGGGCTTCTCTAGGGTAGTTATGTTAATCAGCAGGTTCTCTGCATCCCCCTCTGCTGAGTCATCCCCAGAGCTCTGGCCTGCAGTCTACTGAGTCAGCTCTCCTGCTGATTCCCTGGTATCATAAGAGTAGGTGATGGAGAGAACTCATCTTGAGGTTCCAGCACCCACATGGTGGCTCCTCATTAGTTTCTCCTTCATCAGCCGCAGTGCTAAGATCTACTTTGAATAATCATTTCTTTTCTTTAGTAATATATTGGTACCAATACAATGGGTTCCCGTGACTGTTCAATAGGGGTATTTCTTCTTTCTTCATCTTGCCAGGGTGTAATGCTGGATAACACTACCAAACTCCAAAGCAGTTTCCAGAAGTTTCTCTCTTGTCTCTTTCAGCTAGGTACTCCTCTCCCTGAGATTGGAGGGTGGTATGGTAGGAATGGGCTTCTGATTCCTCTTTCAAAAAATAAATGAATCAAAAGAAGGGCAAAGAGAGACATGGAAGGACAGAATGATTATTGAAGAACGTTGGGAGTCTGAGGTAGGAAAGCAAGGAGAGACCAACTAGGGCCAAGAGTCATGGGAATAGTGAATGAGGTGAAAAAAAAAAAAAAGGAAGGGAGAAAAAACACATCTGGATAATCAGAAGTGTGAATTGCCAGCAGAGTGACCTCATGAGGAAGAGGTTGGATTGGCAGCTGGGGTGAGCAGAATGATAGCAACAGGAAAATGACACTTATGAGTAGGGTTAGCATAGGTGAGAGATGGAAGAATGATTATCTCAGAAGTCCCAGAACATGAGATAAAAATTAAGAATATTTAAAAAGTAGAGCTTCCCCCAAAAGGCAGAATATTGAACTTTATTGGGATTTATATGGCTTATATGGGAAGATGAAGGGAACTAGAGCTGAGTTCTTAGAGGTTATTAGACATAAATGCTGTGGTGTGTGTGTGTGTGTGTGTGTGTGTGTGTGTGTGTGTGGCCAGAGAGTGAAGTCAATCCAGACAGAGTGGGCACTTTTAGAAAGGCATAAGACATATATTTGATTTTGCTGTAGATGTTGAGTAAAGTTTTAGTATGTTCTATGTGTTGCCATAAAAAGTATTTGTGGCTTATCCCAAACTCGTCTGAGTTGGGCACCTCAAGTTTCATCTGGTGACCATAACAGGGATTGCAACAACAAATGTTTACAGAGATGTGGAAAGCCATTTCCCAGGGGAAGTGGGATAGGAGGCACAGTGGGGCCAGGGTAGCCTGGAACACCTGCGACACATTCCTGATGGGAGTTGATTGATGTTCAGAGAAGGCCAGGGATGTCCAATGTTTTACTATTTTCAATGAGAACAGACGTGTGTATTCTTAATGTGTGTGATCCCAATTTTGAGAGTGGGCAGCTAATGGAAGAAAAAGCACTGCTGATAGTAAAGCAGTCCTGGGCTACCACAAGACATATAGACCCATAGTTCGCAACCTCTGATCTAATCTGTGGGATGAGGGGGGCAGGTTTTACCCTTTCAGCTATGAATGATGGCGAGCTGCAAGGCTATGATAAGTAATAGTCAGTTGAGGGAAGGGACAGCAACAGGGGATTAAATTCCCCATGCAAAAGCTAAGATGTGGAGATAGCTTCTCTGGTCAAACTCCACAGTCTTCTCCCAGACCATCTGCACCAAAACGCCACACTGGACATTTCCTTGCAGCTGGGGACCAACTAATGGCCTCAAGGTGAATCCGGTGCTGGCTGAATGGGACCTCAGGCAGGCCCTTCTCAGCACAAAAAACGCCAATTGGAATTTCGAAGGCTTTCGTCAGAAATTGGTGGGCGGAAACTTCCTGGGGTTGCTGAGAGCCTTTTGAGGCTTCTCAGCCTCCGATGCAAAGTGAGTGGGTGTCTCACAGAGAAGTAAAGAGAGAAAGAGGTGTTTCCCTTGACAGTGGAAACTTTATAAAGAGAACTCACCCGACTTCTCTGGAACAGTCAGCGTCAGGAGCCCTGTTCTCCACACTTCGAGAGTCTCCGCAAGACTGAGAGAAGAAAATCCTTTCCCGGGGCTGGGTGCCATGCAACAGCCCTTGGATTATCAATGTCCCCAAATTTATTGGGTGGACAACAGTGCCACCTCTGCTTGGGCTCCTCCAGGGTCAGTTTTTCCCTGTCCATCTTCTGTGCCTGAAAAGCCGGACGAGAGGAGACCACCACCACCTCCATCACCGCTACCACCTCCATCACAACCACCACCACCACCACCCCTGCCGCCACCGCCCCCTCTAAAGAAGACGAAGGACCACAACATAGACCTATGGCTGCCGGTGGTGTTTCTGATGGTGCTGGTGGCTTTGGTTGGATTGGGGTTAGGAATGTATCAGCTCTTCCATCTGCAGAAGGAGCTGGCAGAACTCCGTGAGGTAAGCCTGGAACGGGTATTAAAGGCTCCCAAGTCCCTGGGTGCAACACGACTTTGCTGTATGTGGGTCACTGCGTTGCTTGCAATGATTTGGGTGTATGTTTGCTTGTTTGTTTGTTTTAATGGTAAAGATCATTTTAATCCCCTCCTTTTAGGAAAGGGTTGTTATATTATTTCTATTCCATAGTTGGAGAAACAGGCTCATTCTCCAAAGATATGTGGGTCGCGACCCCTCAGGATGGTTGAATGACTTTTGCATGGGTTGCACATCAGGTATCCCGGATATCGGATATTTACATTGTGGTTCATAACAGTAGCAAAATTACAGTTCTGAAGTAACAATTAAAATAATTTTATGTTTGGGGACCACCACAACATGAGGAACTATATTAAAGGTTTGAACCATTAGGAAGGTTGAAAACCACTGGTCAAAGGGAATATTTTCCATCTTTTAGAGAATCCGAGGCAAATAGTTAATTCTTTCTCAGCTGTCAAGAGGATGTTGAGCTTTTTACAGCTTCACATTTAGCGATTCAAGGGTAAAAATAAAATCAATTTTGAATTTTTCTTCAAAGTGTAGACTAAATCTGTTTGGAAAGACTTGCAAGTCTTAGTACTGCTCCAAACACCATTGTGTGGCTCAAGTCTAAGTTAAGCCAAGATCCAAAGTATCTGAGTTCTCTTTCTAGGGACTAGTGGGTTTTTTCGGCCTGCTTGGCTTAAATAACTCCATTATTTATTGTATGAATCTTTCTTTTTCACCAGTTCACCAACCAAAGCCTTAAAGTATCATCTTTCGAAAAGCAAACACGTAAGTACTTTTATGTGTGTCTTTCGGGTTCCCCGAAGTGGTCCTCAACACTTAACAAAGTTGGGAGGATGCCTAGGAGTCTGCTCCAGTCTCGGAATTGTGATTCCTAGGCAAAAAATCCTGGGGACATTAGACTCTGTGATCAGCCTGGTTCTGTGAAACACAGGAAATGTTGGATGCCGTTTATTGTCCAATAGTCATGTATCTCAATGAACACCACACATAACTCAAATGAATTGGGGCTTAGCTTTGGAAAGAGACACACATATAGCCCTGGACCTTTTCCCCTGGCTCCTTCCTTGCGCATATTGGTCCCATCTCTCATGATGGTAGCTGTGATTCCTCAGGACAGTAGAGGAGTAGAGGCAGACACAAATGTTTTTGAGGATGTCCTCTCCTCTTATCAAACTAAAAGTAACTACTCAAGAATCAAGCTGTATGTTTTAATTACATACATAAATGTTCTACGATACAACAATTTTAAGAAGTAAACTCATTGATTTCATTAGTGTGCTTCTGAAATCGTAAGAAGCTTGGGGAAGACTTTAGACATTGTTCACAGGACTGTACATCTTTCCCACAGAGGACTTAAGATGTCTTTGATGAGTTTGATGATAAAGCACCCCTCACCACCACCACACACAGATGTACTAGATCCAGGCTAAGGGGAAGATGACAGGTTTGAACATAAAATCTCAGAGCATGGTTCTGGAGAGTTCAGAATCTGCATTGTTTGCCTAGGAGTCAAGTTAATGAAGCTTTAAATTTGAATTGGAAAAGAGCTTATAGAGAAAGTGGTCTATTTTCCATTTTCAAAGAGATACAAAATACTAGATCAGTTAGGTGCAATGCCCAAGCCTCTTGGTATGAAACCGGTTCTAGGAGAACAGTCTTCCCCCATGCCTCATTATCTATAGGGCTTTCTGAGTCATAGAGAAACTCCTACCTCTCAATAATGGCCCTGAAATGATAAAAAAATAAGCAGTTACCTTTGTAAAGGCAATAGAGAAGCTTTATCCTAATAACTTTGAAGAAAGCTGAAGGGCAAGAGATAACGGTGGCCATGCATTAAGGAGAACTGGCTTCATATTCAGAAAATGATCATTCAGCTCTTGCCTGAGAATACAAGCTCTTGCAGGGGCCACGCTGGTGTGCTCTGGCTTTTAGCTCCACATTCAAGTCTCTAAGGACTAAAAAGCCCAGACTACGCAGGCACAGCGGAAATAACTTGTTAGAAAATGAAACCTCTCAGGATTTCTAAAGTGAAATCACTTTGAAAAGTAGCGGAATGCGGCTGTGCACCGGTGTCAATCACTCCCTGTCACCCACTCCATGGAGTCATTTTAGTGAGCAAAGGTCAAATGGACAGATGAGTCAGGTCTACCTACTCCAGTAGTTATCTTCTTTATATCATTGTAGATGGCCAGTGATAAACTGTCACAAGGAAGTCAGAAGAGTAACTTTACTACTAAGAGGAGCTGATTTAAAGAAAGGGATATTTATTTCTTCCATCAATTTCACAAAAACAAGGAAACAAAGATTTTCAAATAAATGAGAGAACAAAAGGCCATGTCTGGTACAATTTTCATCCAGCATCCTGAAGAACACTAGGAAAGTTCATTCCAAGGGTTTGAATTGTTGGTTTGTTTTGCAATCTTAAAAGATTTTTCTTAGGAAAATAGTTGGAGGTATAGATAAAAATTTATCTCTTTAGTGAAGTGTTCATCTCTTCCTTCTTTTCTCTCTCTCTCTCTCTCTCTCTCTCTCTCTCTCTCTCTTTTGAAGGTATGTACCACTACCACTTTTGTTCTATGTACGTTGGTGTTTTGCAAGCATGTCTGTATGAGGATGCCAAATCCCCTGGAACTGGAGTTAAAGACAGTTGTGAGCTGCCATGTGGTTGCTGGGATTAGAACTCAATACCTCTAGAGGAGCAGTTAGTTCTCTTAACCTCTGAGTCATTTCTCCAGCCCTATTTATCAGTTTCTTATAAAACAACAATTTGATAGAAACCTAGTTCTCAGAATGGGGAGATGTGTTGAATACATTGTGGCACATTAATAGAAGATCATGCTGAATAACACTAAAACATCTAGTAGGACCAGCTAGTAGGACTTTTAATGCTATGAATATTGTGCACTTTGTATTGTTAGGTAAACAGACATTATCAAAGGTAGTTTTTAGTTCAGTACTCACTATGAAGTACATATGCATGTTTTTAACTCCGAAGAATCACAAAACAATATAGTAAGTGATTTTTCTAGGAGATACTATAGCTATTATAGATTTTTTTCTTCCATTTAAAATGCTTTTCAGACATTTATTTATTTTATTGTGTGTTTGCATACACATGTGCATATGTATGTGCCACAGCTTGTGTGGAGGTCAGAGAACAATGGATAGGGATTGGTTCTCTCTTTTCACCTGTGGGTTCCAGGGATCAAACTCGGTCCTCAGGCTTGGAAGCAAGTGCCTCAGCCATCTAGCCAGTCCTATTTCTTTTTATGCTGCTACCTTTCCCATGGTTATGTAATTGTTATTTTATTTATATACAAGGATTTTAGAGAAACGCCTATGACTGAGTCTTAGTTGGTATTTGAGAATGAGAAAGAGAAAGATGGATGTCTGTTCTCATGGATCTTATAGCGCAGTGGAGAAGATGAGCAAAAACAAGCCAACAGTACAATTTCCAACAGAATTAAGGGGGATCCAAAGCCCCTTATAAGGCTGTCTATGCTGATGCATGAGGAATCTAGAAGAAACCTCTTAAGGAGAAGAGTTGCATGTATGGGTCATGGAGCAGAGAGAACATTCCACATTGCACATGCAAAGAGCCTGGGGCAGGAAAGAATCTTTTTTTTATTTCTAGACATTTCTAGGGCCTATCCAGCAGATAATTATAGGAGTGTATTTTATGAGAGTAACATTATACTAGACTCTATGAGAAATATAAAGATAAGCAACATGTGGTTCTTTGCTCCATTTCCTGTTAGTGCATGGCAGAATGCCAGGTCATCTGCTCGGGTGGTATGTGGTATATATGAGGTCCAGTCTTGCCTATCCTGTTCACTCACATTTCCTTTAAGATCTGTTCTTCTAGGTACCAGAGAGGTCATGATTGTTTAGATAATGTTTTCAGTAGACTAGAATATTTTCATACCCCATGTATATTTTATAGTCTAGTCCCAAACCTGAGGTGGACAAATGCCTTCCTATAAATAGTTTGTGAATGTATTCATTATCTGAATTTATGAAGCCTAGTACTAGATTTCTACCTTAGCTGAAATATTTGAAGTTAGAGAAACAGTGTTTATTTGAAAAGATATGTCAGTTTTCGTGGCTCTGATTTTATTTACTGATGCTATGCTAAACAAGGATAAATGCTCTTGTGACTTTACTGTATAGTAAAATAACATTAGAGAAAGACTTGGTAGCCAGGATCCCAAAGTCCAGCAGTGTTAATACTAGTTTAGATTGTAAATGGTTTATTCCAGAGAGCTACTATTTTCCTGGACAAGAAGGAAATAAAGACATTTTGATAGTTGCCCCAGCAAGGAGGAGCCAGCACTATCAAGAGAGGCAGACAAATGGATCTTAGGCTTCAAAGGTTGAGGGGTCATATTTGAAAAATGGTGTGGAAGGGTTTCCCAGAGGAAGAGCAGTGTAAAATGATCATTAGAGAACTTATGGGAATTTAGCACAGAGATTTCATCTGAAGGGTGTTCCAGACAGAATGAGCAAAAGCCCAGAGGAAGGGAAGAAGGGGGCATAATCAGGTCATAGGATTCATGCTGTGTGTGAGTATCTGATGGGATGGAGTAGGGAGAGTAGGCTGATACCATGTACAGCGGGCATTAGGCTATGGTGACAAGATGGAGTAAAATTGTGGACAGCCTCTTGATCCACACGGAAGTCTTAATATAATCAGTTTGGGAATAGATTGTAGAATGGTGGCCAAGAGATGAATCAGTCCTCTTTTTTAGACTCCATCAGTCAGATCGGGGTGTATAGAACCCTGGATTCACAGTCAGCCTGAGGTGTCCCTTGTATCCACCATTATAGTCAATCAGCTTCTAGTATCTTTTGCCAATTATAATTAGGACAATAATCTTAATCTAAAGAGGCCAAGGCAAGTCCTAAATGAAGTAACTGAAATGGCTGCTTTGTGCAGCGCTTTGTGCAGCAAAGTTTGTATTCACTATGTTTTATCATAATATAATTTATGTATATATATATATATATCATTCCCTATCTTGTCTTTTTAAACTATTTTTGAATTATAGACTCCCATGAGTCCCACAGTTTAGATTTTCTTAATAATGAGTATTTCTTCCTATGCTCTGAACATCTTATATTTAAATGGTGGGATTTATAGTTTCAGTCAAGATGATAATTGGCATCTATCACAATAATTTTCATACGCCTTTTATCTCTCTGTCATGCAGAACACCAGAATCTACCCTCTAAAAAACAAGAACCGAGGTGTGTGGCCCACTTAACAGGTTTGTGTCTGGAAGGACTGGGTGGGGACAGAAAGTCTTTGGGAAAATGTCAGCTGCCATTCTGGACATTCTGACCTTTTGTTAAGGAGGGGCCCGCAGTTTTGCCTTGGATGTTTAGCTTGTCAAATCCGGAGACTCTCTGGCTGAAAGTTCCTCTCTGGTTTATTACAGGCAACCCCAGCTCAAAGTCCGTCCTTCTGGAGTGGGAAGACACATACGGAATTGCTCTGATCTCTGGAGTAAAGTATGAGAAAGGTGGCCTTGTGATCAATGACTCTGGGTTGTACTTTGTATATTCCAAAGTATACTTCCGGGGTCAGTCTTGCAACAACCAGCCCCTAAACCACAAGGTCTACATGAGGAACTCTAAGTATCCTGGGGATCTGGTGCTAATGGAGGAGAAGAAGTTGAACTATTGCACTACTGGCCAGATGTGGGCCCACAGCAGCTATCTGGGGGCAGTATTTAATCTTACCAGTGCTGACCATTTATATGTCAACATATCTCAACTCTCTCTGATTAGTTTTGAGGAATCTAAGACCTTTTTTGGCTTATATAAGCTTTAAAAGAAAAAGCACTTTAGGATTATCTGTTATTCCTTGTCATGGGTACTAGGAATATTGTCTTGAATGAGAGTCTTCTTAAGACCAATTGAGGTTAATTGAAACTAACTGAGCCACAAAAACGTCGTGATCACAAGGTTCAATAGGTCAGCTATCCTTCATTTCCCAGAGGTCCATGGAGTGGTCCCTACCACTCCCATCATGAGCCAGATGGAAGGAGAACTGTGGCCAAGGAACATAGAACTTTAGGCTGCCACGTGCTGATACAGAGGCACGGAGAAGGAACTGTCAGATGCTAAATGGCCAAGAGAATTTTAGCCATTGAAGAGGACACTTTTAAACTCACCTTTCAGGGTGGGTCTGCTTACTACCTCAGAAAAGACCATCTTTTAGACACATAGTTGTGATCTGAAAATACAAGGGATGGGAAAGGGGGCCGGGTTTGAATGATAAGCTACAGACTGAAAGAGGCCAATGTCTCATTGGCAGCATCTTTACTTTTAACTGGTGTTTTTCTGAGCCAACCTTTGATGGTAACAGAGAAATAAGAGGGATGTTTGAGGCGCAAATCATTCTTTACACAGCATGTGTACCTCCAGTGCAATGGTGTCTGTGTGTGTTTGTATGTATGAGAGAGCAGACAGTCTCATATAAATAGAATGTGTTCATTACGAAGTACATATCAGAAGCATATGTGTTACATTTGATGGTAGATATTTAAATGTTTCTTGGCAATAAACTCTAATAGTCTTCAAAAATCTTTTATTATCAGCTGCTGATGCTGTTTTCCTTGAATATAGCTAGTATTTATATATTTTGTACATCTTAGTGAAGGAAAGACAAATAAAAATTGTATTGTAGATCATAAAAAATGCAGTGTTTGGAAACCAGTGAGATGCACTTGTTGTTTCTGTTCTCCATGGTTTCTTCATCCACAAGGACCTTGGAGCATTCTGAGAAGAAGTTGTAAAGGTGAGTGGAGTTGTGTGGCAAATTCTCCCATCGTTGTCAGTTTGTTTCTTCCCCCTCTCTCTAGTTACTTTCCTCTGCACCTCACATTACTCTGAGTTTTGTTTACCAACATTATGGCCAATGTTAAGCTGACCCAAATTTCCACATATTTGATGGCAACTCATCTTGTCTGGGGGAAAAGCCATGGCAAAATGGAAAGGATACATGCTTTGTAGTAAAAAGCCTGGAGCTGACCTTTGTTCTTGTTCTTAGCTCTCTTTGCAGTCTGGTAGATCACATGTCCTCTGATGTGCAGAAGAGTTGATGTGTGTGTAATACCAGTGCAGCCTCTTTATAACGTGTATGTTTAATAGAACTTTGTGCAGATTATCCAAAGGGGATTGGAAGAAACAGATGGGAGAAAAAGTTAAAAAGAGAACTGGAACATACCTCAATCCCTAACACTAGATACAAGAAAGATGTTATTAAGTAGCTGACATTTCCAGGAATTAAATAGGGGAGGAAGAAGGGAGATTGCCAAGTCATGAGACGCCAAACTGCCATTCAGAAGAGTCAACAAATGTTCCCTGAAATTTGATGGACAAAACCAAAGCTTTGGGTTGCAAAGTATCAGCATCTCATCTTCAGACTCTTCTGTCTGACATCTGCTTTGGGTGGGTTGGTTCCTTTATGGAGAATGTCTGGGAGGTATTTGGTCTTTAGTTGTAGATTTATTTTTCCAGCTATTATGATGAAATCCCCTTCATCTTTTCCCTTATATTTTGACCTCAATCATCAAAGATGCCTATTCCAAGGGTCATGGGATGTTTTCTGGATATTTTTTGTTCTTTGTCAAAGGGCATTTCTAGACAATCGTGCTACCAATGCCTTTAGAAACCTTAAGCTGTTTTTCTTTAACATTAGGAATGTTAAAACCAAAATGCATTTGAATGTATTCATTGAAAATGGGATCCCCCCATTGTTTCTTAGCGAAAGATGATTAAACACGAAGTTCAACACAGACGTACACAGAAAAGTAGCTTGTAGTTCAACAGTTTGAGGTTTTCTTTTCTAACATCTAACAGCACACAACAACCCTTCTTTTCTTAGCCCCTCAGACTGGTGGCTTTGTGTTCTCTGAAGTAGGTTTTGTCTGACCGCAGCTTAACAGGAAAGAGGTCTCCTGTGGCCATCATCAGAAGGGTGTCTATTCTGAGCCTCTTTCAGAAGAGGGAAATGGAGGGGAACGCCTGGCCCCCTTAAACCAAACTAGATGCTTGCTTTATGGGTTAAGCCTTAGACATGCCCTGGCCTTTATTGAAAGAAGTACAGAGGCCATGTGTTAAATTATATATATTTAAAGGTGCCTGGGTAGAAGTTCTACTTTATGGGCTCTTTTACCTAATGTGATAGGTCACGAGTGATCTAGAAAACGAGAGGCAGAACACATCACTTACGGTGTTTGTACTCAGCAGTGAGCCCAGCTGAGAAGTGATGAAGGCTTTGATAGTGCCAGGGACCTTTAAGATTCACCTGGAAACCCATCAGACTTGGCCATGTAGGTGGTTAAGCAGGCATTTTGTTCCTTGCAGTTAACTTAGAAGGTAGCAGAGTGTCATCTCAATGGTGACCTGCTCACCTCTGCCCCCAGATCCGCCAAACTGTGACACAGTTCTCCATACTCCTGAAAATGCATCTTCAGAATAAGGCAATGCAACTCCCATCCTGTTCCACTCAGAGGTCTCCTCCTCCAGCTGTGGGGTCACCTGTGGCAATGAGCTGTGGGCAGGCCTGCTTTTCGTCCCACCCTGCTCCCACATGGCTATACACCCGAAACAACAACACACAAATTGTATTCCTTTAAACACTGCCTGGCCCATTAGCTCTAGCCTCTCACATCTTGGTTAACCCATTTCTAATAATCTGTGTAGCACCACGAGGTGGTGGCTTACTGGGAAGATTCTAACCCACGTCCATCTTGGCCTGAGCTTCAACGCGTCTGTCCCAGAGAGGAGAGGCATGGCGGCTGTCTAACAACTTCCCTTCTTCCCAGCATTCTGTTCAGTCTACTCCACCCACCTAAGGGCTGGCCTATCAAATGGGCCAAGGCACTTTCTTTATTAACCAATGAGGGTCCTCCATCATTTCCCCTTTTTCTGTTTAAACAAAAAAAGAAGGCTTTAACTTCAGCATAACAAAATTACATAAACAAAACAGTTATCAAGTAAGAATTACGGTTACAATATTTACATCTATTTTATCTTTTATCATAACAAAGGAAAACCATAACTATCTATCTATTCTTCAACTCCATCAAAGACTCCAGAAGGATATAATATTACCTAAGCAAACAAGAAATAAGCAACTTCAAAACTCTAGAAATGACAGAGACAACTCGCTGCGTGGACAGTCACCCAAAGTTCCTCTGTACCGTTGGGGCATCCATCTTCGGCCTTCAGGCCCATAGTTTCCAGCAGACATTTCCATTAAGCAGGATTTTTCAAAGGCAGTTCAGTCAGTATCTGTTGTGTCCTGCAGAATGTCTCGCAGACTCTTTCATGAATCAGGAACCCCAAAGAATCATCTCACCTTTAGGCAAGTTCAGCAGTCCTCTTTCTAAGGGTTCTTTGTGTCCAGTTCATGCATCAGTCCAGGCAAGAGCAGTTTCTTGCCCAAATGGCTATCAAACTCCAAAGGAGCCTCTTCGATGCCCATCTTCCTTTTGAAGTAGATTGGTGCTGCCAGGAGCAGACTTGTCTCATTGTCATGAAAAGCCCTAAGTTATTAAAACATTAAATGTCATATTCTGTATTCTTTGAAAGATATGAAGAATGTCTATCTAAAATATATCTATGCACATCTAGAAAATCTAAATAACATGACTACAGCTTGACTATTATCGATGATTATTCAATTCATTAACAACCTATATTTCCTAATTATACCTTACATTTTTAAATGAACTACACAATCACAATACCTTAATCAAGATCAGAAATACATATACATATAACAAAATTGACCTTAAATTTAAATCACTAAAGCAAAATCCATATCAATGCAAATTATTCATACCTATATCATATCCCCCTTTAAATGTAAAAGAACACTTATAAACAATATTTGGGAATATGGGCACAGTTATTTCTCTCCAAACTGCTTCCTGCTGAATGGGGACGCTGTTAATCAGATCTTTCCTGGTGTAACTTGTGTGCTAGGTTCATCTCAGTCATCAGTTGGGTGAAGTAATTTTCTGAAGGTGTTCACAGCAACCTTTCAGGAGGGCATGGCAGCTGTCTAACTTCCCTTCTTCCCAGCGTTCTGTTCTGTCTACTCCACCCACCTAAGGGCTGGCCTATCAAATGGGCCAAGGCAGTTTCTTTATTAACCAATTAGAGTCCTCCATCAGTCACCCTTTCTTCTAATTCTATAGAAGAACAGACATGAACCTCATGCTCACTTTCTATAGGAGCTCTAATCTTCACATTTTCTAAGACTGTCAAAGGAGATCCCCATTCTCTATAAATGGGTAATGCCCATTGTAGCATGTTTCCTGGCTCCGATGAGTTCTAGCTATGGATGCTCTCCCGGGACACTTGCCACTCCCACAGTAGAGTACTTTATTGCTTTCAAGGCATCCCTACAACAACATGTGTAGACAAAACTTACAGAAGGTTTACAGTAATGCAGGAAGATAGAGTTATGTATGATAACATAGTATAAGCTACATGTAAAATTGAGTATTTGATGTCACCATTTCCAAACTCACAAATACCTCCTCAAGTAGACACTCAAAATTCTGGTATTTAAAGTAAGTATATGACATTCATTTATTCTATAAGTGTTTTTGCTTGTTTTTATTAACTGATTTATTCTTTCACAATTTCATGCATGTATATAATGTAAGCTGATTACTTTCTCCCTATACTCTTCATTAATTCCTTTCAACCTCCCTTACCCCTTACCAGTCCCTTTCTAAAACTTTCAGTTTTGTTTTGTGATTCATTTAGTTTAGCCCAGGCCATCTACATGAACAATTAGAGTTGATCTATTTGAATCTGGTGGGGTGAAAATACAACTGAAGGCAATTACTACCTCTCTCCATGAGCTGATCAGTAGCAAACAGTTTAGCAGTGAAGGACAGGGACATATGAAACACTCCTCTATCTATGTTTGACTTTTGTTGATGGGCCTAGTCTTGTGCAGCCCCAGTGCAAACATATGCAGGTATTGTGAGTCTATGGTTACGATTGCTATGTCTTACCCAGATGATAGCATTCTGCAGCCCTCTCTTGATCTTCTGGCCCTGACACTCTTTATAGCCCTCTTTCATAATAGTCTCTGAGTCTTCTGAGTATGGTATAAATGTCCTGTTTAGAACTGAGCACTTATTCATCACTTGTTCCCAGCACTTCGTATACAATGAGCCTCTTCACTCACCACCATTCACTTAGAGAAGAAGCTTCTCTGATTAAGGATAAGAGTAACATTTGTCTATGGGTATGTTATAAGTACTTATAAGACAGTTTGCTGCTATGAAAATTTTGCTAAACCATAATATCCAACTTCCCCTGCTAAGGTCTGTGATTTTCCCCAAGTAAATTTTTTTCTTTTCTCTTTTCTTTCTTTTTACAAGATTTATAGTACTAGAATGGCTTCCCTCCTATGGAGAAAATCTCAAATCCAGTTGAAGAGTTGTTTGTTACATCTGTAACAAAAGTGCCACTATAATACAAGCAGGTGCTTCTTGCCTGGAAGTTAGCAAGAGTACTTTTTTTAAATGTCTACCATATAGGAGAAAATTTCCTAGAAGATGCAATAATGGAACCTTTTATGGGAGTTATTTTAATGATGAAGTGGAGAAAAAGCAAGAAAAAACAATAAAAATGTATAGCTACATACCTGTTATTCATATACTTAGGAGACCAAGGTAGGGGGATTGCAGTTGTGAAGTTAGTTTGGGTTATATGAGTTCCAGTTCTCAAGGAGAAAGCACACAAATATTTAATGTGATGTGGTGCTAAGTGTTATGAAGAAAATTGGGTAAGGTGGCAGAGTGATAGAAAAATGGTTATTGGAAATAGGGAAAACAAGGCACACATATATCTAGGGCAAAGCACCACAAGCAGAGAAATTGCACGTGCAGAACATTAAGATAGAAAGTTGTTAGGTTTTATCCTAGTGTAATATAGACTCGTATGTTGATCCTTGAAGTGGTGGCTTGGGGATGTAACCTACCTACTAAGAGGTTGCTAGGCTATGAATGCAGAGCCCTCATGAATGGATTTATTTTATTTTATTTTTTGCAGCACTAGACTAATAATCGGTCCACTATGTTTTTTTGTTTTTGTTTTCCTTTTTTAAAAATGTGCTCTTGTCCTTTCACTTCCTGCCAAGTTATGGAGCAGCACAGAGACTGTCATCAAATGCCATCACTATGTCCTGCTCATAGTTATGCCCAACTTGTGCCCATGGACTTCCCAGCCTTTACAACCACGTTCTTCCCCTTATAAACTACTCAGCCTGTGACGCTGTATTGTAGCAATAGAAAACAGAGTTAGAGTAACCCTATAGATAAAGATTGCAGGGTCTTAGAGTTGTTCTTAGTTTTTTCTCTAGCTTCTTCCTAAGAGTTATGTACTCCCCGCTTCCATCTGAACTCCCAGAACGGCCACTCTGACATCAGTAGCAGCTCGTTTGTCTCAAGGTAAGAAAGGAAGAGATTGAACTCAGGGTGAGAAGGCCTGGGTTGTATCCAGACTCTGCTACTTGACTAACTATGTGTGTGGCTTTAAGTAAATCCCATGAACGCTGTGAGATTCCTATTCTTGTGTGTGTGTGTGTGTGTGTGTGTGTGTGTGTGTGTGTGCTTCAGCCAAGACTATTTTTCATTTAAAAAGACTTTTTCATACAATATATTTTGACTATGTTTTTCTTCCTGAATTCTTCCCAGATCCTCAATACCTCCTTACCCAACCAACTTTATGTTACCCCTCTCTAAAACAAATAAGCAAGCAAATATAAAACCGACTCTCTCTCTCTCTTTCTCTCTCTCTCTCTCTCTCTCTCTCTCTCTCTCTCTCTCTCTCTCTCTCTCACACACACACACACACACACACATCACCAAAGCAGACATCAAAATAAATGAGTAAACGACCAATAAGATCAAGAAAAAGGAATTAAAAGCCCACACAAATACCATTGAGTTTGTTTGATGTTGTCCAATTGCTCCTGGGCATGGGGCCTGCCCTCATGTGTGTTTTATGTAAGACTCTATTGGAGAAAGTTGATTACAGGTAGCTTCTAGGTTAGAGGTGGATGTCCATGTCCACTCCCCTCCCTTGGTGCTGGAACTCCTGCTTCACCCTGTGCAGGTCTGTGCATTCTACCACTTTCTTAGCCCTCTATAGAAATGCTGTTGATGCTCAACAACAAGAGGAAATCACTTCATGACTTGGGAAGACTACTGGTGGGAGACCAGTGGCACCGCCGTAGTCCTCAATAACGTTTTTCTGGGTAGGTGAGAAGGCTCTTCAGGCAAAGGTACTTCCCTTATAAAGCTAGTGACCTGAGGTTAATCCCCAGAAATTGTGTAAAGGTGGGAAGAGAAAACTGGCTCCACAAAGTTCTTTTCTGACCTCTACACATGTCACATACACACACACCATGCATTTATACACACAAACACAGAGAAAATTACGATTTCTTTCTCTTTGATTTTTTTCATAAGATCCATATAGAAATACCTCATCGGCTGTAAAAATTACCTGTATGAGCAGCAGATAGGAAAATATCATCTTCTGAGGTATGAAAGTAAAAGAATACAATTTTATATTAACCATAGTCTTTAAAAATTATTTTATAACTCTTGCTTTTATTTTTAAGCATGTCATTATACATGTAAGAACAACTGGTCATGCCAGACTCTCTATACATGAGAGTTGAGATACTGAATATATTCTGTGCTCATTAGTTTAGTATGATTAGTCATGTTTTAATTTGCATACAAAATAATGGGATTCATAACATACTCATAATCCATATCATGTACTTTGTTCATATTAATTTCCAGTTATCTTCTCTTGTTTCTCTCTCTCTTTTCTACTGGTCCCTTTCCCCCTTCTAATTTCTAGTCATAATACATATACTTAAATCTATGTTCTCAATCTGAAATAAGTCATTATATTGTCTATTTGGCTTTCTGAGTCTGGTTTATTTTGCCTAACATGATAATCTACAGTTGCTCCCATTTTCCTGCAGATAGGATTAGCTATCCTGATGATTATGTCTTCTTATTCCTAAACTACAATTTTAAAAGATGATAATTAAATATTTAATTGGGGTAACATGACATTTAAGCTTAGTACTATCCTTGATGGTAGCTGCCCTCCTCCTTAAGCTGGGATCACATCAGGAGATGAGAGCGGCCAAGGGAATCCCCCTCCTACAGTACAACTTGTCATAGAGGGACCAGAACCTCTTTATTCTCATGTTGTAGCCCCACTTTCTGTGGGTGAACCACTTCAAAGCCCATGTGAAGTTTTGGTAAGAGACACCCTCGATGCTATCACCTTTTAAAGTGTTCGAATATGTAAGGCAGGCAAAACAAGAACCATTGCAAATGAGACAACAGTCATTTCTTGGAGTGGCCAAGGCTCCTATGAGCATGAATAGATTTTTTTGGGGTTGTTTCTTCTAGATTTCATACACCATCCTGTTACATCCCAACACTGTTCTTACTCTACTTCTAATCTGTAGCAAAAATATGTATGCAGTTTTTTGGGAGGAAAAGTTCTAGAAGTTGTCAATCATTGAAAGAGAAGGTTCATGAAAAGTTCATGGAGCTACAAACAGACTTTTTCTGGCCTTAAATGAACTAAGATCCCTAGACCTTCACCAAAAATATTAAACTGTAGACTGAAGAGATTTTAGATTCATTGAGAAGAGACAACACCCTTTAACTAGATGGTGAGAAAGAGACACGGAGGTGTTAAACAGAACTCTGAAGTGTGAGCTCTAATGGAAGAATTATCTCAACCTCAGCATCCTCTTTGCATCATTTAGGTGGCTGTATTCTGGTTTCTAAGAAATTCGGAAGGCTTCTGCAGGGGTCTAGGAAGGGTGATGACGAGAAGAAACCAACAAGGATGGAGTCTGCTCAGAGTTCCTTTAGAGTTGTATTTTGGGGGTCCTGTTGTTGCTGACTAGGCTGGCCAGCCAGCTTTTCCAACCTTGTTCAATGAATATGAAGATTGCTTCTGCTCTAGCAGGGAATGTAGCAGGAGTCGAGGTGAGCACATCCTGGATTCACATTTGCTTAGGAATGCCCTTCTGCCTTACAGTCAAGTTTTATTTATGGTTCACTGGATGGGTAAATATATCAACCTTTAATTGAAAAGTGATAGAACATTTACTATAAGACTTTTGTTGCCCTCAAAGCAAGGATTTTGCACATGGTAAAAATGCATTGCCTCTATTTGAATGAGAGTTATATAAAGTGCCTATATTTAGGTTAGGTCATCTTCATAACAGCCACCTTAGCCAAGCATTACTGACTGCAGCTTGTGAGGAAGCCACTAGATATTTGCAGAAAATTAAGCATCTTGTCATAGGTCACAGAATAGCAGAGTTAGAACTCAAAAATAGGCTTCTCAGATTTAAAGACTGTTACCCATGTATCAGTTTGCCATACAGCCTCATTATAATTACCAATATTCAATTATTTAACAACCATTTGTTAAGTACATGCTAGAAATCAAGCATGTTTGTTTGAAGGGTAGAATGGTGAACAAAAAAGTGATGTTGATTATTCTTTTATTAACTTTTGTTTTGGGTCCTGGGGAGCAAACCTAGGACTGTGCACTTGCTAGACAAACCCTATTATTACTAAGTACACCCACAAATTCTGGTTTATTCTTAGTAAATTTAATCCTAAATGTGGTAGAGAGAGAGAGAGAGAGAGAGAGAGAGAGAGAGAGAGAGAGAGAGAGAGAGAAACTAAACAAGAAAATAAGCACACAAACTTAAAAATTACCAGGCAATGATAAATTCCATTTTGAGAATTAAAATAAATAAGTTACTAAAATAAATAAGAGCCTAGATAATTGCACTACAGAGAGGAGCCTGTGTGTGAATACAGTCGAAATACGTTATATGAATATATGGAAATACCTTCACGAAACCTCTTACTTTATATATTCAATATATGCTAGTGATTATAGTAAATATATCAATGAAAAGAACAATGCAAAGATGAAGATGTAGTTTAGGAGTATAATGCCTGTGGTAGTCACTGGGTTTCGTCCCTAGCACTATCATAATAACAAAATTATAAGATAGCATACATAAAATAAAATGATAATACAACCACTGAGTAGAGAGCATCGTATAGAGCAGAAATAGTCTTCTGTGGGCCAGCTTTAGGCATTTTGGATCAAACAACCCACGAAGGCAGGGGATTGTACAACACATGGCAGTATGCTTTCGGGAGCATTCCTAATGACAGGCTTAATCTACCTGTCATTGTGATATCAAACATCTGGGCTGATTACCAGATCTCCCACTAGATGGGTCTTTCTCCTCTCTCCTTACTGAAAGCTGCTAGGTGATGGATCTAAAACAGGAGTGTACTTCATATGTAGGATGGATAGAATGAAGAACCATGTGGCTGGACTGCTGGGGATGGCGAGAAATGGATATTGGAGAAGTAAGCAGGGTGACAGCTGGGCAGTGCTTTGGAAGCTGGGACGAGGCATTCCAGCTTTATTGATAGGACTGAGGGAAGCTGCAGGAAAGAGTCAGCGAAGGGGAATGAAGGAGAAGTGGAAAATGTTGCTACATATTTTGATAGCAGAGCTTTCAGGTCTGATGATTGGGTGTTGGGTGCATTGGAAAGAGATGAATCAAGGATCACGCCTACCCGTTCTCTGTTTCCTTTATAGCACTTACCATAATTATTTCCTAGACTTATTTTTCTATTTGTCTTTTTCTCCAACTAGATCCACAGCTGTTTTTATTCTGGTGCTAAGATTAAGTGCCTCAATAAAAAATAAAAACAATAAAAATATCTCCCCTCCACACAAGCAAAGCTTCCTTAGTCTTAGGGCACATAGTCCATCATTTCCCTAAAGGTAATAAAAAATTTTTTATTCTTTCAAAGAAGTTTACAGTGATTTTGTTTATGTGTCAATATTTCTGCTACGCTTCCCTTAGGAAAGAAAGGTCTAAACACATACTGTTACTACAACATCTGATGCATTAGTAAAACTGTTATTTAAAATGTATCACATCACTTCACACTCTTATTACAATTTACATTAAAAAAATACTTGGGATGTTGGTATTTTTATTTTTGGTTTTTGCCAGTGAATTATCCAATATAATTTTATCCCTTAAAAATTAGGTTATTGTGTTTTCTTCAATGGTGCATGATTTTTTGTGTGTGTTAATATAGCATATAACATCAGTTGTGTGTGACAGATATTTCCTCCAAATATGTCATCTGCCTGTTAATTTTTTCCATGTAGAAATGTATAAGTCTTGAAAGCACACCTCTTTCTGCCTTCTATGGCTTCTTAGACTTACCTCATTTTATAATTATATCTTTTTCTTCTTCTGTGTTTTGGCTCCACACTGCCTTTAAAATCTGTGTTGGTGCAGTATGGGTGGAGAGAGTGAATGGGATTTTCAGAAGCCAGAACTGAACACAGCAGTACCATCTTTGTGTTTTTGCTGCTTTGACATGACAGCATTGTCTTAGTCTTGGCTCCCCTTGACGCTGATGTCCGTCTGTCTGTCCTCTGGACCTCCTTATGACTGGACTACTACCTCTAACAGCTGTGTCTTTATGACATTTTCCTTCAGAGTCCTCTGGTAACTTTTGTTTGGAGAAAACTGATTCTTCCTTTCACTGTATAAGTGACAGTTCAGTTGTCAACCTTAACCTTTGCTCTAGTGGCTAAGTTTTCATTTATTCATTTAAAAAATATAACAAGATAAAATATAAAATAAAACAAAAATTGTCACATCGAAGTTGGGCAAGACAAACCAGCAGAGGAAAAAAAAAGAGATCAAGAGAAGGTATTAGAATCAGACTCACTTATCCACACACTCAGGAAACCCATAAAAAATGTACAATTTTATATATGGTCACTTTACAGGAACCTTTTATTTAAAATAGTCTAACCTTAAATGCCTGCATTTTCTTATTTTCTTGGGCATGGCTTTCATATCTGTGACCTCAAACTATCTAATCCTGCTTCCTCAGGAGCTCAGACTTTCGGATAGCCTAGTTTAGAACTGTGTAATGAAACATTAACTCTTAGGTAAGGCGTTGGGCCCAGTAGGAGGGAGCTCAGCAATCCTTATTTCTTATTCCCTTTTGTCTTCAAATCAGTCCTTTAACTTTTCCACTCTTCTGGGCAGCTGTGCTGGGCTTGCCAGATCCCCAAAGGTTTTTGTGTGGGTAGTGGGAGGTCAGGGGAGAACAGGCAGGACTTCCGGTCCTTTCCTTCTCCCCTTCTTTCCTTACACCATAGCACCAAAGCAGCAGCTGCCGGCTAGCCTGGCTTCGGATAATCCATGAGTTCACACGCTAATGGTAGACTGGTGATATCAAACATCCAAAATTCCAAGGGACAAATGCTATGGGTGGGATAAACACAAAATATCATAGAAAGACCAACAAGGGGCCCTTAAGTCAGCCTTGGCGAGCAAGGAGGAAGGTCTCTCAGGGAAAGCCAGTCAGGCAGACCACTAGTGTGGCAGAAGCAAGAGGCCTTTCTTCAAAGGAGAAAGTCAGGAAGGGATGCCTAAAGGTTGTTCTCTGACCTCTAAAAACTCTCTGTGTCATGTGGTGGCCATCCCCCCCCCCCCACCACACATTTCTTGATACAAGATACAAGCAGCTAGAGTACAGGGTATTTGTGGAAGAGCTGCAAGCACTGCAGTAATAGAACGACTCATGAAGGGTTTTGCACAGGCCCCAGTGATGTAACATTTACTTAAAACATCTTCCTTTCGCTTCTATTCACCTGTAAATTCCCTTGCCCTGCACAATGAACTGAGATGGTTCCACTTTAGAGAAGGGCTATTCTAGAAACACTTTCCAAAGTGTGATTCTATTAGACTATTAACAGCCAAAAGAAAGATGAACTCTTTCTTTTCAGTTCTATACCCTGAACCTAAACAGCTGGTCCATAGTAGTACTCAATGCACATTTACTTTCTCAATGATGAAAAGAACCATATTCTTAGTGACCATATGGAAACATCTTATTTTGAATTAAGAACTTGTGTTTTTGGACTATCAGTAATCTAAGTCTCAATGGATTCTAATAATCAAGCTAAGCACAAGTATGATTGATTTGGAAAGGTTAATGATTGGATTTTCTTATCCAATGTGGGGAAAATGTCTACTTCTAGATAAGAAAGACAATAAAATCTCAAGAGTAAGAAATGTCAGTAGTACCAAGGCTGAGAACCTCTGAGCTAATGGTTCCAACCATGGATGAGCTTTGCTTGACTCAAATATTCTGCAAATTTGTTATTTATTCTGTTATTGTTTCAAATTTGGTGAAGATCCCTTTATCATCATCTAGCCATACTTGATTACTCTAAGATTCTCATTTTAGAATGATATAATGACTAGCAGTAGACTGGGATGGTAGGAAGAAGAGTCAGAAAAATATAACTTTCTTTGTATCACTGAAGTCTGGGTAGTTGAAAATTTAGGACTGAGATTTAGTAATATTTAGCAATTAAGTAGTTGCTACAGGTAAGCTGATGTCTGAAGCTGAAACTTTCTTACTGAATGGGCAATTGTGCCAGTTATTAAATAAAAGAAAAAATGAAAAAAAGGAGAAGAGATTTGAAGAGGCCGAGTTTGAGACAAAACTATCACTCAGTAAGTATTTTCTTCCATTAGAATCATTTTCTTGAGTTTTTGATGTGTTTGGATGACTTTGCTTGCCTGCTGGGAAGCAGAGGAAATTTGGTTAGGTTTTCTTTTCTTTCTTTCTTTCTTTCTTTCTTTCTTTCTTTCTTTCTTTCTTTCTTTCTTTTTTCTTTCTTTCTTTTAAAGAGGCACTGCATTTTTCTTCTCGGGGAACTTCCACCATATGAAGAATATATCCCTTCAATCTGGGTTCCATAACCCATGTGCACACATAGATCTGAACTTCTCTCACAGCCTAGAACAGAGCTTCCCAAGCAAGTCCAACCCAGATGAACTGCAGTCAGCCTGTTGGTTGATGAGCTTGAGAATCAATGTTTCTCATCACTGCCTTTTGAGAAGTTTGTAAAACACTGATAGCATGGCAACTTTTAAAGCTGAAGAATATACGCATGAAATCATAGAGTAGAGAATTGTATATACAGATCTCAAAATCAGATGATGATGATGATGATGATGTAAAAATGGATAATACTCTGGAGACAGAACCACAGGTGATGTTGACATTGAAAGACCTGGATAAAACCAGGTCTCCCCGAAGAAAACCCTGGATAAATCCAGGTTTACCCCCCCCCCCCCAAGCAGGAAGAAAATAGCCAAAAATCTAAGCAGGAAGAGAAGAATCAGAAATCTAGGATTAGCCAGTTCAGTGACTGTGTTTCAGGAACTAGCTGAAGATAAAGTTAGATTGTAATCTTGAGAAAGGAACTAGTTGATTATGACTTTGGGAGTGGTCTTGAGAGGCAGGGAGTTGCTCCCTTGTGATCATCACTGGTATTCTTGGAATTTTCTACACCCTCCCTGCCCCTTTCGGAACACTGGGCAACGGTTTCTTCCCTTAAAAGCCCCTTCTCCCGGTCACTCATGGTCGAACTCTTCCCCTGCGTGGGTTATGAGTCTCGGCCCCAGTGCATTGGTTCCCGTCTCATCTCATCATTAAACCTCGTGTTATTGCAGCAAGGATGGTCTCTCGTGAGTTACTGGGGGGGGGGGGGTCATGTTATCCCGAGACTTGAGTGAGAGTCTCCCCACACTGGGGGTCTTTTAACATATCAACCATCTTTCTGCTAGACATGTTTGACTCTCAGCATTGGTGGTGGCTTCTGTTGGACATGCCTGATCCTTAGTAGTTTGGTGACTTCTGTTGGACATGCTTGACTCTCAGTAGTTGTGGTAAATCAGGATGTAGACACAATAAGAACCTTCTATCTGTACTACTGAATTATTTAAAACTAAGTTAGTCACACAGACTGTGGATTGTCTAAACCTAGTTTAAAAAATGTTACATCATTTCTGATTCAGAGTAAAATTTGCTGTTCTGGTTTTGAAGGAAGTAGCCCCCACTTCTCTTGACTTTCTACTCTAGCTTTTGGCTGAATTCTATCTCTACAACAAAAGCTCTCTAGACTCATAGATCAGTCATTATTAGAAACCACTTAATATCTCCCCTGGAGATTAATTTGTCCATTTTATTTATCTTTTCTCAATATTAAATCAAAATAAAATGTCCTGACCAGCAGGACATGAATCAGGAGCCAAACCCTGAAGGAGAGGAATGGGAGGTACAAGAGACACGAGAAATGGACAACAAGTCTGTATTCTGATCAAGCTGCAAATTTTATTTTTTCTCTGGAGCATTATATAGCAGAAAGGGCAGGGGGCTGGGTAGGATGCTGGAATGTCAGGGCTGGAGACTCCCTAGCTGATAGGAGGTGCGTGGTTGATCGGCAGTTATGATTCACCAGACTAGCTTTAATATATATATATATTTCAGTTTTAATAAAGGAAAGGAAAGGGAACTTACAAATCCAAGGTTCCAGCGAGGAGCGTAGGAAAAAAAAGAGCAGGCGGGCCCGAAGGCCCGCAAGATTTTATAAGTCAATATTAGCCTAAGGGGGACACGCCTTTAGACCAAGGGGGACACGCCTTACAAAACAAGGTTTTTGGCTAGGCTTCCCCTTCATCTCCCCCTTTTGTCTAAATAAGACAGAACCAAACCAAATATAACTATATTCAATAGGAACAAATAATAAATATAAAATTACAAACAACAAATAATATTAAGAAGAAACATATAACAAAAGTTTTACTAAGCATTCTATTTCAAGGAGTCTAAATAATGTAGAGGGTAACTACAATTATCTAATCTGAGGGTCTGTAAATGTTTACTAACAGGGGGAATGCTAATTACTTCCGGAGCCTGCAGTTCCACAGGCATACTTAACTCACCGGGAGATAAGAGTTATTTCCTGGGCCCGGAACTTGCCCTACAGAGGTGAATATCTTAATTTGTGAACTAAGATGTCTTGACTATAACCAAATACAGGTCTTTGCTCCCAGAAATAATGTATTGTTTTTCCTTTAAAATATTGAAAAGCTCATTTTATTTCACAAGATTGGAGGTTCTTGTTTTATGTTAATGTTCTATCTTTTTCTCCCTAGTCTCCTTCTTTGTTCTTCTCCTCCCATCCCCTTCCCTCCCTTTCCTTATTCTCTCCTCTCCTCTTCTTCTCTCCCCTCTTGTGTCCCACTTCCACAACTGTAAAGGTTTTCCTCTCTTCTTTCCTGTCTTCCTTCCTTTCCCCTGCATTTCTTTTCCTCTCTCTCTGTCTCCCTCATACACACACACACACACACACACACACACACACACACACACACACACACACGTGTCAGAGGGCAGAGTGTGCATGCTTGTTTACACACCTGCACAGGCCAGACGTTTGACACTGGTCATCTCCCTTATTTGTTATCCATCTTGTATTTTGAGACAGAGTCTCTAATTGAATATGGAGCTTGCCAATGTGGAGTACAAATGTGCACTGCCACACCCGGCAGTGCTGTGGGATGAACTTAGGTCCTCATGGTTATATAGCAAACACTTTGTTGACAAAGTCATGTCCCCAGTCTTCCTTCCTTCCTTCCTTCCTTCCTTCCTTCCTTCCTTCCTTCCTTCCTTCCTTCCTTCCCCCTCCCTCCTTCTCTCCCTTCCTCCCTCTCTTCTTTCCTTCCTACCCTCTTTCCTGTCTTTCTTCCTCCCATAGTCATAAATGTTTACTTTCCATTTTAATTGCCACAGTTTTTATGTGCCAGAATTACAGTCATATCATGAACCACAAATATACTTTATCTTGATGGGGCCCGGACCCTCTGCTCCCTGTCTAGATGGGACAGAACAACTGGATTTAAATTAAACCTCACTCCATGGGTTGATCTAGCTAACCTTTAGAGAAAGGTCTTCTCTGGAGGAACAAACTGAAATAAATTGCTTAATTCAGGAAAAGAAGACAGAATAAAGACAGTGCCATTTCTTACTTTGAGGCTGTGACTTGGCTGAAACCTGCAGCAGAAAGGAGAGCCCTAGTAGAGAGTGGATTATGAGGAAGCAGACACCTTTGACTTTAGAAATAGCATATCCCAGTTTGGGAACTGATGTAATTAGTCTGGCTTTGAGCAACCTGGTGTTGACGTCATGGTGTTTCCATATGGTGTCCACTTGGCAGGACTGACACATGAGGAAGATGTAAGATACATGATTATGATATGTATTATACATGGTTAGGGCTTACCTAAGATTTTGAAGTTTTGAGAGATGATGGGGAATATGTACTGGAAAACTTTGGAGGCTGAGAATTGAACCTTGGCTTGTGTCAGCCTTGTCAGATGATGGAGTAAAGCCAGTGAAAGAGAAAGATTAACTTATACAGCTTGAGAATTGTGGCAATGTAGCCCCTTTCATGCAAATGATTGGCAGAATTCTGAGAAGGAACGTGTGGTTGTTAATGTCTGGGACTAATGAGAGATCAGGAGGCTGAGAAGTGAGTAGAAGTCATGTGACTAGATGACCAAAACCAATGGGTCCATAGGAGACAGTTTCAGTAAGAGGGTGCAGATGGAGACTGAGCATTTAGGATTAGAAAGTGATTCTGTGGTGAAGAAATGGGAGATGAGGGCAGGCAAGATTTCCAAAAACGTAGGCAGGAAATGAAGAAAGTCTAGAATGCAGTCACTGTGAGCTGGGAAACAAAGTCTGGAGTTCTTCACTTCTGGTTCTGCATTTAGTGGCATTTGCGCTATGACCTGCTTTGTTTTTAAAAGCATAATTTGGAATCATTTCTGTTCTGATTCTAATGCTTGCTTTGATATATAATTTTTACTTTTGTAAAATTACTTTTGTGTTCATTGTTTTCTGAAAGTTGCTGCCTGGGTTGTTTTAAGCTTTAGGAACCCAAATCTGGATAACCCCCAGCAAGGAATTGTCTTCGTGTCTTCTGTCCCATCTTCTGAGGTTGAAGACCAGTTTGTGTAGAGATGAGAAGTGATTCTCCAATGACCACACCAGCATGGTGGGCCCAGCCAAGCAGCTACACTTGTCTGGTGACTGAATGCTGAAGGGGTATTTGAAACCCCCTTTTCTTAACTTTTCATTAGAACGATCGCTAGATCATATTTGTTATTAATAGTGTGGAAGATTACCTTAATGGGCGAGATTAAATAATTGCTTTTCTTTGTTTTCTTTTTGTTCCAAAGAACATGGGTGAGGGACTTCATGGGGACAGAGGGCAGAAGGAGAAAGTGGCAGTAATGAGGCGAATGGATCTGAGAGGACCCTAAAGTGGACAGGATGAGAGGTTTTGTCCTGGTCAGTGTTCTAGGATAAAATGGCATGGTTTCCTGCAGATGGCTTAGGACACGGGATCATCTGACAAGAAAAGGGCAGAAATCAAAATGAACCCTGGAGGGTTTGCAGAGGCAAGTGTGGGAAGGTAAGGGTGATGTCAAGTGTGGGTGTGGCCACCTCAGAGTCACAGAGACCTCACTCACAGGAAGCCTGCTGATCACTGACTCACTGTGTGGCCAACTCTTCCTGTGTGTTAGTTTCCTTTCTCTAAATAAGATGAAAAGAGCTGCATAGGGCTGTGGGAACCCAAACTAAGCAAAATAACCTCCAAAACACTGCTGCTGTATAAAAGTCATCTGCGGTTTCTATGGTAATAAGCTTGGGCTAAAGTAAAATAACAAAGTAATTAAAACGCTATCAAGTAAGACCCCCCCCCCCCCCCATTGATTAGCAAAATGCTTCCTGTCTTCCTTCCCTCTTTCCTTCCTTCTTTTATTATTCTGAGGGTTATCACTAAAAGAAGTAATATCTTGAAGAAAAATCAGAAGCAAGCCTCAGGGTTGCTCACTGCCATGAGACTATGGAATTAGGTACACCCTCTTTGCAGTAGGAAAAGAAACGATGAGTAAATATTGGTTCTGCCATTCAAGATAAGATCTGCTGAGTGCATACCATGAGCTGGTCTTTGGTAGTGCTTAGGTTGCAGACATGTAAAGGGTAGATTTAGCTGCAAAGAAGTGAGAAGAAAGGTGCACAGCTAGTAGTGATTGCATGAAGCCGAGGCTCTCCGTCACAGAGGGAGATAACCAGTGCTCTGAGGTCAGGCAAGCCAGGCACAAAAGCTCCGAAGCCAGTGAGAATCTGGCATACAACAGCTTCTAGCAGAGTTGAATGGGGAGGGTCTAGGAGCTGACGCAGGGTAGCAGGATATGGAGAATTGCTCTACTCTGGCAATATGCCTCAAGTCAGACTATTCAAATGACAGTTTTGATGATAGATTCATCTTTATGTGTCCCAGGGGTTTCCCCCAGACTTTTCCCTGCTGGGAGCCCTAACAGATTTCTGCTCAATCCCTTTTGTGGTCTAAAAGAATTCAGTAGTTTGCAATTGATTATGAATATGCAAAATATTCACCAGCTTCTGGACTATGAAGATTTGCATGGTCCTCTCTCACCTGGAGTTTCCGTTCACCCACTTGACCCTATCAATTGTCCTGTGACCCCTACTCTCTAGGTGTCTGTGGAAAGCCCTCCTTTCTAAGGGTCTGTATTGGCCAGCTTATCTAGATAAGTTCTTCATATTCCATTAAAATGTTCTTCATCATTTACATGCTGTCACTAAATATTATCTCAATATTAGCTGAAGTAGTAATATTTATTGAGTGTTTACTGTGACACTATGCTCTTTTCTTAATAAGTATTGCCTTATTTGGTCTTACCACGTAAGATCTGTTGTCATTATTATTATGCCTGTTGCATGGAAGAGGAAATTGAAACACAACAGAAACCACGCAAACTGGCCCAGGAAACACGCCTAACACCATCACAACGCGCTTAGAAGTCAGGATCTTAGATTCTGTGCAGTTAAATATACTGTTCTGGGAAATCTTGAGTCAAGTTGACTTAAGCTGGAGTTGCCTGAAAGGAAGAAACTACAACTGAGACAATGCCTCCATGAGATCAGCTGCAAGGTGTTTTCTTAATCAGTGATTGATGGGCGAGGCCCCAGCCTATTGTGGGTGGTGTCATCCTTTGGCTGGTAGTCCTGGGTTCTATAAGAAAATAGGCTGAACAAGCCATGGTTAGCAAATCAGTAAGAAGCAGCCCTCAGTGACCTCTAAATCAGTTCCTGCCTCTGGGTTCTCACCCTGCTTGAGTTCCTGTCCTGACTTTCTTCAGTGATGAACAGCGATGTGGAAGTGTGAGTCAAACAACCCCTTTCCTCTCTAACTTGCTTTTGGTCATGGTGTCTCATCGCAGCAGTAGTAACCCAAACTAGAACACATGTCCAGATAATCATGCTCTTTGAATGTTTACAATTTCACACAGTATTAGGAAGTGACCATGCATTTCTTTCAGACTGGAGTTGTGTTTCTGCATTTTTAAGTAATCTCAAACTTTCTCGATCACATTTCTTTTTGTCGCTCATGACATCAGATCCTTGGTCTTCAGGAAAGGGGAAGCCTATAGGAGCTTTTATGCTTATCTACACATCAGATTTTTCTTGTACACACAATGCGCTTGTGTTCTGGGTGTGGGGGGTGTTCCAAGGCAATAAACCTCAGTCATTTCATCTGGGGATGTCACTGAAAAGCATCTTCAGACTCAGGAGAACGTTGATGGGGCCTGAGACTCTGCATTTCTAGTAAACTTCCAGGTGAAGCAGATCCTATTTGTTGAAGATCAAACTTTGAATAGTAAGATCTTAGAGACAGTGTAATACAGTCCATTCAACTCTCTAGAACCTCATCCTTTCCTGAATTTATTCAGAATTCATGGTCAACAATGTTTGTCTTTTATAAACGCAGGATTCTAACTGGATTGAATAATTTCTTCCTTTATATCAATATTATTGATTTTTTTCTCTTTGTAATGGGTTACTAGAATAGAAAGTGATATCTAGTCACTAAACGGTTTAAAGATATGTGCTGATATGGGGACCAGTCAAGGGTAAGTTCTGATTGACGCTGTGACCTTGGGTAAACCACATCCATTTAGAACCAAGGCAGTCCTGACCTCACTAAGTACCACATACTCTTCCCAATCCACTCTAGTCTGAACTGTAAGAAGGAGAGCCTCTGGGGTAGATGGTGGTCCATGAGTTTCTGAGGTGGGGCTGTGGATTAAGACCTTGCACCTGGTAAAATGGACTTGGCAGAGATTTTAAAGAAGGCAGAGGACAGCAATGCTCTTGGATTGTGTAAGCACCAATATACTGGCCCGTTTGTCCCCAAAGTTGAGCAACTGTGACAGAGAAGCTTCGGAACAAATTGTAAGTAGACAAATCATTTTGAAATCTCATGTCGGTCAATGTTGTGACTTCTCGACTCAAGGAACCTTTAATATTAAGTCTAAGAAGAAACAAGAAATTATTAGTCATTTTAACACTAGGTACCCTCACCCCTTTGATCCTGTGAGTGGTTCTTATAAGGAAGACACACCCATTATTATCAGAGGAGCGGGGGTATGGCAACTGTTCAGATAGATGGTCAGGGGTCAGCAGACTACTAGCTGCCTTTGATTTTTAAGAGAGTGGTCTCCAGCCATGAGCACTGTCTTCCTGGCTTACCCTGGATGCAGAAGAAAGAAATGCTTTTGTAGGTGAGAATGTAGAAATGTAGAAATACTTCTACACATTAACATCCATGCGCCATCTTTCTACTTCTGTAGCCTTTAAACTTCCCATAAGGAGAAAGAAACAAGAGGAGCTTGGTGAATTGCCCAGCTCAGAACCGCTCAGGGTATTCATACTTATTCTCCCTCTCTCTCTCTCTCTCTCTCTCTCTCTCTCTCTCTCTCTCTCTCTCTCTCTCTCTCTCTCTCTCTCTCTCTCTCTCTCTCTCTCTCTCTCTGTGTGTGTGTGTGTGTGTGTGTGTGTCCAAAGAAGAGAAATGTCACAGTGTGCAGAATATAGCAGGCAAAGAGAGGACCCAGACTTCGCCCTTCCACAGTTGCTGTCCCAGCCTCCACGGCATACCCAGCACTGTCTTAGTGACCATTTCTGGATTCCTTCCAAGACGTCACTACAGGCAATCAGGCATGGTTTGCCCAAAATGATGAGTTGTCATTTCCCAAAATCTTCTGAAGGCCTTGAACCCCACTTCAGTCTGTCTTTCAGAGCTCATTCTATACTAGAAGTCAATCTCTCTTTTGTTCTCTGAACAAAAGCAGACTCTGTGGTGGTTTTCATGTGAGCCCTTCTTGAGAAGAGACATTTCCTGGCAGGGTGTACTGTGGTCTTGTCTGAAAGTGGGCTTTGGTTGAGGTTTAAAGACTTTTTCATAACGACCAAAGGTGTTAAATTGGTCAGACGTAGAGCAACTTGATAAACTGACACAGGCTTGGGGATGATTCATTGCATCATGTCGTGCTGCCATTTTACAATAATTGGGATAGATTATGCAAAAGCAGGAACACATCAAGGATTATTGGAGAAGTCAAATAGAAAAGCCATCATCATCTTATTAGGCATTGGATAGAAAACATGGTTAATTTAGCCATTCTACGATGAACATGTATTTAAAACACCAAATTCTACACAGTAACTATATATATATATATATATATATATATATATATATATATATATATATATATATCTCAAAGGAACTAATATATATAGTTCTCAATATATTATATATATAATATATAATATATATAAATATATGTTATATATAAATTATATATAATATATAATATATAATATATTATATGTAATATATAATATATATTATATATTATATATATTATATATATAAAATATATATTATATTATTATATAGATAATATAATATATAATAATATATAATAAATAATAATATATAATAAATGATATAATAAATAATATATATAATATATAATATATATAGTTCTCAAAGGAACTATATATATATATAGTTACTATATATATATAGTCAATTACAAACATCTACATATATTTATTAGTTCCTTTGAGAGTTTTGTGCAGTGTATTTTGATTGTATTCACCACCTTTCCCCCAGTTCTTCCAGATCCACACCTCTTTCCAGGATTTCTTTTAGGCCACCAACCAGGTCCCAAATCATGGCATGGAGGCTTAATTAGTTATGTATGCTCAGCCTTATATTGTTCTTGTTCCACTAGCACAATTTAATTTATCCTGTTTCTCTTCATCTACGTTTTGCCTTGGAGCTTTCTACCTTTCTTTTGCTCTGTGTGTCTGATGTGGGGTTCTCCTCTGTATGCTCTGAATATGTTTTACTACCATTGGTTAATAAAGAAGCAGCTTTGGCCTATGGAAGGACAGAATATAGGGAGGTGGGAAAACTTCAAGTTGCCTTGCTGGCTGGTGGCTGCCTGACTGATTGACCTTGGGTGTCTTTCTCTCTTTTTCTTCTTTCCTCTTCTCCCCAGCTTAGATTCCTCCTTCTACTTATTCTCTCTGCCTGCCAGTCCCACCTATCCCTCTACTGCCTAGCTATTGGCCATTTGGCTTTTTATTAGGCCAATCAGGTGCCTTAGGCAGGCAAAGCAACACATCTATACATCATTAAACAAATGCAGCCTAAACAAATGTAAAACATCTTTGCCTCGTTAAACAAATTCTCCACAACACTTGCCCATCTCTGTGTCACCACCCCCACCATAGCCAATTTGTGCTGCCCAACTATCCTTGGATACATAGCCTTCCACTGGAGAGGGGTCGAGTTATCAGGATCTGCATTCTAACTAATGCTCCCTCTCCCCAGTAGCTAAAAATTGTCAATAACTCCGCAGCTAGAGGTGAGACACTTTCTGTCCAACTCCTTGCTTTATGATGGGATTTGGCCTGGTTTGGGCTTGCACATGTCTTGTGCAGGCTCTCACAACTACTGTGTGTTTATTTGATATATAGTTGCCCTGCTGTTCCAGAAGATGCTTTTTAAAAGAGGATATGTTTTATTTAGTTTGATAGATTTTCTTTTCTATACCATCATCTATAAATTTTGTACTCCTCAACCAGCCCTGAGCAGAGAGCAAAAAACTAAAAATCAAAACAACACAAAACCCTAGAATCTACCCCTTCAATGTAGAAAAGCCCATTACATTCCAAACCATGTATTCCATAAACAAAGGATGCTCCCTGGACCCCTCAAAGACTTTCACATGGTCGATAGCTGTTTTGAATTTTTTACTTTTCAAGAATATAATCCAGATAATTGGCTTGCAGATTGTATGTGGTGACTACCAGGCATTCACTCTATTTAATGAAGACTATGAGCAAAATAGATTTTCCCTAAGAGTACGCATGTGATTTTTGGTTTGTTTGTTTGGTACTGAGGATCAAACCTAGGGTTTCCCACATGCTGGGGCAGGTGCTCTACCAAAGAGGTCCATCCCAGGTTTTTTCAAGTTCCCCAGGCTAGCCTCACTTCAGGACTTACCTACCTTGGCCTTTGGAAAACTTAGGTTACTGGTAAGTGCCACCATACCCAGCTAAATCATGTTATTTAATTATGCCAAGTGATACATCTACATCCACATGTGAAGAATCCACTTTAATTTCTGTTATTTTGGTCCCTTCTGTGTACAACTAAAGTCTAGGACCAATGAAAGGCCCTGTGCTGAAGTGCTGGTACTGCTTTTTGGTTCTATATTAAGCAGACAGTGTGACTTCTATGGAGAGAGATAACCTGAAATGAACATGGAAAAGTTTAAGCAGTGGAATGGAACACATTTGTGGGGACTCACCGAAGATCCTTATGTCACAAATAGTAGTTGCACCAGCCAGAGAACCAATTAGAAGGCTCTGGGTGTATGGATGGGTTGTGGGGGTTCAATGTGTATAACTTCTCCAACTCCAGATGCTCAAACTCAGTGTTTATTTTAGTTAAGGTTTCTTTTTTTAAAAAAAGATTTATTTTTATTATTTTAATTATGCATACATGTGTGTGTGTGTGAGGGGATGGTATGTACATATAAATGCCAAAGCCCACAGAGGTCAGAGGTGTGAGATCCTCTGGAGCTGAGGTTACAGGCAGTTGTGAGCCACCTACTGTGGGTGCTGGGAATTGAACCCAGGTCCTCAGGAAAAGTGGTACGTGCTCTTAACCACTAATTTATCCCACCAGTCCCTTAGTTAGGGTTCCTGTTGCTGTGAAGAGGCACCATGATCTTTAATAAAGGAAAACATCTAATTGGGCCTGGCTTACAGCTCAGAGGTCATCATGGCAGGAAGCACAGTGGGGTGCAGGCAGGCATGGTGCTGGAGAGGAAGCCAAGAGTTCTTCATCTGGATCTGAAGGCAGCAGGAAGAGAGCACCACACTGGGCCTGGCTTGAACATCTGAGCATTCAAATCTGGCCTGCTCCCAATGACACAGTTCCTACATCATCAATGGCACACTTACTCCAACAAGGCTACACCTTCTAATAGTGCCACTCCCTATGAGCCTATGGGGGTCATTATTTTTCAAACCACCACAGTATTGTAAATAAAGCTGCCAGATTTCTCTGTTTAAATCAATCCCCCCCCAACTCTGTGTGTGTGTGTGTGTGTGTGTGTTTGTGTTTTCTCTTTCTCAGAGAAATGAAAAGGACTCAATCTTTGCTGCCCCTTATACTGATCAAAATGAATGTTCCTTAAGCTGAATTTCTGGTTCTCTTAACCCCCACATGCTCCACCTCACCCCACCTCCATTCTGAATCTGAGTAACGGAACTGGTCTCCACTAATAGATCACACTGTTAGAAGTCATTCCTAGTTCTCTTTACCCCTGTGCCCACCACGTCAGTACCAAGGCTTCCCCTCCCATTCTTCCCATCAGCTAGGACGGGTTCTCACCCTGTTCCTATTTTGCTCATGGCTCACTCTCTAGCCCCACTCTTACCCTCCAGGAGTCAATCTACATGCAACTGTGACATCCCTCTACAGTCATGCACCTGCTGCCGCCATTCATGACTGTGCTCAAGACTTTCTAGTCATACTAGAATGACTATAGTTCCATATTCATTTTGTAAAACAGAATCACATTGTAGCCAAGTCTGGCCTGGAGCTCACTACATAGCCTTGGCTGGCCTCAGACTCTTGGCAATCCTCTTCTCTTGCCTCGGACTCCTAAGTGCAGGTATTACGGATATGAGCCAGTGCCACATTCTGGGTTTTGTTGTTGTTTGTTTGTTTTTTTTAATTTTGGGGTTTTTTTTGACAGGGTTTCTCTGTGTAGCTTTGGAGACTGTCCTGGCACTACCTCTTGTAGACCAGGCTGACTTGGAGCTCACAGAGATCCTCCTTCCTCTGCCTCCCCAGTGCTGATATTAAAGGTGTATGCCACCACGGCCCGGCTAGTGCCACATTCTTAATGCTAGTTTACTTGCTGGTAGTTATGTTGTCTCTGTTGCCTTGGAGCTTCACTCAGAGCTCCTTCCCTCTTTGCCCAGTAGCACCGGAGATGGTCAGCTTCTCAAGGCTGTCTCCTGTTTCCTCTGGACTATCCTTTTACCTGTAACTCCCTATCCCCAGCTACACATGACGACACTCTTTGCTTAATTAACTTCCCTCCCCACTCTTTATTTGATTTCTTTATAAATACCCACAGGTTCTGATATTTTCCCATGTGGTGCTTTGCCCAACATAAATTTCTTCATTACATACATCTGAGTCTTCTGGACTCAGCTTCAGGGAGAGTTCCTCACCAGTCTCCAGTAACCAGTGCTGTGTCTGCACAGAGATCCACCTCACAAACACTTATTATGATCAATACTGGCTTTTGAATCATGATGGTTCTGCCAATTCATAGTAGGATTCCTATAGCATGTGTGATTTCTTTAACATAAGGCGCAGGCTCACTTCTGTACCCGTGACAGCAAGTAGGGTAGGTATCAGGATTGGTTCCCACCTGGTGAACCAAGAGGTCCTGACAGAGGTAATCACATTGCTTCCTTCCACACTGGCTTCATCTGGAGACAGTTTTCATGTGTGGCTTCTAGATACAGCCACAGTCTGTTTTGCTGCTCAGCAAACACAGGTAGGAAGCATCTGTGGCCACACAAACCTTATTAGGAACCCAGCGGTGGGCCTCTGCAACTCCCAAGGCCCTCTGGAGCAATCCTTATGTTCCTTTTATGCTGTTATTGCTTGTGCCTTAGTGTTCTAGTAGTCTCAGAGATTCCATAAAAACCAACACTTTGGCCACGCTCTTTATTTAAGACTTCTTGATGAAAGCGGTAATCATGGTGTTCTCAATCCTTCTGAGGCATCACTAGTGAAAGACTCTGAGGAAGAATGATGGCAAGAGAAGCTTCCCTCTTCAGCTTATCCGGATTTTCCTTGTGCTTTCCAGGGATTCAAAATTAAACCTTGTGAGAGAGATTTACTTTCTAGGAGAGCTGAAACTGGCTTTTATCACCTTTTCAGAAGCAGTGATGAAGGCATCCTGGGTCTTCGCTGCCTTAGTGGTGAGCTGGTGCTGAAGCTGGCTGACAGCATCTTTTTTGAAGCAGTGATAACGTACTGACTCTGTGCTGCCTTAGTGGTGAGCTGGATAGTTTTTGTCAACTTGACACAAGCTAGCCACTGGGGAAGAAGAAACCTCTGTTGAAGAGTTGAGACTTGCCTCCATGAGATTGCCCTGTAGAGTTGCCTATGGCAGTGTTTTCTTGATTAATGACTAACATGGGAGGGACCAGCCCACTGTGCATAAGTGCCATTCTCTGAGCAGTAGATCTAGGTTGTCTAAGAAAGCAAGCTGAGTAAGTCCAGGAAAGCAAGTCACTGAGCAGTGGTCTCTGCTTTAGCTCCTTTCTCCAGGTTCCTTTTGAGTTCCGGCTCTGGCTTCCCTTGATTCCAATAAACCACACCAAAGCAAATAAGCAAACAAACAAACAAACAAAAAATGAAAAACAAAAACCCCTTTCTTCCTCCAAGGTGCTTTTGACCATGATGCTTACTTATGACAGCAAACAACAGGCTTTTCAAAAGTCTCATTTTAGCTGGGCTTGGCACAGCAAGGCCAAGGCAGGAGGATCACTGCAACTTTGAGGCAGACCTGGTCTACACAGTGAACAGTAGGACAGCTTGTTCTGTCTCAGAAAAGTCAAAAAACAAAACAAAATCAAATCCCCACATTCCATCTTGAAACAGAGCGAATTTGGGGTTGATCATGTATAATCGGTATCCAGTATTTATTTCTACCAAATCCAGTCTAGGTCTAAACTTATCACTGGATCTGAGACTTGTGGCTTAATGAAGAGACAAAACTTTTTCTATTTTCTGTATTCTGTGGAAATCAATAATAAGACTTCAGGTTATTTTATTTGACAAAGTATTTAAATTAAAAAGTATCTATGTATATATGAGACAGAAGGGGACCAAGAACGACAGAGACAGAGAGGGGAAGATGGCCTCAGTGAAAAAACAACGGCTGATATGGTGGCTGGGCCTTCATTTACACTGGACTGAGAGTGTCCGGACAAGAACAGATTCAAACGAGGAAGGCCCTGGCTCTGCAGATTCTGAGAAAAGCACTTTCTCAGCAGAGGCGTGGGACTTGGGTTCCACTGTGGCCATATTGAAGCTTCTCTCTGACTGATTCTTCTCCCCTGCTTCATTAGACTCCGTGGTTGTTGTTTCTTAGTTTTCTTTGTTATTGTTCTTAAGCGAGTCGCTGCTGTGAAGCCTGGTGGGAACCCTCCGTTTCTCGCCAAGCCTGTGTGGGAGGTGGGCATTCCCTCCCTGAGCCGGCGAGAGGACACCTGCTTCAGCTGACTGGGCTGGAGCGACCTGCACAAGCTAGAGCTTTGCTTTTCATCTCCCGTGGAGTGGTGCTTCCCTGCCTCAGGTCTGCTGAGCACCGATTTCCACTGCAGATAGATGCCTGAGCCTGTCACCGTTTCCCCCTAGTCGTCAACTTTTACTTTTTGTTTAATCAGGCAACCCCGGGGGGGTGGAATCCACCCACTATTCCTATGAACGCACAATCAGACAAACTGGAGGTTTGATGTCTTTGGTGCATAAGACAGTCGGTTATCTGCGCCCCTCAGCTGCAGTCATGATGGGTGTTTTCCAGGGGCGCCCCAGGAGACTGAGCTACCTCCCCTTTGTGAGGTAAAGCAAATGAGATGTGGGGGAGGACGGAAGAGAAAAGGACGTTTCCTCCTCTGCTTACCTCCGAGCTGAAGATACGTGTGAAATGCCTACGCAGGTATTCTGGCTGACTCTGTACCTTGTCCTCGACTCACCCTCCGATTCTGGATGGACCAATGCAAGAGATGGGGAGGTTAGGCTGACCTCTTTTTCACCCTGCTTCTTTAAAAGGCCCTCTAGAAGTTGTTTGATTCTTTGCTTTTGTTTTGCTTTCCAGACAGGGTTTCTCTGTGTAGCTTTGGAGCCTGTCCTGGAACTCACTCTGTAGACCAGGCTGACCTCGATCTCACAGAGATCCGCCTGCTTCTGTCTCCCGAGTGCTGGGATTAAATGTGTGCACCACCACCGCCCAGTAAGAAGTAATTTTAGTCTCACCAGTAAAGGCTGTATATTGTTACTAAGTCCCATTTTGTACTTGAGAGTTGCTGAATAATTCTCTCTTCTTATTAAGGAATAAAATTAAATGACTGGTAAAAGCCCCGCCCATTTCAATGAGAAGAGAACCACGCTACCCTTGCTTTCCATTTCACACTGAAGAGTGTGAGATTGATGCGGTAGGGTAAGATGACATGGTAGGATAAAATGGACCTGTGCCATTGAAAACCTAATTCCAATTTCATATAGACTAGAAGTTATTAAGAGAGAAACCAGGTCACAAAGCACTTGTGCCCCTTCAGTCCATTTTACCCCAGCATCGGAATAATCTCTTTAAGACATCTGTGCAATTGTACCATTCTACTCTTCCTTCCTTCCAAGGCTAAGAGCATCCTCTGGACCCCGTGGACCAGCTTGCTCTGTGGCCTTGCTCTGTGCCTCCCCCACCTCATCGTGTGCCCGCTTCCCCTGTGCACAGCCCCAAGAGAACAGCTGGATGACTGCACACGCTGCCCCTGTTCCTTGGAGTGTCTCCTCAGCCCTGTCCTTCTCACCTGGCGTGCTTCTCTCACCGCTTTGTCCTCAGGCCATCTCTACGAAAGGTCTCCTAGTGCACTAATCAGAGTCTCCCTTATGCTCGCATGTCTTTATTCTAGTACACCGTGCACTTACCAACAATGCTCAGTGCTTGTTTTCAATTTATTCGTGCACTCACTGTCAGCCTTGCCCTGTTGGGAAAGCCTGTCTATCTCTAGTATTTTTCTTCTTTGTCTGTCTCTCTCTACTGGTGCAGTTTGCTTACAATAAAAAAGGGGGGGCATGATTTTACATGTTTAGAAGCCACTGGTGCTAAGAAGGGAGTTTTCCCAACACTCTCATGAAAGTCCCCCCACACCCCACCCCGTCCCCAGCTGGTTAATCACTCAGGCCACCCTCGACTGACTGAGAACAGGGCACACTACTTTTGCCTGAGCTTGCCTTCTTTCTGCTAACACATAGGTCATGTTGGTTTCCATGCCTGAACTCCACTCCTATCCTTTCCAGTGTATGAACACGCCAAAATCATCACCCCTCCGTTCTATGTTTACAGCATTTGGGTTGTTTCTGGTTTTGATAATTATGGGAATGGTGTTATCAATGCTTGTACATAAGCATTTATGAGTATAGGCATTTATTTTTCTTGGGCAAGTATCTAAAACTTCTGGATTACAGGGTAGATGTCTATTTAGGCATGGTTTTAAAAGTGGCTAAAACCGTGTTCAGTTTGATATAGTCACACACACTCTCAGTTTCTATTCCAAGGTCTGATACATAATTGTTGGCTGTCTTTCTGAGGAGTGAGCTATTGCTGCTGATTTCAGTGTTCTGATTTCTAAGAGGCACCTGCCAATTTTTATTCCTGAATTTTCTATCTTTTTTGGAGAAAATATAACTCTAAAGTAAAATTCAAGCATTTTTTGCTGTATTTTTTTTGCCCTTTTCCTCTTCTTTTTCTTCTTTCTCCCCCTTTCACTATTCTGCTGGTAGAAAACTTTTTTTGTGTATGCATATATGTGCATGTGTGTCTGAATGTGTCTGAAAGGTGCTTGTGTGCCTGAATGTGTATGTCTACATGTGTACATAGAACTGAGTGTGCCTACATGAGTGTCTGAGTATATGTGCATGTGTGGGGAAGCCAGAGAACTGTCTGTCTTTTTTTTTTTTTTTTTGAGTAAGGCTCTCTCACTGGCCATGAGCTCACCAAGTAGGCTAGGCTGGCTGTCTAATGAGCCCCAGAGGTACACCACTCTCTGCCTGACCAGTATTGAGATTTCAAACACAAGCACCTGACTCTGACTCTTCTGTGGGTTCTGGGGATCAACCTCGGGTCCTTTCAAGCCAAACACTTTATCAACTAAGCTGTCTCCTCAGCCTCCACAAAGCCTTTTCTTTTTAAATGAGTGTGTGTGTGCGCGCAGATGCCCAAAGAGGCCAGAAGAGGGTGTCAGATTCACTGGAGCTGGAGTTACAGGCAGTTGTAAGCCACCATCATGGGTGTTGGGACCAAGCTCAGGTCCACTGCTAGAGGAGTAAGTGCCATTTCTGCAGACCCACCAGGAAGACTTTCCTAGCCTCTTACTCTGCTTCTGAGGGTTGAGCTTCATGTTGACTGTGGGTGTAGCTTTAGTTCCCCCAAAGTCAGAGATCTTTGTGGGAACTCATTGAGCACCCTTCAGGAAACTGCTTAGTAAAACATTCTGTAGCTCTTCCAGAAGGTCAGGGCAGGCTGAAGTTACAGCACTCAGCAATCCTCATTCTCACTGGGAACTCTGAAAACTCATCGCTCCCCCTCTGTACCAGTGAGTCAGGTCCAAATCAAGTCTTAGTGGGTGGAGACCTTGGGCGCTTTCTGAGGGTAAAGACTCTACAGGTTCATCCCTGCTTTAGTGCTATCCATAGGGACTCCCAACTTCCTCTTGCACTCTTCGGTCCTTTGATTTTCTTTGGAAATCGTCATGAGGTCTTTGGGGGCTCCAATAGGTAAGTGAACATGGATGATGGAGAGATGGAAATGAGGATGGCTGTAGGAGGAAGAGGGTTGAGTGTGGTTAACAATTGCATTTATTTTAAATATCAGGTGTTGATTTCATGAGTAACTCCCTAAAAGGCAAAGTCCTTCTGTGGCTCAGGAGTATTTGCATAACTGTTAATTAATGCTTGGGAGAACTGAATCACCGGAATGCCAGGGGGGCTCATTATTTCTATTAAGCTTGGTGGAATCTTGTGGTGGGCACGGCTTGTGATATCTGGGTGCAAAAGCCCTTTTCACTTGTAGTTGATTAAGACTGTAGTATTTATGAATACTAATGACCTACAAGCTTCCAGCAGGTATATGGCGGAAATGGAGACTCCTTTATTTCCTTTTATGTCCCAGAATGTGAGAAAGAGCTTGGGCAGTATGGTGACAGGACAACTTTGATATGGCCTAAATCCTTTAAAATGATATTTTTTCCCAAAATTCTCACCTTTCCTATTTTTAAAAGGATTTAAAAGCTGTGATTTTCAAGAGATAAAAATATAACTGAAACTATGGGGAAGGGAGAGTTTTACAGTCAAACTGAGATGCTGGTGTTAATCTCAGCATCAGGACCACACACTGATTTTACTGGTCAGCTTTAGATAAACAACAAGAGGAACAAAAATCAAAGCAAAACAAGATACAAAGGATGACATCCTTCTTGTTATTTGGTAAAGGGGGCTACAAAAATGCATATATATACCATATATATATGGTATTGACTTTGTGAGAAAATATAATTTAATGTATTTCCTTGTAGGAGAGGAATAAAAAAGTAGAAAATATCTGAAAAGATGCCCTATGATCCTGTGCTAGATACCACTTTCATTATGATAGTTTTAAATCCAAAAAGTCTATCTGGTGCCTGCATGGAGCCTTCATCCTACATTCTAGTCTCTTTGATGTGAGAAAGTACTCTCCAGGTTTTTGAAAGACAAAATTGAACATCAACACAGCCACAAAATTCTCCACCTACAATCTGTCCTGTCTGCAGGATGTACTAGGGCAATGGTGACACAGAACTTATCCAACTAGAGTTTGGTTTAACTTGAGGCCTATGCCAGGAGACAGAACCCATGCCCTACACTGCCTGGATGGCCAGGAACTGAAGACTGAATAGCCCAGAGACCTAGGATAAATCTAAACACAACAGGCACACACACACACACACACACACACACACACACACACACATCAATGAAATGATTCATAATGATATTCTGATATGTTCAATAGACTGGTACTTTATCCAGTGGTCACCAGAGAGGCTTCCTTTGGCAGCAAATGGGAACAGGTGCAGAGACTCACAGCCAGGCACGTGGGAAAAAAATCTAAATTGTAGGTCTCCACTGAGTCCCTCCCCTTGGGGATCGGGGAACCCCTGCAGAAGAGGGGGCTTTTAGATTGTAGACCTCATAGGGGATGGAGGACACCAGGAGATCATGGCCCTCTGAATCAACTAAACAGGGCTCACATGGGCTCACAGAGACTGAAGGGGAAAGCATGGGGCCTACATAGGGTTGCCTTGGGACTTCACATATATGCTGTGACTGTTAGCTTGGTGTTTTTTATGGACTGACTCCTAACAGTGGCAATGGGTGTATCTTTGACTCTTTCCCTCCTATTGGGTTGTCTTGTCCAGTCTGGATGTGAGGGCTTTTGCCTGTTTTTTTTTTCTTTTTTTTTTTTAAATCTTGTTTTGTTCTGTTTGACTGTCATCTCTTGGAGGCTTGCTCTTTACCGAAGTGGAAACAGAGGGGGAGTGGATTGGGGGTAGAAGGGAGGTAGTGAGGAACTAGGAGGAGTGGAGGCAGAGGAAACTGTGGTCAGGGTGTATTGTATGAGAGAAGAATCTATTTTCAATAAAAAAGATAATAAAAGAAATAAAAAAACAAATCTAAGAGGATAACGTTGAGTTGTTCTCATCAGAGAATTCTGACAAATGTTGTTAGTAGATTTTTGTTGAGAGAATATCTGATTTGATGCTTTATTAGAATTTTGTGAGTTTTTTACTAGAATTCTTTCTCATGCTATAGCCCTTCCTTTAAAAATGGCATTTCCACATTAAGATGAAGAAATGCAATATATTAGTGAAGATGCACTTTTCATCTTAAATTTAAGTTCTTTGAATTTCTGATATCTACCAATAAGTTCTTGGGATCCATGGTTAGGATTTAATAAGTGATGCTTCAGGTAGGTAGAAGTGTGTAAGATAAGCCATCTTCACTTGTTTTTATGAAGAGCTTGTAGGAGTCAACCCAGTATAGCAGCACCGGACACTGTAGTGTACACTGCACAGTGTGCTGTGTTATGATGCCATGGTTGGCTGGAAGCTGCAGTTTATTGCCTCACTCAGCATTGTGAGAAGGTATTAGATCATATTGCTATCCTGAAAAGGAACAGCTTCAAAGCTTGAAGAAGGATGACCACTGAACGCTGCTCTTGCAACATCTTTGAGTAGAAGAGCCTTCAGTGAACCTGTTTTAGGGCATGGTCATGTGTTGACATGGGCCGATAACAGGAAAACACAGTTGCTACCACGTGGGAATTCACTTTAGTTGTCAACTTCCTTCTTAACTCTTTTCTTGCTTTTTAATTGTTTCTCAAACACTTGTTTGTGATTGTGTAGGTGCACATGTGTGTGTACGTGCATGTTCTTAAGCATAAACAAGGCCAGGGAAAGCCACTGAGTGTGCTTCTCTGTTACTCTCCATCTTACTCCCTTGAGACAGAGTCTGTCACTGAACCTGGAGCTAGGCTGGCAGCCAGAAGCCCCAGCGATCCTCCTATCTCTGCCTCCCACAGAGTTGGGGTTACAGGGACATACACAGCCACACCTAGCTTTTTTGTGGATTTCTGGGTTTGAACTCAGTTCCCCTTGTTTGCAGAGCAAGTGATCTTATCTGCTGAGCCATCCCTATAGCCTCCTCGAACAATTCTGTAATAGCAATAACATCCATTTTATTTCATTTTTTATCTTATGTCTTTACAAAAAGTATAGCTGGTGATATTTGAATAAGTATGGGGTGAATGGATTTTTCCTGGTGTCCATGATCTCTTGTGGTGATATTTTGCTTATGATTTAACAAATAAAGCTTGAGTGCAAAGCTAGCCTCACTAGTCAGCCATACAGGCCGGGCAGTGGTGGCACACACCTTTAATCCCAGCAGCCACACTAGTTAGTCATAGAGGCCTGGCATTGGTGACACGTGCCTTTAGTCCCAGCACTAGAGAGGAATATAAGGCGGGATGAGACAGGACCTTGCTCTCCTTTCAGTCTGAAGGTTTTATAGAGGCAAGAGCTCTCGAGTGGTTGACTGCTTTGCTTCTCTGGTCTTTCAGCTTGAGTCTCTTGGTTTTTCTTATTCGTGCTATAATCTCTAGCTTTATTTCTCTAATAAAGCTTTCCCTGAGCTGCTCACAGGAAATAAGTAAAACTAATTAGCTTGACTTTTCTTTTTACATCCCCAATCTTCTTCGTTAAGGAGAGTTCAATACTTTAAACAATGATAATGGGGAAAAATCATGAATGTGTATAATAAGGTTTTTGCACCATCAACACCAGACTCCTGGAGAAATTCTTAAACAAAAAAGAACAGTGTCAGATGGTTGCCTGGTGCTAAGACAGTCAAGACAAGCTAGGCCTTTCCCCCTGCTCTCATTTATCTTTTTTATGACCCATAACTGAAAATGAAAAGAAGGAAAGAAACAGTGGAAAAAGGAAGAAAGGGTGTGAGGTGAGAGAAACATACTGGAGAGACAAGGAGTGGGCGGGAGAAAAAGGGCAGAGAGCCCTCATTTGTGTTCATGAGACACTGTTGCTCTTCCCCTGAGGGATTTTCTAGAACTGATTCATGTTGACTTCAGGGAACTTTTTTTTTTTTTGGTTTCTAGAATGATGTATGTCAAAGCATGGACTGCGGACAACCTATGGTACTTGTTCTAAATTAGATTACCACCTCTCTTACCCAGTGTCCACCATATTCCCCGTGGGACTGAATATGTGCATTTGAATTAACATGGGAAGTTGAATTAACTTAAAAAATTAATTCAAGCAAACCTCTGATGCTTACAAGAGGGAAAACTCCAGCTAAGACAGAGTGTAACTCTAGTTCTTTTTATGTGCAAGAAGAAAAAATAATTTCCTTGACCCACACATACCCAACTGTACAGGAGTTGGGGGTTTTGATAGTTTGCTAAACATCCAATAGTGTTTATGTTAGTCCATTTTCAATTAGCAGAGATGGAGGACAGCACACTTAAGTTACAGGGCTCTGTGTTCTCCTTCCCAGCTTCTACAAAAAAGAAGGGCTAGGTCAAATGTAGTGGCACAGACCTGTAACCCTCATACTTGGGAAGCTGAGGCAGGAGGATCATGGCATAAGTTAGATCATGTAGTCAGCCTGGACTATATATCAAGTTTCAGGCAACTCTGGACTACAGCGTGAGATCACATTGAAAAATGAATGAATGAATGAATGAATGAATGAATAAATAAATAAATAAATAAATAAATAAAGGTAAAAGAAGCAAGTTCTCTTACTGGTATTGAATCTGTGACTGTCATTATTTTTGCCTGTCATTCTCAGACAAAAGGCTTCATAAGTAGAAATCTATATATTGAAATATACTTATATTATTCTCTAGGCAAACCAGACTAATGACAGTTCAAATGTCACACTGGGTTTCCAAAGCATGGCTTCTATACATCACCTTTTGTTGTACTGTTAGCAGTGAGGACACTCTGTGCCACTTGGGCCGAGCGGTCTAAAGCAGCCTCACCTCCTGTAGATATTAACCAGGGCATTGTCTTCCTGTAATTTTCAGTCTTCGCGTTTCTTTAGATCTCAGAAAATAACCATATAACACTGAAAGGATCTCTTCTTATTCTTTTTCTCTCTCTAGCCACATTCTACACCCCAGATCACAACCAAATCTTCCTTAGACATAAAGTAAAACAAAATGAGATGAGAATTGTACTGGTCAAATTGACACAGGACAGAGTTATCTGGGAAGAGGGATCATTAATTGAAGAATCGACTCCATAAGATTGGCAAATCTATGAGGGTATTTTCTTGATTACTGATTGGGGCGTGTGTGTGTGTGTGTGTGTGTGTGTGTGTGTGTGTACTTAGTACCTAGTACCATTGTAGGTACTAGGTTATATAAGAAAGCAAGCTGAGTAAGCCATGGAAAGCAAGTTAGTAAGCAGTGTTCTTCCATGGTGCCTGCTTCCAGGTTTTGCCTAGAATTATTGCCCTGGCTTCCTTCGGCGACGAGCTGTGAAGTATCAGCTGAAATGAATGCTTTCCTATTTTGAGTTATTTTTGGCCATGGTGTTTCATTGCATTAACAGAAAATCAGACTAGGAAAGAAATGACATCAGCTAAATGTGCAAAATTCAAAGAGAATATCTAGTTGACCAATCTCTTTCTAATAAAAAAAATAATTAAAAAGATAAGCTTAGTCTTTAGATATTTTTTTGTTCTTTTGAAGCAAAAAGGGTGACTTTTGTAGAATTTCTCCTTTGTCTTCCTTTCACCTACAAAGGGAGCTCTTGAAATGACTCAGGGCTGCATTTCTCCATCTGTAATTTATGGTCTTCCATGGGTCCTCTCCACAAAAGAGTGTTCACTGATGAAAGTTCAAAGATGGCTAGAGAGCACGACACTCAGCTCTCGCCACTTTCTTAGTTCTCTCAGGACCCTGTGATTTAAAGAAAAGAGGCCCGACCCGACTCTGGGAGAATCTTCTGTTTCAGAATGACAATGTCTTTGTTTCTATCACCCCAGTGATCTTCATGCGTTCACAGAACAGACTGTGTGTTGAGAACAAGCTTGTGTCCACTGTTGGCTGACCTTATGCTCTGCTGTAGGCTTCCTGACACAGCATCACTCCCCAGAATAGGATATCTTAGAACTTGGCTTCTGCCTTCATTGTTTGCAACAGCTTGAAAAGAGGCTTTGAGAAGACAACCAACATCCATCCTTCTATGTACCCAGGCTCTAAATGGTCCTGCCAAGAATTGTATTTGCTCATGTTTTAGTAATTCCCCAGAAGTTGGTAACATCCATCAGGTTGCTTTGTTTCCTTTGTGTGTTCGAAGTTTCATGGGAAAAAAAAATGCTACATTTACCAATTGCCTGTTACTAGTCGCTTTCAGCCAGACAGGGTTGATGTGCCTTCCCCAGTCACGGACTGCCTTCTCCTTTGATCTCTTCAGCTCCTTAATGTCTGTTGTACCTGGATTTGGTTGGACCAGAAGTGTGCTGCTTCCAAGGACAACTGGATACTTGCATTGTGGGACTGTGTTGAATATGAATTTTAACTTTCCTGGGGAGACTAGACTAGGGAGAAAAGAGAAGGAGACCGGTTACACATGGCAGATCTGAATGAGGTCTGTGGGTCTCTGTGATCTTCCCTTCTCTGCACTTGTTTGACTAGACTGTGTCTACTATAGTGTGCTCCAGGCAGGAATACTCCGGGCAAACTGACATGCTACTGGTGGGATGCAAGAGGGTATTGGATTTTTAGGTATATAATGTTTATTTTGTTTGTGTGTGGGGTATGTGGGTGTGTGTGTGTGTGTGAGAGAGAGAGAGAGACAGAGACAGAGACAGAGATAGAGAAGGGGAGAGAGATACATGCACGGACCTAGAGAGGATGTCAGGTGTCCTCCTTCTCACTCTTGACTATACATTTTGAAACAGGGTCTTTTACTGCATCTGAAGCTTGCTATTTTGGCTAGCCTGGGTCATCAGTGAATGTCCATAGCCTACCTCTCCCCATCCCCTCAGTGCTGGGATTACAGGCATGCATGGCCATGCCCTATTTTGTATTAGGCCTTGAACAGGTCTTCTTGCTTTCACAGCAAGGACTCTTAACCACTGAGCCATCTTCCCAGCCCCAGTTAGAGTATTTGGGGAGCTAGGGTGGGTACCCTATAGCAGATGAGAATATGAGAAACTATAGACATCCACCAGTGACTTAAGCACCCTGACATAGAGGGTCTAGTTTGGCATCTATATGACCCAGGAGCCAATCTAGAGCCTCTGGGTGCAAATTGCAGATGGTCAGATTTAACTTAAGTATAAGGGAGAGATATTTTTAATAAAAAATTGGATTTTATATATAGGGGTGTTTTACCTGCATGCATGTCTTGTACTATATATGTGCCTAGTACCCACCAAAAGAGGCCATCAGATTCTCTGGAACTGGAGTTATAGACAGTTGTGAGCTGCTACATGACTCAGGGAATCAAACCTGGGTTGTCTGGAAGAGCAGCAAGAGTTCTTAACAGCTGAGCATCTCACCACCTCAAGAAATAATTTTAACCAAGTTCAATTCCTTATGTACAGGTTATTTTGCTTTGGAAGGCAGTGGGGTCTATTGACAGCAGTGAAGATTTATGTTGTAAAAGCCATTCTATCAAGAGACATTTGATAAGTTTACCTTTAAATTCCTATTCCAACCCTTGAGATCTGCCCGAGGAAATTTAATCTTGTATTTGTGGAAATTTTCCCACATTGTTTAAAGGAAACAAGCTATGGTATAAAATAGTTGGTTTAAGTTTTATTCCTTGATGCCTGAGCCCCAAGTCTTATGCATAACCAGTTACAACTTCAGCAGAGGAGGGCTCTGGACAGCCATGAGACACAGACAGCATGGAAGGTCCCATGGAAGACACAGGCTATTTTGATAGAGATTCTTCTTCTCTATCTCCCTCATCACCTTTTCCTCCCAGTTTCATAGGCTGGAACAACAACCCACAGAGTTCACTGTATGTTTACGGATGGCCTACAGGAGTACAGGTGTCATTGCTGGGACCACATCTCCTCCAGGGGCCAGTAGCTCCTCAGCTAGGGGTGGGACCTCAGGGGACAGCTACTTTGCCAAGAATGTCACTGATCTGAGGATTAAATTGCTACTAACACTTTTGGACTTTACCTTCAGAGCCACAGGCAAAGCCCAGGGAAGTCTTTCTCTCTTAGCATATGCTTGATGGCACTTAGAGTGTTATATCTTCCATCCTCCTCCACTAATGCCTCCCTCCTAGCCTCACCTCCTCCTCTCCATCAGAGATTTTCTGTCACGTGATGGAAGAATGCAGCAGAGACTTATGTTTCGCTGTTCTCCTGGGAGACCCAAAGAACAAACGGAAAACCAGTTAGACTGATTCAAAAACATAGTTGAAGTTAGCTTGAAAGGCACTAAGAAAGCCTAGCAGCCCAGCCCACATCAAAAGCCCAGCTGTTGGGGTATACCCTTCAAATTCCATTGCTGCAGAGGCCACATGCAGGGAAGCCCCCCCCCCCCCCATGGTGGAGGTGGCTTTAAAGAAAGACAAAAGGTTAGGGTGATAATGAAAAAAAAAAGCTTGAATAACAAGCTCGGGGGAGTGAGCATATTGCTGAAACATTGAATAACAAGCTCGGGGGAGTGAGCATATTGCTGAAACAGGGGCTATGCAGTTCAGTGTCTCATGAGTGAATTTTTTTTTTTGTTTTTTTGGTAATCTGACTTTGTGAGAAGGCATTTTTCAATGGGAAGATGTTTTGATGACTCTGCCCATTTTAGGTCTATTTTTCTTCCTTCTTTCCCTTCTTCCCTTCCTCCCCATCTCTCTAAACCACATCAGTAGTTCAACCTTAGGGGGCAGTTGTTTCATTGATTTGGCTAAGTGAGCAATGACCATTTGGGGTATACTGTGTGTGTGTGGCGGGGTGGAGATCTGTTTTGAGCTTTTCCAGGTGTACTTTGGAGAGGCAAGGGAGTAATTCTGAACTGGCACCATGCAGGTGTTTTGATGGTGCTGTGGTCCTTGGGTGATCAACCTTTCACCCTTTTGGCAAGCCTGTCTTTACAAGGCCATTGCCACACTGTTTGCTTTGACTGCTTTGCTTGGCAAGGTCAATGACAGGACAACATTTTCTGTGGTGTCACCAAAGTTCCAGGAATGACTACTGCTAAGCACAGCAGACAAACACTGAAGTCACCTGATCAGACCTGGGTTCTGAATTATCCTAATAATTTACATCCATGATCCAATATGAGCTGCTTATTCTCATGAGTCCAAATCATTAATTCAGTATCACCCTGCAGTCCTGTGGACCCGTGACAAGCCAAGGGATGCCTAGGGAGTTTCCATAGGAAGCATGAGGGGTTCAAGGCGGCAATGGCTGAGCATCAACTAGCTAAAGCTAGAGGGAATAAGAAGCTTCCCTTTTTGAAAGATGTTTGAATATGAAAGTAATCATTTGTGGTTTATAGTTCAAGTTTGAAGAGATCCTACATAAAAAACAAACAAGCAAACAGCAACAGCAGCGGAATATTTTGGGGCCAGATTGTTCTGGGACATATCTTGTTCTTACAAATGGTCTGAATTAAGAAATTTTCTAAGTCTCGATCTTTCCCATGCTGGTACTTACATACAGCAGCCAAGATGCCTCTGGCTGTCAGTAATGGAAGCTTTAACTCCAGTTAACTTAAAGAAAACATCATCTGTAGAATTCTGAACTACACTGCGTGAGTTTCAGGTCTTGTCTGATCCAGAAACTCCAAGGCCTCTAGTTTTTGTTGTGTTTTTTTTTTTTTCCCTGCATTTCTCTGGCTGTGCCTTCCTTGTTGTTTTAGCTCTGCTGTAGGGCTGCCTGGCCACAGAGCAGTAACAGTGGCCCTGGATTTTTTTTATCCTTACAGGTAGAGTACTTTCTCTTCTGGTAGGGAGAGAGAAGTGCCTTGCAATGGTTAATATTGTCATCTCAGCAGAATCTAGAATGACTCAGGAGTATCTTGTTTGGGTCAGCTGAGACGGGAGACCCCTAAGTGTTGAAGCACCATCCGGTGGACTGGGGTCCAGGACTGAATAAGAAGAAAGAGGACTGAGCATAAACATTTACCTTTGTCTGGTTCTGTGAATGAGATATTACCTGCTGCCTCGTGCTCCTGCTACCTAACTTCCATTCCATGATGGACCCTCACACCATGAGCTCAGCAAGCACCCCCCACTTCTATTTAGCTGCCATTGCCAGTTCTTTCAACACAATAGTGCATAAAGCAACCAATGTACGTGTTCCCTCCAAGTAGCCCTCAGCAAACTTATCCTTAGGTCTCTGGTTCTATTTGCCAGGAATCCAACTCATTCAGCTCCTAGATCTGAGGATGGAGGCAAATTCACACAGACCTCCATGTTAAGGGGTTAGAAAAGGCAGTTCCTCAAAAACAAAGTCATCATTGCAGGACAAAGGGTGAGAATGATGCCATCCACAAACAGCACTGGTGCCCATAGAGGTGCCACAACCAGGGGCTTAGCGGAGTGCCTGACTAGATAAACAGAATATCCTTGTCCTGAAGTCACCATTTCTGCCTCCGTGGACTTCATGGCTTACCTTCTCTTTTACCTGCCATGCCTCTACCACACCTGCAACCCTCTGGGCGTATCTAGACACACCTGCAGAACTGAGCTCTAACCCAGCCCTGGGCTGGGTTGTATCTCCCTGTGCTGGGAGATATAAATCAAGTCTTTTTCTTTCCACTATCAGAAAAGAAATTTGTGTGAAATGGGAGCTGAGGCATCTCTTTTTGAGATAAAGTGGCTCCCATCTTCTTAGGCTCCCTGGGAAGCTTCACAAAAAATAGGTCATTTAATAGCAGAAGGATTTGAAGTCAGGCAGATTCAGATTTAAATTCCTGATCTACTTTGCTATGATTGTGGGGAAGTTGAACTGAATCTCTGCATTACAAGGAAAGAAGTGGTGTATCATACGTCAATTTCCAGGGTGACTTAAATGAACGTGGCACAGCTGGACTGAGGAACAAACTGATGTGTGTAAGTGGAAGAAAGAGATAGAATAGGGACTTCTACTTAGACACGTATGTGGGTGATTTCAGCTCCCGTGCTCAATGTCTTATAATGTGATAGCTTATTTTCCTCATTTTAATAAGGAAGATATGTGTGGATACCTTATGATGGGAAATCTCAGGGAACATTCTCCCTCACCCAAGCTGGTGATGCTCAACACATAATTGGCTGTTGTGAGGAGTAGCAACCAATATTGCTTCATCCATTTATCCATCCATCCATCCATCCATCCATCCACCCATCCACCCACCCACCCACCCCATCTAACCATCTACCCACCCATCTAACATCCACCCACCCTCCATCCACCCACTCATCCTCCATCCACCCACTCACCCATCTACCCATCTAACCACCCACCCATCCACCCTCCCACCTAACTATTCTCCCATCCATCCCTTTTCTTCTATTTTCTTTTCCTCTCCATCACTGCATGTACCTATGACTCACTGATGCTACCTAGTGGCAATTATAGGCATTACTTAGTTAATCTTGGCATCGGTTTTTAAAGGATACTACAACAGTGGCACAAACTTAGCTCCCCTTTAACAGGAATCGAGTCTCAGAGCTGGAGAAATTCAGAGAAGCCTGTACTGATAGCCAGTGGTTTGTTTTCCCGACACTAGGAAGCTTGGTGATTTAATTCCTGGGGTTGGAAATCCTGTAAAAAAAATATAATCAGTCTTATTGTAACATGCCAAGTTGACCAAGTTGAGGAGAAAAGATAGAGAACAGAGATTGATGAGAAGGTAGACGTAACACAAGCCGGTGAGCAGCCCAGCTTTGGAGTAGGCACCGCTATGAATCAGATCCTCAAAAGCAAGCCGTGTCTTTAGGAAAGCAGATAGTACTAAAGCACGACTCATGTAGCAAACGCCCATTGGCTTTGAAATAATACTTATTCATGGCATCCCTGTCACAGTAGGAACAGTGACAAATCCCAGCACTTTAGCAACGTGAATGTCAGGAGGTAAGGCAGCTCTGGCTTTGGAGACACTTCCTTGCTTTCTAGGTGGTAACCCTTCTAGAGGGCTAGTTCTCCTGAGCCTTGAGTTAATCACTGCTTTGATGCCATTCACCTGGTAGAGCCTGAGCCAGCTGACGGAGTACTGAAACTAAAGACGAGCACTCTTAACCTTCTTTTTGTATTTGGTATCAGTGAGCTTGCTGATTGGTGTGATTTGATGTCAGGGAGAACTCCAGAGGCTCTGCAGGTCAGAAAGCAGGGCTATGCCTGCGTAATAAGAAAACTACAAAGAGCTTCAAAACTACTAAGTTGAAACGTCACATTGGGATCTCTGATTCTAGGGTGTTCCATGTCCTTGTCATTGGAGGAAATGCATCTAGTTACAGTCCTTATGGGGAAGGCCCTGGGGTTCTGAATCCTATATCCCTGTAGATTCTCCTTGTTGTCATGGAAACCTACAGTGACATTGCTCACAGCTTGGTGGAAACCCCAGGAGGCAGAAGTTAGAGGGAGATGAGATTTTCTTCACAGCTGGACCTGGGGAATGTAGAGGCGACATTTGTGTCTCAAATCTCCATCTTGGGGGATTCAGGAGGACAAAGGGAACTTATGAGACACAGACTGGGGTAACAACAGGCAGATTACAGAGAAACCACCGGGAGAAAATTCCCAAACTGGGTGTACTCCATCTTCCCAGTGCGTGGTCTCCTCTTTTGTAATCAGAACTGGGACTTCCAAGCCTGTGACCAGCACCTGCATTTTCTTCCCAGACTTTTCTGAAAATAATTTCAGATGAACTGAGAACAAGAGGAAGCATTACAGTGGCCCGTTTTTGGAGTTTAGAATGGTACATAAAAGACCTGAGTTGCTTAGAAAGTTTACGGAAGTGTAGAGACAAAAGGCCCCAAATACAAGCAGAAATTCCCAATCTTTAAGAATCAGACTTGACTTGGACATCGACCTGGAGGACTTGTGATGTCTCATACAAACATATAAAACTTCATTACTAACGACCCACAGCCGTTACTTTCAATGATCAATCTGAAGAAAGATGGTTGATGTAGTAACATTGGCTCTGTAAAGAATGAGGTGTCTGTGAGGTATCTGCTTATTTATTGCTGTGGACCCTGCAAGAATGGCACAAGATATAACACTGAGCAATAACTCTTAACCATTACAAAAGACCTGATTGCTTCTCAGGGAGCAAGTCTCTCTGTGTCTCTGTGTCTGTTGATCTCTGTCTCTCTCTGTCTCTATCTCTGAACTTACCACGTATATCTCTGTTTCTCTTTACACTGTTGTCTTTTAATAAACCTTTATACATCTGTTCTGTTCTGGCAAATGCTTCTACATCTGTACCTTTAGCTTGTTTCCTCCATTTCTGGGTCAAGGGGAAGGCCAGCAAAGGTAACCTTTCCACATGCCCTGTTACACCCAGACAGCCTTTGGCTGAGATGTAGACCCTTGGTGCTAGCCAGACACTGTATCCTTTGTGGGACATTGTCCTTTTGGTCCTGGGGTCCTTGGCAATTTACTATGCTTAATAATGATAAAATAACATTTTTCTGCTTTATAGAAAAAACAGCTTAATGGAAGGGAGTCCCTCTCTCTCTTCCACATGCACTAGGATGTCTCCAGGACCCTTAGTCCTCTCTTCCTTTTCCCTAGTACTCTTGGATAGGAAGTTGAGAATGGGATGTGCGTCTATTTATAGAGAAATGGCTGAGTAAACTAGGAGATCTAGAAATTCTAAACTAAACACAGTCTTGGGGGGTGAGCCTCATTGGTAGAATGCTTGTACAGCACACACAAGGCCTGGGTTTGATAACCAGATGTGGCAGTTAACAAACAATAACATAATAAACTGAACAAAAGATAATTAATTAAGGAATATTGATCTGGAAACAGGGTTATGACATATTATTTAAAAACCCAATTTCAGTCCCAAAGATATAAAACTCTCATTTTAAGTGGGGACATGTAAGTATACAAGATTTTAAAAACCATGGATATATTTATGTGTAAGCATAAAATAAATCTCTAAGATTGTATGATGAAATGTTGGCTGTGTTTCCTAGGGGGAAGATGATGTGAACATGGGGAGACTAAGAAGGTGCTGGCAGTGGGGGGGGGCACACTGAGTTACTTCTGTAATAATGTTTGTGTGCTGAAATTGTGAGTGGCTTTCACATTGTTGTGTGTTTTCCCCCTTCATCTCGTCTTGTTTTATAGATCTTTTGTAACTTTTGTAACTGTGAGGTGACAGCAGAGATTTAGGGATGAGTCATTCGCTGCTAACCCCATTTTCATTGGTGCCCTTCTCTCAAAGACTCTGGCATGCCACCTGGTACGGTGTTCTGTCTGTCAGTCCTGCCTGTGGCCCTGGGCCAGGCATGTCTACTCTTTCTGCTTTTGAGTAACTTCCTCTGCATTTGAGGTTACGTGGTAGATTCTCTAGATGCATTCCCACAGGGCTAGCTTTTTTCACAACTTGGGCTATTGCTAAGACCTCAGAATGCAGCACTAATCTTCCCTGGCATTGGGTGAGGCACTTCAAAGGAAATGAAAAGATTGCTCCAGGCACTAGAGAAAGAAATGGAAAGGAAAGCAGTCAGAAGCCAGGTCCGCCTAGCCCTACGCTCATGTTGTCCTCTGGCATTGTGTGTTATGCTTATTGGACAGTTGTCTTGTGTTTTTATACCGGTGAGGTTTTGTTACTTAGTAGCAAAGGTCTATTACCTTAAGTGGTAATCAGAGAAGACTTTCTTGTTGACGCCACTTCTGGTGGAAGAAGTTGCCATGCCATAGGAAGAGTCTGAATCCTTGGGGCCTGAATGGGAGGTTCTAAAAAGACTGGGGGCTTGGCACTTAAGCTATCTGAATCCACAACTAATTCTTTTGTCTGCTATTGATTTTTGAACAGTACCCAGAAAAGTTCAATAATGGCTTCTACATAAAAATTTTGATAGATTACTTTTTCAGATATATTTTGATTATCTAGAAAATGTGTTAAATATCCTTTTGTAAAACCAATTTCGTTTGCTCTCAGTTATATGTACATTAGACCCTTATGGCAACTACATGGAAATCTGTAGCCCTGCATCAGACTCGATTTGAGTTAAACCCAAACACATCTGGTGTAAAATGGACAAGGAGATCCATGTGTATGTCTTCCAACTGAATGAGAAGTACAGATCGGGCATCTCTTTCTTCTGCATGCTGTTCTGAATGTGTGAGCAACAGTAAATTTAAATGGGAGAAAATAGACAATATGATATCTAACTTTTGGTCAACTTGTTCATTCATGTTCTGAGAGTTTGCATGGTTTATATTTATGATAAAGAGTAGAATGTGTTAAACATTATTGCTGAATGGACCTAAAACTAAATATTAAGACTCAATATCTTCTAAACATCTTGATTAACTTTCTTGAAGCTGTCCTGAGATTTCAATTTGAGCCTTTAATGCTTGAAACTGCTTCTCAGCTGGCTTGAATCCTGAAGTTCTTGCTTGTCCCATGTCAACTCAGTCATCTTCCTAATTGGGGCTTTGGGTTTTAAACCTGTACTGGAACCTGGTGATCATTGCAGTCTGCGTCAGCTCTGGTTGCCTGAATGGTCTTATGTTCACAGCTCATTTACATAGTTAGTGAAATCTGTTTCTGGAAATCCCTTCTCAGGTCTGCTGAGCAAAGCTAAATGAATATGCTATTTTTATTTTGCATATGCGTAGTGTGTCTGTGACATATAAAAGCTTGAAACGTAAAGCTATGAGCTTTCTAAGTTGAGTGAAGGAATTAATGAGTACTCAAAGAAAAATAATAAAAAACTAAAGGCTTAAAAAAAACAGGAAGGAATTAAAATTTTGAATGAATTTGATAGGTTTAGAATGGGCTCTAGGCGTAATTCTACTTTTGGTCAGTAGATGGCAGTAGAAGCCAATACCCACTTAGTGACCTTTTGGAAATAAAGTCAGCCTTTTTAGATAACCTACGTACTATAGGCAAGGCTCTTTATGGGGCCAATCAAGGTGGAGGTGAGGAAAGTGATAGATTCTGAAGATAAATGAGAGGAGTCTTCTGAGTTTCAACAGTTCCCAAGTCAGTGAGAATAGACAGACTGCGCATACTATAAGCCGCAGTGGAGCAACGGTACTCTAGGTTTAGTCACTACAGACAATGCCTTGAAAGATTCGGAATTCTGAAAGAGATTATCACAGGTTAGGTGAGCATCTTTTCAGCTCCTCTCTGGAGGACCTGGATGAGCTTAGTGTGTTATGAGGTGGGGACACAGGCCCAGCGTGATCCTATCTTCCCATTTTTCAAGAGAAGCCAGAAACACAAACTTTAGTAAAGTTTACTGAGCTTTGGAAAGGTTTTCATAAGCCAATCTAGTGTAAAGAACTTGTAAATAAGCAAAAAGTAAGTCACAAAGTTAGATTAACATAGCCACTCAAACAAGTTCTTCCCAATCCCAGAGTCTGGACATCTCAGTGGATTGTCTACGTAGTGACAACAGAAATTAGGAAGCTCCACAGCTCTGTTTTGCACTTCACACTTTCCCTGATTATTTATTTATTATTTATTCTTTGTGCCTTTCACATCTCTTTCTCAAACCTACCCATCTTCCTCTCCACCCCAGAATAAAACAAAATAAAACTTAGAATTTAGGAGAAAAAGAGGAAAAAATAAAAGGAAGTGGGGTCAGAGGAAGCTCATTGTGGAAGCTGTAGTGTGGCCCAGTGAGTCATTCAGTAGACCCCTTTCTCATGTTTAACAAAAAGAATCATTGGTTTGGTTCGAAGCCCCTGGTCTCTTCTACATTATCAATGCTGTGCTCTCACTGGGACTCTTCCTGGACATCATGTTGCTGTCCCTTGTTGTGGAGATCCTGCAGTCCTGAGTCCTCAAGAACCCCCAAACACACACCTCTATGCTCCATCAGGTCACAGATGGGGTGGATGTTGGAACTTGCCCTGATTTTTAAACGTAGGCATTTTGGTTTAGAAAGTGATGAACAAGGGGTAGAACCAAATATAACTAGCCAAAAAAAAGAAAGAAAGAAAGAAAGAAAAAGACAAAAAAAGAAAAAAAGTCAATGAAATATCCTAATGATATTCTGCTATATTCATAGATAAGTGCCTAGACAAATTTTCATCAGAGAGGCTTTTGATGGGAGTAGATGCAAAGACCCACAGCCAAACACTTAGCGAAGCCAGTGGAACCCTACAGAATAGAGAGAGAGGAAGGATTGTAGAGCTGGAAGGCTTGAGGACACCAGGAGAGCATGGCCCACTGAATCAACTAAGCAGGACTCACAGGGACTGAAGCAACAATGTTGGAGCCTGTATGAGTCTGAACTAGACTCACTGCATATATGTTATAGTTGTGTAGCTTGGTGTTTTTGTGGGACTCCAAACAATGGGAGTGTGTGTGTGTGTGTGTGTGTGTGTGTGTGTGTGTGTCTTTGACTCTTATGCCTGCTCTTGGGACCCTTTTCCTCCTACTCGGTTGCCTCATCCAGGCATGATATGAAGGTTTGTGCCGGGTCTTAGCATCTTGTTAGGCCATGATAGTGAGTATCTTTGAAAGATTTTCTTCCTTCCTTCCTTTCTTCCTTCCTTCCTTCCTTCCTTCCTTCCTTCCTTCCTTCCTTCCTCTCTCCCTCCTTTCCTCCCTCCCTCCTTCCCTTCCTCTCTCTCTCTCTCTCTCTCTCTCTCTCTCTCTCTCTCTCTCTCTCTCTCTTTCTTTCTTTCTTTCTTTCTTAAAGGGAAACAGAGGAGGAGTTGACCTGGGAGAGAGGGGAGGTGGGGGAGGGACTTGGAGGAGTGGCGGGAAGGGACTGTAGGGATGCAATATGTGAGAGAAAAACAAAAGTTAGATTTTTTTCAAATTTATTTAAAAGCATCTTTAAGCCTTTAGGTTATAATTATAATATGGTTATTTTACTTATGTGTCTATACACTGATAATTATTCATTTTTTATTGGTTAGAACTGGAAAGGAATTTAGATTTGCATTTTGACTCCTTTTTATAGCTACCAGATTGAAGAAAAGGATATTCCTTGAAACCAAAGAAACTGGGCATCTGATCTGATGGAGCTAGGGTACCTAGATGTGGCACACAGGGGCATGGCACGTAGGTTCTGGTGGCAACAGGAAGTTTCTCTTCTTTTCCAGCATTCAGTGCTTTAGGTGGCACAGTGAGAATCAGGAGAACAAAGCCCCTAGGGGACCACTACTCCCAAGGTTCTATCTATCTCCTCTTTTCCTCATCAGTGGCGACTTTAGACACATGGTTTAGCTTTTGTACACCTTTATTCCTCTCCTGCCCCCATTAGTGAAACGAGGATATACATACATGGAATCTTGGGGGTGAGAGGTGGGGAGAGGGAAGACATTAGTCAAAGACTATAAATTGCTGGTTTTAGTGTCCTGTTGCACCACACCATGAACACAGTAGGAATGTGATGTGTGTTTCAAAAGTGCTCAAGGACCAGTTTCCCCTATCTAGACTCTGTAGCAAGCAGCAGGGGTTGTGAGAGGCAGGAGATGGAAGAGTAGGGAGGGTCATCCTACAAGGGGATAGATGTGTTCATCAGCCTGACTGAGACTTTCAACAATATTTGTATGGTGGATGTATTATTTACATCCCATAAATAATATGCATGATCATATACTTATCTATTTATATATAACACTCACACACATTTTGAAGATTATTTAAGCTATGCAGCCTAATATAAGTAGAAAGTAATCAGTTATTTCTTTAAAATTTCCAATCATTTATTTATTGGGTTGTGTATATGAGTGTGTATGATAAAATGCATGTTGAACTTGGAGAAGTCAGTTCTGTCTTTCTACCATGCCGATCTGGGGAATCAAACTTAGGTTATCAGGCTTGGCAGCAAGTTCCTTAACCCACTGAGCCGCCTCACTGACCTTCTCATTGCTTTGACATTGCACTCTTTTGCTCCCCATCCCCCCAGCCTAGCCATGCTCACAACCCTCTGCTCTCAGCCTCCTGAGTGTTGGGATTACAGTTGTCAAGCACCACACCTGCCTTGGATTCCTTTCTCAAGACCAGCTGTAGATAGAATTACAGGAATAGAATGTGACTTCCAGCTGTTCTTATCTCAGCGAGTTGGCCACAGCTCTTTCGGAGATCCAGATCCCTTTATTTTGATTCCCTGTGCAATCCCACTGGAGATGCAGAGCGAAGAGCTGGGCTCTCTGTCTTTGCCCTGTAGTGACGACTTGGGCTAAGGAAAGACAGGAGAAGTGAGATAGGAGAGGATCACCCTGTAAATCCTTGTTACCAGGCTTCCTCTGGGAGTACTGGGTGTTTGAGTGTTGGCATGAGGGTGGCAGAAATTCAGCCAGTTGAAACTCTGTGTCTTGTTTGGTGGCCCATCATCTCCAGGTGGCAGCAGAGGACTGGGAAATCACAAGATTCATAATTAGCCCCCAGAGTGTGGAAGGAAGGAAGTGCCAGGAGGGGGGTGAATAGTCAGAATCATCAATCGTCACTCTTGTTAACATAAACGATTCTGGCTTCATCAATCTGGGTATGTTCTCCATACATTTTAGAATAGAATTCTTAAAATATCCTACTGGAATCCTGAATGTACACAGCCCAGAGCAAAGCCCCACTTCCTAACCCCTTCATACCACCTAACACAAGCTAAGCGAGCAGCATATATTTAGACGTGGGATTTGGAGAAGAAGATGACAAGAAAACAAAGGGAAAAGACAATGATATCAAAGTCTTACTGCTTCCGCAAGGAGCCTCGGGAGGGTCCTTGTCTCATGTTTGCAGTGACCAAAAGCCAAAGCCTCTGCCTACACTTGCTGTTGCTCCAAGACTCTGTTAACCAAGAAACCCATGAGTCCTCCTGGGGAGGGGTGCCTGGAAGAGGGGATGGGTTTGTTCAGCCACTGCCTCATCTCCTTCCTGAGTAGCTGAAGAATTCTGATGTGGCTTTGTGGTTTTACAGTAAGCATTCCTGCTCATGTGGACACAGGGCGCTTTCAGTTTCAGAAAGTGACTCAGAGTGACTTTCCTCTGAGGAGTAAGAGTGACCCTTGCTCAAAAGGACACTGTGACTAGAATGAAGAAACACCAGAGGCCACGAGTGCCAGAGTATTTGCCATTGTAACAGTCACTGGCTGCTGGGTGTCGTGTGTGGTATTTCTTTAAATGAGGAAAACTGTCCGAAGCTTTTCTCTCCTCTTTGGGAGTGAGACTCTTGCTGCAGACTTGAAAATGGACTCAGAGTTTCAGTTAAATAGCTAGTTGAGGCAAGGACATTTCCAAGAGGATTATCAGCTGTTATTATGTCTTTTAGTCTCTTGCCTATTAGGAAGCTTATGATCCTGAGCCATTTGACCAGGACCTGAGAAATCTTGGAGGCCTACTGAGCCCGTGAAGTGCCAACCAACCAACAGAAGGTGTTTCTTACAGTCTAGCTCTCTTTTGTGGTCCCCTACCACGGATTTTTCATGAAAATCTGTAGGAGCCATCCCCTTTGGCAACTGCTCTGCTTTCCTCCTTTCCCCAAGTTTATCAGTGGGATGCCGTGATGTACGTATGCCATCACTTCCATGGCCTTAATGAGCATTGCCTGTCCATTAGCTGGGGCATTCCTTCCTGCTGAGCTCCTCCTGAGCAGCCTGTGCTCTGGCCAAGGACTCCCCGTTGGCAGGGAGTGACAGGCACTTAAGAGGAAGCCTATTTATATGTCTGTTCTAGAGTTTTAATTTAGTTTTGCTTCTTGAATTCCTTGTGGTCATAACAGGACTGTCTTTCTTGAATAGTTAAACCTTCCTGGCTCTGAAAAGGAGCAAATGTAAGTACTCTCCAATTCTACAGCCCTGATGCATCTTTGCTACCTACATCTTTCCAAGTCATGGCTGAAGGGAAGCGAATAAGAACAGCCCAGAGTGGAGAAAGAATCAGTCAGTAATCACCCAGCTATTCAAGACTTTTGCATTTTATAAGGGTATAAGAATTGGTCCCACCTCACAAAGGAGAATTTTCTACTACTTTTAGCTAGGCCTGTTGTTGGCCATTCCTATGAACTACACAGTAGCATCTGTTAGTGCACACTCAATTCAGCAGAGATAAGAGACTGTTATGATGTATGAGCTTCAGCATGGGCCCGCTCTTGAACTTTTTTCTAGGAAGTGTTAAGCTCATCTTATCGCTGGGAGTCTTGGCTGCCATGAATGGCAGGAGCTCTAGATTACAGATATGGAAAAGGGACTTATTGGAGGGATCTGGAGTCGCGGTGTGAAGTGACCAAATAACCAGGAAATCAGACCTCTAGAAAAATATGCCAAGCTGGCCGGGATTCATGTTCTTGCCCGACTTCTTTTCACAATAAGTTCTAAATTCTCCTAGTGTGAGAACCGTTGACAATGGGATGAAGCCCACAAACATTTTCTCAGAACAATGTCACGTATAGGACAAATCACATAGGATTGCAAAGGAACCAGTTATAGTGAAATATGGTGTCTTTAGTAGAACATCAAGCAATAACCGATGGGTTGAATTCCTGCTGCGACCTCAGTAGTGATGAGCACAAGCGGATCTTGAACAGCACAACCTTAGTAACACAGTATTTGCAAGGATTACAAAATATGGGTGAGGGAAGGAGAGATGGCACAGAGGTTAAGGGTACCTGAGTTTGATTTCTAGAAACCGTGTAGAATCCTGGGTGTGGGAGCACAGCTTGTAATCCCAGCACTTGGGCGGTAGAGACAAGCACCCCTATGTCTTGCTTGCCAGCCGTCTGGCAGGTCCCAAACCAGCAAGAGTCTCAAAAACATATGGACAGACCCTGAGATATGATACCCGAGGCTGTCCTCTGGCTTCCATATGCATGTATGTGTGCATACACACACACACATATGAACACATGCATATGAGCGCGCGCGCGCACACACACACACACAGACACACACAGACACACACACACACACACACACACACACACACAGGAAAGGTGGGGCCTCGTGAGCCCCTCCTCCATCCGTGATGGAATGTTGTTAGGGCGGCCCGGTGGTGGGCAGAGGTATGTCAGACATTGTAACTAACTTCCGCTGAGGAAAAGTTGACCTACTGCGCCTCCTACACTGTGTCAAAAGCGTGATTTTAGTTCTTCCCGGTGACTGTGAGCACACATGCGTTGAATTCTCGCCCTTTGGAAATAGCTGTTTGAACATAAAGAAGTCATTGCCTTTTACATCCCTCTCTCCATCCCCTCTACTCTCTCTCCTTCCGTTATTTATTTCACTTTCCTAAGAACACTGAGCTCGGAACTGATAAAGAAACAAAGACCGGACGTGAATAAGGCATGCGGTTTGCACGGAGGACGTAACCTGTTTCACAGCAGTAGATAAGGAACACCTGAGATTCTGCAGCAAGGCAAAGCGCAAGAGCCTGAGTCCTCAGTGGTTAAGGGAGCTTTCTAAGTGGGTAAAATCAGAACTGGTCTTGGGGAATGTTTCATAACAGATTGACAGGTGGTTTTCTCATTTATATCTGTAAACTAAAGTTTCCGTGCTCCCCTGGGAAATAAGTGGCAGACGTCAAGTCTATGAGTCTGGTGATGGTTAGCTTAACCAGACTTGGGAAAAAGAGACGTAAGCACTGAGACCGAGACGCTGACAGAGAACTCTGGCTCTAACTCTGGAACAAGGCCCCTCTGAAAATGACCGTGCCGTTTCCTCTTTAGTGATCTGAGGGTGCTGGTGGGAGTTCGTGAGACCCAGCCTCCACCAAACAAGCATCACGTTTTTCGTTCTCAGTGGGGGCAACAACTCAGATCTGAAATTGGTAGTTAAACCACAGCTTCGGCTACTCGGCTCCCCGCAAACTCTAATCACTCTTGTTAATTCCCATTACTCCCACACGGATTCTGCGCTTTTTGTGCTGGGCGAGGCCAGTAAACGCACCTGTAGCAGGATCGGGCTGAATGGGAGGCTCAAAGCCCTATGGGATTTTCGGAACGTTTAGTAGAGTGTTAAAAGGCGTGTGTGGGAGGGGAGGATGGCCCCACTATTGCTGTGCCAATGGGACCTATGCCCACCCCAGCTTCTCACATACCTACGTGGTAGTGTTCTTCTCAAGTTCACATGCGGTAAATGCCCCAATTCATTAGCCACACGACTGAACAGACCCGTTAATTCCGTTTGAAGAAATTGCACTTTTTGAGAAAAAGAGTCAAATGACACAAGGAACTTTTAGGGAATCAAGGCCATTTCAAGTGAGTCTCCCTAGCTGTCTATTCCTGTGTGTGTGTTCATAGATGTGATTATGGAGGGTCTGATGGATGGTTTGAAAAAAGTGACCACTGATTCATTGTCTAGTCCCGAACCCTAGAGATAGCATAGAAATAAAAATGAAAGTGGAAAGTGATTGCCGTACGTTAACCATTAAGTGTGTTTGGGTTAATTGATTTCTTATTGAAGAAATTCATGTGTTCCCAAAGATTTTATTTAGTTAACTAAAATGGAAGTTTTAATTTTTTATTACATTTAGGGTGTGTATGCATATGTCTGTGTGTGTTGTAGGGGACATGAGTGTCATGGCATCCGTGTGAAGGTCACTGTACAACTTGAGCGAGTTGGTTATTTCCTTTCTTCATTATATTTCTGCACACCTGTTTATTGCAAACCAACAAAGAATTCAGAAGGGATGCCTAACAGACCCAGCAAATTCCAGCCTTGTAAAGCCACGCTAGAGAGAGTTCCCGAATGCAGCAGCATGCATTGGGTCCTGCAGGGTGCACAGAGCTCTGGCAAGGCTCGGTGTTCACAGCCTACCCTGGTTCCTGGGAACTAAGCAAAGCAAGAGAACTCTGAGGATGAGGTTCTTTGCCCTTTATCCTTTGTTTCCTTCCTCCTCTTCTCCATCCCTCCTCCAAATCTCTTCATTTCACTCTTCCTCTTTCTTCCTATTTTTCTTTCTCTCTTCCTTCCCTCCTTTCTCCCTTCCTCCCTCTTCTCGCCCATCCATTTCTTTCCAGGTCTTCACTGTGTAGCTTGCTAGCCTAAAGCTCATTGTTGACCAGACTGGCTTTGACCTCACAGCCACCCTTCCATCCCCGCCTCCCAAATGCCAGGATAACAGGTATGGGCCACCTTGCCAAGTTCAAGAGATGAGGCTCTTACAATTTGCCAAGTCATTCTCTTGAGTCTAAACAACAATTGATCTTACTGGGGCCTCTTGGGATGGATGAGTTTTGTGGGAGGGGTCATGCTTTTTCTCTTGTTGGAAAGTTGAGTTGCAGTTTCATCTTTAGCACTTTCAACCCAGGATGAGACCACCATCCTGGGTCAGGAAGTGCCCAGCTAAACTGCCCAGCTCTTTGACCCCTGCTCCAGCTGATCTGAATGTGCTATAACCTGGTGTCATCTCTGCCGTTTGCTTTTCAGCCTTGGAGGAATTTCCCAAGTGTCCCCGCTTGCCCCTGGTCCCCTCTGCACTTGCTGTGTAGCTTTCCAGTGGTTCTATTGCTTCCTCTTCTTCTTCCTTTCCTGTTTATGCAATACTGTAGCACAATGACTCTCCCTCTCCTTTCATGAAACCACATAAAGTCATAATGAGCAAATAGTGCTACTCCAGCGTGGACATTATAGGTATTTTCTTTTTCTGTGACTTGGGCTGGGGTTATAGGCATTTGACTCAAATGAATTGCATTTCTGGTTGGAGCTATGTAATCACTAGACAGTTATTTTTCTTTAGTTACTGCTACTACTTCCTGGACCCTAATGAGATTTTCTGGGTTAGGATGAAAGGAAATGAAGTATTTCCAAAAGGCAGTTTCTTTTTTTTTTTTTAACATCTTTAAAGACTATCCTTTGTTCTCATGATTATGTTCTTAAAAATATCATGCCACTGAAATTAAATTTATTCTAACTTAGAGTTAGCAAAAGTTATTAGGAGATCTAAATAAGTATGAAAAGGTGCACTTGTCGTCAGCAGAATTTTTAAAATGACGTGAGCTTTGGGGTTGATCTGACAAAGGGAAATGAAGCTTGGCTAAAGCTCAGCAAAGTTTCCATTAAGTACACATGTTTACCCAAGAGGTCAGCCCTGAACAGATAAGGCAGGTTGCGTTTATCTAGCTAGGCATTTAAGCATATTAATTTTTTTTTTTTTTGGTTTTTCGAGACAGGGTTTCTCTGTGGCTTTGGAGCCTGTCCTGGAACTAGCTCTTGTAGACCAGGCTGGTCTCGAACTCACAGAGATCCGCCTGCCTCTGCCTCCCGAGTGCTGGGATTAAAGGCGTGCGCCACCGTCGCCCTTAAGCATATTAATAGCAACAATAATCATAGAAAAAAGAGGTCACGAACTTGAGAGGGAGTATGGAGGTTCATGGGAGGGAATGGAAGAGGAGGGCATGGCAGGTGTTTGGCAGGAGGAAAAGGAAATGATATAATAATATTTTAACTACATATATAGATGTCAATAGTCTCAGATGAGTAGTTACTGATCTTAGTAAAAAGATTTACTTTGGAAGAATATTTTTTAAATTAATTCACTTTAATTTTTTTTCTAGAAAAGTTTTAGGCTTATAGAAAAATTGAGAAAGTATATGTGCCTTACTCTTTCTCCAGCACTCACCCGTACACAGTCCCTCTTGTTATCAATAACATCTGCATTGTTGTGAGATATGCATTATAACTAGTGAGCTAATATATATTATTTTGTGACAAAACACTATAGTTTTGTTATACATTCTTTTTTATTGTTTTATTGAGGTATAACTTTTTTCTCCTCTCCCCTACCTTCCCTCTCTCTAACCCTTCCTACTCTCTTCCCATGACTCCCATGCTCACAATTACTCAGAGATCTTGTCTTTTTCTCCTTCCTATGTAGATCCTGCGGATGTTTTCTCTTAGGGTTCCTCTTTGTTGTCTAGGATTGTGGCTGTAGGCTGGTTTTCTTTGTTTTGTGTCTAAAAGCTACTTGGGAGTGAATACATATTATATTTGTCTTTCTGGGTCTGGGTTATCTCAATATGTTTTTGTTCTAGATTTATCCATTTGCCTATAAATTTCAAGATGTCATTATATTTTGCTACTGTGTAGTACTCCATTGTGTAAATGTACCACATTTTCTTTATCCATTCTTTGGTAGATGGGCATCAAGGTTGTTTCCGAGTTCTAGCTATGACAAATAATGCTGCTATGAACATAGTTGAACACACGTCCTTGTGGTATGGTTGAGCATCCTTTGGTTATATACCCAACAGTGGTATTGCTGGTTCTTGAGGTAGATTGTTTCTCAATTTTCTGAGAAATTGCCATACCAATTTCCAAAGTGTCTGTACAAGTTTGCACTCCCACCAGCATGGAGGAATGTTCCCCTTACGCCACATCCTCTCCAACGTAAGCAGTCATTAGTGTTTTTGACCTTGGCCATTCTGAAAGGTGTAAGATGGAATCTCAGAGTTGTTTTGATTTGCATTTCTCTAATGGCTAAGGATGTTGACTCCTTAAGAGTCGTCCAGTAATTTGAGATGTGTCTGCTGAGAGTTCTCTGTTTGGGTCATACCCCATTTTTTGTTATAGATTCTTTTGACTTTTGAGAAATGCATAATGCCATATTCTCACTGTTATAGTGTGGTTGCACCACACTGAAATTCCCCTGACTCCCATCTAGCCATCCCCTTTCCTTTCCTGAGCCCCTGGTACCCACTGTCTTATCACTAACTCTGTAGTGTTTCCTTTTCTAGAATGACATGTAGCTAGAATCAAACTATTTTAGTCTTTTCAGATGGGCTTCTTTCACTGAGCAATGCGCACCTAATTTTCCTTCTTTCATGAAAAAAGTCAGGAGACTTAACAGTTCACTTCTTTTCATTGCTGAGAAGCATTCTGCTTCATGAAAATACTCTAGTTTCTTTACCCATCCACACATGGCAAGACATCTTGGTTGCTCCCAATTTTGAATAAAATTTATAAACAACCTTGCAGAATTTTTTTTTGTGTGTATGGACATAAGTTTTCAGTGTATTTGGGTAACCTTCCATGTAGTGGCATTTCTGATGTATTTTAATAAACAAAGACTGCCTGAAGATCTGAGAGTAAAACAGTCCCACTGGTCAGCCTTACAGACCAGGTTATGATAATACATACTTTTAATCCCAGTAACTACAAGGACACACACCGTTAGTCCCAGTAGCCACACTAGTTGCCATAGAAATCAGGGGGTGCATGCCCTTAATCCCAGCCCTAGAGGGGATTATAAAATGGGAGGAAAGAACTCTTAAAAGTCAGTCTAATTCTGAGATTCCTGTACACGGTATCACCATTTCAGACTGAGGTCAAGGTAAGAGGCAGTGGCATGCTGTTTGGCTTTTCAGATCTTCAGGTTGAATCCCAATTTCTGACCCTGAGTTTGTATCATTCATGTTTCACTTCCAGCAGTGTGATTGCTGGATTATGGTATATACGTATTGGGGGGGGGGTTTATTGAGAGACTCTAAGCTGTCTTCCAAAGTGTCTATGTTCTTTTTCATTTTTATAATCTAAGAATAAAATTTGCTGTTGTTTCACCTCAGCTTTTGATGTTATCTACTTGATGGGCCTTTCCTACATAACTAGTGTGCACTAGTATCCCATGGTAACTTACAATTAATTCTCTAACAACATGATCCTACCATCTTTTCTTGTATTTGTTACCTGCTCTTTGGTAAAGCGTCTGTTCAGATATTTTGCCCATTTAAAATTTTGACTTTTTTTTTTTTTAGTGTTGGAGTTGGGGTGGGGCAGGAATGTGTTTTGGATGCGGTTCTTTCACGGCATGCTTGCTTTGGTCAGTACTTTTTTCCTGTCTATGCCCCATCTTTCCACTCTTCTAAGGCTCATTTTTTTAAAATGAGATGCGTGGTACATGAGGTATCTTCCTTCCTGGGAATGCCCCGTTAGTATCCAGTATAAGGAGAAAACAAGGAAACTTGACATTAGGTTTTCAGGATAGAGAGCATACATTGTTAGTCCCAGCACTGAACCAGCACTGAAGAGGTAGAGACAGACAAATGTCTGAATTTGAGACTGACCTGTGCTATACAGTAAGTTCTAGGCCACTCAGAAGTAACACAGTGAGACCCTATATAAAAAACAGACAGAAAAGTTCTTGTAAGTATGAGAACTCTACGTGAATTATTTCTCAGACTGAGGGAAGGTATCTGCAATTAAGAACGTTGTGGATTAACATATATGCTGTAGGTGTGTCTAGGTTCTTCTGAGAAGTCCGCATCCTTGTTCTGCATGCATCCTTATAGCCCTACACAGGTGGCTGCTCCTAACCTTTCAGCTGGAGAATTTTTCTGTCTTGTCTCTCACTCCTTTCTTTAAATGTCCTTTTCTTGGGAAGCATTTCTTTCTTTCTGTCCATTATCACTATCTGAACCCTTTATATTTATTTATGAACTTGAAGCCTCCTTGCTAAGTAGACTGGGCCTCAGTACTCAGTTCTATAATTTATGGACAACTACAATTCAGGGGTTTGTTGGCTTCCTGAAGTTTGGATGTATAAAGCATTTGGCATGTTGTCTGGCACTGGTAAGCACCAAATGCTGCTTTCTTCTTTTCCTTTCTGCACACTTCACATTTATAGCCAATGGCTTTTGCTGTTCTTCTTTTTCTTTTTGCTTGTTTTTAATTAAGAATTTTTTATTGATTTTTATTGAGCTCTACATTTTTCTTTGCTCCCCTCCTTTCCTCTCCCCTCCCCTTCAACCTTCTCCCATGGTCTTCATGCTCCCAATTTACTCAGGAGATCTTGTCTTTTTCTACTTCCCATGTAGATTAGATCTACGTATGTCTCTCTTAGGGTCCTCATTGTTGTCTAGGCTAGTTTTCTTTACTTTATGTTTAAAAACTACTTATGAGTGAATTTTTTTAAACAATCTTTTCTCATCTTACATAGCTTATCCCCATTCCCTCCTCACTTACCACCTCACCCTTTCCCCCACACCCCCATCCACTCCTCAGAAAGGGTAAGGCTTCCCAAGGGGAGTCAACAAAGTTTGACACTTCACTTTGAGGCAAGACCAAGGCCCTCCCCACTCTATCTAGGCTGAGCAAGGTATCCCTCCAAAGAGAATGTGCTCCAAGATGCCAGTTCAAGCACTAGGGATAAATCCATGTCCTACTACCAGTGGCCCTGATAGCGGGACAACCTGCTGTCCTTGGATTTTCAGTTTTCCTTTTTTGAGGCTAACCACCCACCCCCTTCCTCTCTCATCAGTGTCCTATGCTCAGCCCCATGTGTCTTCTGTTCTCATGGCGAACTTTTTTTACGGACTCAACTGAGATTGTATTGGACCAGAAGCTTCCCCTTTCTCCTCTAATCTTTGCTAATTTTGATATTTCTGTTGAACTATTACGGGAAGCACTGAAACCAGAAATGTGTGATAGTAGGAAGCCCTCGGTGATGAATTCCAGGGGCCTCATCATTGTCACATGCCCAGGAGACTCAGTAGAAGTCACCATCGGGAATCTTCCCTTAAGACTGTCTACTTAGGCAGCCAAGTCTATACTTAACACAAATTTAGCACTACATAGAGTATCAGGTAGGTTTAACACAGTCGGAATGTGAGGTCTACAGGATTTACTGGAATTGGCACCCACATGGTCACTGCCCAGACTTGGGCCCCAAACTCTGACAAGAGGGACATATCCCAGCTAAAAGAATTCGGGGAAATGGGCATGGGGTCAATGGTGAGACAATGAAGACAAAATGATTAAGTGTGGGAGCAGGTTTTGGGTGTGGAAGACTGGTAACTGCAGGAGCTTCATTGATGGCGAGAGTCTGATCATGAGGCATAGGCCCTCAGATCAGGAAACCTCATCTCCCCCCCCCCCACTTCTTTCTTCCTGTCAGCTTACTACCCATTTTATGATCATGGACACCTGGTTAAGGAAGAACTATGTTTGGTGTAGTATTTAATTTGTATGTCAGTGTTTGAAAGATATTCAACCATCTTTCAAAGAGGATATAAGCAAGCTCACAAAGCTTAGAGCAGAAACGAAATGAATAGGAACAAGAAAGTGAAAATAAGGGTAGGCTCCTGAAGCAGATGGAGAAGTCGAAGCCGAACACAAAATTCATGCTACAGAGTTTATTGAAGTTGGGAGTTCGGTCTGTTTAGGCACAGATAAGAAAAACAAACATGATTTTTAAAATTATAACATTTATAGAATTTGTCAGAAAACACTGATGTAGTAGGTCAAATCTGACACGGACAACGGGAAGTGGTGGTGGGCACTCGAGGTCAATCCAGGAGTAAAACTTCCTTCTATTAAAGGTACAGATCTGTATTTTAGCATTAATAAGTTGTTCTTTTCATCTCAATGGAGAATAACTGTGATCAGATTCAGACAATATGCTTTCAAGGTCTTCTAAGGAGTTGCGTTTGAAGATAAGACAGCCAAAAAAGAAGCCAGACTCATGAAGAGGGCTAAGCAGGTGCTGAAGTCCTGAAGGTGAGCATTTCATGCTCACCAGATCACATAGGGCAATGTGAGCAGGAGTGGAGGTCAATGTCCGGGGAAGGTCAGGGTCAGGGTCTGCAGTGTCCAGGGAAGGTCAGGGTCAGGGTCTGCAGTGTCCAGGGAAGGTCAGGGCCAGGGTCTGCAGTGTCCAGGGAAGGTCAGGGCCAGGGTCTGCAGTGTCCAGGGAAGGTCAGGGCCAGGGTCTGCAGTGTCCAGGGAAGTCAGGACCAGGGTTTGCAGTGTCCAGAGAAGGTCAGGGCCAGGGTCTGCGGTGTCCAGGGAAGGTCAGGGCCAGGGCCTGCAGTGTCTGGGGAAGGTCAGCGACAGGACCTGCAGTGTCCAGGGAAGGTCAGGGCCAGGGTTTGCAGTGTCTGGAGAAGGTCAGGGCCAGGGTCTGTGGTATCTGCAGGCCCTGCAGCATCCGGGGAAGGTCAGGGCCAGGGCCTGCAGTGTCCAGGGAAGATCAGCGCCAGGGCCTGAAGTGTCCAGAGAAGGTCAGGGCCAGGGTCTGCAGCATCCAGGGAAGGTCAGGGCCAGGGTCTGCAGCATCTGGGGAAGGTCAGGGCCAGGGTCTGCAGTGTCTGGGGAAGGTGCTTGACCTTTCAAAAGCTTCCAAAGATTTTCAAACAGGGAAGTACTGTGCTATTATTTTAAAAATCACTCTGCCATGAGAAGAATGAGTATTAAGAGAGAGTCCATGGGAGCAAATGAGCAGGCCGTGTTCTTCCAGAACATTCAGTGTGTTCATTCTCTATTACTATTGGTTCTCTGCCTCTGTCTCTACCTCTATCTTTGTCTCTTTTTCTCCCCCTCTCTCTCTCTGTCCCCCCCTCTCTCTGTGAAATACATAGTTTAAGAAGAACATTAAATAAAAGTCCACTATAGTCATTTCTGTCTCCCCCTCCCTTGGTATGGTATAAAGCCATGTTAAACAAACAGGTTTCGCTTAGGAAAAAAAAAATCACCTAAATGAGTGTTTTTTGGCTGGAAAGTAGAACACGTGGAGAGAAGTGAATGATTCTGGGTGATAAAACCTAAAGGAGACGACTGAGTGCAGGGATGCTCGGAGGGCAGAAGAGGAGACGTTCAGCATGTGGACTGTTCTTTGTGTGAAGATGAGCAGTAAACTTGAGGATAGCAGTGACTAACAGCCTCTCAGCTTTTCCAAAATCCTTCTTGACCGTTCCTTAAAAATAATTAATTTATTTTTATTTTTCAATTGATTGCGCACACGTGCGTGCACTTGTGTGTGTGTGTGTGTGTGTGTATGTGCGCACGCCACATGTATAAGGTGCCCTCGGAGGCTAGAAGAAGATGTCAGATGCCTTGGAGCTGGTATTATAGGAAGGTGTGAGATGCCGTGCATGGCTGCCAGGAACTGAACTTGGGTCTTCTGGAAGGGTGACAAGCACCCTTCCCTGAGCCATCTCTGTAGTTCCACTTTTAAACGTTCATTGAAATTCTGGTAGGGGCAACAGCTTAAAGTTAGAAGTGTTTTAGGGAACACAAGAAAAGTTGGTATTCAGTGTGGAAAAGGCAGTGTTGGAAGGGGAGCCCAGGTCCCAAATCTGACAGTCTCGGAGGAGTCATAGGTCATGAGATTACTGATGGAGGGAAGAGAAGCATCATTATGTCATCCTCAATTTAGAGCTCTGGTTTGTGTCTTTGTATCTTTTTATTGGAATAGTTTAAAATGTTTACTTCACAAGTCTGGAGTGTTTAAGGATATTCAACTAACAAAGTGGTGTATGTGTGTGGTGTGTGTGTGTGTGTGTGTATGTGTGTGAAAGAGACTACATGATTATATACATATATGTGTGTATATATTTGCATATGTGTATATATACATGTTCAATCATTTGAAAGTCTGCATATATACTTCTAGTATAGATAATTATCTAAAGATAATTATATCTGTACCTTCACATATTTCCTGAACTTTCTTTATTAGGTTTCTAAGTATAGAATAACACTCTTAAGAGAAGTTTCTGGGCTATAAGTCATGGTTGTTTCAGCATTTTAAGGATAGTGTGATGGTTAGTTATGGTGTTGGATGTTGAGACATTGACTCCCTAGAATTTCAATCTAAGATTATCAAAACAGCAAGAATTGGCAACATTGTCGAATGACATTTAAAGTTAGATTTTTCTTTTCTTTTTTTCAAGTATTACAATTTCTGCATTTTTTATTTAAAAGGTCACTGGAAACTAAGAGTTTAGAAAAAGTAGTATTGAGACTGGAAAAAAAAGAGCTTTAATCAATTTCTATTCAAACCAAGATTCCTTCTTGCATTTGTTTCCCCTTTGAGAAGGTTGTATGGTAGAGAGAACTTGTGGGGAACAAGGAGGTTATTGTTTTTGTGAAACTCTTCGGTTTTAACTATGACCTTTATCTTACATAGAAGGTAGGAAGGTCTGTATTAAATGGAAGAAACTTGTGGTGAAGGACTAGAAGAATTGTAGCTTGGGGAAGCTCAGCCATGAAGGAAATGAGAGCCTGCACTGGCTAGCAAAATCCAGGAGCCGAAATATAAAGGCTCTTAAGTGGGACAGAAGAGTGACTCAGTTGGGTTGCAAAGACCTTCATTCCTGGGGCATTTCACAAGCTTGAGAGAGCCAATTCGTCTTGTCAACCTTCAGCTATGCCACCTTTTCCCTCCTCTCCACAACTTGTCTCATGCCCTGTGGCATCGGTTCAGAAAATGATGGCATCTTTAGATACTTGCATTAACAAAAGAAAAAGTGGAATTGATTCCTCAAGTCTGTGCACAGCTAAAGCCTCCTAAATACACCCTTTTCATAAGCTCTCCTGTGTTGGAAGAAGTATAGGAGGACATATGAAAGATTTTAAGGTCTTGTTCCCCCATGTTATTTATCAAGCTTAAAATCTGCATATATAATTAAAAATGTAGTTCTCTTCTAGACTCTGACCTTAGGAAATTTCTGAAACACTTAGGAGCACTTTTATATAAATAATGAGGAATCCTTTAGTGTGGAGAGAGCTAAATTACTTTGAAAGTTTACTGTAAGATTACCCTAATCTATCATTGTTTCTTCCAACATTATATTCCATTATAGTTTATTATTATAGGTACTTTAGTTGCATGCTGAATAATGCAGTTATTTCAGCCTTTTTTTTTCCTGCAAAATTTTCTTCACAGTTAGCTCTGTGGCTGTCTAAGGAGTTATGCAGAAAGTACAAATTGCCTTAGAACAGCAATTTATTCTTAAAAGCAACGATTCTGGCATATTGTCAGAAGGGAAAACCAAAAAACCAAGTGAAACATGTTTTTCCCTTTCCTTCAAGCTCAGATTGTCCCCGCCTCACTGAATCCACGGAAGGCTTTGCAAGGTGCTGCCCCTAATCCCAGCTGGGGGAATTCCTTGGTTCTTTCCAACTATTGTGGTTTACTAAGAACAGTCAGTACTCTGCAGTAATCCAAAGCATTCCAACTCCATGATGCTCAGCACTTGGCCTGCCTGTCAAATACACAGCCGCCTGAGGACTGTAGCCAGTGTCCTCTCCATCTCTTCTTTCCCAGGGCTGGCATGAAGTGCAGGAAGCGTAGTCACGACGTCTGGGGGTTTAATCTATATACTACTTTAGAAAATCTGCTATACTAGGATAAACCAGGACTGCCGTTTGCCTGAGGGTGTCTGGGAGACAGACATCCAAGGATTAGTATTCTTGGACAGGGTTCAGACAAAGGAATACAATAGGAAGAAAGTAAGGAGAATGGTTATCACTGGGGAATGTCAAGGAGCACCACCGAGGCAGAGTTTTGTGGTGACTGCTCATAATCATTGGGAGGGTCACTTTTGTCTTGATCCAATTATAACGTCACTCTAATGAGCCATAGCTTAGCTTGGGGGGATGCGGATATACTTTATCCCTAAGATTCCCTACATCTTAAGAAGTTGGGAGGATAAAAGAAGATACATGAGAGAGTTTAAGATCAAGTTTCCTTTTTATTTCCCCCCTAGCTTAAATTGCATATAAATAATATAAATGGAATTAAATTATCTTCTTGGTTTTAAAGTTGGCTATGAGTGAATCTCAATGAACTTAGGGTTTTTTTTAGGTTTTTGTTTAATTCACAAAACACTGTGAATTAAAATACAAATCTGTTTTGTTTTGTTTTGTTTTTTGCTTATGGAACAAACCTGGAACAAAAAAAAAAATCTGTAGCATCAGAGATAGAAGAGCAGCAGTCATTAGAGCCACGGGCCTTGCAGCTGCCATAGGAGCCACTTATGTGGAGAGAGCAGGGCCTTACAGCTAGGCGCTTTTCTTCATACCCGTGTTGAGTAACCAGCAACTTTGAAGATAGAGCTCATAGTCAAACAGATCCTCATTCACTCAATAGAAAGGAGACCCTTAAAAACTGGAGAGAGAGTAAGACTTCAGGACTTTGGGGATCATGTTGGCATATTCAGGGACTGGGGAGATCAAAGACACCATCGTGACTGTGTTAGGCCAAAGAGCCAGAGTTACAGCTAGATCCCTGTTAAAATGATAGAGCCCTTGCGTCGCTTGATTCGATAGACAGACAAAGTAGCAGTTGGATTTCTTCACAAGTCCTTGATGTTTTCCCCTTTAGTGAGAGAAAATAATCTCAGAGTTCCCAAGGGAAAATCATGCTTTGGGGTATAGAAGCCATCTTTTCTCACGAGGGAGGCGTGTTTGAGCAAATGTGTTATCTGTGTAAAAGGCCTTCTCAGATTAGATCAGATATTACTTGGGGTTTGCGTAGGGGCAACCCACTGGTGAGAAGCACCTCGTTTGGTTTTGTGTTTGAGTGGGCTGAACAAGTGGAGAAGGCTGTGAGGAGCCCAGCGGGCTTTAGAACATTGGTTTCAGTCTCATGTGACTGCTTGGCAGGCTGCCCACCTTCTGCTCTGCCTCTAACGAAGTTCCACATTCCGCCTCTGAAAGTGTTCTCACATGTAGATCCTGTTTATGTAAGAACTTTGATCAGACACCCACAGGCTCCTAAGAACTTTAATTACATTCTGGAAGGGTATCCTCTGTCCCCCTCCTGTTTCTCAATATTTAGAACAGAAAGCTTGCTCTGTTCTCCAGATGCTGAAGTTCAAAAATGGATTCAGCTCATACTAAACTATTCATCTTTCTATGGGCCCTGCTGTGGCCACTTAAACTGCCTCACATTGTTTCAGGATTGGGGTTTCATGATTAAAACTGAAATGCAATTAAAAATAAGATTAATAAAAATATACTACTGGCATTTTTGTATCAGACTTCTTGCATTCTCTCCTTTCTCTTAGTCTTTCCTATATTCCTCCTTTTAGAGCCAGAATGAAATGCTCAGGCACGTGTCATTCAACAATGAGGCATGGTATGATTCTTAATTCTTCTGCTAGAGCAGCTGCTTGTTTTCTTTTGAAGCTCTCCACTTAAATTCCCCAAGAATTCCAGAGTTTATGTGGTACCGAGAAGGACACAGCCCTTCTCTGCTGTTAAATATAGTAACCGCTGGAGGTGGCTTCCTCGCACCGCTACTCACAGTTCTGGAGATAAGGCCTGAATATCTCCCAGCGATATCTGTCCCTTCCAGCAGAAGCGCCCTTGGTGGTCATGAGCCCCCGTTGTCTGTACTGGTTCTCTGTCTTGTGTGGTCCTGCTACTGCTAATAGAAGTCTTTTTGGGTTCCTCCACACGAAGACATCCTGTGGGCAATAACTTAACAGGGCTGAGATCTGGTTGCATTCTAATGACTTCTCTATCCCCAGAGCCTGGAGTCCGTACTCCTGTTTATACTGGTGACCATTTACCGCCTAGGTGGAAACACCTTGTCTTTTATATCCTCTTCATGTAAAAGCATTGCTGTGGAAGATAAAATACGACTGCCTGCGAAACCATTTTCCTGTCCTTCTGGTTTTGGGAAGATTTTAATCCCCAGCCTTGCATGCACCTGGGAGTGACAGTGAAGAGATACACACTGAGAGCAGGGGACCACATGACTTCCTTTGGCCTTGCCAAAACCTTTCCCATGAGATCTTCCATGTATTCTTCATGAAGCTGGAAGCACAGGATTAGAACTTGGTAGCATCACAATTGAAGGCCTGAGCTGTGAGCCATAGTGTAGAGGTGAGCACTCAGAGAGAGAGAGAGAGAGAGACAGACAGACGAGGGGGGGGAGAGCAACCAACCCTGGGGCTATGAAGATGAGAAATGAGGTTTTATTTTGTGAAATTCTGAGATTTGGGGATCCATCTACTATTATGAAATAGTTTAACTTTCCTTAACTGGTATATTTACTGTGCAAGACAATTATCCATTCCTATATAATGCCATGGAAGTTCCCTCTGCATTTCCAAATAGAGTCTTTTATATGTATCTAACTTCATTTTAAAAAGTTCCAAGTAGCAAATCAAAATCCCAGAGAACCTAGACAACAATGAGGACCCTAAGAGAGACATACGTAGATCTAATCTACATGGAAAGTAGAAAAAGACAAGATCTCCTGAGTAAATTGGAAGCATGAAGACCATGGGAGAGGATTGAACGGGAGGGAAGAGGCAGGGAGGGGAGCAAGGAAAAATGTATAACTCAATAAAATCAATAATTAAACAAAAGCTCCAAGTAGACTTGCTTACTGAATCTTCATTGCTAAGGAGGTTGGTATTTGTAACAATACCTGTATCCCTTTAGCTAAGTTATGTTTGGGTAACAAATGACCTCCAAACTAAGTGACATGAACAGTTTTTTTTTTCAAGTTAAATGTCCATTATGGGTCGGGTGAGGTTCTATTCCATGTCCTCACTGAGAGATCTAGAGTGAAAATGTAGCTTCTACTTGGGTCATGGATAAGGGAAACTGAACCCAGTGATTGCATGCTGTCTCTTAAAACTTCTGCTTCTGCTTATAAGTGGCAAATGTCAATTCTGCTTCCATGTAGTTGTCTAAAGCAAGCCTTGTGGCTTAAGCTGATGTTGTGTAGCGTGATATATCCCTCTCAATGGAGGGATATCACAGGAAGGAGAACTCGAATATAGTCATGTCATCCCTCACAACCATCTGAAGACACCACAGTAACTCTGGCTACTTCTCAAAGATGGAGACAGAACTTTATACCCTAATACTCAGCACCTCCCACAGTGCAAGGCGGTAGACCAGATGTTTTCTGCTAGTCTGTTGCTACCTTTGATATGATCGCTTATGAACAAAATAGGCTCAGTCAGACTAGCTTGAGAAAATTCTTAAGACTTGTAACCTATGTAGAAGTGTCTTTTAAACAGCCAGCTTCACTTAGTTCATCTCAAGATGCTCTAAACCTGTCCCGAATCCATCACCCTCAGCCTATCGTGTAACACCAGTCTTGTTGACAAATGAAGTGAAGATGCTTGTGTGTTGCTTATTAGTAACAAGCATGAAAGTACAATGGTTTCTGAAATTAATAATAGAAAATTTATGTGGATTCTGATGGGAAATCTCTTTTTTCCCTCGTTCACATGAAAGGGAAGCCCCATCTCTCCCTCCATCCTTTTTGGGAAGCACCCAAGGGGCATTTTCTTGTTTCTTCCCATCTCACACATATTTCTTGCTAAAGGAAGAATAGTTAATCTATGCTTAAGACTCTGTTACTCTCTGAGTTGGGTCCTTTTCCTAGAAAGTAGAATAGGTATTAGAAGCAGAAACAAAGAGGTGTTGGAATTCAATGGGTGGGTTCTTGGTTACTATGTAAGAGCGCATTGATTTGATCTGTGATACTGTAAAGAAACAAGATCAGACTTCAGGGTTTTTTTTCCTGTGGTGATGGTGAAATGGATAAGGAGTGTGCACTCTCCTCTCCTTTGCAGTCATTGATGATTGTTAAAGAGACCAGTTTATGGGGTGCCAGTCTTCTTTGGCTTCTCTACCCTCCTTTTCGTTAACCTATGGAACAGTCAGCCAGGCAGGAATTCTTGGCATCTTGGTAGACTTAATGCCCCAGCTCTTGACTTAGGAAAACCTAGCTTGGCTTATGGTCCATGATAAATGTTTTAGTAAGTATTTCAGTAATTCTATAGTGTTTCTGCATCTTCACTAATGCACAGTTAGTGTACATGTGGGTTACTCTGGATTTATTCAGTGTTTTCAACCTTGAGAAGCATTGGAGACAGCAATTAGGTCTATCCTTGTGGGGATTATGTGAAGTCCTATAGTTTTGGAATAGTAGGATTTTTTTAAGGCATGGTACTCAGTTTAGAATTTATATAGGAAAAATGGTTTGGTTTTTCTATTAGCTAGATTACTAATATTCATAGTATTAAAGCCATCCTCTGCATGACAAAATTGGGGAAAACTTCAAATAGAAAAATGGGCAAAGGCTATTTACTGCTAGTTCATTAAAGAAGTAGGTGAAGAAAAATTAAATATACTCTTTACATGATATCCTTAGATGATATAACCCTATTTTGTGGCTTTCCATTTACAGATGAGGAATCTCAAGTTTGTAATCTCTGGTTTTAATGTTTTCTTGGGGCAGTGGATTCGCATATTCATCCACACTTACATCTCTTCTGTAATGGCAAAGATTTTTTTAAAAAGACAATTCCATGTTTGGAAAGGAATGATGCTCCAACATCCTTCAGACTGGCTTCTCTCCCCTAGCATTCACCCAGTCCCAGGGGCTTAAAACATGAACTGAAGAATATCTATGACTCTTCCCTCCTTTGCCCTCACATACCACAGGTTCTATTGAGCCTACCATCCACATTTCTTGAATCTGTTCACTATTCTCTTTTTGGCAACTTGCCTAGATTTCTTCACTTCTCCCTTTGATCTCCCCTGACTCAATCCATTTTTGGTATATTTATTCAGAGAGCATGACTGAAACTATTCAATTGCCCAAGTACTATTTAAATGGCTTTCTTTTTGCTACATTTGTGGCCTTGATTCCCAAGCAGAGGCCGTTCTGTGTCCAGGTGATATCTGGCAGCAATAAATGTGTTGCAATGAGGTAGCTCGAAGGGCAAGGCCTGCTGTCGGTGTCTCCTAGGGAGGCCCATGGAGGCTTACTAATACCCTGCAATGCACAGGACAGCTCTTCACATCAAAGAATTATTTGATAAAAAAAAAGTTAATAGTGCTGAGGTTGAGGTGCTGAGAGAAAGTCTATACTCTGTCGTCAGCTAAGAAGCCTTTCAGAATCTGTCTTAGCCCACTTATCAGTTCATGTTCTGTTCCCCTTCCAGCTGTCTTCTCACACAAAGTCCCTTAATGGTGGGCTGCTCCCTTTGCTGGCTATCACTTTTCCTGGTTCCCCTCTTTTCTTTTTTTTTTTATCACTTTCTCTTTCTATAATTTTCTTTTCTTAAGCACAAAATAATATTTTGTTTGTTTCCAGGGTATGGCCCAACATGTACCATAGGTAGGACTGTAGACAGAGACTGCACTTTTGTTTCCAAGCTGCCCAGACCAAATAACCACACAGAAACCATATTAATTACAATATGTAAGTTTCGTGGGCATGGAGGCTTTGCTTATTTTGTTCAATGCTATAGTGTCCAACACTTAGATTGATGTTTGGCAGATTAGTTAATAATACATACTCACTCAATAAATTAGTCAAATTGGTTAGTAGCAATGCCTATAGGATTGGTGACCAATGATACAAGAGTGTTACTAATGATTTATTGGTTCCCTTTGGGTAGGAGTATCCCCTAGTGTAGAATCTTTTTCCTTTGGGTGTCATGAACTTAATGAAAATGAAGACAGAGCTTCAACAGTCATCATTCACTCAAAGGCCAAGGGATTGAAGAAGTGGGAGTATGGTTGACAAATCAGCTGCTCAGCCCCAATAAGAATGAGGCCTCTCGGGATAGTGGGAGAATAACAAGGGAGAGACCAATGCTAATGCGGAGAGAACTTGGCAGGACCTTTTCTTGGAGAAAGTTACAATCTTCAGGAACTTGAGTGCTACCCCTCTTTTCACCCCTTTCATGGTCTGGTGTTTCCTGTTCTGTGGGTTGGTTTTTATTTTTTTAGCCTTCATGGGGGAGAAGAGAACCAGATGAGTTCTAAGGCAAGTTGACCATATTATGGCTCCAGAATTTTTTTTTCTCAAATTACCAATATGTCTCACAAAGAACTGTGAATAAATCTGATTGATCCAAAGGTTCAGACAGCCCAGGAGACACACATTATGAAATGGAAAATGTCAAACAATTTCAATCTCATTCTAATTACCTATTAGACATCTGCATGGTTAATCAAAGTTGTGTTTATAATAAATGTGTCTCTGAATCCTGGAAGTAACCTAGATAACAGATATCAGTATAACCTACACATCAGATATTCACACACACCACACACACACACACCACACAACACAACCACACACACACACTTTGAATAGAGTCTCACTGTGTAGGCACTGCCTGGCTTAGAATTTGCTATGTAGACACAACTGGACTTAAACTATACAGTAATTCTCCTGCCTTTGAGTCATATTTTCTTAAGGACTCAGGATTTCTCTCCAGTAGTGGGAAGCAGCCACAAAACACACTTTGTTGTTGTTGGTCCTCCTGCTTAAATTTTTAAAACAGGACTCTTCTGACCTCCAGATGAAAAGCAGCCCACTCCCAATGTGATGGAGAGTCACTCTGCCTTTCAGGAGAAAAAGTCTGTGGAGGAAACGGTCCACTTGGGGAGCTGCTTATAGAACTTTAATCATCAAATGGGCCAATGACGCCCTTTAACCACATAGACCAAGAGTTTAAGGGAGGAGTCGGGGCTAGCAGACAAAATGTTTGATATTGTCTCATTCATTGGGGATGAAGGAGGTTGCCCAGGAAAGGTGTGTTATCTTTTAGAACTTTAGAATGTCACACAAGGAAAGAAGTGACAGCAAAAGGGGGTATAACTGGAGAAAGTGGAGGAATGCATTGCTTAAGATAAAGAATGAGGAATAGCTGAGTGAGCGATACAGAAGAGAGAAGCCTGTGTGAAGAGGTGGGCTGGTTGGATTGGATGTAATTTGAGGGTAATCCTAAGGGACACATACTTAGGAGGTGACTGAAGATGGGGAGAGGTCCTGTGGCCCAGACTGTGGGAGGGGACAAAAGAGAAATGCACAGAGTAATGGCAGTGATGTGGATTCAGAAGAGAAAAAAATATAAATAGTTGCTCTGGTCATTGCAATTTGCTTTCTTCTTTGCAGAAGCTGTGCAATTAAAACAAAACAACCAGAACAAAGAACAGAGGAAAACAACCAAACCACCCAAAACATGGCTGTTTTGAATTATTAAGGCTAAAAGCAATCTCCAACTAGTGAGGTGACTTTGAGTATCCTTAGCCTGTAGAACTCTGTCTCTTCCTTTGTGAATATTAAGCAGGTAGATGAAATGATCTCTGGCACCTAACAGTTCTGCGACTCTAAAGCATTTGTTATTTTCTAATTCAAATCCCAGATATTCTCTTCTAATGCTCAGGATCCTCTTTAGAACCCCAGTTCATGCTAAACAAGCTGTATGTTTAGGCCAGGCTAGCCCTATGTATTTGTTTTCTGAGTTGAAGTCTGCAGATCTTTAAGGGAGAAATACCATGTATCTTTCTGGAAATCACAAGTGACCTAATTTCTCTAGAATGGAACGTGACCACATTGTTTATATTTTGTTTGTTACCAGGCAATCGAGATGAAGCCTCACTCCTAGGATGCTGTGTCAGTTGTCCTTTGTACCTTTAGAGCATCGGCAGAAGAAAGAGGGTAAGAGCTGCTTCGGGGAGCAGAGGCGGCTAGAAGGAAGGTAAACAATAAAGACACAGAAGCAAGATGGCAGTGGTGGAAGGGAAGAGAGAAGCCCTTGGTATAGAGGAGCATCAGAAAGCCTTTTCTGCCTATGAAGTACAGAAGACAGTAGTTCCACCCAGCTGATGGTGTCCAGGCCCAGCCACGGCATACCACACGGCACTTGCTTCCTTCCAAATGGTGAGCTTCACAATGTGTTTCTATGATCTGGATAGTTTACACCCAGCAGAATTATACCCTAAGCATTTCTTGGCAGGAACTGCCTTAATGCAAGGTCTGTTAGCCCTTCAAAGGAGTGATTCCCACACTCGATGGCTATGTGCCTTTCTCTGGAAGCTAAGCTGAGAAGACTTAGAAAACGTTTTAAAGGATGCATTCTTTATTTTACCTTTGAAATGGGAGTTGGCTTGAACTGTGCAAACCTTTTGCTTCTCGTTTCTTCAGTATCACATATTTAGTTTCCGTCACAAGTGGCTCTTCACTGGCTGACTCACCATCCGGTATGGACAGAGAACAAAGCTCGGTTAAAACTTTAACAGTATTGATGCCATGATGTCCCTCAGTGGCCATCTTGGTTGTTTCTAATTGCTCTGCAGCATCCCCACCCCCCCCACACACATACACATGCACACACACACTTACAGATTTGTTATATTCCCCCCCTTTGCCTCCTTCATTTTCTTCTAGTAAGATAAATTTGGGAACTCAGAAGGATGGAAATTGGCCATAATTGGCCATCCTGAGGGATGTGTACACATGCCAGATTTCAACACACAACCAAAAAATCCTTCACTGTGCGTGCACGGCCTTCCGTGAAATATGGTCTTTTCAGAGACCCCCTGTTGGGACCTTCAGTGAAATATGGTCTTCTCAGAGATCCCCTGTTGGGGCCTTCTGTGAAATATGGTCTTCTCAGAGACCCCTGTTGGAGCATTCAGTGAAATATGCTCTTCTCAGAGACTCCCTTTTGGAACTTTCTTAGGCTGATTCTTTGGTGAGTGTTATTTTTGGAAAAAGGGCTGAGAAGGGACAGCAATCTCTAAGAAGAAAGAAATTAGACATGGGACTAATGCAGCCTTTGCAAGACCAAAATAATCCAAAAAAAGAACATAGCTTAGAGGTTCAAGTCAAGGTTATTAATATTTTGTGGATCTCACTATAATCTTGTGATTTTTCTATTCATTTATTACCACATCTAAATCATTACTATTCAATGACATCACCTGTCATTAACAATGATCATAAAAGAATTTTCATCTGTAAACAATTCTTAAAATGAAATATTTGGGGAATGATTCTTAGTAAGGGCTGGCTCTTTGATAAGCACTGCAAAGGCCATGTGTACCCATCAGAGTGAAAATAATTAAAACCAGATAAATTCAATGATGTTACATGCTCATATGTTTATGCAGGGTTCATGGTAAGAACTTTTTCTTTTAAGAATTGGTACAGGTGCCTAGTGATAGATACATAGGCACCTGACACTATAGCTAAGTTTCAAAAGTGATTGCTTAATATATTTATTCTAATTTAGTCAACACTATTATTCTCAAAACTAAAAAGTCATTTCTGTTATTTTTCTTCCTCTTCTATCCTTTTCTTGTGTCAATATTTTAAAAGATTCAGCAACAACTGGAACAATAAATAATCTGTTTTAATCTTTCTTAACCAAAAGAGACTATACCTCCTGTGTGTACAAATAAAATCCCCGGGCCTAGTGAAGAGAGGACAAAATTATGTTCGGATTTCAAGACTCCAATGGAAGTCTCTGAAGTGTTCAGCTCCTGATTAGAGGCCTATGTATGATCTTCCAGTCATGGCCATAGGCAAATGTGTAGTTTTTAACCAGCAGGCCCTCAGGGACAAACTGCCTTCCCCATGCAGACTTGGGGCATACCAAATGCATTGCAGTTTCTGAAGTGGGTAACTGTCAAGGATTCAGCTCCTCCTCCAACCCATCCTTTCATGTCACGTGGTCACATCCTCAGCCAGGAACTTTCTTGTCACCTGAGGCTCAGATTGGGAATTAGGCTTAGTTCTTACCCTGTAATCTCTTTACAGGGTCTAGGAGGGACTTAAAGCTAGATTCGCCTCTAACTTGGAACCAGTCTGTGTTTATTCTCAGCTTTTTCTTCTCCCATTCCCAGGCTCCTTTTCATCACTAGTGAAAAAACAAAACAAAACCCGAGCCTATGATGATCCATCTGCCTCTCAGAGTTATGAGCACATAACTCCCATTGGGAAGTTATTGATTTTCCCACTTTCAGCTTCCTCCCTGTCCTTCCCACTAGGAGGTTTGATTTGTTTAGAAACCTGTGACACCAGCACCCAGTGCTCCTGAAACTGAACTTCCTATGGGTCGAGGGTGGCCCTTTGGTTGGAATGATCTTAGGTGAATCTTTAAAGTTTTCTGAGTTTCTGTTTTATCAAAAATCAGGACTCTATTACTTGTTCCATGAAGTTGTGACGATAGTACCCAGTGCTTATGAAACATATTCTATCCAGCAGGCTGAGACTCAGTTCTTGCAACTAAGCTGTTAATCAGATACAAGACATGACACACAGGCATGTGGCCACTTCTCTTGTGCTGTCTAAGCAGATATCAGGCATGTTTTATGGTAAAGGACTTTAAATGTAAATGTTTCCTGAAATAGTTAATGACTTATTAACTCTGACTACTTCCTTTGTCTGTCTACCTGGTAGAATTTTTCTTTTCTTTGGATACTTCTTGCCAGCTCCCTTTCCCTGTGAGATTTGATGTTTATTTTGTATTCCAGGCACAATGATGCTCTAGTCTTCCTGTGTTATCTCGGTCACAATGATGTTCTGGGCTTCCTCCAGTGGCTCAGGACCATTGGCCTTGTTCTTCATCACTCTGATTAAGCTGATAATCAAAACAAGCAGGACTACCAGAAAGGTGTTTATGAATTAGAGAATTAGAGCATGCCCCACTAAAGTCTAGGGAAAGTTTGATTCCAATTGCTCACACTCAGTCATGCTTTTCTGGCCTTTTCTTCTTATTTTGTCCTCCAAATTTTTTTTATAGTTCTGAGATAGTGCCCCAAATATATTTTCTTTACCTGAGAACTTGATTCAGTGTCTGATTTTGAGTAACTTTAAATATATATATGCACACACACACATATATAATCTTTTTTTACATTTTCTTTTTTGATCTTTTGAGATTATAGCATTATATAGACTGAAGAGATTGTATTTCAGTGTTTAGGATGCACACATATGTAATATATGTGTAACGTATTTGTAACAATAAAGAGTAAATAATCTTCAAAAGATCCTCAAGGGATGTAAATCAACACAGCAATGTGATGATACCACTTGAAAACAAAATTAATGCACTTCTTTTATCAAAGGAAAAAAACATAAATAAACCATGTTAAATGAATCCTAAGTGGTAGTTGAAAGCCACAGTCACGCCTCATCCCCCCAATCAGATTGGTCTCATCAGGTGGGAAATAAACGCAGAGTGAGAACATCACATGTTCATATTATAGGATGGAAATGACAAGTTTAGAAGTTATTGTGAGCTGTACTCAAATATTTGAGAACTGGGCAGCATGACTCATTGCTGTAATTCTGGCATTTGGGAGGCTGTAACAGGAGATTGCCATGAGTTTGAGGCCAGCCTTGGATACAGAGTGAGGACATACATTTTTAGGCCAGGTGGTGGTGGCAAACGCCTTTAATCCCAACACTTAGGAGGCAGAGGCAGGTGAATCTCTGTGAGTTTGATGCCAGCCTTGTCTACAGAGTGAGTTCCAGTACAACTAAGGCTGTTACACAGAGAAATGTGCCTTAAACCCCTCTCCAAAAACAAACAAACAAACAAACAAACAAATAAATAAATAAATAGATAAATAAATAAAAAGAGAAGAAAAGAGTATACATTTTTTAAAAGAGTTTGGTATGCACAATGCCGCGGTGCTCGTGCCGTGGAGACTGTGGAGGATTCCCACGCAGGAGAGACTATTGACTTCAGAGTGGCCGAAGGAACAGCTGTCACTGAGATGGATGGTCATGGAGAAACATGTTGCCTTAGAAACAATCTGGTTTTTATTTTTGGTAGTTGAAAGATCAGTTAGTTTTTGAGAGTTGTATATGAATTTTAATGTTATTAATTTTTGAGGACCATATCAAACCCATTCTGATTTAATAAGGGGTATTAAAAACATAGAAAATGAAATTCTGTACAAATGTAGTAGTCTACTTTGCTTAGAGGGGGTGGGTGTGGCAGATGGGTCCTCAGTGCTCAGATGCCAGGCTCCTCCCTGAGGAAGCACGCTATTTACCCAACGTTAACCGACCAATATCTCCTTTCCTGCTGTATCTATACCTTAATTTATGCTTACATTTATACAAATAAATGTCTTAGCTGATGAACCTGGTGGCAAAGTCCCTTTTCATACAGCCATTTCCAAATACAAACATTGCTGTATTTCAGGATGGCTGAAATAAAACAAAAGCTTATGTTCTCAGGTAGAAGGGAAAACTGAGTTTCCTCAAGCACTCGAAGGGAGGGCACACTGCTCCTGGCACATTCTGTTCTCAGCTAGACTGTTCTAGGTGAGCTTTGATGGTAGTCTCATGTAGTATGGTTGGCTGCTGGAAGGCCAGCTTTTGGCAGCTCAGGAGCTGAAACCGAAGCATGGAGTCAGCAAACTAATCACTTACACAATTGACTTCTTTGGCTGCAGGGGTAAAACTTTTTTCTCTGGGACTGGTGAGTGAGGCAAAACTTAGTTCTCTGAGGCCAGCGAAAAAGGGAAAACACACACACACACACACACACACACACACACCTTCAACATGTCAGGATCTATCTTCTTTATTTCTTTCTTTACCACTTTCCTGATCTATCCCTTCTCTATATCTTTGTTTTGTTTTGTTTTTCCCTTACAGCTTATATACCCCAGCAAAATCTTTCAAGCAATATAAAAATTACAATGTGGCTACATTCTGATTTTCAAGAGAATTATTACAATGAATATACATTTTAAAAAGCATGTTTCTCATTTCCTTTGCATGATTAAACATTTGAAGCATTCCAGGTGCAAAACAACTTATTTCTAAGAACCCACATACATTCATGTCTAAGCAACTCATTATAGATTAATAAAATATAAGCAAGCAAGGTATTTTTCTCAGCCAATTCTTTTACTAGCAGTCTGCATTTTATGGTTACAAAGAAAGGAACTGTGTTATTGTTTATTCTAAAAGGTAATCTTATAAAACAAATCTTAAAAGAGCCACAAATCTAAACTTTTATATATGAAAACAACCAGTCATTTTTACTTTAAATCCTCAGGTTGCATGCCCACTCATCAACAGGATTTTTTATTAAGTCATATCAGGACTCTGAGGACAGAAATGGGTACAAGGAATTATTCATCACCTTTGATCACCAGTCCATCTTATCAAGAAAGGTACACCAGCTTGTAATGACTTTTGTTCCCTGACCTCAAAAAGTTCCTTGCTCAACTATCAAAAGTGTGCCTTTCTAAACTTTAAATTGTTTCCCAAGGTTTTCTATATCAAAGCCATTAACAAAAACATCTTAACCTAGCTTTACTAACAATATGCTTGTCTAAATTCTTTCTAAGGAAGGTGGTTGAATCTGCTTTATCTACTCCAGCAGTAAGGCTTAGGAAAAGTCAATCACTATTATTTTAAGTACCAGTAACACTGGCCAATGAAGGGCTCAACCTCCCCCCCCCCACGAGAGTTTTCATACAACCCAGTAGATTATGAGGGACATGGTGACCATGGGGTCAATAAGCAGAGCTATGCTCAATAGCAGCATGGCGTCCTCAGGACAGATAGTCCTCAGGGCTTTGCCTCTCCTAGGCTCACTTGCATTGGTTTTGCTGAAATGCATGGAAAAAAATCAACTAAAGAAATGCAAGTAACAACTACATTGAGTTTCCATTTCATCCCAATCAGAATGGCTGTCATCAAAACAAATGGTGGTGAAGATGCGGAGTGGGGAAATCCTTATAAACTGTTGCTAGGGATTGGTGCAGCTACGATGAGATCTGTATGGAAGTTCTTTAAAAAATCAAAAAGAACTACTGTATGAGCTAAATACCCCAGTCTTTGATTATGTATAGAACTACTGCACACCGTGTATATCACAGGACTATTCACAACCAAGTCACAGAATCAGTATAAGTATCCATTGCTATATAAATGGGTAAAGAAAATGTTGTATATATAAAGAAAAGCTGAAACCTTTTATCACTCAAAATCATGGCCCCAAACTAATTACTTATATATTTTGGGGGACACCATCCCCAACTTCCCTCACCCTCCACCTTGTTAGCTTCCAGAGCAAGAGCAGAAGCCAAAACCAGAGAAATGCTTGGAAGGAGAAAGGGCAAAGCAGACATAACACACATTCTTCTCTCTGTGTGTACGTGTGTGTGTGTGTGTTCTGGTATGTTTGTGTTGTGGTGTGTGTCTGTGTGTTGTAGTGTGTGTGTGTGTGTGTGTATTTGTATGTGTGTGTTCTGGTGTGTTTATGTTATGATGTGTGTCTGTGTGTTGTAGTGTATATGCAGAAACCAGAGGTTGACAATAGGCATCTTGCTTTTTGAGACAGTCTCTCTGAATCTGGAGCTCCATGGTTGATATTGAATAGATTGGCTGGCCAGTGATCTCCAGGCTTCTGTCCGTCTCAGCATTTCCAATGCTGAGATTACAAACATGCACAACCGAGCATATTGGCTTTTTAATGTGGTTTCAGGTATGGAAACCAGTCTCATGTCTGCCTAGCTTGTGCTTTACCAACTCAGTTAACTCCACAGTGCTTGTGTGCAGTTCATCTTGTTCTAGTTGCCAGCCAACTATTTCATTTGTTGGTTGCATGGCAAAATAAAAATGAAGGATACCCAGTTTAGGACACTTAGAGCATAGTGCCATCCCAAGCCCACAGTCTCTGTGACTAGCACAGACCACACGCCCATGAAGATGGTACCACCGCTGAATCTGGGGCAACAGAAGGTTATGAAATTGTTTCTCTTGCTGGTATGAAGCCAGCTTGGCTATTCTTTCCTCCGTAAAGCCATGGTGACAGGGGTGAGCCATATTTATTTACTGCTGGCCATAAGCAACTCTCTGCTCCTGGAATCCTGGAGCCTAGAAATACGAGGTGTTAGAGGTAGCCCCACAACCACTCCTGGTGGGGGAATTAGAAAGAGGCTGACTTAGAGCCATTTTGAAACAGTCAAACTCTTTAGTTCTTAGGAAACTTTCACAATTGTGAGGCAGAAGGTCACTCAGTAAAAAAAAATCACACAGTAGTCATCTTAGTACCTGTCTGAGTCTTTCCCATATGCTGATGCTACACATTCCTGGGTTACTTTCTTATGTTTAATAATGACTATTGGATACTATTCATGTTACTTGTGGGTATTGGGTGAGAGATGATAGGGATGAGAAAGCTGCTTGCCATTTTTATCCATTGTACATCCTGCAGGGAAAGAATAGAGATTACAATTATTCCCCCCACATTCCCTGTGTAGCCCATACAGTCTTGAACAAAGGTTCAGTTCAAAATTTGGGATAATGGATGCTGAGGATACACTGGCAGAGATATGGAGAGAGGTGGGGGGGTCGTTTCGGAGGGAAGCTGCTAGACTAGCATCTAGAGTCAACGGAGAGAGAAAAGTGGTTAGGGAAGGGGTATAAAAGAGATTCAGAGATATGACAGGGGCCAAGGAAGAGAGAAAGATCTCAGGGAGAAGGAAGTGGATGCTGATGGATCCATTTGGTTTGATTCTGGTTCAGGAAGCTCAGAGAAGGGCTGAGATCCTATGCAAGTCTTTCTCCATCACAGAGGAAGCCACCAAGTGAACGGCTCAGTGCAGGCTCCTGTTCCTGTTGCTTCTTAATGCTGGCTGTCTTTGGGCCCTCTCCCCTTTATGGGTCATGAGTCTTCTGTGTAAGGTGAGGAGTGCAGCATGGTGCACAGAACTGAGTAGGTCACAAACCCGGAAAGTCACAAGAAATGGGACGAAGGGCAAGGAAAGCAGCCCAAGGGGAACACAGGAAGGTGGAAAGGGAGACTGAGGGGACTCACAGGGGCAAGCACATGTGGTCATTTTTTTCTTTTGTACTCCTTTATACTGTTCTATGTCTATAGCTCAGTAATAGTTTTAATGATATACTGATATACTATGATACTTACACCTTTCAGAATGTACAAGTCAGTAAGTTTTAGTATATTGACAAAGTGCTATCTTTGCCACCGCTCTGATTATAGAACATTTGACCATCATCAGGAGCTTCCACACCCATTACTAGTTGGTCTCTGTTCTCACCAAATCTAGAGACCACATACCTGCTCTTGGTCCCTACAGGTGTGCCTATTCTGGACATTTTGTATAAGTAGAAACAGTAACGTGTGTGCTCTGGTGAATGGCTTCCACTTTCCTTACCGTGTGGGCTCGGAGTCAAGTCAAATCACAAACCTCACTCCAGAACTTCCCTAGGGAATCTGCCAAACAGGTCAAACGTGCTGACTCTTCAGATGGAGGGTCTTTGGGCCTCCAAAATTGTTCTGGTCCCTCTGTGGATGCTCGGCTACTGATCTTACAACATCCCTGGTTTCAAAATTGTAGAAATTTGAGGTTGTTATGGGGATTTGAAGAGGGGGTGAACAGTACTAATTCAAGTGCCACAAACTCAATGGCCTTATACTTGGAACCAAAGTAAAACCTTAAAGACTTTGGTCAACTTCCACAGATCCAGAAAGGTCAATTTCAGCGTTTTTCTCTGCTATGTTCATTTCTTCTGTGGAGAGGCAAAAATTTGGTGGTTCCTACACTATCATCTGGAAAGTTACTCTTTGCTGATATTTCAAAGCTCCTTGTCACCCACTCCCCCGATTATAGAAGAAAACTTAAAAAGAACATAATCATTCACAGAAATGAAATAAAAAATCTGTCACATAAAAGTTTATTACTGCCGGGTGGTAGTGACATGCACCTTTATTCCCGGCACTTGGAGTCAGGGCCAAGGGATTCTGTGAGTTCAAGGCCAGTCTGGTCTACAGAGCAAGTTCCAGGACAGCCAGGTCTGTTAACACAGAGAAACCCTGTCTCAAAAAACAAAAATGCACAAAAAAGTTGGTCAGCACTTGGAATATGATTCTGCTTTTTTGTGCCTTTTCCATAGCATTTGCTGATGTTTTCTGACTTTAGTAGGCACACAGCATGAGGATTATAAAGCAAACTTGCTGAGGAGTATTGCGTCAATGTCTAGCAACAAGGTGGATTTAGGACAAAAATGACTCCAAGTTAGAAAATGTAGAATAGCCGGGCGGTGGTGGCGCACGCCTTTAATCCCAGAACTCGGGAGGCAGAGGCAGGCGGATCTCTGTGAGTCTGAGACCAGCCTGGTCTACAAGAGCTAGTTCCAGGACAGGCTCCAAAGCTACAGAGAAACCCTGTCTCGAAAAAACAAAAAACAAACAAAAAAAAAACCAAGAAAATGTAGAATAATGTAAGAATAAAAGTTAAGACAGCTTATAATTTCATTCTCTAGGAAAAATACTTGTAATATAACACCAAGGCATTTTCTTTTACCCTATCCTAAAAATTCTTGATGGAGGAGAGTTATCTGTCTATGTTTCTTTCATTGGTTAATTAATAAAGAAAACTGCCTTGGCCCTTTAAGAACAGAAAATTAGGTAGGTGGAGTAGACAGAACAGAATTGTGGGAACAAGGAAGTAGAGTGGGGGACACGCTTCAGGCAGTCGCCATAGTGAGTCTCCATGCTTCTCCTCTCCGAGATGGACGCAGGTTAAGATCTCTCCTGGTAAGCCACACCTCGTGGTGCTACCCAGATTACTAAATATGGGTTAAAGCAAGATATGAGAATTAGCCAATAAGAGGCTGAAACTATGGGCCAGGCAGTGTTTTAAAAGAATACAGTTTCCGTGTAATTATTTTGGGTAAAGCTAGCCGGGTGGCGGGACACAGCCCGCCGCGTCACACTACAAATTCTTCTGTATATTACACAGCCTATACTTAGCTATACTTATGCATATTTTATACATATATAAGAGTAGTTTTAATTAAATATTTGTTATATGATTATATTTGTCTTAACATATAAACACTATTTTTTCATGTTTACAATACTTGGAAGTACAACATTCCACTAATTATATATATAATTTTAAAATTTCATATAATATATAATATTATATATAATATAATAATTTGAATTTTCAAAAAGTGAGTACACTGGTGTGACCGTCATGTCAATCAAGGTCAGGTTGATGAGGAAGACAATGATGATGGGACAATAGTCTGCTATGCTTTGTATCCTAAGTGCACATCAAACACCCCCATCTCAGTCTGTGCTCTGATTACAGTAAGGTACCACCTTGCCTAGCATCAGAGATGACATATCATTATTATATGTCTAATGTTGGAGACATTCTTATGAAAACTAGATTACTAAAATCAGATTCTTCTGAGATTTTCAGTTCTCTTGTCTTCTGTTCTGGAGATACGGTCTAAAGTACAATGTTTATGTTTTCTGAAGCTCAAGTTCCTCATTCCTAAAATTAAAAACATCGGTCTGTACTTCCCAGGATGAGGCAAGTGTAGATGAGCTGAGCAGGTAGCAGAATCTTGTAACAGAGTGAAAACCTAGCACATTTCAGTTCCTTTGCCTTTGCCTCCTACACGGTACAGACACTTTTCTCAAGGTTTAGTCAAGGGTGAGGTAAGAGAACAAGGCTCAAATAAATAAATAAATAATGCATGGTTAAATAGAGTGATGTGGAGTGGAAAAGAAAAACACAGCTTTGCTTTTTCTGCTGTATTTTCATTTCATATGAAAAACTACTAACATGTCAGTCATGTGTGCACTATGTAGTATATCTAAACTAATATTATATGTCAAGATCCACGAAGCTGTGTTCAATTTTATAAATTTGATATTTGTTCTTAGGAGACAAATTATTTGTCTTGTTCTATTTGACTTGGGATAAACATGAAAATTATCTTGCTTCTGTATTGTTTTCTGGGACTATAATACAATACCTGAAGAAGGGTACCTGTCATTTGAGAGGCTCCATTTAGCTCATGGTTTTGGAAGCTGAAAGTTCAATATTAGACAAACACATCTGTTTGGGCTTTGATGAGGGTCTCTCTTGGGCTATAATTATGTCAGAAGACTGGAAGGGAGCAGCTATGTAGAAGAGGTGTAAGCACACAGAGTGCCCTTGTTTTCTCTCTGAGTCTTTATAGGACCATAGTAATCTCTTGGAAGGGCATGCCCAGGGATCTAAATGATTTCAAGAAGGTCCCCCCTCTTTCAAGGGTCCCACTATCTCCCATCACTGTCCGACTGGGAACTGAGTTTCTAGCTCATGACCCCTGACTTTTCTTTCTGTGTAAGAATCTTAGAAAAATTGGTTACCAAAAGAACACATAATCCATAAAAAAATGGAGTCATAGGCCCTTAAACAGAGAACTCTCAACAGAGTAATCTAAAATGGCTGAAAGACACTTAAGGAAATGTTTCAACATCCTTAGTCATCAGAGAAATGCAAATCAAAACAACTCTGAGATTCCATCTTATACCTGGTAAGAATGGCTAGATCAGAATCACTGATGACAACTTAAGCTGGAGAGGTTGGGGGTAAAGGGAACATATCCCTGCATTGCTGGTGGGAGTGCAAACTGGTACAACCCCTTTGGATGTCAGTGTGGCGATTTCTCAGAAAATTAGGAAACAACCTTCCTCAAGACCCAGTAATACCACTTTTGGGTATAGATCCAAAGGATGCTCAATCGTGCCACAAGGACGTGTGCTCAACTATGTTCATAGCAGGTTTTTTTTTTTTTTTTTTTTTTTTTTTTTTTTTTTGTCATAGCCAGAACCTGGAAACAACCTAAATGCCCCTCGACCGAAGGATAAGGAAAATGTGATACAATTACACAATGGAGTACTACACCGCAGGAAGAAATAATGGCAGCTTGAATTTTGTAGGAAAATGGATGGAGCTAGAAAACATTATTTTGAGTGAGGTAACCCAACCCAGAAAGACAGTTATCACATGTATCCACTCATATGTGGCTTTTAAACATAAAACAAAGAAAACCAGCCTAAAAATCACAATCCCAGAGAATTTAGACAACAATGAGGACACTAAGAAAGACATACATAGATCTAATCTACATGGGAAATAGAAAAACACAAGATCTCCTGAGTATATTTGGAACATGGGGACCTTGGGGGAGGTTTGAAGGGGGTAGGAGAGAGGCAGGGAGGGAAGCAGAGAAAAATATAGAGCTCAATAAAACATCAATAAAAAAAGAATTTAGAAGTTAAGCCTGATGTAATTCAAGAAAGGCAGAAAGACAGCACGCCTTAAGGAGAGGGAGCCTGAAATGGCCCTTTCCTATAGCCATACTGATGAATATCTTGCATATCACCATAGAAGCTTCATCTGGCGATGGATGGAGATAGAGACAGAGACTTACATTGGAGCGCAGGACTGAGCTCCCAAGGCCCAAATGAGGAGCTGAAGGAGGGAGAACAAGAGCAAGGAAGTCAGGACCTGAGGAGTGTGCCCACCCACTGAGACGGTGGGGCTGGTCTAATGGGAGCTCACCAAGGCCAGCTCGACTGGGACTGAAAAAGCATGGGATCAAACCGGACTCTCTGAATGTGACAGACAACGAGGGCTGACTGAGAAGCCGAGGATAATGGCACTGGGTTTTGATCCTACTGCATGTACTGGCTTTGGGGGAGCCTAGTCTGTTTAGATGAGCACCTTCCTGGACCTTGGACTTCCCGCAGGGCAGAGAACCCTGATTGCTCCTTGGACTGGAGAGGGAGGGGGAGGGGGAGGGAAATGGGAGATGGGGAGGAGGTGGAAATTTTTAATAATAATAATAATAATAATAATAATAATGAACAAGGGGGTGAGAATCTAGACGGGGACAGGAGTAAGAAAACGGTAAGGGGTGGAAAGATGGTAAGAAAAACTAAGATAAATGTGGGTAATGCCATGAAGGGACTGGCACAAGGGGGCGTTGAGTAAGACAAGCAGTGAGATAGGATGGAAAAGCATGGAGCAGGAGCAATAGAAGAGACCCTGACGATGAAGAGCAGAGAGGATGTAACAGCGCTGGGCTGCGAAGGGTGGTTTAGGGTAGCAGAGAGCTTGGAGTCTGTAAGCGAATGCAAACTGTGAGATAGTTATCTGGCTGGCAGACGAAAGGGGCCTTCGACTCCTGGACAGCATTGAGGGAAGTTACAAGTCTCCTTGTTCGTTTATTAAAGTACGGCAGCGAAGAGCTATCAAAGGACACAGTTGAGGATACCTGGTTTTGACTCCGGTTGCAGTTCCTCCAGCATCTCTGTCTTACCCAAGGGTGCACATGGTGTCCTCCTGTGTTCCGTAACATGGATCTATCTTTAACTGCTCTGTGCAGCCGGTACTTATGGGAGAGAATATCTTGTGAGGAAATTGTATGCAATCTATAGATTGACATATAACACCTGAGGATAATTTGCACACTCACACTCATGCACACGCACACGCACACATCTGAGGAGGGAAATAGTATGAGAACTAGGAAATCACTTGTTTGTTTGTTTGTTTTGCTATTTTTTTTTGAGACAGGGTTTCTCTCTGTAGCCCTGACTGTCCTGGAACTCATTCTGTAGACCAGGCTGGCCTCAAACTCACAGAGATCCTCCTGCCTCTGCCTCTAGGATGTAGTGATTAAAGGCATGCACCACCAGCCAGTGGAAATAACTTCTTAAACTCCATCCTTGGTGTCTATCTCTTTGTCTCAATTTTTCACAAAATAATTATGAGAAAGTCGATGAGGTTTTTAATTGATTTGTAATCTATCTTAACTACTCCAGGAAGACTGTATGTTACTAATGCCATTTGCTGTGTTGATTAACAAGTATGTGCTCCTGGCAGTAGAATAATAGGAAAAGAGAATCCTTTTCCCCTCCTGAAATTTGTGTCTCTTTTTTTTATGCAATGGAGTTTGGAGGCTGGGAAGAGGCTGTGGTGGCAAAGGGGGAATATATCCAACGAGGGAAGGGCCCTCATTACCACAGGATTCTGACGAAATCTGAGTAAAAACATCTCTGATCTTGCAAAATCGTAAATCGTGTCTTCCACTTTGCAGCCCACAGGGCCTTGTGTTTGGACGAGGGGTCCACACTTAGAACACATGGGACCAGATCCGTGCAGTGACTCCGACCAAGAGCAGAAAATGGAAATGTTGAAGTGACAGCAGCCATGACCACTCCCTGCTGGGCTGCACTTAGGTAAGGCATGCTTCCTTAAACTGTAATATCTGCGGCGAAGTTCCCGGTATTTTCTCATTAATGAGGAGAGAGTGGAGTCCCTGTGTGCTCACAGATCCCTTTATTCATCTCCGTTTTGTTCCCTGCGGTTTCCAGTGCTCCCAGCGTTAACTGCCCTGGTTGTGGCTACTGTGGGTGTTCATTTAAACGAGGTTAAGCATTTTGCAAAGAGAGTGGCACACAGGGATGCTCGGTTTGGTGCCTGAGGAGAGTACTGCAGGCGCGGAGGTGGTGTGACTTTTGTGTTCTCGCTGGCCTCCTCCCTCCGGGACTTCAGCTGAGCAGTATGACCTGACTCTAACAGATTTGTTTTCTGTGGCATTTGGTACTGGGTGCTGGCTCACTGTTTCTTTGGGGGAAGTATCACGCTGAAGTCTGTAGGGGTGGCCGACTGTGCCCCTCTTTGACATTATTACTCATTTCTTGAGTAGAGAATGTCATCTAGTGTCAACTTCCCCCATTTTTCAATGTATTGGAGCTGGCCATATCTTTTCTGTCACTTAGCAGAAAGTACAGACTTCACAGACTACAGGACGGGGTGGGGGTGGGGGGGACACAGGCTCAGGGGGTTGGGCTTCCTTTTCCCTTTCTTTTCAGTATTTCTGTCTTAATGTGAGTCCCTCAACCTGCCCGATGCCTTAAACAGCATGACAGACTTGTTTTGTCCCCGCTTCATAGTGAGAAACCTCTTATTTTAAATGTTTGAGAATCTTGCAGGGCCTTTGGGTCCCGGAAGAATGCATCAAACATAGAGACCTGTTGCTTTCAGTTTCTGCCCGTTACCCCGTGACACCAAGGCACAGGGTAAAACTTCTCAGTTTTGTTTTTAATGTGTCCCAAGGTCTCCCCGTGTCTTCTCCTGGCATTTTTCATGCATGAGAACATTTTCTATCTGCTTTTATTTGATCTCATATGTTAGCTCAGTGTTTTGGTTAGATTGGGAGGGACTTTAGATGAACTATCCATTTCCCTTCTGCGTGTGGTGGCAAGCCTCATCACAGACCCGGGTTCCCTATGGCCGAGAGGTCAGGTAGCAAATGTTCTTTTGGCCTGCAGCTGTGAGGGCACAATTAACTGGAACAAGGACATTGGCAGTTTTATTTTCCTCTTTTCTTTTTCTTTCTTCCGCTAGTCATTCACTACATGTATGCACTATTGAGTGTTTGCATTGTGTTGAACAATATCTGTGGCGTGCTGTAGGCTAAGTCCTTCCACATGCCTGCGAACACCACTTTTCCTCTCGTTGTCTGGCATGTCCCTGATCTAGAGCACTAAAGAACACATTTGGGACAGGCTGTCTAGGACAAAGACTTCATTCATGATTTGGAAAATAAAACTCCTGGAAGAGGTTTTGCTCTGACTTTCGTAGTCTAGACTTCGTAGCTTATTCATACGCTGCCTGGGATAGATAGGCCTGCTCAGCAGGGCAGCATGCCTCAAAAGCCACTGAAGGCCAATAGAGCCTATGCCTGTTTCTACTCTGTGACCCCCTTGCCTCCGTCTTCCTGGTGTCTGAGAACAGACCAGAGAGGCAGAGTTACATGGTGCTGAAGACGGAGCCTCAGTCCCACTGGTGCCGAGTGTGCACGTCATGTCGTCCTCAAGTTTTGCTCACCTGTTTTCTTCTCAGTGAAGCTTATTCTAACGGCACTATTCAAAGTTGAAAACTGCACGCTCCTACCTCCCAATCCCCCAATTCTGCTCCTCCATAGGGCTTACCTTCTGTGTATATTTACTGTTTGTGTATGTGGTTGTTTTATTTCCCTGATCCCTTTGGGTTATAAATTCCACAAAGGCAAGGACTTTAAAAATATTTTAATTGCTTCATCCTAAATGCCAATCAACGATCCAGCGCAGAGCAGATGTTTGGTAAGTGAATGTCATTGGCTGAACAAGTGTGTGTGCCCGTCACAATGCTCATTCTACAGTTAAGGTCAAGGCGCTCTGTTGCTCTGAAATAGCTGATGGTGACGGCCTTTAGGGTTTTCAGTCTGAGCCCAACTCTAGGATTACCTTCACTACCCTCATCACCTCATTCTGCTCGGGGCTTTTCAAGGGATGTTCCCTACACACTTACAGAAAAATTCCCATTCTCGTCAGGAGGCAGGATCAATGCTCTGTGAACCCTTCGATGGCAGGGCTGGGTTAATGAGACATGGAGACCTCCGTCTTCCTCACGGTAAGCAGATTTAGATGGGCCCAGGCAGGTGTCATCTCCATCCTTTTCATTCCCAGAGCATCGCCTATGCCTTCAGGGCTGTGCGCAGGTACAGTTCCAGGTACCAGTGTGATGGGGATGACTTGGTTGTTCTGACCCCTCGGTTCTGTCACCTGTCCTCGGTGTGCGAATTCCTTTGGAATGCGAGGGATGAGCACAGACACTGCAGTCTGCAGAAAGTACGTCACCGTCCGCTACACCATCCTCACAGGAGACAGTAAGCCTAACGGTCTCTAGGCTGCAGTCTAGATTTCATTTTCCTGCGTGTTTTGTGAGTTCCCTTGAGAAAAGTCAGTGGGCAATAAAAATCCCAGCTGGGAAAGAGGAAGCACTGGCAACCCGGCAGGGCTCACGGGTGGACCAGGCTTGGGACAGCTGACCAATGAGATGGAGCGAGTGTCTATTTTGTGTTTTCATTTTCTCCTAGCCCCTCCCATAGCCTTTAGGAGTCAGGCAAAGAGAGATTCTGTGGTCTGAATGACCCCTCAGCTAGTCGAAGGGAGACTAGGGAATAAAATTAGATGTTCTCTGACCACCTCTACTTGCTCCTGTGTTTCTCTTTATATACTATCCATACATCTTGATAAGGAGGCTTTGGGCTCACGTTTTCTAGAATCATGTGATATTTGTGTTTTCCTGGCTGCTGCTTGCCTTGCTGACAAAGCAGGTTTAAGGGTACTGGTTTATCTGAATTGCTAGAACCTGTTAGTCCCTGTTGGCTGACCTGGCTGAATTGGAGACATGCTCTTCACACTGAGTTTCTTAATTGAGTGCCCATACACTACTGACATTAGTATGCTGCAGATAGCTCAGAAGGGACTAGGCTATAGGCAAGTTCTGCTGTCCCCAGTGTTAACTATGAACTTGCTCTACTGTGGACCAAACCCTGGGATGCAGGAAACCAGGACCCACATGGTTAACAGTCTTGTTCTTCTGTTGCTCTGATTTTTTTCTCCTTTTTAAAACTGATAGAATATGGACATTTTCAGGGTCGTATCTTCTGTTCATCTTGGAGCAGACAGCTTCACTGACTGTTTGCCCAGGCTCTGTGTTTCCATTTCTGGGAGTGAGGACCTCGATACAGGTATAATAGTTTGGAAAAACCCTCTTCCTGGACAGTATGACAATGCTTTTTCAATGTCTCTGTTTGTATTTTGGAAGTTGGATATTAGATAATTTTTCCTCTTTTATTCTTTTCATAAAATATCTTGGTCCTTTCTTCCTTCAAAAAAAAAAATCAACACAAGTCTGTTGTATTCAGGGGGGGAAAAGGCAAAAGAGAAAGGGAAGTAAAGTTTTCAAAATACTGTTTGCTCAGTCCTGATGAGATGATGTGAATGGAGTTTGAAAGGGATTAGAAAGCGTAAATGCCGTGAAACTGTTGGTACTTGGACAGTGTGTGGAGTAGGGATTCTATTTACAGAAGCTGAGACTTGGAGTTACAGAATTCTAGGTTTTGGGGTGGAAGTTAACTGAGTTTTAGCCCTGTGAGGTAGAATCATTGTTTAACAACCTCCATCTGTATAAAGCACTGCAGGTCGTTTTTGTTCACTCCCTTCTCCCCTTCCCCCTCCTGATGAAACCCCTTCTTTTCGGCAAACACTTCACGCCTGATTTCTGTATGTGACCCATTGAATTTAATTAGGGGTTCTTGCCCCTGTGTGGTTGGGGGGTTGTTTCCTGGAACATGGGCAACATAACAGCGTATACCCCAATGAGAAAATGACATTATCTTTTACCTCCCCCGGCAACTATGAACTGCGAAGATAAACAGATCTGCACTGAGTTCACAAGGGCAATGTTGTCTTGCCAGAAGGCATTCAAAATCCCTAATTATATTTGTGTATACATATATGTACGTACATTATATATGCATAGGTGTATATATATTATTTGTATATTTTAATAAAACATTTATAAGAATTGAAAGTACCAAAGCATTAAGATACACTGTACTGTTGGCTTATGAAATTTTGATTGATTTTATCCCTTCTCCCACCACAAGAAATCTATACACTTTCTTTAATTACATCTGTTATTGATCAGAAAAAAATACGATCAAAGGAGAAGAGCAAAATGGTAAAGGATTGATCTTTTAAAAATATAATTATTTCATTTTCCACTGAAACAACGTGTCAAACAGCCAAGGCTACCATGGTATGGGCAGGCTGAGATGCGGGAGGGGGGAGTGCTGGTGTACCTGGTCTCACAGCCCCGATATGCACACCCACATTATCCCCCCAGGCTGTCTCTCCACCCCTGCTTCACCACTGCATTTGATCGTGCATACATGTAAAAGCGTGCATACATGTAAAAGCGTTCTTTTTGTAAGAGCCCAGATTAAAACAAAACATCATGACCCTCTCTCGACGGGATGACTATCGCTAAAGATTAAGTGGAGGCCAAAACTTCGCCTGTCTCTGCATTCTGTCCACATACTCCTAAGATGGAGAGAAGGTGCTAGCTCTGGGCTTCAGTGATCACACAGATGGCCCTGGTGAAACTGAACGGGTCACAAAAGGGAGGGGCGGTGTGATAAGAGGCCAAGGTTAATGGGGTTTAGAGAGAGATAAGGGACACTACAGGAGTAAAGTGAGCAGAATGCCTTGTACACATGCGTGGAGTTGTCAGAGAGCAAACCTCATTAAAAAGGAATAAAACTATAAGATTTTGTACGTGTTTGCATTTTTATGTGGAATCACTTATTGGTGCATACAGTATCCACGAGAAGGGTAAAATAAAAGGGAATTGAAAAACTAAGCAAGGCTCTTCTGTTCTTGCTACAAAATAGAACTTTCTAAAATAATTCAGTCCAGTAGCCAGCGTCTACAGCTAGAGGTTTCTCAACCTGTGGGTCGTGACCCTAGAATCAAACGACCCTGTCATAGGAGTCACCTAAGCCCCATTGGAAATACATTATATTACATTAAGATTCATAACAGCAGTAAATTACAGTTATAAAGTAGCAACAAAATAGTGTAATGTTTTGGGGTCACCGTAATATGAGAAACTGGATTAAAAGGGTAGCAGCATTAGGAAGGTTGAGGACCGCAGCAACTCTACCCTAGAAAATTGCTACTTCTGAAAGTGGCCACATGGTGGCGCAGAGTGACACCTCACAAAAGTGGCTCTCAGCCTCTAGCCGAAAAAAAGCTTATGATCCTAAAGAAAGGTCTTTAGGACTCCAGGGGGACCCCCAGAAAGAGAGGAACCGGTCCCGTGTGCTTCTGGCTTCCAAGAACAGGCACGGCCGTTTTAATATTTCTGTTAAAAATGTGGTTGGACTTCTCTCAGAAGCGGTACATGAACTTTCCCTTCTGGTTTTTTGTATGAAAGAGACAGCCATATCGTTCATCTTTGTATTCTACTTGGTTTTGTTTTGATTACAAGCAATGGATTTCATTAAGAATCCACAAGTTTTCTGTGTGGTTCTTCACTCTTCATTTCTTTGGCTTGAACTGTATTCCCTTGAATTGGCTTGAATCGACCCTGCCTCACCTCTCCCTAACCGAAATTCTCTTTTCAGCTGAGTTAGGTGTGGTTGTAATCCACGCACTATTCAGCTCCTTGCAGCTTGGGGTTCACCTTCATTTTCTGAATGTCATTGATGAACTTCACGCCGCTGAATTGAAGGTGACTTTCTAAGTGTTTATCTGTGTCTCCGCCTTACTTTGCTGGCTATAGTCTCTCCTGGCGCCCTTCTTACTTAACAATTTTTTTTTGACATTTATTGTTTCTTAACATGAATGCATGTTTGGTAGGAGTGTGCCCACAGCAGGCGTGGGAAGTCAAAGGCCAGCTTTTACGTGTCCATTCTTGTTTCGTTTTTGAGATTATAATTGAATTACATGTCTCCCTTTTCTCCCTCTAAACTCCTACATAATCCTCCTACATAATCTAAACTCCTACATAATCCTCCTACATAATTTAAACTCCTACATAATCCTCCTACATAATCTAAACTCCTACATAATCCTCCTACATAATCTAAACTCCTACATAATCCTCCTATATAATCTAAACTCCTACATAATCCTCCCTGGTCTTCTTCAAATCCATGGCCTTTTTTCATTAACACATGCAATGTATATGAATATACATATATATTCCTAAAAATAACCTGTATAATTATTTTATATATATAATACTTTTATATAATATTATATATATAATATTTTATATAATATTATTTGCATGTTTTCAGGATTGGCCATTTGGCACTGGACAACCAGTTGGAGTGCTATTCCTTGAGGAAGACTTCTCTTGCCTTCCTTCCACCATGTGGGCTCCAAGGATCAAACTCAGGTCATCAGACTTGGCTACAAGAATGCTTTCCCACTGAGCCATCCTGCTGGTCCCCGCATACATCTCTAGCCATTACTCCCCAGCTATGAGAAGTTTTTCTATTTTCTCTGCTGGTATACCCCGGGGTTCTTTCTATGCTTGCCCCAAAGTTCTTGTTTATCTTTGCAAACTTCTCATGCAGAATCCCAACACTGATATTGTTTGGAGACTATTGGTGCATGCAGGAGGCAGTGCTCAGAGCATAACCAAGAAGGATGTTTTAATTTACGTCAGACTTGAGATCTTTATGGAATATGCGAAACTAAAGATTACACTAAGGTCAAGGTTAAAATGTATCATTATTGATCACCACTGCTGCCATCCCCATTTAGTTGCCCAAAACCAGATACAGAGGAGCCATGCAAAACTTATTTGTCTGAACTCTCTGCATCAGGCCAGTCAGTAGAGCTCATTGGTTTGGGCCCTGAATGATTTTGAATCTGTCTTTGGAGCCATTGCTATCCGCAGGATTCTGGTCTTTCCTTTCTGGCTTAGAACACTGTTTCCTCCAGTCCCTTTCCCCGACTTGAGTCCTTAGGTGGATTTTCTGCACGATAGAGAAAATACTTCCTCTAAAGCAAAACTGAATCTTTTAACGTCTTTACTCAGTCTGTCGTTCCAGATTAGAGTCCTACGTTCGTAGTATCATTTCCCAAATGCCACTTGCTTTGTTTATGTCTTCTCGTCACTTCTTGCCTCATTTCTCACTGGTTGGTCTTGTTTTACACCACTGCCTAATGACACTCAGATGCTTGCTGCTCCTCATGCCTTTCCCACTGTTTCCGTCTCTGGTTTTGCTTATTTCGTGCCCTTTGTCTCAAATTCTCTTCCAAGTGTTCTTTGCCTTGAAGTTTTTTAGCTCATCTCTCAATGTTCTCATCCATGGCATCTAAGTTTGCCCTCCAGATTCTATTTGTTCTGACTGCTCTCTTATGACCCTTCCACAGAACCTGTGGTGCTTCTTGTATGCTAATACAGTGAGTTGCCTCTGTGTGTCTGGTCTAATAGGTAAGTCTTCCTTCAAGGGAGGGCTTGTAACTATTCATTTCTTTTATACACCCCTGTTTTGGCACAGGACATAATGCATAATGGATGTTTAATAAAGTTTTGTTATGTAGAATTTGACATGTTGTGGGCTCAAAGTCTTGCTGTGTGAAGTCTACTCTGGTCCTGAGACCAGGAAGCCCAAACTGGCTTCCCGAAAAGAGGAGTTCACTGGATTTGGACTAGAAGAAGAAATAGTGTACAACTGGAAAGCATTTGAATGAGAAGACTTGCGTGGAGGACAGAGAAGCAACAGAGCTAAGCAATCTTTACGTTTCCAAGCAGATTGGTGGAGCTTTTGAGAGGGGCTGGTGGACATAGGGCCCGTCCTTGGGCAGAAGGAAGCTGTAGAGATCCTGGAATAGCGGGATGGCATTTCTGGAGTACAGGAAGAGAGCAGCACAACGTGGGGAACTAGGAGAGCTGATGTAGGAAGTGGAAGGGACCAGCGAGGTCAGGGATGCTTGGTGGACAGGCATCAGGTGAGACAGTCTCAGACCAGCATGGAACCGTGGGAGGAAAGAAGAAAGAGTGACTCTTACTTTCTTGCTTCTCAAACACACAAGATCTATTTAAAATAATTAAATAAAATTTCAGAACTGGAGAGATGGCTCAGAGGTTAAAAGCATTGGCTGCTCTTCCAGAGTACCTGGATTCAGTACCCAATATTCACATGGTGGTTCACAAACATCTGTAACTCCAGTTCTAGGGAATCTGATGCCCTCTTCTGACCTCCACTGGCACCAGGCACACACCTGGGTGCACAGACGTACAAGCAGGCAAAGCACCAGAATATGTAACCTAATTTTAAAAAAAGTCTAAGAATAAATATTTAAACACATATGGTAAAAAAAAGTACCTAGAATGTATGAAAGCTTCCACAAACCAGAAAGTCAAAGCTTGAAGCCGGGGAGATAATTCATTTGGTAAAATAGTTCAGCAAAAAGACATTCAGTTCGTACCTTAAGTACTGCTGTGAAAAGCTGGGTATAGAGGCATCCACACACATATAATCCCAAAGCTGAGAAGGCAGGGACAGGAGTATTTCTGGGGAACATCAGATGAAATGAGAGATCCTGTATAAAATGAAAAGGTGAAGGGCTTGAAAAGACTCTGGATGTTCTCAAATTGACAGCTGGCCTCCATGTGCCTGAATTCACATGTGTATATACACTTACATATGTGCACACACACACACACACACACACACACACACACAGGAATACCCACACACTGGCAAAAACTAACCACAAAACAAGCAAAAGATAGCCAACTTTACCTAGGAAATCTAAAATAATATGATCCTCGTGTTTAGCAAATTGGAAATTTTGACACTTAAATGCAGTATTCATTGGGAATACAGCTTAGTTGACAGAGTGCTTGTATGTGAAGCTCTTTGTTCAATCGCTGGCATCTTGTAAACCAGGAATGAGGACTTTGATCTGGCATACGTGAGAAGTGGAAGCACGAGGGTAAAGAATTTAAGCCTAGCTTCAGCTACATATTGGGTTCAAGGCCAAGCTAGACCGCACGAGATGCTGTTTAAAAATCAAACAAAATTCATATAAGCCCTCTAAGAATTTGACAACATCATATTTGATCCAGTAAGTTCTTGCGAGTTACCTTTAAGAAATAGCTGCTTGGCACCAATATTTAATTATAAACACATTTATTACCATTTTACCTATCAGCTGTGCGAAGCGGCACACACACTTCCGCTGAGCTGAATAGTCAGGCATCTGGAACGTTGCCACCTGTGTTGAGTGGTGCTTGGCCGCCCCCTTAAATAGCTCTCAGCAAAGCTGTCATGGTGGTGCCTGCGCCTTGTGTTGAGCTCTCGCACAGCGCGTATTTTCGTGGTTGTTCCTCTAGTCTAATCTACGGCATCTGTCGCTCTGCTTTTACAGTCGCACAGCCTCTTCTCTCAAATTCTCAGCGTCATTGCTGCGGAGTCTGATTGGCATGCCGCAGATTATCTACTCGTCCCTCTGAGTTTTGTGCGTAAATATTTCACTGTTCCTCAAAGTATCTTGCTTTCCAGTTGACTGATGTTGAATCAAGTGTCCTTACTCTCCTCTCAAGTCTTTTAAAGCAACAGTTGACTGTGTTTCCAAAAATGCACGGACTACTCAAAGTGTCATAAACACAATGTTTGCAAACCTTTGAATGCTCCATTCTGCATGAAAGGTCATGTGATTCATTTAAACCTATAAGTTGTGTACTGTAACTCCAGTTATTTTTTTAAGATTTTATTTTGAAATGTTATGTGTATGTGTGTGTGTGTGTGTGTGTGTGTGTGTGTGTTTGTGGCTCCGTGTACATGAGTGCAGGTGCTCAAGGAGGCCAGAGGTTTTAGATCCCCATGGGCCTGGAGTTACAGAAGAAGTTGTGATCCAGTTGGCATGGATACTGGGAACTGAACTTGGGTCCTCTGGAGAAGCAGTGTGCTCTCTTAACCACTGAGATATCTATCTAGTCCCCTAAATCCAGTCTTCAAAAACATTAACTATGCTCTTAAAGACTTAGATGATTTCTTTAAATGGCAAAAGAATTCATCAATGACCATGTTATTTAGTTATAAATAAATTAGTAAATACTATATTTTATTTTAACAGAGCCCCACTATATATCACCTAGGCTGGCCTCAAAGTCTTGATACCCCCTGTGTCTGCTCCCTGAGTGCTGGGATTGCAGCTGTGTACCGCGACATCTGGCTTTAGAATCTAGCTGGGTGATCATTGGCAAGCCATGCCCTTTTGATTCCTGGGAAGTAGTCTTAAGTATCGTCTATTTAGACAGATAAGTAGATATGATAGATTAGAGAAAATACATAGTAAAAATGATTAAAAACAATGTGGAACTGGTTTTAATAAGACGATTAGTTATTTTACTTCACCTCTTAGCACACATAGAAAAAAATGGGTCACCACAATTAGTCATTGCTTGTTTGATCATGCCTTCAATACTGCCAAGAACCAGAAATGAAATGAGAGAAGTTCTATTCTTAGGTGGTAGGTATAGTTGAACTTATTAATTGCTCAGTGAAGTATGATGAATAAAAGCTCAGGGTCAGAAACTGGGGTTCAACCTGAAGATACAAAAAGTAAAACAGCCAGCCATTGGCTCTTACCTTAACCTTAGTCCAAAAAATGGTGATCCTGCCTCTAAGAATCTCCGAATGAGACCGTGTGTCTGAGAGTTGTCTAGCCCCGCCTTATATTCCTTTCTAGGGCTGGGATTAAAGGTGTGTGCCACTAGGATTAAAGGTGCATATCATTGTGGCTACTGGAATTAAAGGTGTGTGCCACCATAACCTGGTCTGCAAGGCTGACCAGTGGGACTGTTTTACTCTCAGATCTTCAGGAAAGCTTTATTTAGTAAAATACAGCCAAAATGCTACTACAGTTCAGGCTCAGTTTAGTCTAGTCATGGGACTTCTCTTCTTTACTAGGCTCGTCTTCTCCCCTGAAACCAAGGCTGTACATTGTGTATATTGTTAAAAAAAAGTCTTTAAGGTACTAGCAAGACAGCTTCATTTTGTGCTAAGATTGGAGACATGGGTGCATCATTCCTTATGGAAATGTTTTGTATCTCATAAATGTGAACAGAAAGGATGGACAAGCTACTGAACTAATGACACCAGGATAATTCACTGAAGACTCTAGTCATATACTGAGAAGACTACAAAGGTCCCAGGAAACACCTTGAAGAACTATCACCATGGCTGTCCTGCCTTTTTCATGGCACAGACAGACAGATGCTCATTCCATGGTTAAACAGTTTTCCTGTTTGCAAAATGGTACTGTTCCTGCGGTATTTGTTATGTGGGTAGTCCTAATATGTTGGTTAACAATCCAGAACTTAAAATTCTCACATTCTAGATATACCCAGAGACATCCAGATAAAGCAAAGCACATATGTAGTCTATAAAAATCTTTCTGCTAAGCAATATGGAGGTATTTGTTAAATTCATCCTAAGGACCAACCAAAGTAAACTCTTTCCCGACTCTTTCCTAGCTCCATTCAGCCCCGGCTTCTGTGTCCATCTATTCTTAGAGCCAGAAGAAGCAAATCTGAGGAGGTGCAAACTCCAGAATGTCTTAGAGGGCCCAGAATATCCATACTTTAGTCTGTATTCCACAGGCAGCATCCCCAGCCACACAAAAGAGAGATGTCACCTGTTGGAACTTGGGTGTCTAGTATTTATTTACTTATTTATTTGGTTATATAAAACACTCTGGATCTTGGCATTTTAGATCTGTTAATGCTTTTGAACTAAATTCACACAGACACACACACACACACACACACACACACTGGGCTGAGGAAACATGCTGCGATTTTATGACTATGAGAGATAGGATGAAAACAGGTTAACATAACATTCATAAAAGCTGACTCTGCTGCCGAGCGGCGTCGCTTAAAATCATGTTTTTGTCACATCATGGGTCAGTAGAGTTACTTAATGATTCTGTTCCTCTGTTTTCTTAGCTATGACATGTGGAAAGTATAAATCATAAGAATTGCTTAGTGGTGAAGAACTGCTTTTGGAATATACTAAGAGCTTAGTAAATACAGCATACAGAGGGGAATCCCACATCAGTGGCTGTCCAGCAATATCATGTGGCAGTTCCATCAGAAAAACACTGTGGTGTTTCTGAGAGATGGTCATCAATGTCCAAAAACGTCCCCCTGAGTTTTATTAGCATAGTCTTGGGTCACTGACATTAATTTATGTTTTGCTAAAAATCAGGTTCACAATCAACTGCTTCAGTCAACATATGAAATAATAATGCATGATATTATAATTTGTTTTGATTGCTTAGTTTTTCCCACCCAGGTAGAAAAAGCAAATGAGGAGGAAAATCAAATTATAATCAGAAAATTGATAAAAAAATATGACATTTGATTATGAGGAGGTTCTGTGGGCCCAACTAGATGATTGAATCTCTCTGTCATTTCTAAGAATAAACATACAGATTGGCAAGACAGATGCCATGCTTTCTAGTGAAGAAAGCATAGGGAAAACAGGACCTTGGGCTTCTCTTTTCTGACTCTAAATAGTGTATTTCCCTTCCAATCCATAGGTTCCACTTTGAGAGAGAATCAGCCCCAGGGGTTACATTCTTAATATTTCATACTTGAGTCTTGCTATTTGGCCTGGCTCAGCATGGAGATCCACAGAGCTCAGACAATTACAGAAAACCATGCAGAACAGAACTGCAGTTGCGTTCAGGCCCTGCTTTGTCCTGTTATAACACAGGGCTTCCCTGAGGATGTCAGATGGCTCCCATTGGCATGTTGTGAGTGCTAGGTGTTTAAGCCATGCAGAGTTACACAATTTAAGAAACCTGTTATGCACCATTAACTTCTTCCTAATGAAGAGATTTTGTTGCTTCCTGGCTGTGTAGATTGTCTTGTGGAGGAAAAAAAAAGGTCATCAAAGCAATAACTGTAATTTAAAACATTTGTGCTTGTCTTTTGATATGGGCTCCCTAGTTAAGTCACTGACATTTCCTGTCTGTCTGTCACAGAGGGTCCTGTCTTATGGGAGGAAAATGGACATCAAAGCAATAACTGTGATCTAAAGCATTTGTGCTTGTCTTTTGCTATTCCCAGTGTTCCCTAGTAAAGCCGCCGACATTTCTGTCTGCCAGAGCGCCCCTCCCAACAAGTGGTTCCTTTCAGGCTTGCCCCTAGCTTTCCCAGAGGGCAACTCCCTGTGACTTTGAGTAAATGCCAAAGTATATTTCTGTATGTCACAATCTCTGTTTCAAGTCAGAGTAGCTTGATTGTATCCTTCATACTCAATGGAAAAACTGGCTTAGTGTTTTTACTTGATGGGAGAGTAAATGGGCAGATTGCATTTGCTTTGTTTACAAAGGTTGATTTTAGGAAGTGTCATCCCCAGGGTCCACCCGTCCCCACTGTCCACCTGCTTTGAGAAAGTCTCATTAACTTACACCTCACCAATTAGTCTAGACTTGCTAAGCAGGGAATGCCAAGGAGTCTCCCCCTCTTGCATTACCCACCGCAAGTGTGTGATACTGCACTTGGCATTAGAACACAGGCTCTAGGAAGCAAACTCATCCTTGCAAGGCAAGTGCCCAGGAGTTACTAATTTTTGAGTAGCCATTTTGTACCATGAGCATAATGGTTTGCATTTATTCCCTCCTCTCATTCTTAAAAAAAAATCCAAAAAAGTGAATTTCAACTAAGTTACAGTAATAAAGCATCAAGACCCCACCAAAAGTTTCAGTTGTTGAGCAAGGCAAATGTTTATCATCTACCAAAACTCTACTGTTGGTCATCAAGTGTTCTTCATCTCATAAAGTCAAATCTCAATTGCACCAAAGCCTCAGTTTATAAAGCTGACTGGTTAGTGTCGACATAAAGGGACCAATGCCATTAAAAATAAAAAGTTATTGTTTCTCACGGTTTTCCTGGAAGTGAGGAGCATGACTCACTGCAAGGACCATATGCCACCCAAGTCAGTCAACCAGCAGAATTAGAAGCAATAGGAAAACAGACCCACGGTTTTCATTGTATTTTCTGAGGATTCAGTACAGTAGGTCAGAGTCAACAGATCAGTTCTGAGTCCTGACTAGATTGGATAGGGGTTAGTCTTGAGCCCGGTAGTCTCTAGTTGCTTTTTTGTACCCCTGGTGATACCATGAGAGGAGGATACTGGCTCTGTATGTGAGAGTTAGCCAAGGCAGGTGGCCAGACATGGACACAGGATTAGCTGCTTTGGAATGTCGTTTCTCTGGTGCAGTTTTCAAGGCTGGTCTCCAGAAGAGGTATAAACAACTTCGGCTGTTTATTTGGCACTGATTGATTAATGGAAGCTCCTCGGACAAATATAGAATCTATGAAAACCCAGAACACATTTCAACACCTGGCCCCTGAGTTTGGCATAGCTGAGCAGAAGAAGAGAGAGCAAGGCTCCCCCTGGGGACTTTACAAATGTCAAATCTGTCTGTCTATAACCATGGCCAGCGTGCTCACAAGACCTAGACGATTCTACTTCTGATGTTTGCTGAACGGACACATCATCAAACTGCCGTCTATGTATTTATGGTTACAACCATAAATAGTATTGTCTCAGCCCTGGTCAGAGGAGCTCCATTTTACAGTGGGCTGAGGTAAATGAAGACACTGTTAACCGGCCAAAGTATTAAAAACAAGTGACTGTTAGGTGTTCTGTCTGAAATGTGACATCTATATCACATTGTCCATTGTTTCAGGAATGAAACACTACAGAAGAGAACGTGAAAAGATTGTAAGGCTCAGAAGACAGGAGATGTATTGTGAACTACTGTCTTCTGGGTATGTCATGGCCATTGTGATTATGAACACCCATGGCTGTGGCTACCACACAGAACTTGCACAAAATATAATTCATAAAAATAATATGGGGCTAATTAGGGTAAAAAAGAGGAGTCATTAGGAGTGGGAGATTGATAAGGGGGTAATGGGTGAGATACAAGATCACAATACATTTTATACACATATAGAAACTGTAAAAATGTTACAAAGTTTAGAGCCGAGCACTCCATAATGACCACTTGTGATCTCTGTGCTAATTTCTATCTATTGCAAAAGGAAGCCCCTCTGGTGAGAGTTGAGGGACGAGCTGATCTATGCACTGATTTACCACATAAAGATATGGACTTAGATGGCAGTTTGATACTATGTCCATTTAGCAAAAACAGCAGTAGGCTATTTCCTGAGGTTCACAACCCATCTAGCTCTGGGTTCTCCATTCTAATAATGGTGCCAGGTATTAAAATTGAAAGTGGCACTGACTTACAATCCAATAAATATGGTATACTAAGACCCATCAGCTTGTATAAATGGCACATCGTATGCTTTGAGTATTATTTATCAATGAAGATTTTATTTATTTTTTATTTTTTTATTTTTTTTTGGTTTTTCGAGACAGGGTTTCTCTGTGGCTTTGGAGCCTGTCCTGGAACTAGCTCTTGTAGACCAGGCTGGTCTCGAACTCACAGAGATCCGCCTGCCTCTGCCTCCCGAGTGCTGGGATTAAAGGCGTGTGCCACCACCGCCCGGCAAGATTTTATTTTTTTAAGATGGCTCAGCTAAGATTCTAGGAATCAGATGGATTCTGAAGTTTAACAATTAGGGCATTGATATAATGTAAGGGAGAGTTCCTGACTTTACAGCTGGGTTATCAAGCTTTAAGCATGATAGCCTTAAAAGACTCAAATAGCCTAGAAAACCACTGTTCTGAAAGAGTTTGAATTTCTCTCTGAAAATAGAGATACAAAGAACATGCTTCTCACCAGCAGGTACTTTTTTGGTGAGACAGCTCAGTGAGAGCCTGGTCTGGCATCCCCAGGGTCACCATACCACATTGCTGCCAGTCTAGTTACCTCAGTAACACATCTGGAGACGCATCTTCAAGACAACGGATGAGAACAGGCGAGGTGCAGGCCGACGCCGTGGTGCAGAAAGTCCCCACCGAGCACCACAGTGAGTTCCTGGAAACTGTGTCATCCAGCAGACCAGTATGCGGTACTCACTTTTGGCAGACAAACAATGCTATATGTCAAGGGCAGGCTATGCAGCTGCCAAATACAACTTAACTCAAACATATGACCAGCCGACTTTTGAAAGCAAAGATATATCCACTACAGACCCCATTGCAATTTCAGAACAAAATATGCCGATTTCTAGCTTTCCTATAAGAAATGCAAACACTGAGTTTGCTTTGAATCTGAATAATATTTTCACGTAGTATGAAGCCTAGCTCACAAATTGTATCTCCACTGCTTCATAACCAATGACTTCAAACACATCCTGTTCCTTGTGATTAACCATTCTATTTGAAATTTTAGAATGTAAGTTTTAAATATTAACCAGATTTTTCAGGTCTCTTAGAGGACTGTCTGAAGAAGTCTAACAGGTGTGTATGTCGGGTGTGTGTGTGTGTGTGTGTGTGTGTGTGTGTGTGTGTATGCATATTGCGTTTTACAGTTTTCTCAGCATTAAATACACATTTTCAGAATCATTCAATAGATTCATTGTATGCAAGAAGTATATGAGAAAATAGTACATATGTGTACAATAGGGACAAATATACCCATCTAGAATAGGGACAGCTCTCTCCAGCAAGAGCTGTCTCTAACGGGGAAATGGTAGATGTTGTCTGTGGGCTTATAGTCAGTTCAAGAAAGATGAGAAAGTCCCTTTTTAGGCTTAGTAGTGGTAAATAATAGACCAATTGTTTTCAATTACTGTGCACAAGTTCTCTTAATCTATGTATTTACACATACAACTATATTTGTTAATGACCCAGTGACTACATTTATAGATATATAATTAAGAGAAACAAAGAACGTATCTTCACAAAAATATGTTCAACAATGCCCATTACTGACAAGGGCCAAAATCAACCCAAATGCTCCTAAATTGATGAATGTGTGAATAAAGTATTATATACATATGAGTGTGTGCATATATGTGCATGTGTGTATGCATGTATCAGAATATCATCTGCCATAAAACATATGTAATAGCATAGATGAATCTTTTTTAAAACTAAAATTTATTTGGGTTGTATATGAACCTATGTCTGTGTGTGTACACGTGAACCATAGTGTGCAAGTGGAGGTCAGAGGGTAACTTTTTGGAGTCAACTCTTTCCTTCTACCATGTGTGTCCAGGGGATCAGACTCAGATGATTAGGTTTGGTGGCAGATATCTTCACCCACTGAGCCATCTCAACAGTCAACACAAATGAATCTTGAAAGCAACAATCTTAGGGTTACTAGCGTAGTGGAGCTAGACACAAAGGACTGAATATTGAAAAATCCCCATCTACAGAGACCAAACAATTGAGTAAGCACCCATCCAGAGGGTAGTGAACAGGGTGGAGTAGAAGTGGAGACAGTGATGAAAGGATATGCGGTTTCTTAGAGTGTGAAGATATTCTAAAATGTATTGGAAAAAATGGTGAGCTACCAAGTTATAGACTTTGAATAACTCAGTTAGTTATATTGTATGTGGATTGTATTTCAGTGGGGCTGAAGTAAAATTTCTGTAACATCTACAACAGCTCAACACTCCAGAGGCAACACCAAAAGAATTTTCATATTATATGTTTTCATGTCAGGCACGAAAATATCATAGCATTCCTGGCTCTCTGGTGTCAGGGAGGGAAACATAACTGAATAGTCTCAGGACATGTGGAGCTTATTTTTGAGGAGGCAAGATTTACTCCAAGAACCAAGAAGCTAGTTTACCACTTGGTACTATTCTTAAGACTTGTTTGGTTGGTTGGATAAGTTTGTGTTTCTTTTACATGTTGTTAAATCATATTTTTTTGGTCAAGGTAATTCATTTTTATAAATTGATTTCACAGATCTCATTAAGTAAATGTTATAGTCCAAATACTACGCATGTAAACAATGACTGCCTTTTTATCTTCAGTTTTGTCCCAAACCATCATGGTCTGCAGGGATAGAGATTAAGACATCCTGAGAGCATCAATGTCAGTCAGGGACATGATGGGTGCTGTGAAGGGTTCAGTGAAGAGGTTAAGAAGATACTGATTGGTTTATAAAGGGCGGTTATTAGATTTGTTGTCTAATGACACTCATTATCTTTGAACCATAGCTTGATCTTCAGTTAAAAGAAGGGGCAGCTGAGGATATAGTTGGTAAAGTCCTTGCCTAGCAGGCACAAAGCATTGGGTTTGATGTCTATTATCAAAAAACTGGGTCAGGGTGCTACACAGCTCTAATCCTTACACTTGAAAGGTTGAGACAGAAAGATCAGAAGTCCAAGACCATCCTCACATATACAGCAAACTCCAGGCCAGCTTATGTTTCATGAGGCCAAGGTTCTAAAACTTGTTCAATGGTGAACAAAATTTAAAAGAGATCCTAGGTTCTTCCTCACCCCTATCCTAGTTATCCTAGTATCCTAGTTATGCTGCAGAGAGGTTCACTGCCTTCCGCTTAGGAAATGTTTTCTTCTTTCTGTTGTGGAAGGAAAGAGAATCAGGTGCATCTTAAAAGAGAAACCGCCTTTCCTATTTTCTTAGATAAATAGTATTTCTTTGCCACAGGTGATCTGATACCCAAGGTTTTCGTGGTGAACAATTGTTTCCTTACCCAGCATGACACGTGTGTCAGTAATCACTAGTGTCTCTGAGCAATGCTGCTGGGAAGGGAACTTCCACTTATTCCCAGGAATTCTCAGGGCTGCATCCTTTCCCTGCTGTGCGAAAATTCTTTTGTAGTTTTGTGAAGAAGAAAATTAATAATGAAACTTGAATTATCACCCATGATGTTACTGGTTTCCATTTACCCCAAGACTCATTTATCTCTTGCCATCTCTTGGCATTTGATCAAAACCCAAAGGATGCAAAAATGAGTCATGGCTTTGTGAGTCTTACTTTCTCTATCTGTAGCCTTTACCTTCATGGCTATGAGTGAGTGAGGAGGTGTGTCTCTTAGCCACTCTTAGCCAGTAACAGAGGAAGTGGAGGGAGCTCTTCGAAGCCCAGGACAAGAATATGCATTTGTTGTGGTGACTACCTTGGAAAATGAAAGTTTGAACTGCTTACCTGTGATAGTTTGGTTCTCCAAAGTTGCCTCCTAAGAGGCAAAGCAAAAAAAAAAAATTAGCATGGTTTGTATGGAATGCATTCTTGAGATGGGGAGAAGACTTGAGAAGACTACACATGCTATTCATTCTCGAGAACATTTACTTCTGATGCCATTGGACAACAGCCAGTGCATATGTGTGTGTGCGTATGTGTGTGCATGTATGTGTGGATGTGTGCATGTATGTTATGGAGGGGCAACCAAAAGTGTCTTCCTTCTGTAAGAGTAGCAATGTTCCAGAGGGGGAACCAGAAGAGTCTTCTGTGGCTATGTTCCAACCTGCAGATGGCAAGACTGCTCTGCGGAACCAGAACCAGGAGAATCCATCTCATAGAAAATGTGAACTTGGAGATTCTGCATCATAGAACCAGGTGGTGGTGGCATACGCCTTTAGTATTTCTCCTCATTTTGAATCTGGTTCTCAGGCACAACTGCTTTCACCAATGGCATGCCAGCTTTGAACCTAGCTTTAAGGCGACTAAGGAGATTCTTCCTTGGGGTGGAGCTCTGAGCTTTCATATAAGAATTCCAGCTACCTTCTGGAGATTCTGCCTGGATGGGGAGAGGAAGAAAGCTCAGATGCAGCCTCACAGATGCCACTGCCATGGCAGCTGGTATGGGAAGGAGACCATCTTGGCCTCTCAATCTGATGAACTATCTGTTAGAAACCAAATATGCTCCATGAAGAATAGGTAGATATCCCAGCCCAGGTACCCAGATTCTACATAATTGTGAGGTACAAGCTACTCTGAGTTTTAGGTTTGAGGATAGTTAATTATGCTGCAATAGACCATAATGAACTATAGTAGTAATCAAGTAAGTATATACACAAAATGCAATTAAGTGGGGTGGGTTAATAACCAATAGCATTTCCTTCTCTGTCCCCTCTCCCTTTCTTCTTCCTTCCTTCCTTCTATTCTTCCTCTCTTTTCTCTTACTTTTTCTCATACCTTCTAAAATATGTCACTGACTTGGCAAATCCTGCAGTTCTCAGCACCCAGCAGTCACAGCCTTTGTCCTGTCCACTCACAGCCCAGAGTGAAAGCTAAGATGGCATCATTTCCTGATGGATTTCTTGGCTTTTCACTTTGCCCCCAGTCATACTAAGCTCAAGACAGCTGATAAGTCACCCTGACATTCAAGACTTCAGTTTGACGTATTACTTTTGAAACCTTGTCTTTTCCCATTTATAAATACATCCTGGAAGTACTTAACACTAACCCTAACCTAGAAACTGTTAGGTTCTTGGAGAAAGGGGTGGATTGCATCAGTCTCACCATCAGGGAGATTAAATAGAGTGGGAACAATGTGACAGTGAAGGAACAAATAGAAGTGTCACAGAGGCAAGAGTCTGAGGCTGTGGGAGTGATGAGCAAGGTCAGGGAAGGTCCTGAAACGTGACACCAACACCAAGGTCCAGTAGACATGATGCCATAAGATGGATCCAGCGTGTCCTTCTAGGTGGAGAGGGAACTGGGTGGTGTGGAGACCTGGTGGAAAGGAAAGGAAGTTCGGTGCTTGGCATCTAGGCTAAGATGGAGGAGCAGATCTGCCATTGGGTGTTGACACCGCCTCTAGGGATTCTGAGAGGGCAAGGCAGGTTGGGACTCATGCAGGGCTCTAGTGGCCATTCACATGGGAGGCTCTCTGATGTTCTCTATTTTACATTTTGAAGGTGGAACCTCTAAGGTGTGCTGAAGGATTGAGCCCATGGGAGAAAGAAAAAGATAAAGTTGCTGTCATCTCCAAAACTGATTCCATAATCTCCAAGCAGAGGGTTTTGCTTTTTTTTCTTCTCTGTGAAGAATATTATAAGCAAAACTTTTTGTTGTTGTTTTAAGATCTCAGTATTTAGCTCTGGCTCCTCTGAAACTCACTAATTCAGGATGTCCTCAAACTCAGAGATGTACCCAGGCCCCACTCCCACCCCCAACCCACCACCCTTTACCCCATGCCAAGTACTGGAATTAAAGACTTGTGCCTTTATGCTCGGCTTGAAAATTTCATACACATGACATCATTTGACCTCTTGTATAGCCTTATAGTTTATCGTGTGTGTTTCAGTACTAGTGGAAATGCAGTTCATTCCTGAGAATGCTTTGAAAGAATTGAGATTCTCAGTTTTATGCAGTAATAATGAACATTTGTTGAATCAGACTAAGAATGATTGCAGGTGTCATGAGTTTTCAAAATTATAGCTATATAAACATTTCTAGTGATAGTAATGTTAAATACTTGGAAATGATAGACAACAAAATATAATATATATAGTGTAAATATAATATATGTAAGTATATATATATATTAAAGCTTATAAATGGTTTTCTTTAAAAAAATAAATGTCTTGGTGTTCCCTTAAGTGACTTTTTTTTTCCTCATTTTTTTTTTATTAAAGATTTCCATCTCCTTCCCTCCTCCTCCCCCTTCCCTCCCCTCCCTTCCACCCATACCCCCTCTCCACCCCTCTCCAAGACAAAGAGCCATCAGGGTTCCCTTCACTATGTTAAGTCCAAGGTCCTCCCAGCTCCCCCTAAGTCCAGGAAGATGAGCAACCAAACTGACAAGGCTCACAGTGAGAAAAGAAAAGTGTTAAGTGACTTTTATAGAGTACTAACACTTTGAATGCTTCTAGAAAAGAAAATGCCCTTGTCAGTCTTTGGAACCACTTCAATCCCATCTGGGAAATACACAGAACTCAGAATCCCATGGACATCACTTTTTTTCTTGTTTTCCTAATGATAATTTGCTTCTGAACTCATTTTAAGACACAGAGTTCTATTACCTTTCTCCAAAGTAATAACTACAAAAGAACCCCAGGAAAGCAGATCCAACTAATTTTCCAATATCAAATGGTCAGCCCTGAAGACATATACATATAAATAACATAAAGACCAATCAGATTGTAGTTATGTGCTTAGAAATACATATGTCTACACATATACGTACACATGTGTAACAACAATTAATGAAAAAAAGAGGCCATAAATTTGAAAGAAAGCAAGGGGGAGGATTATAGGAAGGTAAAGAGGAAGGAAATGAGAGGGGGAGATGATATAATTAAACTATCACCTCTAAAGATAAAAATATAATTATGAAGATGATATAAAACTTAGATGGGCATGTGAAAAGAGATTTCCATTTAAATGAATCAATCTGTGGTGAGTTCATTTATAAAAAGGGAACATTCTGGCTGTGCTGTTTTCGGGCTCTGTTTGGAAGATGGATGAGAAGAGCTGAAAGTGAAGACTGAATGCTGGCTAGCAGTCTGAGGGAATGCTGGGCAAGCTGACAGGTCATGGCCACTATGTTCATTTATTGTGGGAAATGCTGATTCTCCTGACTTTTACAAACAGGGATATTTCTGGTCTTTCTCCATGCATTTTATTTATTTATTCATTTGTTTATATTGAGATGCATGACCAAAATGAAAGAGATGAAAATCACTATGATTATAATTATGTCTCAGATGGCTCTCCAAAGTGGAAAACTAATTCATTATTTTATTCATAACTATGTCAAGTGAATATTTTAAACTAATAAAATAAATCTACAATAGCATTTCATATTTGTTTAAAATTGTTTCTCTAATTATTACAGAGTGAGAACCATTTTTTAAAAGTCTCACCACAATGTTTACTAACCTAAAAACTACATGTGTTACTTAAGTTACAAGATACTTCAGTAACTTGTGTTATTTGTTAAGCTTGGCCATTTCATAGGAAGTTGTCTAACACACTCAGGAAGAGGAGATGAAAGTGGAAAACAAGGAGCTGAGCTACTTCATGCTTGAGAAAAAAAGGAGAAGACCAAATTGAGCTCACTGAACTTGACCACAGCAGCCTGGTCCTCCCCTGGTACCCTAGTTCTCTCTTCCTTTTTACCCTGAAGTTCCCTGAAGCCACAAATTATGTTGGTCATGTTTATTTATTATGTTCTTAGCATAGAGTTACTACTTAGTAAGGAGCTATGAAGAAAGAAAGGAAGGAAGAAAGGGAGGGAGGGAGGGTGGGAGGAAGGAAGGGAGGAGTAGAGGAAGAGGGAGAGAAAGGAAGGACAGAGGGAAGACAGATGGAAGGGAAGGAAGGGAGGAAGAGAGGGAGGATGGGAGGAAGGAAGGGAGGCGTGGAGGAAGAGGGAGAGAAAGGAAGGGCAGAGGGAAGACAGATGGAAGGAAAGGTAGGGAGGGAGGGCGGGAGGAAGAAATGAAGAAATGAAGGGTAGATGGCAGGAGGGAGGGGGAAAGAGAAATAGAGAGGAGGCAGCGGGAGGTTTTGTACTTTCACAAAAAGGTTCTAATAATACACGTTATCTTTACCTTGATCATAGTTTCATAACAGAAAATGATGTGCCGTGGTTCATGTTTTCATACAACCTTCTCCAATTCACATAAGTTCACTGGTCCTATGGGGAACTAGAGGTTTTATAGGATTCCACCTAGTGATTTTTGTTTTTAATGTGAGGGGGGCGCTAACATATGTAATTGTACATGTTCAAATGTATGCACGTGTACATGTCCATGCATGAAGAGGCGAGAGGTTGATGTCAGGCAACTTTTTCAGTTGATTTCCACCTTTGTATTTACACAGGGTCTCTCACTGAGCCTGGGCTCACTCCCGGGGATCCTCCTGCCTCTACCTCCACAACTTGAGGAATACAGATGTATACCGTCGCACCTAGATTTTTGTGTGGGTGCTGCGGGTACAAACTTGGTCGTCAGGTCCCCATAGCAAGTGCTTTACTGACCGAGCCGTCGCCCTGGTCCTCTCCATCTCGCCCTAAACTGATCTGCGGTGTGTGAGAGGTATGTCTCCCATCTTGTCTCCTTATTTCCGTATATAAATATGAGCGGTAGGGCTGTGGAGCACATTCAGCAGCTAAGAAAACACTCTGAGCAACCATGAGGAACCAATTCTGGAGCTGCAGAACCTGTCATCCTTGTCGTTGTTCGTTTATCTGCTTATTAATTTTTTTTTTGGTTTTTCGAGACAGGGTTTCCCTGTAGTTTCTAGAGCTGCTTATTAATTTTTTATTGATTTTATTGAGCTCTACATTTTTTCTTGGCTCCCCTCCCTTCTTCTTCCCTCCTCTTCTACCCTCTCCCATGGTCCCCATGCTTCCAATTTACTCAGGAGATATTGTCTTTTGCTACTTTCCATGTAGACAAGATCCATGCATGTCTCTCTTAGTGTCCTCATTGTTGTCTAGGTTCTCTGGGATTGTGAATTGTAGGCTGGTTTTCTTTGCGTTGTGTCTAAAAGCCACACGGTCTAGTTGTAGGAGATAGTAACAGAAGGATCACTATTGATAGCTGGCCAGCTACCGGAGCAAAAGGGGCAAGCTCCAGGCTCAGTGAGAGACTCTGTCCCAAGAGAATAAGCCTGAGAGCAATAAAACAGGATATCCCACATCCTTCTTCTGGCTTTTATACATGCACATATGCACATACAAAATGTGAGTACACACATATAAATGAAAAAGAAAAGCAAAACCAAGGTTAAATCTAAAGAGCCCTGGCAATCTTCTCTACCCCTTGTGCACATGCGTGCATGCTCATACACAGTCACTTGTATTACAATTTCTACCTTAGAGTCTTTGCTAAGGGTGTCAGGGTGTGTCTTATAAAACACCCTCATCCCTCTCTACTCTTCTGCACCTTCCCCTGCTTCAAAGCTTAAGTCATATTTGAAGCTATGGGATCATGAAGTTGCTCCCTGTACAATGTCTCTGTTTCCTACTTTTTGCTCTTTCGAGCTCCTTCAGCATGCCAGTGAGTCCCTCCAGACAACTAGCATGGAAACTATATCCCACTTTTCTATGTACCCCCTCAACTTTGCCCCTGACCACTGTAGTGCTAGTTCTAATGGTCTTAATAATAAAGGCCCAGACTCAGCTACCAGGGGTGAAAGTTGAAAGATCAGAGAAGCAGAGCAGCCAGCCACTAGTTCTTACATTTACCTCAGACCTAAAGGGCAATTTTGTCTCTATGAATCCTCAGGCTGAATGCCTGCATGCCTGTCTCCTCCCGCCTTACATTCCTCTCTCTACCACTCATATCCCTTCCTGTCTCCACCTCCCTAGTGATGGGATTAAAAGCTCGTGACTCCCAAGTACCAGGATTAACTAGTGGCTGGCTGCTCTGCTTCTCTGATCTTTCAACTTTCACCCCTGGTAGCTGACTCTGGGCTTTTACTATTAAGACCATTAGAACTAGCAATACAGTGGTCAGGGGCAAAGTTGAGGGGGTACATAGAAAAGTGGGATATAGTTTTCATGCTAGTTTTCACCACCACCCTGTTTCTCTTTTAGACTGGATTGTGTTTGTGTATCCAAGGGTGGCCTTGAACTCACAGAGATCTATCTGCCTCTGTCTCCTTGAGCACTGGGATTAAAGGTATCTGCCACCACAACCTGGCCTCTATGGGTAACAAGTGTGGCTAGCTCTGAACTGTGATCTTCAGGCAAACTTTGTTATAGTACAAACAAAATACCTCCGATAAAACTTTCAAGCCCTGGACAGGTCCCTGCCCTCACCGCTGGTAATCCCCCTGACTCTGGAGTGTGGTTTGGAACTCCCACGTAGTGATCTTCTGCCCTACTTCTGGATTTTACAGTAAACAGCTTAGCAGCTGGAGGTGCTGCAGTTGCAGAAAGGTCCTGTGGGTTTGCTTCTGATAATATTCATATTGTTTCTAAACTGTTGAACATTTCCTGCTCTTGTTGAAAAATCTCATTCAATTTTTTTAAATCTTTGTCTGCCTTTCCTGGATTCCAGGCCCTTCCTGAGTTCTACCCGCTTGGGGCTTCCCCATTACATCTCTTTGTTTTTCTTAGCCATGTACTTTTCTTCCTTCCGTTAACTCAGGTCTCCCATGGCAGCTTCGTTGTTTATTCCTATTAGTTCAATATTAACTTCTTAGAGAACGAGATTTCATTTAGTGGAATTGTGATATCTCATCTCGACTTCATCTCTAATCTGAATGCATGCTCTATAGTCAACCCAGCTGACAGTTTGTGTTTTTGGTTAAGCACTGCTCAACCGATCTTGTTGAGCACTGCTTTCTCTACACATTCAGGTGTCCAGGTTTCCTGGCTCTGTCTTTCCCTCTCTATGCCTTCTTCACAGAGACAGGGAGGTTCAATATACTGACTAAAGTCAATTACTTTAGCCATTTCAACTCTTTGTTTCTATCTTCTCTTGCAGAAACATGACAATTTCACAACTTTTGAGAGGAAGGAAATGAGATATCGTCCTAAATAACACTCCCATACTCCAGTTTCACTCTATTTCGGTCTTCTTAGCTTTACCCTTGTTCATTTCGCCAGTAACTATCTCAGCTTATACTGTGTGGCAGGCACGGCTTCGGAAAGTCAGGAATGAAATGTGTTGGGTGGGGTTGCCACTTGCACAGGATGTGTGGTCTGATAGGAGATAAGCAAGCCTCCATCTTTCCATTCTGTTCCTCCTCACTGGGAAAATCTCTGAGAATGTGCTCCTATATGTAGGTGCTGCATTTATTCCCATTAGGGTTTCAAAATAAAAAAAAAAATGCCTGAGCCATGAAGGAGTTACAGCCTACGTCTGGTGTGTGTCGTAGAGAGGAAGGATATGCAGATGGGGAACTGGCCATTTCTGGAGGAATGGGCTGGTGAAGAGAGATGGAAGCTTGCTTATCAGATTCTCCCATCAGATCATAAGTTCATATATAACACCATCTAACAAATTTCATTCCTGACTTTTCAAAACCACCTCAGTACCTGCCATGCAATATGAGCTCAGATAGTTACTGGATAAAGTCTTTCCACACGTTCTCTTCACTAACCCACCCCTCCAAAAATGGTCAGTTCCCCATCTACCTGTCCATTATCTCTACTGCACACACCAGACATAGGCTGTAGCTCCTTGATGGTGCAGGCATTATCTATCTATCTATCTATCTATCTATCTATCTATCTATCTATCTATCATCTATCTAATCATCTATCTATCTATCTATCATCTATCTATCTATCTATCTATCTATCCATCTATCCATCCATCTATTTATTTATTTTAAACCCTAATGGGAATCACAGCACCTGGCATATAGAAGCACATTCTCTGAGAGGTGGCTACTAAAGAGACTACTGATTTTATTCAAGGGGGCAGAGAAGTATTTCTGAATAAGCAGCATACCTGAAAAATGACTATTTGATGTTGCGGATTCTCTGGGCAGTTATAGATCTGCACAGCGTGTAATCTGTAAGGGAAGGGGTACTAAGGAAAGAATTGGCTAGTCATGAGAGGCCATGCATGCTGTGACCGAGAGGGTTTATTTGTAAGATGGCCTCTAAGTGAGGATTGAATACAGTACTTGGACTAAGAACATTCAACGCTTATCAGGTAGGACTTGTGGGTTTACTTACATGATATTAGGGAATCACTAAAAGGTTTAAAACAGAAGGCAGAGATGCTCTGTCAGATATTTGCACAGGGCCACCTTATGTAACGTGAGCAAAGGAAGGAGGCCACCACAGCAACCTGGATGATGAGCGATCAAGCCACAACAGGCAGAGAGCCGGAGTTTGGGTTCTGAGAATTATCTAATTCTTTTTTTTTTTTTTTTTTTGGTTTTTCGAGACAGGGTTTCTCTGTAGCTTTGGAGCCTGTCCTGGAACTAGCTCTTGTAGATCAGGCTGGTCTCGAACTCACAGAGATCCGCCTGCCTCTGCCTCCCGAGTTCTGGGATTAAAGGCGTGCGCCACCGCCGCCCGGCTGAATTATCTAATTCTTGATAACTGCAACAGTCTGAAGAGATGGAATTAGTGGTTCTGTTGAGTCTGCACCATGAGAGGGACACAGATCTTAAAGGTGACAACAGATTTTCTAGCCCAGGGAATAAGAAACACATAGCATCTGAGAAGAGGAAAAGGAGCAGGTGGGGCATGCATGTGGGAGCGCCAGGTGTTCAGATTTGCTCAGATTAGTTTGAGGAACATGATGAGCACCCAAATCTGTGTATCAGCTCAGCAGCTGGATAGAGCTAGATCTAGAGTTTGGCAGTCAGTCAAATTCCTGTGAAGACATAAGTTTGATTCACAAATCATTAGCACAGCAGCGCTGTGCGAAAGGATGACACCGAATGAAGCCACTTAAAGCAATGTTTTCAAACATTTTGGACAACAATATGAAATTCATATTACCTTACACACACACACACACACACACACACACACACACTTCCTCCTGATTAAAAACTTTCAAAGACCAAATCTGAGTGCACAAATGTTATGCTCTGACATTTTCTATTTTGTTTCATTTTTAAAATACTGGTTACGACGTTCTAAAATGACATCAGAACACTAATATTTTGCAAGACACATTTTAAAAAGCCGGTGTAGGAAATTAGTAGAGGTCTGAGAACTGAATCCTAGTGCCAAACTAGTGTGTGGGCTTCTAATACTAATTTTAAAATACCCAAGCTAATGAATGTTACTATTATAATAAAACTATTATATATGTATTGATTTATTGATTGAAGATGATATTTTTAAAAAGTCACTCCTCTGAAGAAATTGACCTAATGTAAAAGATATTTTATATAAATATTTAGCCTTTATAGGGTGTCCCTAAAATTGAAGTGGCTGTATCCTAATTTGGTTTCTGTTTCTATGATGAGACACTGACCAAAAGCAACTTGGAGGAAGAAAGTGTTTGTTTTTGATTTGTTTTTTTTCTGAGTTTGCATTTCACACCGCACTCCATCATGGAAGGAGGCCAGGATAAGGTCAGTGCAGGAGCCTGAAGCACAGATCATAGAGGAATGTTGCTCAGTGGCTCACTTCTAGCCTCCTGTTCATCTACTTTGTTATATAGCCCAGGACACAGCCTACATATAATCCCACCCATAGTGATCTGGTCCCTCCCACATCAATTAGCAATCAAGAAAATATGCAGTAAGGGCCTGGTGGTACACACCTTTAATTCTAGCCTTCCAGAGGCAGATGGATGGATCTCTATGAGTTAGAGGCCAGTGTGGTCTACATAATGAGTTCTAAAATAGCCAGAGCTAGGTAGGGAGACCCTATCTCAAAACAGATAAACAAAAACAAAAGACACACACGCACAAAAATAACCCTATAATTAAAGTATGCTTTTGTTGTAAATGGTTACATGTTGTTCTACTAATATACTTAGAAAATATCATTGAAAATGGTCAGCACTTCACAATTGTGTTTATTTTTTAAAGGATTTACTATTTTGCACAAATCAGGTAACACTTAAATTCTGAGTACTCTCCAGAAAAACTGATCTTCTCTAGACATCAATGCAAATCTTGCTATATACATGCAACTGTGTTGTGAAAGGTCACACTTTTGAATATGGTTAAATGATGAGAAAATGCCCCCAGGCATTTCCATATTCCCATTGTTGATATGAAGTGATTATGAGTATACCACTGCATAGGTATAAAACTTAAGGATATTCCCCATAACTCAAGGTATTCGTTTCATTATGCTTAGAATATGTGTGTGTGGTATGAATAAATACATTTATCTGTGTATATAGATATAGCAAACCCACCCCTCACCACAATACATCTATTAAAATTAAAATTCACATTAGTATCTGTCTTAATCCCCATTGATGTTTCAGTAATTGTTCCAATGATATGCTCTGTGGAGCTCTGAATAAGCATCTACTCACAGCAGATAGGAAATCAATGACAGACCAGAACAAGGGTACCATAAAAGCATAATAAAAGTACAACATGGTGAACATGGTTTTTATTAGGGTTACAGGAATATGGGTTCAGGATTACTTAGAGGAGTAAAAATGTCCCAAAGACAGCTGTATCACTAAAGCCCACTGCAGTTCACAGAAACTGGAAATGAGGACTACACCACACAACTGCAGGCAGCTCATCTGGCTGTAGCCTGTCTCTTTCAGGAAGCTCAGATGGTCTGAGCCCCTTCCAGGTAATATGGTTGGCCTCTGCCTCTTCCATGCAGTCCGACTGCTCTGTTAGTCTTCTGGACAGTTCAGCTTGTCTGAGAACATTTCTCAGCAGTATTTACTGTTTAATATGCTTGGTGAAAAAAGTAGCTAATGATTCTGGTTAGTTTTAGGGACTTCCTGAAGCCTTTGAGTTGTTTGCTTTCTGGGCTTATGGAGCTCCTCTGAAGTATAGAACATTTTACCTCTCCTTAGGACCTCCTATTTTAGCAAGCTTCTTTGCAAGATGGAAGTGTGTACCTACAGCAGAGGTCCTCACAGTAAGATATCTAGTTTGCAATGCATGTTGAATTTGGTCAATTATCTCCCCTCTGTCTTTAGCCTCCCTTGACTTTCTTGACCTTCTATTTTTGAGGACTTGATTTTCTAATGAACTGAAATGGACCTGTGTGTCATTCAGGCTTGTCCACTCTAACCTTACACTTTGTAATTCATATTTAGTTAATAGGAAAATTCTTTGAAACTATACCATTCCTGACTAAAGTTTATATTTTTTATTTATTTTTACATTTATTTATGTCAGTATAAGTTTGTAGGTTTCTGCTTTATTCAATAAATCATTGGTGTAGGAGGGTTTTCTGCCTATGTGTTACTTTCATTGGTTGAATAAAGAAAACTGCCTTGGCCTTTGATGGGGCAGCCCTTAGATGGGCGGAGAAGACAGAACAGAATTGTGGGAGGAATAAAGCAGAGACAGGCAGACGCCATGGCTCTCCTCTCCAAGATGGACACTGGTTAGACTCATGCCAGTAAGCCACAGTCAAGTGGCAATACACATTAATAGAAATGGGTTAATTAAGATGTGAGAGTTAGCTAATATGAGGCTAGAAATAATGGGCCAGGCAGTGTTTAAATGAATACAATTTGAGTGTGGTTATTTCGGAGGTTAAGCAACAGGGCACCTGGAATACAGTCCGCCGCTCCCTTCTACTACAAATCATAATGCACCATTACCATATTTTTAATCTTTGCCACACTTTCTCTCACACTCTCTCTCCCTGCCTCCTGTGTGTGTGTGTGTGTATATGAGCATTTCTCATGTATAGCCCCAAGTCACCCTGATGAACCATATTGAGACCACCCTGTATAGAAATTTCCATTCCTGTGGGTGCCCTCATCAACCCATGTGGATTCTGTTACACATCTGGATCTTCCTTCCATGCAGACCCTCTTCTCATCCATCAATTGATCTCTGACATCCCCTCCCCTCTAGGTTTTTCCTGGGCTCTGACACATCCTGACTCACCTGTCCCTGGCTCCCTGAAGATATCCAGCTCACATATTTTCAAGGGTACTCTCCCTGCTGGGCCACCCTCAGTTCAAATCCATTAGGATGTGATTCTGACTTCAGTACCCAAATCAAGCCAACTTCTGCAGGCACGTTCTCTGTACCTTTCTTAGGCTCTATTATAGCCTCCACCCTCATCATTCATTGGGTCCACCAGCTTGCATCAAGGTAGTCCCGAGACATCCACATGTAGCCGCCTATTTTACTCAACCCTATTTGTGTTGTTATTCTTTTTTTCCCTCTTTACTCTTGGGGGCCACCACCTAGCTCCCAAATAAATCACACATGGAGGGTTATTCTTTCTTATGAACACCCAGCCGTAGGTTGACTTATTTCTTACCTGCTTTTCTTAACTTATCCTGACTACCTTTTGCCTCTAGGCTTTTTTCCTTCTCTTACTTCTGTATATCTTACTTTCACTCCTACTCCATGGTTGGCTGGTTGACTGGCTCCTGATGTCGTCCTCTCCTTGTTCTCTCTCGGCTCCTCTCCTTCGCAGATTTCTCCTTCTATTTATTCTCTCTGCCTGCCAGTCCCACCTATCCTTTCTCCTGCCTTGCTATTGTCTGTTCAGCTCTTTATTAGACCATCAGCTGTTTAGACATTTAGATGTTTTAGAATCACAGTTTCACAGAATTAAACAAATGGGACATAAATAAAAGCAACACATCTTTCCATCATTAAACAAATGTTCCAGAGCATAAACAAAAGTAACACACCTTAAAATAACATTCCACACCAAATCTCATGGTCTGGGGATTACATTTCTCCGGAAGGAAAAGAAGAAAGGTTTAGTTAATTCTTAAGATTTTATCTTTATTGTTTCACTGGCTAAAAATCCATTGCCCAAGGGTGGACAGGGGTGGACCAAGAAATCACATACCATAAATTCAAGTTCAGTATTAATAATTTTAAATAAAGGAACGGGAAAGTAGAATTGAGTTAAAGTTTAATGTAAAATGACCCCTGAAAGAATTCTTTAGAAATTTAGGCTTCCTAGCATTTCATATGAATGACAAATTTTATTTAGTTCTCCAAGCTCCTGGTAGCTTGAGTTCCATCATTTTCCTGTTGAAATAATTTATTTTTCCAAGCAAGTTTAGTCTGAAGATTCTCTAGAATATTTCTTCTTATGTGTTTTGGCCACCGGTTCTCTTCTCTGTAATTATTCAAAGCAGGAATTCTGAATCACTTGATTATAACAGAACTTTGATAACCAAATTTCCTGTGGTTTTCTAATTGTTTTCCTGTGTAATAATGGACCACCCCAGAAGGTTGTTAGTTACTTCACAAGGTCTAACAGAAATCCAAGCTCACAAATAGGCTCACAAAGCTCAGTTAAAGCAAGCTGATACTGTAACAACAACAACAACAACAACAGTAACAACAAAATCAAAACCCCAGGACCAGGACCACTACCAGGGAGGGGATTTCCCTGCATCCTTGTTCCTCTTTCCTCCCTTTGCTAGTAGACTTCATCCCTACCCACATCCGTCACCTTCACCTGCATTCATTTGCATCATTGTTGTCTGAGGCCAAAGCCCTCTATTTACTAAGGGAATTGCAAACTGAGTAATTCCTGGAGAGATACTTGGGTTTCTGACACAATCAGAGAAAACCACCCAGTCCCATCACATTATCACATTCACCATGCTCATTTGGTCAGTGGCATAAGAGAGGCCTGGAATTCCCCCGACCTCCCAGCGGTGGAAGAATACAGGGCAGACCAAAAAAAAAAAAAAAAAAAAAAAAAAAAAAAAAAAAAAAAAAAAATACCCTTTCACAGGTCCATTCTCAAGGCTGCTTTAGAATAACCAGGGATATCGCTTTTTTTCCTCTTTTGAGAATTGTATTATTCCATTGGCTCCTAGTTCACTAAGCGGAGATTTGACATTTCCTATCCCACTAGCCTGCCGTGACCTCATTGACAATCCTGAAGCACTGGTAGATATATCTTTGTGGTGTTAAACAGCTTGGTCCCCGGGGTGATGCTATAGTGGAGGTGGGAGAATCCTGAAGTTGGGGAAGGCTTTGGGAGGTCCTTCTGTCATAGGTGATGTGTCCTTGAAGAAAATTTTGGAATACTGACCTCTTCCTGTTTCTCTTTTATACTTCCTGCTCCTGAAATATGGCATTTGCTCTATCTACACTCCCACTATGATGTGCACCTCCACTAAAAGGCCCAAGTGAAGAAGCCACTAGATCTTGCGCCAGAACTACAGCAGTTCATTTGAAATTGTTCTTTGCTCTCCAGTATTGATCCTTTTTTTTTTTTTTTGCCAAAGGAAGGTCTTTCCTCAGGATCTGGTTGACTAAGTACAGGAAAACAACAGCTATTGTGGCATTTGCCAGAGAAGAGGAAGAAAGCATTTTTGTGTATGATGAAGATTCTCAGGCACAGAGATTTCCCTTGCATTGTCTCATGTCACACATGTGTCTCATATAGTACCTATCTACCCCTCGACCTTCCAGAAGATAGAGATTTGTAACAGAAAAGGCCCCACTATTCTCCTCAGGGCCGGCTGCGGACATATCTCCTTCCTCCCGCCAATATCTGTCTTCCAGGTTTTGATGGAGTGGCCAGCATGACAAACCTCCCAAGCCAACCATTTCCTTCTTCTTTCAGGCTGAGTGTTAAGTTTTCATTTATTTGTGTCTATCACATTTCATTATCCATTAATCCATCAGTGGTCATATGGGTTGCTCCAGTGTTTAGGCTATTGTGAATATAAGAGGAATATAAGGGATATCTAAGACTCCAACTGCAATTTCTTTAGATACACACCAAGAAATGGGATTCCTGGAACAGATGGTGATTTCATTTTTAATTTTTTGAGGTACATTTGTATCCTCTTCCACCTTCCATATTAACTGGTACAGAGGGCTGCCTTTTCTCCACATCTTCTGGTATAGAGTAACAGCCATTTTAACGATTACAAAGTGATTTTTTTCATCATGATTTTCATTTTCAATTTTTATTTCCATGATAATACTGATGATGAACCTTCTTTAAAGTCACTTTTGCATATCTTCTTCAGTGTCTATATAGTACCTTTGTTAAACTTTTAATCAGATTGGGGGGGTATATTTACTTGATGGAGAGCATCCCACAGTTTAGATATCAACTCTTCATTTTATACATGGTTTGTAATAGAATCCTGTATTTTTTTTTTCTTGATGTTCTGGCACATAGAAGCTACTAAACCATTACATGGAATGTGGGCACAGTTTGTTTTATAAAGCTTCAAACCTTAAAGTTTTTTTAATAAGGTGAAATTCAACAGCTGAATAATTTAATTCAATATTAAAATGACTATCATGGGGTTGAAACTAGAGAAGATAAGCCTCTAAGGATGAATGGAGGAGGGAGGCAATTAAATACAATGGAGTAAAATATACTTAGCACCAAATAGAGGCATCATTGGGTTAAGAATAAATAAGAATGAGAAGTGACTTCTTCCTAGAGAGAACCAAGTCTCCTAGATAAGACTGATCCATGAGTTTAGTAAGCCAAAGTTGGGAAGTATAAGACTTGAGAAGAGGATGCATTCTAGGATAAGGCTATAGCACAAGGTCTCTGAGGACTATGGCCAGAAATAATTCACGAAAGGCAGCTGCAGAATGGATTATGATCTCTGGGCTCTTGATTGATGGGTTCAGATTTTGTTGTGCTTTACATCTCAAGTGTCTCCTGTTAAGAATATTCTCTAACAGAGCTTCTCTGCCAGCGCAAAGAATTCCAATTAGACTAGATTGAGCCAAATTAAATGCCGAGTTTAATAGACAGTGGACCCAGGTGGCCCGGAACATGGCAGGGGGAAGACAGAGGGAGCACACATGCAAACCCAAAACCATGGGTTCCTTGTTCTGGCACGACCCTAAATACCCTGTGGTAGGGGTTAGCATTTGGCAGGCTGGGAGTTGGAGTCAGATTCTTTGGATATAAGGGGTATGACAAGGAGCTGAGGTGATATTTATGACCAACATTTTAGACTCCCTTTGGATAAATGGGTGTTGGCTCAAGTCTGGCTATTTCCTGGGGGCATAGGGCAACGTGGCAGAGGGGAGAGCTGGGAGTTGGTGGGCTCACGCTCAGCGAGAGGAGTGGCTGGAGTGGCATCTACTTTGTTTGTCATCCTGGAGTCCTCAGGCAGCTGCTTTCTGAGGGAGAAGAGAAGGCTAGGAGAAAAAAAATATTGTTATTACTGGTCCTATGCTTTAATTGCCAGAAAGAATGGAAAAGGGAAGTGCCCTGGTTGGACAGGTGAGATTTATCAGATACAACCAAATATTAGTAGGTAGGTATCCTTCATCTAGGAGAGTTGGTACCAATGGTGAAGACCCAGGAGCTGGTGCAGGTGCTTAGTGTTATCTGGAGAGCACTTTGTGAGTTGGTCTTGGTCCAGGCAGCAGAAGTGACCTGTAAAATATGCTTAAAACTGGCTGGGGTTAGCAAAAGGCTCTGGAGACTGTTAGTGCTGTGGTGGGTTTTTTTTTTGTTTGTTTGTTTTTTGTTTTTTTGTTTTTTTTTTTTAACCAGACCTGAACTTGATACAGCAGTAGAACTTTTCCAGGAACCTGGAAGAAAACTGGAAGAAATTTATATCATAGCAAAAGGCTATTGCTTTAGGTTAAAAGGTATGAACATTTTAGAATACAATTAAAGTAAATTAGGAACTCTGAATCTCTGAAGATACACCTGAAACCTGTTATTCTGGACTATGAAACCTGTTAAAGAACAGTACCTTAAGTTGTCAAATGTCCAGACAGATCTGGGAGGGATAAATGAGCAAAAATGAGACAGCTTTTTAGCTATGCAGATAATCCCAAATCCTCTCCTTAGTCCTTGGAGAACACCAGTCTTAGAAGCAGTGCTTGCCATTGGCTGTTGAGTACAAGAGGCCCAAAGATTTTTCCTATGGGGGAAAGATTTTAGTCTACTTGTCTTGGCAGGATGAGACAATTGATTCCCCAAAAGGCATCTAGGAAGCTAAAGAAGTGCAAGGCCTCTTTTTGCTTCGTGGATTGTTTTGCCAAACCCAGAGGCAAGGAGGCAGAAGGTCTTCTGTCTTCTTGGAGAAGCTAAAGGATGCTGCGGAAGCTGTATGTCTGTGTTAGTAGCTCTTGTTAAAATGTGATGCCCTCAGATCTGCAAAGGCATTTGAGAACCAGGTACAATTACCTGTTATTTTAATCTGGGCATATAAGCTAAATTTAGATGCGTATTTTATGCAATTAGTTACAGTTTACCAATGCTAGTAGAATACTAGCACATGTGGTTTCCCTTATCAAAGATGGAGGACTAGCACATGTGGTTACCCTTACCAAAGATGGCACTCAGGTTAAAATAGTGGCTAGCACATGTGGTTACCCTTACCAAAGATGGCAATGAGGTTAAAATGGTGGCTGCCCACGTTTGTATTTTTTCATGTTTGTATTTTTCCAGAGCTGTTGTAATCTGGAGATATAAGTTTTACTGATCTTGACGTAAGCACACATATATACAGAAACTTAAATTAAGCACATCACGAAAGCACACTAACATACTTACATAAACATATTGTGGCCACATCATTCTAACAGACAGACAAATAGGATACTTTTGGAAACCTGTGTCAGCTGTCCAGCTTAAAACTCCTGGTGCAGTTAGGCCTGGCAGGGAAGCAGAAAGCAGCAAGGAAGTGGGGGAGCAGAGCGGCTGTGGAGGAAACGGAAGTTGGGGTGGGACAAACCGTTGGCCTCAAATGAGCAAAGGGGGTGGGGGGATGAGAGCGGGCATTTAAAACCGTGGGCTTTGGGAGCATTGTTAATTCAGGTTAGATAGCCCCCGTTTAAAAAGATTTTTGTCCTGGAATTAGCTCCTGTCTTGAAAAACCAACCAACCAACCAACCAACCAACCAAACAAACAAACAAACAAAGGATTTTTGTAAACAGCTGCCTAAGGGCATTTTGGAATAGGCTTGGAATCGTAAGAAATCCATTTTAATTTAAGCGCATGCCTGTGTGACTCAAGCCTGTTGTGGTGCGTCCACTGAACAGTATCTAAGTAACAAAAAAAAAAAAAAACAAAAAACGGGGGTGCATGAGAAGTGGGTGACAGACATTTCTTGACACCTAAGTCCCAACAAAAACCCGAAAAGCGAATGGGTTACCCCAAAACCCTAAAAGTGAATGGGTCACCCCCAAACCCTACCTGCAAGCAGTTTAAAAGGGGAACTTACCAAGTGAAGCCCATCTTGCCTGGCAGAGGAGGCACACAAGAAGAGCATTTTCCAGCAGGCAACCCTGGGCCCTGGGCCCATGGGAAAAAACAGACCCTTCATGGTGAGAACCTCCATCTGTTAAGAATATTTTCTCTGCCAGTGCAAAGAATTCCAATCAGACCAGATTAAGCCAAATTAAATGTCCAAGTTTAATAGGCGGTAGACTCCTGGGTAGCTGGGAACATGGCAGTGGGAAGACAGAGGGAGCACACACATGCAAACCTAAAGCCACAAGTTACTTGTTCTGGCTGCGACCCTAAATATCCTGTGGGAGGGTCAGCACTTGGCAGGCTGGGAGTTGAAGTCCAAGCGCTTGGCAGGCTGGGAGTTGGAGTCTGAACCAACATCTCCCAAAGGCCCATTTGTAAAGGCTCCTTTGTCATTAAAGATACATTCTGGAAGGGAATGCTGGGAAAGCAGCCTTTTCCCTACCTTAATGCTTCTTTGTTACCGTGAAGTGGGCACCCTCACCAGCCAAGTCCTCTCTCCATGCTGCCAAAGGCTCAAAGCAACAGGACCAAAACTTTGGATAATACTTTTTCTTACTAAGACAATTTTTTTCTGATATTTTCCCATAATGCTGAAAACCTAACCCAGATTACATTTTATTAGTAGCATGAAGGATATGTGTAAGAAAGTGAGTGGCATAAACTGATTATCAGTTTGGGAGCTATGTGGTAGAGTGGGCAGTACTGGTGTCATAAGGTAAATTTATTACAGTCTGACCATTTATTTATTCTACAAGCATTCATTGAGCATTCAGTAGTTAGTGCTATTCAGTCTAACAAGGTATGGCACCTGTCTCTGAACCCTTTCTAACCAGGTTGGTGGCATAGTGCCTTTGAGAATGATAGTACAAAGAAAATGTAACTCAGACTGATAAGGAGGGATAAGAATGAAGCAATGCTATGTGGGTAAGAGGCACTGTGTTTGAGTTTTGAAGGATGGGTATACATATATATCAACTAGACATATCTGGTGTGTATGTGGGCATGTATGGTGATGGTGGTGACATGCATGGCAATCAGATGCTTCAAGTACAGAGACTCATGCATGACTACATAGACATGTAAATTATTTCACAAAAGTGGGTTTAGCAGTATGCAGCAGAAATGGCAAGAAAATAAGCTTAGAACAATAGACAGAAATAAAATCATGAAGGGTCTTGGTTGATCAATAAAGAATTGTGTCAGGGGCCATGCGAAAGTAACAGCAAGCAGCATTGAAACTCATGGGATATGGCTCAAGAGTCAGCTTAAACACACTGGAAAGGCAGAGCCCATGCTGTTATCAACATGGCTCTACATCCTGCACATTCCTCATAACCTATGAGTTGTATGAAAATTCTCGGGGTTTCTGGCCCCTCACCAGACACTGTTACTGGTACTTACAATAAGAGTGATTGACTTTTTCCAAGCCTTGTTGCTGGAGCAGATAAATGATTCAACCACCACACTTAAAGGGAATACTTAAACATGTAGGTTGTTAGTAAAGTTAGGTTAAGATGTTTTTGTTAATGGCTTTGATGTAGAAAATCTTGGGGAAACATTTTAAAGTTTAGAAAGACTTTTAATAGTTGAGCGAAGGATTCATTGAGGTCAGGGAACAAGAGAAAAGGAAGCCTGGCTATTGCTGACTGGTGTAGCTTTCTTGCTAAAAATGGGCTGGTGATCAAAGGTGATGATTAATTCCTTGTACCCATTTTTTCCTCAGTTTCATGGTATGATTTAATAAAAAACTGTTGATGAGTGGGTATCCACCCTGAGGATGTAAAGTAGAAATGGCTGATCATTTTTATTTTTAAAGTTTAGATTTGTTATTCTTTAAGGTCTTTATAAGATTACCTTTTGAGATAAATAATAAAATGATCAATCATTTCTTTTTAACCACAAAATGCAGCCTGCCATTAAAAAATGGCTGAAAAAATACCTTGCTTGCTTGCACTTTGCTAACCTATGACAAATTGCTTAGACATGAATGAATGTGGGTCCTTGGGAATAATTTGTTTTCCCCTATAGTGCATATAATGTTTAATCATGTAAGGGTATTGGGAAACATGCTGGCTTTTACTTAAATTCATTGTAACCATTGACTTGAAGAAAGTAGAATGTAGCCACATTGTAATTTTTATATTGCTTGAAAGATTTTGCTGGGGTATAAGCAGTAAGGAAAAATATAAAGTGATATAGAAGGAAAGATGTAGGATAAATTCAAGGAAGATATAGAAGGAGTACAGCTAGGAAGAAGAAGAGAAACAAGAGGTTAGAAAACAGAACAGAGAAGGAATAGAGTAGGACAAGCAGCAGAAAAAAAATAAAATGAAGAATCGAGCTTTGGCCTTCAGAAAAAAAATCCCCATGTATCTGTTTGTCTGTCCAGTAGTTGGCCTAGTCAGATCTCCTCTCTAGCTTCTCTGACCAACTGAAAGTTGACCTTTCAACAGTGACATTTTACTAGTATTCTGAAACCTACCATTATCAAAGTAACTTTTAACAAAGTAAATCTCCTAATCAAATTTGGGCTTTAGAGAGATAGCTTAGGTACATATAAAGAGGAGGCAATAATAAAGAAGGCACAGTTGCCCCACTGAGAGGCAATGAGGCCCCAGGATTGTAATAACAGTGGGTAAACTGAATAAAAAAAATCCTGGGGTGAAATCTAGAGATTGAAAAGTTAGATTGGATACAGGATGCTGTGTGAGGCGTCGTCTAGCAAGATAACTAATGTTCGGACCACGGTAAATAGAAAATCAAGATGGCATGACTTGGGATAGGAAATGCATACCAGAGAGAAGGGAATGTTTGGGGAGAAAAGTGATGAACGTAGGGTGTTGAGCTTGGAGAGTCTATGAGTCATTGCTTTGTGAGAATGAACAGAATTCTAGGGAACCGTGACATTTAAGAGATGAGTGGAGGGTTCTCTGAGAGATAGGAAGTCACAGTGTCACAAGCGTGGTCCCTGTGAGATTAAATGGTAGTTCATATCTGAGTAACATCAAACCATCAGGCTGTTGCTTAGGGATGGCAGGAGGGAGGATGCACGTTCATGGCCACGAATGAGGAACAGATTCAAACACTAGGAGGACAAAGAGGAGGGTCACAAGCGTGTGTGCAGCTAAAGACATGAATGGGAGGCACAGAACTACATAGCTGTAAACTGGCAAGTTACTAGATGTGAAAAAAGTATCTTTATTACAAAAGCACATACATTTCTTGCATACTTTCCCACTGTTATGCTCATAAAAGTTGTCCTGTACTGAAGTCTGCTCTTCTCTCATGGTAGTACTACAGGTGACAATGACTCAAAGGGAATTTTATCTTGAAAAGACCAAATTACAGGCCCGGCTTCAGCCTGGGGAAGGAGCACTAAAGGGAAGAGAAAGCACATGAGATAGGCACAGGGGCGTGGTTTGAATCCCTGGTTTGCATCAAGGATCAGCAGTTCTGAAGAATGTGGAAACCGTGGGACCCACCAACAGGAAATATTTCCAGACTTAAAACAAAAATGTTTATTTGATTTTGAGATTAAGCAGTAGTTCATATCTGAGTAATAAAAACCCATCAGACTGTTGCTTGGGGACCACAGGTATTATCCTTATCTAGGAATTATGGGAAATTCCCCAGAGGTTATTTCTCTCAGACTACCCGCAGGCATTTGAGTAACACTAGAGATGTTTGGTTCCTGCACATTCTGTAAAATATTGGCTTTTGGGTGCCAGAAAAGCCTAGGCTTGACTTTTTTATCCCATAATAAACATTCTCATATTTTTATAATAGGAGATACAGTCTTAGTAGAAAACAAAATGTTTACCAAAATGGGTAGAAAGTAGAGGTTTCCCTCTTTCAGCACCTCATAGCCACTGTTAACAGTAACTGTATACGCTATATATAATTTCTAACTTTGTTTCTTTGATGCCAGCATAAAGATGAGTGTCAATCTTTACTTTTTTCTTGTTAACAAAAAACAACTTGTATTTTACAATGTGTGGATTATAAAAATTATTTTCAATGTCTACTGCTGGATATTTGAACTGTATGGGTCTTTTGCAGTTTTAGACAGTATGTTAATAATTATTTTTGTTTACAGTTGTGGTGTGTGTGTGTGTGTGTGTGTGTGTGCATTTCTGCCTAGAAGTCAAATCACATATACTTTATATCTACTTCTGAAGTGCATATATATAATACATGACCCACAGTTTGGAACATTACTCTGGCTAGTTGTTAAAGTGGCTAAGTACAGCTCTATAGCATAAGCTCCCAACTTGGGTTTAGGGACTGTACATGTGATTGTTTGTGAGGCTCAACAGGGGAAGAACTTTCATTTTCCCCAAATTCTAACTAAAATTTAGATTTCCCTTTAATTATTGACATCAACCACCACTGTGTTTGAAGTGGCTGAGACTGTACCACTAATGGATCTCACAAATATTTCCACTGTGGTGCCAGTAACTTGAAAGGGTATTATTTGTGCCTGTCATTGATTCAAAATTATAATAACTATGAATTTATTTGGTATCTCTTCCTATAAAAAGTGTGTGGAAAATAGCTATTACCAAATCATCAGTCAAAAAAATGTATGATGTATAATTTGTTTTCATTGGTAGCTTATGCAATATATGTTTTATAGTATTATGATGAGAAATGGCAAACATGAATTACCAGAATATCAAAATTTATAGCATACAAAAAAGACTGAAATTCCTAAGGAAAAAGGTAGAATCTGAGAAATGAAAATTATTCTCATTAATTGAGAGTGATAATAGAAAACAGCTAAGCAAAACTGTGACATATTTGACTCTGTTACATACCAAGATTTTTTTAATTCTTACAACCTAATGAGGTGATCTGTTGGAATTTACAAGCAAAGAGCCTGAGGTCACAGTGCTAAGCCAGTTGTGTAACCAGGGCCATGAACTCAGCAACGCTCCTCAGGGGCTGGGTACTTCCTCTTGGGTGAGCTAGAATTTAGGAGGACTAAGTGTGGAGTCTTAGTGCACAGATATCAGCACAGCTAGAAGAGGAATGTTAATCTGACTATCAGTGAACCAACTAGGGACTCAGCCTGGAAGGAGAAGTGGGAGGGAACCGAAGGACTCACATAGTTAGATAAAGCCCCCTAAACAGGAAGAGAATGCCACCTAAGAGCGAGAGCACACCATGTTCCAGCTTCAGAACTGTGACTGTGTTAAACTCCTTACAACTGGGAAGAAAGATCCTATGAGTTTTTACATGTAGCTGAGTGCCCCTACTCTACCTAGGAATGTAAACTAGCCTTATTTTCAAAAAAGCCTTTCTACACACAAAAGTCAAGTCCCCAGCCTTGAACCCGTGATACTTAGCTTGCTGCTCATACCCAAGAGTCAAGGAAAAGAACAGTTTTGGTATAGATTTTGAGGCGATTTAAAATGTTTTTACTACCTCTCAACTCTCCTGGGAAGAGGAGCCGTCCCTGGATGTGGACCAAGAACCTGCACCCTAGAGGTGTTACTGGCTAGATTCTATGAAGGGAGTGGGTGCAAGGGATAAAATACTAAAACAAAACTGGGAGCCACGGCTTCCCATCTGCAGCTACAACTTAAACTTAAGATCCTAAACATGGAGTCAGCGATGGGTGTTGGGAAGGGTGCAGGGGGCAGAAACAGGCAGGGAGGAGGATCTTGGGGTAGAAGTCTGTCTGCTCCGCTTCACTTCTTGGCCTTGCCCTGAGCGTCCACAGCTTCCATGGCTTTCCGCATGGTCTCTTCATCTCCCAGGAACTGCATGGGTTTAACGGGCTTCAAGTTCTTGTCCAATTCATAGACAATGGGAATGCCAGTTGGCAGGCTCAGCTCCATAATGGCCTCTTCTGAGAGACCTTCCAGATGCTTGACGATCCCCCGAAGGCTGTTGCCATGGCCGCAATCAGGACTCTTTTCCCCTCTTTGATCTGGGGCACAATCTCTTCATTCCAGAAGGGCAGTGCTCTGGCAATAGTGTCCTTCATGGTCTCACAGGACGGTAGCTGGTCCTCAGTAAGGTCTGTGTACCTGCGATCGTTACTGATATTACTGTAGAAGGGATGATCGGGCTCCATTGGCGGTGGTGGGACATCGTAAGATCGCCTCCAGATCTTAACCTGTGCCTCACTATGCTTAGCTGCAGTTTCTGCTTTATTGAGACCAGTCAGACCCCCATTGTGTCGTTCATTGAGGCGCCAGGTCCTGACCACTGGCAGCCACATCTGGTCAATGGCATCCAGGACTATCCAGAGGGTCCAGATTGCTCTCTTCTGCACAGAAGTGAAGCAGATGTCGAATTCAAAGCCAGCATCTCGCAACGCCTGTCTGCGGTGCTTGGCCTCCTTGTGGCACGCCCGGCTTAGGTCAGGCTGAAACCGTTCTTCCGGTTCCAGGTGCCTGATGAAGACTAGCTTGTAGGCAGCCATGGAGATCCTTTGTTTACAAGGGTCTGCTTTAGGAGGACATCAAGGAGGAACCATGCTGTGGCCCAACCAGTGAAAAGCTGCAGCCTAGTTTTGTCCCTGGAGCCTGTCCTGCACTCTTCCGCAGTTACATAACTGGGGGCTGTAGTCATTCCAGTGGAAGGTGAAAGTTGCTTGCATTTAAAAGATGATTTAGAAGATACTGCCTTCCTCTCTTACCCTAGAGAAGCTGCTGGCCCCAGAAGGTTGGGATCAATCCTGTCAAGTCTATGTGTTACATTTACTTTTACAAAAACAAAACAAAAAAAGTACATATATATTTATCAGCACACAAAAGCCCCTCTGAGGTTTCGAGTGGTGATTGAAATAGTCCTACAGGTCACCAGAAAATAAGCCATCCCTCATATCAAGTGGGATAAACTTGTCCTCAAGGGACAGGAGCGTCTCTTACTGTGTGTTAGGATCCTTCTCCTTGTCTTGTGGAGGTGAAGTGTCCTTTGATCATGTCCAGGGTTTTGTCTTTCGCTGTCTGAATCATGTTCCAGCTGCTTGACCCTACCATGTGGGTTCAGAACTTGTTTGGGGCATACCAAATCTCTTTCCAGATCAGTATAATAAAGGAGTGATGTGCAATAAAAAATAAAAATAAATAAATAAAATGTTTTCAAGGTTTTGAGCAAAGTACTTAGCAGTAGGACTCTGCCTTGTCTCCTGGCAACTTGCCTGTGTGCACAAATGTTGTGGCCGTGTTTTGCATCGCATTAATTCATTTTGGTAATATACTATTCTAGCATTGCTGACCAAAAAAGACATTCATCTTTGGGACTGTGAAGGTGACTCGGCGAACAAGAACATTTCCTGTAAAAGCAGTAGACCGTTAGAATACCCAGAACCCAATTGCAGCCAAACATGGTTGTGCACGCCAGTATTATCAGCACTTGGGGCAGAAAATGAGTAGATCCTGAGAGCTTGCTGGTCAGCCAGCCTAGCTAAAGTAGCAAGCTTCAGGTTCAGGGAGAAATCCTGTGTTGGGGGGTGTAAGGAAGAGAATGATAGAGTGGGACACCAGATGTCCTCTTCTGTGTTCATACCAGCAACACACATGTGCACACCCATGAATACAGTATGCACAAACACACGAGAGAGAGAGAGAGAGAGAGAGAGAGAGAGAGAGAGAGAGAGAGAGAGAGAGAGAGAGAGAGAGAGAGAGACAGAGGAGAGAGAGACAGAATAGAGAAATTCAGCTTCTCTGAGGCTTAAATCAAACTGAGCAAATAATTGAAGTCAGGATGCTAGAAACTTTCCAACTGACAGATCAGGTCCATTTCTCCTGGCAAAAAGAGTTTGCCATGTTGCTTTCAATCCAACTCAGTAGAAATGTAGTGAGGTCAGTAACATAACTTCCCACTACCCCAAAGGGCAGTTACCTTGCCAAGGAAGTCATCCTGTGTGACATTTCTTCGTTAGGTTAAGATCTCATGCCTCTGAAAACTGTTGCTGATATATCAGCATGTCCCGCAGAGCAAAATATCTCATCCACTACACAGCCCTGCAATTATTCTTAGACCCACTGAAGTGTCAACATCCTTAGCAGAAGCCCATGAAAAATATCAAAGGCCAAGTGGTCACTGATGGAACTGAAGATAAAGGCAGAGAGGAAAGTTTAGAAAATTTACCAGCGCTTCCTACACGCAAGAAAAGAAAATATTCAAGCATGTAAGGAAATGCCCTTTGAAAACTAAAGATTGATTAGAAATGAAACAAGGCAATAAAAACATCAATCTGGCTGTGGAATTAACATGAAGAGGCTTAGAGCCACAGATCTAAGGCTGTCTAGAGAGTTCACAGCAAAAGGGAAAAGCAGAGGCTAAAAGGGTTTAACTAGCATTTTAAAAACATGGGAGAAAGTGAAAAATTAATTAAATTTATGACTTGTTGCTGAATGATTTGCTGCACAGTGGGATGATTCAGAGATCACAAGGACTTTGTAGCTTATCCCAGATAAAACCCAGTTCTCATTGCTACGCCAAGATGTGTCTACAGAATGTGTGGCTGGATCTCTGGTCTTTCCCCTCAATGCCTTGGCATGGCTTCCCTAACACAATACTCTCCTTGGGCTCTCCTTCCCGAGACCAAGGAAGCTATGAAACAATTTCAGATGTATGATTCCACCTAGCTTTCTTGAAGGCCCATTCTTACATAAGGGTGGCTTTTGGTCTTGAGGGTATTTGAAAGAGCATTGAAGTTAGGGTCAGAAGAAATAAGCCCCAATTACTCACAAGTAAAGTAAAAAAAAAACTGCCACTTTGACCATAGCTTTCCTATTGATGGGCACAATTTATTATCTACATATACATGATTCCAGGTACAGAAATTGTAATGAAGTAACAATTTCCCAGGACTTTTGAGAGGCTCCAAAGTTTACATTTTCTTACTATATCCAGATAATAAGATATCTAATATCATGAACTTGGTATTAATGCAGATAATCTAAAGATAAAAATTATATATAAAATATATGTTAAATAGTTGATGTTAATTTTAGGTAATTCATAAATGACAACATTTAATGAAGTAGAAAACTCATGTGGTTAAGTGATGTGATTTGAAGTTTGTAATAAAATAAGTTATCAGCATTTTAGTCATTTTTGGGTCCTTTTTGTTTTGTTTTGTTTTGTTTTTCAAGACAGGGTCTCTCTGTGTAGCCCTGGCTGTCCTGGAACTCACTCTGTAAACTGTACTGTCCTTGAACTCAGGGATCCACATACCTCTGCCTTCCAAGTGCTAGGATTAAAAGTATACATCATCACTGCCCATAGATTATAATTATTAAGAGTAGATATTCTTATATATGTGCTTTAAATCTAGGTTACCAATGGAGCTTTATGTGTTCATCTATCAAAGTATCAAATATATATACACATGTATTCGACTTCATGTAGTATTATGTATGTATACAGTATACATTTGATAAATTTGTTTAAATTAAAACTTCAAGAATTTGAGAATAGCTAATAAATTTAAGATTTTGGAACTTCACTTCAGTCTTTTGGATGACAGGAGTGGTGATAAAAATACAGAATCCCACTTAAATGCCTTAAATGTTCATTATTTTCCAGTAAATATTACCTATGGTCAAGTCAATGGTTTATGCTTTATTATCTTTCAACATATTTATAAAAAGATGTAATTTGCATATCAAAAGACTAGCTTATGAAAATGCCACTCAACAGTGTAGTATAGTCACAGAATTGTAGAGCCACCTCCACGGTGTAGATTTAGTACCCTTCCTCCACTCCAAGAGCAAACCTACGCCCGTGGGTGATTGCACCCCCTTCTGACACAGTGCTGGGGCACACTAGCACATGACTCCATAGATATGTTGAGTGTATTTGTGTTGGCTGACTTTATTTTCTTTACATTGAGCCGAGCTTGAGTTTCTGGGATCACCACCACCTGGTATGTATTTTTAAATTTCTTAAATATTGCTGATTTGCTGCTACTTTTTATAAATTTTTCTACCACTATTATAAAGATGTTGGTGTTTGCTTTATTTTTTTCTTATAATGACTGTCTGGTTTGAACATCAGGGTGATTTGGACCTTATAGAAAATGTTATAGTGCTTTTTAAAATCATATTTTGGAAGAGCTCCTAAAGAATTGGTATTACTTCTTAGAATTTGCCAGAGGCATTGTGTATTTTGTGCCTTTCATTATGAAAAGTTTCTAAATAACTAATCTAGTTTTCTTACTTGTAATAAATATATTTGGATTTTAAATTTTATTAGCTAGTCAGTTTTAGCACATTTTTCTTTTTGGAATTTTCCCATCTTGCTTGAGTTAGCTAATTCGTTCTTCAGAGTGTTCTCTTACTATTGTTTTATTTTTAGAGACTAGCAAATAATGTCCTCTCCTTGATAACTATTAATTAGTATAATAATAACTAAAATCATCTTTCTGTTTTTCTCAGTCACCCTAGCTAACGGTGTGCCAATTTTATTATCTTTTCAAAGAACCAACTTTTGACTTCATTGCTTTCATCTGCTTTTTCTATTTTTATGGAAATTATTTTTGCATTAACCTTTATCCTTTTTCATAGAAAACTTGTAGGAAATTATGCTATTTTCATTCTCATTTATAATGTTTAGTTGGAGAATGATTTTTCTAGTTTAAATTGCTGGGTTTTTTTTTGATTTGTTTGTTAACATTGTTTTACTTATTTGTGGATTTCTAAATTTTTCTTTGTTGATAATTTATAATTTAATTTTATTTTGATCTGAGAATGCATTGTATAATTTCACTTTTCAAATTTATTGAGTTAACTTTATGACCTACATTAAAATTGGCAGCAGGAAAATGCCCACTGGAGAAGAATATGAATCCTGTTATCACTGAATGGAGTGTCACATAGATGTTTCTAAGATAAAGTTACTTTATCACCTTGTTAAGAATTTATATCTTCTTATTGATATGTCTAGTTGTTGTATTTATTATATAAACAAAGAAAAAGAGACCATGAAATTGAAAGAAAGCCAGGAGGGGCACATGTAAGAAGTTGGACAGAAGAAAGGAAAGAGTAAGTGATATAATTATATTACAATCTCAAAAAATTATTTAAGAAGTTACATGTTTATGTGTATGTCTTCGCGTATATGAGAGGACATGAGTGCAGGTGTTCACATATGCCAAAGAAGGCATCAGATTCACAGTAGCTGAAGTTACAAGTAGCTGTGAACCACCTGAAGTGGATGCTGGGAATTGAAAGTGAGTCCTCTGCAAGAATAGTGAGTGTTTTACTGCCCAGTTGTCTCTTCAGCCCTCATTCTTTAGAAATGATATTTTTCTAGGTTTTGACCATAGTTATATATTTGTTAATTTATTTTTATTTTTACTGTATTTAAGTATCAATCCTAGGGCTTAATACTGAACACTTTAGCCTCTCTCTCTCTCTTTCTCTTTCTCTCTCTCTCTTTCTTTCTTGTCTTAAAAATCTATGAATGAGACAGAGAGGAGAGAGAGGCAAGGGAGAGAAGAGAGAGAGAGAGAGAGGATAGGAGGAAAGAGAAGGGAAAGAGGGGAGAGAGAAAAAGAGGAGACAGAGGAGAGAGAAAGAGGAAAGAGAGAAGAGAGAGATTATCCAACCTGGTTCCCTGTTGTACGAAGTCATCTCATTTCTTTCATTCATACCAAGAACTTCTGTTATAGCTACCACTGCTTATCTAATCAAACAAATGCTTGACAAACATCCTCCATGATGGGAATGTGTGACCAAATACATAGAAAAATTATGTTTATCTTATCTGTTGTTGACAGAAGTTTGTGTCCCACTGAGTCCTGCAGTCATTCAGTCCCAAAGAAACACACAGAAGCCTACATTAATTATAAACTGGTTGGTCTATAAGCTCAAGCTTTTTATTAACTCTTATATCTTACATCTTAACCCATAATTCATGTCTATGTTAACCACGTGGCTTGGTACCTTTTATCAGCAAGACGTTCTCATCTTGCTTCTTCTGTATCTGGGTGACAACTGTAGACTGAGTTTTCCTCTTCCTAGAATTCTTCTATTCTCATTGTCCTGCCTCTGCTTCCTGCCTGTTCGCCCCACCTATACTTTCTGCCTGGCTACTTGCCAATCTGTGTTTTATTAGTATAAGACCATTGTCCCACAGCACTCATATCCCCTTTTTTTCAAAACAAGAACTCTGAATCGAATATCCTTTGTTTAGCATTTTTCTTATTATCCATAACAACTTGTAACCAACACTTTAAACAAAGATAAATATCCATAATCCATTTTTGGGGAATGTGGGCATAGTTTTCCAGGCTACTTCCAGCTGATTGGGGGGCACTGATAATCTTATGGGGACCTAAAGAAAATTTAAGATTATGGTCAAGTACTCACTGGAAAATTCTGTGAGGCTTGATAGTCTCAGCCATCAGTCTTGAGGCTGTTCTGGATGTAGAATGCAGACATCTGGGCCATCTGCTCCTGTCAGAGATGTTTCAGGGGGGTCTTCTTTGATCAAACCTTATTTTTATTAGTCCAGAATGAATCCACAGCCTCTCATTTTCTGTGGAAACAAAAGCAAAACCTCTTCTCAAGAGTAACATATCTTTTGACTTAAATTTTGAAGTCAAGGCATTTTCAAAATACACATGTTGGATTAATTCAGCAGCATTTATAATCAAATTTTTTAGCAGCTGTGCTCCTTCCTCAGTCATCAAACAATTTAAAGACAACACAATAACATAAAGAATCCAGATTCTCTGTGTATTTCCATCTTTACATAGCTTTATTTTAAACTCTACTTCTTTTCTTTTTATTTTTAATTTTTGGTTTTTTGAGTCAGGGTTTCTTTGTGTATCTTTTGCTGTCCTGGAATTCATTCTGTAGACCAGGTTGCCCTTGAACTCACAGAGATCTGCCTACCTCTGCCTCCCAAGTGTTGGGATTAAAGGTGTGTGCCACCACACCTAACTACTCTCTTTCTTTATTTTTTTTTAAGGACTTTATCCTTTTTCTTTTCTCTCCCAAGCCTACATATATTTTTAAAAACACTGTAAATTGTTTAGAGACTTTTTCATCTAAAACTATCTTTACTGTATCTCTCTTTTTCTGGCCACATGAGTTTTTAATTTGCTAAATTATGGCTAGGATTGAAATTGTGGCTTTGACAGCTGGATTCAGCCCATTCCTTAGCTTTCTGAGAGTCTAGCCTCATGGCAGAGGTACCAGCCCAAGCCATGTTTACTGCCACAATTCTATGGAGTTTTAAGGTCCCTGCCACCACCAGAAGCATGCTATCGGCTATTCATCAACACCATTTAAGTGTTTGGTATTGGGGCCTCTTAAAAGAGCTGCAAGGTTTTTGCAGTTAAAGCTTAGTCAAGAAATCTCTCTTAAATAAGACATGCTTTCCTCTAGCAAACAGAGTCCACCCAAGAAAATGCTGCTACCAAGAAACCATGATCAACTCTGTTCTTTTGTATCTAGAATTACTTCACAAACTCTCTCAGGTCTTATGTGGATGCAGTTGTCCATGTTGGCACCATTCTGTTGACCAAGGTTTTTATCCTGCCTTGTCCTGCAACCATTCAGTCCCAAAGAAACACACAGAGGCCTACATTAATTATAAACTGGTTGACCTATAAGCTCAGGCTTCTTATTAGCTCTTATATCTTGAATCTTAACCCATAATTCTTGTCTGTGTTAGATACGTGGCTTGGTACATTTTATCAACGAGACAGCCTCATTCTACTTCCTCTGTGTCTGGGTGATGACTGTAGACTGAGCTTTCCTCTTTCCAGAATTCTCCTGTTCTTGTTGCTTTTGCCTCTGTTTCCTGCCTGGTCACCCTGCCTATATTTCCTTCCTGGCTACTAGCCAATCAGCGTTTTATTAATACAAGACCATTGTCCCACAGCAATCTCTTAAGGAAATAATTTATACTGATTGACAGCATCAACAATTGATAGTGTTTGGAAGATATACTCTAGGCTGCAGGTGGTTCATGCCTTTCAAGTTTCTATTCAAGGATATTGAATATTCTATTCAATATATTCAAATAATATTATATTATCTAATGAACACTGAAAAGGTTTACAAAGAAGACTAGCACACATCCCATTCCATTTTAAGTGGACATCAAGGGGTGCTGTGCCCAGGCTTGTGTCAGACAGAAATACCAGATTGTTCATAGGCCCCTGATGCAAGAGCTGGAGGAAATTGGTGCATAAACTTTTCAGCTGCTTCCTTGACACACCATAAGTCTTCTCTAAAGAATGTCTCCCAGACCATTTCCCAGACTTTTTCCACAGTTAATCTTGTTTTTTCCCCTCTCCTGACTCACTTCTCTACTCTCAGTTGACCTTCCCAGTAAATCATTGGTGAATGAATCCATGTCTCAGGCTCTGTTGTTGGAAAAAATGTAATGGACACATGCATAATACAACCATTTCCCAGAATATGGAAAGGAAAATAAAATTGTCTGTAAAGGAACTATTCCTTAGGATAGAAAATAACATCAAATATGTTTAGAACTGGAAGCTTACTGACTGAAGAACTAACTTTGGTAACAATTTTATTCTACTTGCTATTGGTGTTTGAATTTCCATTTTTGATAGACATAATCTCAGAGCCTCCTTTTCTAGTCCATTGGTAAGATTTTGTATGGCAAGGCTGCTGAGCTGATCATTCCCTTCCAAGGCTGATAGTCTGCCTACCTGGCTTCTCAATAGTAGGCTGTAGAAGAGAAGGCCACCAGTGCTAGCATGTCCCATGATTCCAGGATCAAGGAATTCCCAAAGCACAAGAAGACACCAATAATCATTATTTTCAGAGTTACTATACTGTTGTGATATATTGACACTATATTGCGATAAACACAGCACTGAGAGTAGCCTCTATATAGAGAAGGAAGGGTTCTGGAACCATGGAGATGGGCCTGGGCCAAGAGTATTGTTTCACCTGTGACTGCATAAGCTTTACAAACACAAAGACAAATACAAGTACTTCCTGTACTTCAGGGTTGTCTTTGTATTGAAGAGAGTCCAGATGGCATTTAGCTCTTTGCCTACTGTCTCTTCTTCCATCCATCCATCTTCTAATTACAGTTTGTATGACAAAGGCAGACACGTATAATGAAAGATAACTATACAGTGTATATAGTAGCTAAAGAAATCTCTAGTAGATTCCATGGGGAAAACTCTTTAAAGGTTGGAAGAAGTGGGAAAATGAAGCTAATTGCTATCTTAAAGCAATTGTAGGTCGTGATGTCATATAGGCCATAATTGAAGTGTCACATATTAATCTAGAATTAAGTGTATAATGAATCACTTGCTAGTGTTGCATCATTTAACTTCACTGCAGCCTTGGTTCTACACACATAATATGTGCACTCTACCCAGAGTGTACCCTCGTGCCAAATAATGCCAACAAACTCTGCCTGAAGCATGTCAGCTCAGACTTGAGACTATTGTAAATTATGGGTTGCAGTGTTTGAACTATACATATGTTATTTGCTCTTAGATAAACATAGTCATTTAATTATGGAAAACAAAGACTTTTGAGTTTTACCATTGACATTACACAGTGTTATCAAGTTAGTGGAGAAAAGGCCTTGATGTAAAGGAACTCCTAGCATTCCACAGAAAAAGAGACCTGCAAACCTCCATGATGGTTACAGTGAGATTTCTGATGGAATTGTTACTCACATCAGTTTGCTTACCGAATGACAATGAAGTCCTTTCATGCCATAAATGAGACCATAGAGACAGGAGAGAAAACCTTTCTAAACATTCCAAGTAGAAACTGTAGCATGTGGGTTATAATTCAAATGATGTACAAACTGAAGGCAGGTAATTTTCTAAAAATAAATTGGTTGAAAACAGTTACTGAAATCAAGATGAGTTATCCAGTTTCTGTGATTGTTTAAAAAAATCAAATTAATGAGATTTAGAAAGTGCATGTAATCTCTTTTGTTTAGTGTCAAAATAGCACCTTAAATTATGACAGTTTATTCAAAGATACTTCACAAGAGAAAAGAAACTTAGGCAGTCATGTGTTCCTTTTGGAGATTTGACTTTCCCTTTGGAAAAATGTTTTGGACTCTGAGATACCATCTTATACCTGTCAGGATGGCTAAGATCAAAACCATTGATGAAATCTTACGTTGGAGTAAGAGGAACATTCCTCTAATGCTGGTAGGATTGCAAATTTGTACAGTCACTTTGGAAATCAGTATGGTGGTTTCTCAGAAAATTGAGAAACAATCAACCTCAAGACCCAGCTATACCAATCTTGGACATATACCCAAAGGATACTAAATCATATCACAAGGACACTTGCCCAACTATATTCATAGCAGTATTATTCATAATAGCCAGAACCTGGTTAAAACCTAGATAACCCTCAACGGAGAAATGGATAAAGAAAATGTGGTACATTTACACAATGAAGTATTACTCAGCTGTAAAAAGCAAGATATCATTAAATTTGCAGGCAAATGGCTGGAACTAGAAAAAAAATTATCCTAAGTGAGGACTCAGAAAGGCAAACATGGTAATGTACTCGTGGATATTAGGTGTGAAGAGTAACTATGCTACAATCCATAGCTCCAGAGAGGCTAAATAACAAGGAGGGCCCAAAGAAGGTTGCATGGATCTCCCTGGGAAGGAGGAGTAGTTGTAAGTAAACTGGGGTGGGGGACATGAGGGATCCCCAGTGTGTGAAGGTTTGGGGTTGGAGAGGGAGAGTAATGAAAGAGATGTCTTGATTGGGGGAGGGGAATTTCGGGATTTAGGAGAAACCTGGTGCCAGGAAAACTCCCAGGAAACCACCAGGATAACCCCAGCTAAGACTCCAAGCAGAAGTGGAGAGGGTGCCTGATCTGGTCATCTCCTGTAATCAAATTGGTGACTATGCTAATTGTTATCAGAGAGCCTTCATCCAGTTGGAAGCAGATTCAGAGAGCTACAGTCAAGCACTGGACCCAGCTCTGCTCTGGGAGTCCTTTTGAAGAGAGGATTGTATGAGACAGGGGGTCAAAGTCATGACAGAGAAACCCACAGAGACAGCTGATCTGAGCGAGCTCCAGACAGCTAGGGAGCCAGCATGGGACCTACTTAGGCCCTCTGTATGTGTGCAACAGTTGTGTAGCTTGGTTTGCTTGTGGGGCTCCTAGCAGTGGGATCAGGACCTGTCCCTGGCTCTTAAGCTGACTTTTGGGAACTTATTCCCCATGCTGGATTGGCTCGCCTAGCTTTGATGCAAGGGAAGGAGCTTGGTCCTGCCTCAATTTGATGTGCCAAGCCCATGTTTTATTGACTGGGGTTGGGAGGAGGGAGGGTGAGGAAGGAGTGAGAGGAAGCTGCAATTGGGATGTAAAATAAATGGGAAAGTTTTAATTAACAATAAAAAGAATGTTTTGGTGTAATTCTTTTTACAAAAACATCAAGCATAGTTAAATATCACAGAAAAAACAAAACAGTTTTTTAAATGTGTACTTAGTTAAGTTTAAAATAGAATGTGAGGAAGTGGTTAAACAGTTCAAATGCATTTTTACCATTTTTCAAATAATTTAGACAGAGAAAAAATGTAATTTCTGAAAGCAACATCAATGAATTTAAAATGACTTATGAGTGGTTTGTACACCCAGTGGATTTGGGTGGGTGGAGAGGTGTGGAGGGTCTGAAAAGCATTGGGGAAAGGGAACTCACAATCAGAATATATTGTATGAGAAAAACCTGCTTTAAATTAAACAGTTAATTAGTTAAATAAAATGACTTATGATTTGAAACAAATAAAAACACTTTAAAAACCTATCACTTGCAAAGAAACATAATAAAACTAAGCCCCAAACCAAATACCTTCTGAAGAAAATATTTTCAGTGAATTATAATGTTAAATTGTAAATACACAATACACAAAAGTCATATGTATTCAAAGAGGCAGAATACTGAAAAAAATCTGTTTTCATCATCTGGAGACCGTAGCTAATTTTCTTTTAAGTGACTCATTTGTTTTGAGAAGTTGGGTAGTGAAATACGGTGGGTCAGTCATTTGTCTTCTAGGATGATGCTATAAGATCAAAGGGCTTTCATATACATGATTTGCCAAATGACTTAGTGGGGTCTAGAAATACAAAGTTTGGAGTTAAGGTATGGTAAATGGCTGCCTTTGCTCTCTTATCTGAGGAAGTTGTCTTTGGATGTCCATGGGACTTGGGGCATCCTAACACCTGTCTTCATTAGGGTTTCTGTTGCTGTATGAAACACCATGACCAAAGCAACTTGGGGAGGAAGGGGGTTTTGTGGCTTACACTTCCACAGCGCTGTTCCTCATCAAAGGATGTCAAGACAGGAACTCAAGCAGGGCAGGAACCTGGAGGCAGAAGCTCATGTAGAGGCCACGAAGGGGGTGCTGCTTACTGGCTTGCTTCCTATGGCTCACTCAGCTTGCTTTCTTATAGATCCCAGGACCACCAGCCCAGAGATGACACCACCCATAATGGACTGGGCCCTCCTTATCAATCAGTAATTAAGAAAAGGTCTTACAGCCAGATCTGCAGTGGGGCGGGGGTATAGGATCCTCAACTGATTTCCTCCTTTTCGGTCGTTCTAGTTTGTTTCATGTTGACAGAAAACCAACCAGGACAACATGGTTATGTTATTGTCAGGTAGTTAAGCAGAGAAGGCTGAGATGGGCAAAGGTAAGATGGGAAGATGATTGTCAAAGACATGATCTTTGAGAGGGATCCTGAAGAAAGTTCTATCAAGCTTGGATGTACAATGCAAAGGAAAAAAGAACACCTGGGTACTTCAGTCTGTGTGTTGTGTACTGAAGGAGAGTAGAAAAGTGAGTCACAATAACACACTTCAATGAAAAAAGTGGTGTCTACACAATATGCAGCAGGAAAGAGCTGCATATGTCAATCTGATGTCTGTCCCAAATTCCTTTGGTGGAGATGGAGATGAAGGATATTAACATTTGCAGAGAGGGAGACAGAGAACTAACAAAGCAGTATTAATTAAAGTATTATTATAGATTGGAATAACTACAGTTCCTACCTAAGGTAGGAATGGACACCTGATCAAATTCTTTGCAAATACTGAGTCATAAGTTCTAAATCACAGTTCCTAGGACAGTAGATATGACTAGTTCTTGGTGCAGAGACCAGAGAATGTCTTTGTATCCATCATTGCTAACTGAAGATGTGATTATTTTTTTACAACCAAAGGTAACAGACCAAGCTGTGCTTATTTCCTGAAAGTGGCTTTGACATTTGAAAGTGAAACTCAGCATTAGAAGCCTGCATGTATCCGGTGAAAACAATCTGTGAGCTGTGACTATAAAACCGTTTTGTGGATAAGTCAGCAAAGTCATTGCTTCATGGGATTTCCTTCCCCAACGAAGCTATGATGTCGGTACATAGACTTGGACATTTTCTTCCCACTATCTGCTCTTCACTGTGCTAACTCATTAGAGTATGGCTGTAACTTTTGATGATACATGTACAACCATCACAGCATTTATATTCGCCAAAGTTTGCTGCCAAGAATAATGTATGAAGATAAGGCAGGCTTGCTGCACATCGGCTGAATACACGTGAATAAAGCATTATCACTTGTTGATCCTCTCCCTGAGATAACAGTGATGTCAGTTTGTAACAGAATGTTCCTTACCTTTATTCATCTCTGTAAGTGTATTAATTTCAAAAATGACAAAACAACCAAGTGTGATGGCATACACCTTTAATCCCAGCCTTGGGAAATCTCCATGAGTTTGAGGCCAGACTGTGTCTATGTAGTGAGTTCTAGGATAGCTAGGGCTACATATAGAGACCCTTATACAAACAAACTAAAAACAAAAGGAAAGAAAAATAGCAAAGCATTCTTTTCACTGTAGGCTCTCCTTGATTCGGTGTGACTACACGGCTCGCCTTGTCCTGGAGCAGTGTCTATTTCTCCAACCCAATGAATCAGGACTTGACAGAGATGAAGTCATTTGGACCGTAGTTGCATCGAAAACGATTATAAATATGACACTGGGACATCAAACATGGTGAACAGAGTTTGCCTTTGAAACCTGATCCTTAGGTGTTCTTTTTACTTCTCCAAAGAACTAGGGTCCTTCAATTCTTTGGGACCTTAGGTCTTATATATAAGGAAAGCTCTGAAATCTCCAACAGGGTATGCATGAATGCATGCTTTATTTGATAAAAAGATGGGTATTGTGAGATGGACCTTTGAGAATGCAGGACCCCACTCCTTCAAAGCTTTTAAATATCACTGAAAAGACAAAGTATTATAGTTTTATGGCTCATCCTTTTGTACTCTCTTCTCCCCTTACTCAACTCTGCTCCCACCATTCCCCAGTGTTCCCATATCCCCTATGGTCCAACTGATTTTCTTATCTTCTAGGGACTATATAGAAGAGTGCCCTAATTCATTTTTAAAATTTCAGGCCAGAAATATCTGATTCTTGGAAGTTTACATATAACCTCCCTACCCTAGCCAGCCCATCCTAAAATAATTTGTCAAGTAAATTCCCGCATATGTTAATCAGCCTTTCAGTCAACTATTTTGTCAGTTCAGCTTTTCCACTTCTATTAATGGTGACTTCAGCCCATTTACCCGATGCCGCCTATCTCAGTAGGTTACCTCTTCCGTCTTCTAGTTAGCTTAAACAAAGCAAAACTCAACAAAGTAGTTCCGGCTGACCTCAGTTGTCTAAGACTTATGAGACTCTTTAGTCAACATATTACTTTTAAATAAATAGTTTCAGGTCTAGAGAACTGGCCAAGCAGTTAAAAATTATGACTGTTCTTCCAAGGAACCCAAATTCCCAGGACCCACAGAAGAAGGCTCACTTCACCTTCACCCGTAACTCCAGTTCTGAGTGGACCTGCAGTCATGAGTACTTGCCCACACACAAACACGTGACTAAAATGTAAATAAAAGAAAAAAATAATTCCGAATCCTTTCTAAGATTTTCAACATTTTCTATGCCCTTGAAAATGACAAGTCGAGGTGGGGGGGATAGCTTGGTTGGTAAAGTGTTTGCCTTACAAACTTGAAATGTTAATTCAATTCCCAGAATCCACACAAAAACAGCAGGGCAGGGTGTTATACACTTGTAATTCCAGAACTGGGGAGGCAGAAACAGGTGAATGCCTGGAAACTCATGAACTATTCAGCCTAGCCTACTAGATGAGTCTGTGAGAGATCCTTTCTCAATTAAACCACTTGGATGGATGCTGGAGAAGGATACCTGAAGTTGACCTCTGGCCTTCTCACACACATGCACATAATACATGCACCCCCTGCACACATACACACATGAACATATGCTCAAGTACATAGACCCTCACATGATGACTCTTACCTCAACACTCTTGGGTCTGTGCTTGTTACTTTTATTGATTTTCACTTATGCTACCTTGTCTTCATGTGTATCTGATTAATTTGCTTTATATGTTGAACTTTGTATTTGAAAATTTTTTAATATTTTTAGATCTGAGATAATTTTATCATCCTCCAAAGAAGGTAGCTTCTGTGAGGACCTTGGAACCACTGGCTTCCAACCAGATGGGTTGTAGGCTCTATAAGTACAGTTCTTTCTCTTTCACCCCCACTTCTAGAGCTTTTTCTAAGGGATGCTAAAAAAGGTAAACCTTATTAGAAAAATTTTATTTTTAAAATAAATGAAAGAAACAGTGCTCTAAAACCAGTAGATGAGGACTGAAGCATCAATTATACCTACTTGCATTTTACTGGTCAGTGGTAGTTCCTAAATGATCCCTAAGGAGGTCAGCTTTTCCTGAGTATCCTTTTTCAAACCCAGAATTTTAAAAATAATCATTTTTTTTCTGTCTTTATAAAACCAACATGAATTTTGGTGGGCATACAAGCTTGCCACATCTCATTAGTTTTAGATTTACAGGCATGCATTATATCTTTCAACTCAGGCTTCTGTGAATAAAATCAAATAAAAAGCTAATTTTGGCTCAAAATACCTCAATTTAGTTGCAAACTACTTTTCTACTGTAGCTAAAGACTGTTGTAGGAGGCTGCTTGTTCATTTCCTGGCCTCCTAGACTCCCAAAATAATCACACAAAAACTATATTATTTGCAATACTGTTTGGCCAATAGCTTAAGTGTATTTCTGGCTAACTCATTTCTTAAATTAACTCATTTCCATTAATCTGTTTATCACCAAGAGTCTGTGACTCATCAGATAAAGTTCTAGGGTTTGTCTCTGGCAGGGCTACATGGCTTCTCACTGACTCCACCTTCTTTCTCCCAGCATTCAGTTTAGTTTTCCCCACCTAGCTCTACTCTGCCCTGCTTTAGGCCCAAAGTAGTTTCTTTATTAATCAATGGTAATCACAGCATACAAAGGGGAATTCCACATCACCTCCCTTTTTCTGTTTAAATAAAAAGGAAGGTTTTAACTTTAACGTAATAAAATTACATATAACAAGATAAGTATCAAGCAAGAATTGGTTACAATACTTATACCTACTTTATCTTTTATCATAACTAAGGAAAATCATAATTATAACTATTCTTCAACTCCATCAAAGACTCCAAAAGGATATAATATTACCTAAGTAAACAAGAAGTACAGTGTAAGCAACTTCCAACACTCTAGAACTGACAGAGACATCTAGCTTCCTGGACAGTCACTCAAAGTTCTTCTGTATACTTGGGGCATCCATCTTCAGCCCACAGGCCCATAGTATCCAGCAGACTTTTCCATGAAGCAGCAAATTTCAAAGACAGTTCTGCCTATATTAGCAGTTTGTCAGTCACTTTCTCCTGTGTCCTGCAAAATGTCTGGCAGATTCTTTCATGAAGCAGCAAACCCAAAGAACTGGTTCACATTTAGGCATGTTCACCAGCCATTTTTCTGTGGGTCTTACATGTCCAGTTCATACAGCATAACATCAAACAGTCCAGGCAAAAACAGTTTCTTGCCCAAATGGCTAGTTTTGCCAAAAAGAAAACAAGTTCCAAGTGGAGTGCCTTCGGTGCTCAACATTCTCTCAGGAATAGATAGGTGCTGCCAAGATCAATTGTGTCTTACGTCAACAGAACCCTATGTTATTTAAATGTCATATTCTACAGCTCTTTGAAGTGGTTAAAGATTACCTATCTATACAAAATACAATCTCTATGTATCTAAAGAACCTGATTAGCCTAACTATAAGTATGACAAACATGGATGACTATTGATCTATAATTCTTAATACCCTCATAGCTTAAAAACTAAGACTTCATATTAGGATATTAAACAATCTTTAAATAACTTGCAACAAATGAGGACAATGACCTCAAAATGTAAAGAATGTATAAGTATCTTGATCAGAGGTCAAAATGTATAGTGCAATATAATAAGTATATCCTAAAAGTGATAAATATACAAAACATCTTAAGCAGAGGTAGAAGCATGCATGCACACAATATGACAAAATAACTGCCTAGGTATACCAATATTGTAGACAGAAATAGGAACATATTCAATATAATTTGAATTTGTATCAATGTACAAGAATTTATACCAATGTAAATTGCCTATATTTAATAGCTCACAAGTATTTACTTTATTACTCACTAATTATTATTAGTGTGAGTGAGCTCACACTAATCTATTATCCCATTCAATTTTTCTTATTTTTTCCAAAGAGATCCCTGAGCGTACATCATTTCCACCCAAACCCCCAACCCTATACCAATTATAATCAACCCCTAATTGATGTTCCTAACCCTGAGGACAAACTTTGTTGGGAGAGTGGACATCGTCTTCTAGAATTACTTTCAGCTGTCATGGGGGCAATGTTCTTTCTATGGGATCCTGTGAAAGTAAAATGATAGATAAGTTTCAAGATTACTGTCTGCTATAATTGCAAATAGTCTCCGAGTACTTAGGTAATAGTATATTTTTCTGGAGTCTTTGATGGAGTCCTAATTTAGCTGCCCCTTTTTCTGTCAGAATTTCCACAGGAAGGGAAAGCAGGAGGACTACACTGACCACACCCTAGGTGACCAAGGGCCAACTATTCTACATTGTCTCTTATGGATGCTGTCTTCCATCCTTGCTTGGTCCTTTGGTCCTGATTTAGAGACATTCAGTATCTCTTTGGTAATGAACACTCCAGGAAGAAAAGTATAAGATGAATGAAAAAAAATAAAGCATTTATTTTGCTATTTATTTTTAAATTTTATATTTCTGATTGTGAGTCTAGCCTTTAATGGCTAAGTCATCTCTTCAGCCCCATTTTTAAAATTTTAAATATTGAACAAATGAAAAAATAAAAAGGAAAGGACTTAGGGTGTTAAGTGAATGCTGATTACATAAGTTTTATTTGCTCTTAGTGTCAATGTTTTAGAATGACAGGCATGGTTTTCAGATATATGTAATGTAAATAGATAAAATAAATTATTGTCAACATAACAATTGTGAATTTTTCTAAATAATATTTTAAGAAACCTGAATTTTTAATAAGGCATGAATAGAATTCAACGTTTTTGCATTTAAAGTCTATCTCTAGTCATATATCAGTGAGCATTCTAAATTGTATGTCACCTTGGGCACAAGATTAGAGAAAGTTGGGCACAAGATTAGGGAAAGTAACATAGTGTAAAGAAGATTTCACTCTATATGATAAGATTAAATATTTAAGTCTGGGAGTAACTGTAAGAATTTGGGTCATATTAATAACTGCAAGATGTCCCTATATATTTTGAGGCATACTTATTTAAATTGGTGAATGTAAAAGTGTTTGATAGATGCCTTTAAAATAAATGTATAAATCACATTTTTAATGGGACTTGGCCTGAAAGCTTATAACTTAGTTAGCTAATAACATCCTTAAATCATGTTTGATATGCTTCAATTTAGAGGGAGTCATAGTTTGACATTTCACAAATGACTAGCTTTATGTTGCACCTGAAGTCATGCCATTTAGTTTCTCTGCCATTAAAATTAAATGTCATGATGTAGCATTGACCTTATAGAAGCCTTGAAAGTACTGCCTCTGTGGTAAACTTAAACAAGCCTCTGCTGCTTCACATGGGTTTCAGAATGCATGCTAGCTAGTTTTAGAAAGCAGTGACTAACACTGCTATTGCTATGTGTTCACTAGACACTGTTAGTCATTGAGTCTTAAGACATGTACTGAAGACGTACGTAGACCTTCTGTAGAAATTTTATGAAACCGCGTGTGGCAATACCAGCATATAGCACGAAATATTTTCACAGGTTAACATTTCGCATGACTCTCCAAATTATTCAGGAGAATAAATATTACTAAGATCTATGGTTAGGTAAAAGGGTGTAAGCCACTCAAAGGGAAGGCATCCTCATGTTGTTCTTGACAAGGAGTCATAGAGGACCACAAGTTCACTTTTGTAGATTTCACTTAACAATGAAACCAAAAACATCAGAGTCATTGTCTTCCTTTTTAGTCCTCTACGTTTGAATACTCTAATCTCCAGTTGGGGGAAAATTCTTAATTAAAACTGAAATTGGGAGTGAGGAACCTGGACACAATAAATGAATCTTGATAGAGAAAAATCTAGAGGGAAATTTTCCATTTATTTTTGGGCAAGTCAACTTATAACTCTCATACCCCGTGGGAATTCCATTCTTGCTCTTTGGACATTCTTACCCAACCTAATAGTACATCTGCATTCAGAGTCATTTGTCTTGGGCTTCATTTTCTCAATCAAAACTCCAATTGCACTGTTTGCCAAGTGAATCATGACTATATTTCCTGCACATGACTTCTAAACCAGTAGTATTCAACCCCACAAGGATCACATATCCCATATCCTGCATATCAGGTATTTACATTATGGGTCATAGCAATAGCAAAATTACAGTTAGGAAGTAGCAACAAGATACTTTTATAGTTGGGAGTCACCCGAACGTGACAAACTGGATTAAAGGGTCATAGCACTAGGAAGATTGAAGGCTATTGTTTCTTAGTACATTTATTCCTCTTCTTTCTAAAAATTCTTACTTTTAAAAGTTAAACAATAGCATGTAATTTAAGTTTCTTGATTTGTGCTTCTTTTCTTGGGGCTTCAGAGCTTAGAAATTAACCTTAGAATTCATGGAGTTCCCAGGGTGATGCCTCAGGAAAGCAAAAACTGTTGAGTGAATCCCTCTTTGAATGAGATCATTAAATCCAGTGTTTCTAAATAGCTCTTTCATTCAAGCTAATATTAAATTATAGATGTTTTGGTTGCATATCTGAATGGCTGAACTATACAAGCATGATGCATGAATTTCTCTAGATGTAAAACTGATTATTTATTATTGTCTGCCAAGAAAGTTAGAAATTTTAAAATGAGTACCAAATGTTAAATCATTTGGCATGATTTCCTGCTGGTTTAATATCATGGTTTAAAAGTGAAATGTCTCTCACAGACTTGTGTCTCAACATGTAATCTCTACATGGAGCACTGCTTGGGAAGGTTGTAGAAGCTTTGAGATATGAGGCCAACTGAGAACGCAGATCACCAGAACCAGGCTTTAGAAGGTTGGAGTCTTCTTCTGCTTCTGGCCTAGCTCTCTGCTTTCTCAGCCTGTTAAGATCTGAGGAGTCTACTTCATGTTCCTGCTACTGTGGACACAATACCATCTCAGCAGCAATCCTTCCCCTAAACATGGCAGAGTGTATCTCCCTAAGCCGTGTGTGTGTGTGTGTGTGTGTGTGTGTGTGTATGTGTGTGTGTGTGTGTGTGTGACTTAACTCTTTTCTGTTAGGACAGTGTTTCTCAACCTATGAGTGGTGACCCTTTGGAGGCCAAATAACTCTTTCACTGGGGTCAACTAAGACCACTAGAAAATATAGATATTTACAGTATGAATCATAACAGTAGCAAAATTACAGTTATGAAGTAGCAATGAAAATTATTTTATGGTTGGGGGGTCACCACAACATGAGGAACTGTATTAAACGGTTGCAGCATTAAGAAGGTTGAGAACCACTGTGGTTAGGGTATTTTTGTCACATACAATAGAAGTAACCGTTGCAAAAAAAAAAAAAAAAAAAAAAAAAGAATGTCAAAGAGACCAATCATGTGATCCTTAGAGACTCTAGAACTGGTATTTAGAAAGTATCCTAGTTAAGATTACTATTGCTATGATAAAATTCCATGACCAAAAGCATCTTGGGGAAGAAAAGATTTCACTCATGCTTCCATTTCATCATTGAAGGAAGTCAGGACAGGAACTCAGGCAGAGCAGGAACCTGGAGGCAGAAGAAGATGCAGAGGCCAAGGAGCACTGGTGCTTCCTGGCTTGCTCCTAATGCCTTGCTTAGGCTGCTTTCTTACAGAATCCATGACCACCATGAGCTGGTCCCTCCCCCATCAATCACTAATTAAAGAAAATTCTCTACAGACTTGCCTACAGCCCAATCTTATTGAGGCATCTTCTCAACTGGGGTTTCCTCCTCTCAGATGACTATAGCTTGTGTCAACTTGATATAAAACAAACCAGCATAGGAAGAATTATTAGCTGCAAGCTATAGGAACCCAAGAATGCTGAAAATGGATTTTAATGAGCAGTTCTCATGAGAGTCTGGAAGGCCCGAGCTCTGATAAAAATGCAGATAGTAAAGACTGTTGTTGACTGGGTTTTCTGTCCTGCCTGGTTCCACAGTCATTCAGTCCCAAAGAAAACACACAGAGGTCCACATTAATTATAAACTGATTGGCTTATTAGCCCAAGCTTCTTATTAACTAATTCTTTTTTTCCCCACAAGACAGCGTGGGAGAGAGTTCACACAAGCAGCACATGCACAGACACGACACACAGGATTCGAACTCGCCGACACACGCACTCACTTGCTCTTATATCTTAAACTAGCCCATTATTCTTGTCTATGTTATCCATGTGGCTTGGTACCTTTATCAGTGAGGCATTCTCCTCTTGTTTCCTCTGTGTCCAAGTGATGACTGCAGACTGACACTTTCCTCTTCCCAGAATTCTTTTGTTCTCTTTGCCCTACCTCTACTTCTTCCCTGATTGCCCTGCCTATACTTCTTGTCTGGCTACTGGCCATTCTGCAGTTTATTAAAATAATACCAGTGACAGGATAAAAGACCATTGTCCCACAGCACTCCCTCCCACTTTGTTTAAAACAAGAACTCTGATTCTGATATCTTTCGTTTAGTTTTTTGTCCAGACCATTATCCATAACCTCTTGTAGGCAACACTTTAAACAAAGATAAATATTCATAATCCATTTTGGGGGAAAGCAGGTGTAGTTTTTCTAGGCTACTTCCTGCTGATTGGGGGCAATGATAATCTTATGGGAACCCAAAGAAAATTTAAGATTATGGTCAAGTTCTGACTGGAAAATTTTGTGAGGTTTGATCATCTCAGCCAGCAATCTTGATGCTATTCTGGATGTAGAATGCAGACATCTGGACCATCTGCTTTTATCAGAAATGTCTCAGGGGCTCTTCCTTGATCAAGCCTTATTTTTATTAGTCTAGAATGAATCCACAGCCTCTCATTTCCTGTGGAAACAAAAGCAAAACCTCTTCTCAAGAGTAACATATCTTTTGACTTAAATTTTGAAGTCAAGGCATTTTCAAAATACATATATTGGATTAATCCAGTGGCATTTATAATAAACTGTCTTTTAACTGCTGTTGCTCCTTCCTCCGCCATCATACCATTCAAAGACAACACAATAAGATACAGTATCCAGACTCTCTGTGTATTTTTCATCTTTACATGGCTTTATTTTAAACTCTATTTCTTTGCTTTTTCTTTTTTAATTTTTTTGAGACTAGGTTTCTTTGTGTATATTTGGCTATCCTGGCATTCACTCTATAGACCAGGTTGTCCTTGAACTCACAGAGATCTGCCTGCCTCTGCTTCCCAAGCATTGGGATTAAGGTGTACCACCACACCCAACTACTCTCTTTCTTTTTTTATTTTAAAGACTTTATCCTTTTTTCTTTCTCTTCCAAGCATACATATATTTTTAAACACACTGTAAACCATTTAGAGGTGTTCTTCATCTTTGAATCTATCTTTACTGTATCTCTTTTTTTCTAACTACATGAGTCTTTAATTTGCTAAGCAATATGGCTAGGATTAAAGCCATAGCTTTGACCACTGGATCCATCTCATTCCTTAGTTTTCTGAGAGTCTATCTTCATGGCAAAGATACTTGTAGGGGCCATGTTTATTGCTGCAACTCTATGGAGTTTTGAAGTCCCTGACACCACCAAGAAGCTTGCTGTTGAAAATTCATAAACATCATTTAAGTATTTGGTGGCAGGGCCTCTTAAAATAGCTACAAGGCTTCATAGCTAAACCTGAGTCAGGAAACCTCTCTTAAACGAGAGTCCATACCTCTAGCAAACAGAGCTCACCTGAGAAAATGCTGCTATCGATAAGCGGTGCTTAACTCTATTCTTTTGTGACTAGAATTATTTCCCAAGCTCTCTTGGGTTTTATGTGGATGCAGTTATCCATGTTGGCACCATTTGTTGACTGAGATTTCTGTCATGCCAAGTCCTGCAGCCATTCCTTCCCAAAGAAAACACACAGAGGTCCACATTAATTATAAACTGATTGGCCTATTATCCCAAGCTTCTTATTAATTGATTCTTACATCTTAAATTAGTCCATTATTCTTGTCTATGTTATCCATGTGGCTTGGTACCTTTATCAGCAAGGCATTCTTATCTTCCTTCCTCTGTGTCTAGATGACGACTGCAAACTGATTTTTCCTCTTCCCAGAATTCTTCTGTTCTCATCGCCTCTCCTCTACTTTCTGCCTGGTTGCCCTGCCTATACTTCCTGCCTGTCTCTTGGTCAATCAGCATTTTATTAAAATAATATAAGTAGCCGGGCGGTGGTGGTGCACACCTTTAATCCCAGCACTCGGGAGGCAGAGGCAGGTGAATCTCTGTGAGTTCGAGGCCAGCCTGGTCTACAAGAGCTAGTTCCAGGACAGGCTCCAAAGCCACAGAGAAACCCTGTCTCGAAAAATCAAAAAAAAAATGTAGAAGTGACAGGATAAAAGACTATTTTTCACAGCAGACTGTAGTCAGGAAGAAATTGAAAATTGGATTAGAGGGAATTCGTGTTACATTCTAAAAGACTCTTGTTGCAGAACAAAATTTGTTTTTAACTAGATAAAGATGTGTTACTATTTTACCTTGCCTGTCTAGGGTATCTGATTGGTCTAATAAAAAACTGAGTGGCCAATAAGTAAACAGAGTAGGAATAGGTGGGGCTGGCAGGCAGACAGATTAAGGAGGAGGAGGAGTCTAGGCTTGGGGGAAAAGGGAAAGCAAAAAAGAGAAATGATAGGGAGATGCGAGGGGCCAGATAGATGTACATGGAGGAAGCAGGAAAGTAGGACAAACAGAATGAAAGAAAGGTAAAAAGCCCTGAGGCAAAATGTAGATGATAAAAACAGGTTAAATTAAGTTAAAAGTGCTAGTGGGAAGTGCCTCGATTAAGACTGAGCATTCATAAGTAATAATAAGTCTCTGAGTAAACACTTATTTCAGAGCTGGTTGGCAGCCAAAGGAAAATTTCAATTACAAACTCTAGTTGTGTCTTGTCTGTGTCCTGATAGCTGGAGTAAGGCTAGGTTCAAAAGTAATGGGATAATTAATTTGTTAGATAAAACTTCATGACAGCATAGAATTTAGCCTGTGTCATTACTACTTACTACAGTTAACCAGATTTCTACAAAAAAAAAAAAAAAATTAAGAGGGGGGAACATTCAGTTTGGTAAGGAAAAAGAATGTGAACTAAATTAAAGTTATATTCAAGGTTAGCACTGCAAAATGGGTGTTATTGTTAATGAGATCAGTCCCATTAAAGAGAATCCTTACACATTTTACTCTGACAATATAAAAGGCACCTTCAAGTAAGTGCTCCCTAATCAAAGGCTTCAGGCTGTGCATGTACCATTTTCAAAAAGCTTTAACTTAAAAGGGAATACCTGAAAGAGAGTGCCACTGCAGGAATGTGCTGCACAAATAGGGACACCAAGGAAAATGTTTTCCCAGGTTTTGCTAAGCAGCCACACAGTGACCTTTCATGATGATAGTAGCGGAGAATCTTGAGCTGGCAGCAGAATTTTATTGTTCATGTGGTGCTGCTTTTGTAGGCATGTAGAATACAAGGGTTATGAAATGGTGGAGGCTTACACGGAGACTCCAGAAAAATGCTAGTGAGGAAAGGCAATGGGAGCAATGGTTGAAGCTCCTGAAGGGCCAGTATGTAAAGGATGATGGCAAAGTCAGGAATGCTGGACATCTGCCAGTGAAATCTTCGGGCACTGAATGGAGTCAGGCCAAGAGACAGCCTAAATTGGTTACTTTTCTGCTGCTATGAGAAAAACACCATGGCCAAGACCACTTAGAGAAGCAAGGGCTTATTCTGGGCATGTGGCTCCAGAGGGGTGACAGACAGTCCATCCATAAGATTACAGTTTCAAATAAAATTCCCTTGAGAGTGGCTACAGTGTAATCTCAAAGGACACCCTGGGCTTTGAGTTATGCAAGGGCGCTCATATTTCTGCACACAGTCACTGTCTAATGGGGGATGTGGGTGGGAGGACTGGAAGATATTTCCAAGAACTGCTTTGGCTATTTACTCTTGCAGGAAAAATAGCTTCAGCAGTCAAAGGAGTGTGTAAAAGAGTTGTCTGTCTGATGTGGACGTTAGAGGGTGAGCAAAGCATGAAAAGGCATTAGAGAGATCTGGAAAAAGAAACTCTTAGACAGGCTTAACTTGGAACCCATCACTACCAAGGGAAAAGAAGCTACTCATGTGGTCACCATAACCCCAGTCATTATCTATTCAAAAACACGAAGATACTATGTATGTATTATGGAGGACTATGTAGTCCTATACATTACTGATCTCAAAACACCTTTAAAATATAAGATGAATCTGCCACCACCTATAGTGAAAAAATATATAATCAAAAAGAAAAATCAGAAGATCCAGCTTCAAAAATAATGAACTAAATTAGAGAGTACTGTTCTGTTGTTGGGACCCTTATATGTCCCATGTATATTATAAGATTCCTGAAGCACCAAGCAATTTGTCTAGCCTCTGAAGGAATATATGTTTTGAATGGGATTACTTGGGTCGTGAGAGGAGTAGGGTAAGAACTTGAGGAATTAATTAATTGGTGTATACCTGACTAAATGAATAAGTTCATTGTAATTTATATTCAGCAAGGGGAAAAATCACAGTTTATAAGTAAAGAATGTAGAAACTAAAACACAGCAGCTTCAAAGACCAGGAAATAGAGACCTCAGTAGACCTTTGCAGGAAAAGGTCAAGTGCCAGGATCCAGTTAAGATGGAACTTACTAGGAAAGAGTTGAATTTCAAAAAGTGTTGTGAATAGATGGAGCAGATGAAAACAAAGAAACCTAAAATAATATCTGCTGTGGCTTAGTTATCACTGACTAAATTGTATATTTCCAATCTACATTGACTGAGATATGTAAATTAGAAGTGAAGGGTATTCCAGAACTACAATAGTCTGTTTTCAAGATTTTTTTGCACGATATTATTTTCAATAGATTTCAAGACAAGTTGTAGCATGCAAATGTGCAAACAGCAAAGGAAAATAACACATCCCCTAGGGATGGTATCCCTACTTACTTGATGTACCTACCACAGTGACTGTTGGATCTCCAAGGTCCTGGTGAGCAGGCTAGCTTCCTCCCATTGTCTAAAAGACACAAATGAAACAAGGGGACAATATGTCTATTAACTGTAGTGTGTTCCTTTGGACTTTGCTCTTAAGTCATTCCTCGCTCAACCTCCCATAACCCTCAACTCATGTAGGATGTCTGAAAATCTACTACGGTCAAGGTTCATTTATTTTTTACCAGAATTCAGAAACTTGTTATTTCATATTCTACCTGTGAAGCCAAATAATCACTTTAAGACCATTGTTTCCTTTGCATTTTTGGCACACTTCCTGCTCTCAGAGTTAGGTCTGAGAGCATGCTAAGACGCTGCCTCCACTTATTCTCCCCAAGTTTCACTTTGGCAAACCTCAGAAAGAATTCTCCTCTGCCCTGTGATGACGGGGAACACAGCTGAAGTTGGATTTCTTATTTCTGTTTGCCATATATATATATATATATATATATATATATATATATATATATATATATATATATATATATGGTTTATCTTGGAGTTAGCTTGGGATTCTTTAACCCATGACCTCCAACAGTTGGCTACCAATGTGGGTCTTAGGGATTCAGGACTCCTGCGGCTCCATCCAGCTACCACCGGGCTCCATGTGGTGCATTTGGCCACTGACCATCCCTGTGATGGCTCTGTAGCAGCCTCTGGCATCGGGGGAGCCACTCTGGGTCCAGCTTCTCTGCTGCACCAAGGAAGCACAGGTGGGGCATGGGCTCCCCCAGATGTCCCTGTCAGCATTGTTGCCTTGCTGTCCCTGTATTGCTGCTGCCCAGTAAGGGATCTTGACGGAGTGCACAGTCTGTGATTTGCACTAAATAACTGCTTTTAATTTAAGCTTATTTTTTAGTATTTAATGCGCTAAAACCAATTTGAACTGTTGAAGCCAGCCTTGCGGCTACAACTGTGACATCTACTGGCCGGTAACAGTTATTGCACCTATTCCAGTGCATTACAGGTGAGATTTATAAGGTCAAATTTATAATTTATAAGGTCAAGATTACAGATAATTTAATGATGCAAGAGTTCAACAGCTTTTTTACTTCTACGATGGATGGTATGATGCAAGGCTTATCCCTGTATTTAATTCTAGGGATTAGCTTTGTCTTTCATATTTTCTCCTCAAAAAGTGATTTAAAAATAGAGCCAAAAATGAGACACTTTTAAAAATGATACAGTCTTTACAGCTAAAAGGAAAAATCAGCACTCTGAAAAAGGATATGACCAATTTGATGGACAAAACCCAGTCAGTGACAGAGGGTGGTGAGACATTGTCTGAGAAAATTTGTACTGTTAAATGTATCAATTGGAATCTGCTAAACAGTCATAACAGATTAATGGATAGGGTGTCTCTTCAAGATGGTAATATGTACACCATAAAAATTATGTCCAAAAATGAGGCATTATATTTAATGGACAGATTTTATACCTTAAAATCCTCAATGAGAGCATTAGAACAAAACAGAAGACAGGAGATCCATACTTTACAAAAGGCAGTGGTAAAATGATTTTAAAAGATTAAAAAATTTATCAAAATTGATGAACAGGAACAAAAGGTACAAAGACAAAATTTAGCCTCATTGGTACATACCAAACTCCAGAATGGCTTACCCAGAGTTCTAACTGCCTTCCAGTGATCTTCTCAAAAAGACCATCTAGCACTAAGTACCCTAAGGTAGTCAAAAAATATACATGGGAACCCATACGTATGAGTGACCTAAAAAAATAAACAAACAATATAATGGCTTATGGCCTACATTCACCCTTTATTAGGGAAATGATCAAAACATGGGCTTCAAGCAACAAGGCTACCTCACTTGATTGGCTTCAATTAATCTCAGTGGTCCTAAAGATGGACTGCACTTCTCTGGAAGTGTTATTAGGAAAAAAAGCAAAAATTTTAAAACAACAAAGAAAGCAAAAGGAATTGAGATTTCCCAAGATCAAATTCTGGGTGAGGGACATTACTCTGATCCTCAGGATCAGGCTTTTTACGATGACCACACCTTGTCTCTATGCAGCACAGCAGCTTTAAAGCTTGGGACAGGATTCAAAACCTAAAAAAATTATTTGAATCATATATTAGGGTTAAAGAGGGTCAAAGAGAACTCTTTAATGACTTTTTACAAAGATTAACTAAGACTGTACAAATAGGAGTAACAGACCCAGAAGTTAGATGTGTACTTATTAAATATTTGGCTTTTAAAAATGCCAACTTAAAATGCAAAAAGATCCCTGGGCTTCTAAAGGTCAGATCAGCACCAATAGATATATGGATCTTACATACAATGAATGTTGAGACATTTGACTGTAGCAATAAAGCTTAGGTAGGAAAAGCGATTTTGATTGGTATGAGGAGACACCAAAATACCAAATGTTTTAATTGTGGCAAAATAGGTCATCTAAAAAGGGATTGTAGACAAGAAATTCCTAATAATAATATCTCCTCTGAAAATGGCAAAAAATAGGAGGACTCAGCCTTCAGGTATATGTAGGAGGCATGACAAAGGCTGACATTGGACCAATAAATGTAGGTTGACAAAAGACACACAAGGCAACCTGATACCATAGGGAAACTCCTTGGGGGGACCTCTCACAGGCCCCCATGTCAAAAGTGGTTCAATCATTCCCAGTTACTATGAAAAATATGTCTCACCAATAATGCTTTATGGACCTTAATTTTTCTTAATGCTAATCAAAAGGAACAATGGCAGCAGAGAGACATTAAATAATAAAAAAACTTCTACATTAAATCAGCTGGTGTATTTCAAGGGTGTGTTGACCTCACAATGAAAACCAGGAGATGGACTACATTGGGGGGCATTTACTCTTATTTCCAAAGGGTAAAAAATAAGGATACCATGAAAATTAATAAAGATTCACTTAAAAAAACTCTTACAAAAGAAAAATGACAGATAATCCACAAAGATAACAACCATACACATGGTAAGGAAACCATATGGGGTTGGGGAAGGGTTCCATTCTTCTCTTTATAGAAAAAGACACATCTTCAAAAAGTCAAGAGATCCTAGACATTTGGATGCTAAAACAGAAAAAAATAACTTTCTAAAACAAATCAGCAAAAAGAAAAAAAGAAAAGAAATATGACTTATGAGGACAGGTGATCAATATATATATATACATATAAATATATATTTATAAATATATAGATCTGGCTTTGGAGTTAGACAATGGCTATCCTTCTCTAAATCCAAGCATGTTGTTTAATAAAAAATTCAGAGTTTCTGCCTCATGTCAGGAACCATCTGGTATGGGACAAAAAAAAAATTAGAAAAAATTTTACTTTCTCCAGGCCTATTTTGTCTATATCACATTTTTCATTGAATATATGCCTATATAAATAATGTTTAAGTTTTCCACAAGGAACAGTAGATTTCCCTACAGATCCTTTTCCTATAGTAATCTTTAAAGATTCCAGGAAGGAGATGGGGCCCCACAGCAACAACTCCACCTGGTTGAGATGACATCATGATGCTAATAGCGATACTGTAAGACAGGTTTTGGGGTACCACCTGCTAAAATGGTGCACATTCTCACAATGTTCTGGCCAGAACTGTTATGGTAGAAATAAAACATCACCTTTCCCCGAGGGGCCTGCAGATCACGAGGGGCAGCGAGTCCCAGGCAGGGAGCCATGTGGAGGGTGAGAGACAGAGATGGGTAGGCATATGGCATGCAGAGTGAGGATTGGATATTTATTTAGTGGGTTATGGAAGGGAAGAGGAAAGGGGAGAGGGGGAAGGGAGAAGAACAGGGAGTATTTGTACAGGGAGTAGGTCTTCATCAGCCAAACTTGGCGAGAGAAATTGGCACAGTATTTTAGGTTGCTTTGTGCTAATAACCTTGGTTTAGACACTGTAACTCCATCCTTGTGCATATCTGTAAAGTTTTTAACATATGATTGGTTTATAGAGACACTCAACCTAATTTGAAATTGTCCTGTGATTCTTGAATCAACTAAATGTTTGTATCTTCTTTTAGAATAAGTAGAAATTGTTGTTTTCTTATGTTAGTCTGGTAAAGAAAAAAACACGCTTCTAAATGTTGTACAGCCCTCATGGAATGATAGATCTAGTTATGAAGCAGATCCCAATATATTTCTGTGCATCAAAATTATACAACTTAATGAGAAGTTATCTTCTTGACTATCCATAGATATAAGTACCCATAAAAATGAGATTACATGTACAAATTACTTGAAAATGCATGGTAATGGGTAGATTCCACAGCTGGTTTTGTACATGTGAATTTACAGATGAAAGCAATTGGTTTTCAGAGTCTGTGGTCTCATAAGCCTTGCTTGAATGAAGTTCTCCTACATTAGAGAATTACTCATCTGATGGGTAGACATCTGAATTATCAATAGTTATATGCTGTATTTGCAACATGGCTCACAACAACTCATGACAAAATTCCATAATATTCCATTTCAAAAGGGAAAATGAGTTAAAAGTGGACATATGACCCTCTGGCCCCTTGGGATTAATTGCCTAACCATGGCACTGTGTTTTATTAGTCCAGAGAGGACTGGCAAAATGTACAGTAGTCACAGCAATTTCTGTGGTTTATGGCATGACTTCAAACCCAGCATCTCTGTTTCTGACGTTTCAAGGAAATTACCTCTCATCAACTCACAGAGATCTACTTGCGTCTGCTTAAGTGTTGGAATTAAAGCCTTGCGCCACACAGCTGAGTCAATTATGCTCATATGCTTCTTAAACTATTTCATATTTTCTGAAGACAAATCTCATTTACTATGGCCTTTAAAAATACGTTGTTGAATTTTATTAGTGAATAGCTTAACTAGTACTTTTATTGCCATGCTGAGAGCTTCATGCATGTTGGCAAATGCTCTACACATGAGCTATATTCACAGACTTTTACTTGAATGTGTGTATTGATGTCCACTTATGTACCATTGCATCGAAGTTAATCAGAAAAGTTTTCCTCTCTGTATAGTTTGGTGTCCGTGTTGCTGTAACTTTTCCCAAGGCAGTGGAAAATCTTCCTTCTATTTTGAAGTTTTCAAACAGCATTAGATTTTTTTTCTCTCTGCTCTCATGACTTGTGATTACCCTAAGCTTAGATTTAAGACAAAGTAGAAATTTCAGGCAAGTCACATTTTCAAATGTATTCTTCAATAGAAGTCAACATTAGTATAACAAGTAATGTTAAATAATAACGGTATATTATTGCCTTCCAACATTTTAAAAATGAAGTATTAAATATTAAGGAACTCAAACCAGTCTTGTGCAGTGCAACAGAATTTTAGAGTCATCTTCATGATATACTGAACAGATGCAGACAAGTCTTTTTTTTTTTTTTTTTTTGGTTTTTCGAGACAGGGTTTCCCTGTAGTTTCTAGAGCCTGTCCTGGAACTAGCTCTTGTAGACCAGGCTGGCCTCGAACTCAGAGATCTGCCTGCCTCTGCCTCCCGAGTGCTGGGATTAAAGGCGTGCGCCACCACCGCCCAGCGCAGACAAGTCTGAAGTTTTACTCTGGCTACCTAGTCCTGAAAGCTGGGGGAGGTACTTAGCCTCTCAGGGAGTTCATATCTTCAAGTGCAATACAAATACCAGACCATGTCTAAGTCCTTCCACAGTTGAAACCCATGTCTTATTTTAATGATTATAATTTCCCTGCCTATCACAACGCTATTTTAGATGGCATCATCAGAGGTAATTTAGGGAGGTGGTTACCTTGATTCCTCTTTTAGATTTTACAGAAGTTAATCCGGGGTGTTGGCTGAAGAATTTAATATTTCTTCACCTGTCCTTTGACTTTTTTGGTACCCAGGGTTTGGGAAAGAGAAGTGTGTGCTAAATAATCAGAGAGCAGATCCAAAGAAAGCAAGGGGATACTTGCCTATTTAAAGTAACAACACAATTAAAACTCCAAGGCACAGGAACAATGATGCAGCTTCACAAGCATTATCCCATTAGAGAGGACTCCATCAAGACCAGACTGGGCCCTCTTGAAGCTGAGGCTCCACATTTGAGCGCAGGCATTTCAAATGTGTTTATATGCTTTGATCATTGTTAAAAATAAACTTGGTTTAAAAATTATTATTTGATCAGAGTAAAATTAGACCACCCAGCTCTGACAGTGAACTACTGAGGTGTGATTTATAGATAACCATCATCCAATTCCACAGACATTGATGATCTTGTAGTAATGTTCCTGTAATGAACAGAGCATCAGTGAACATGGTTGAGCAAGTTTCTCTGTGGTAGGATGAAATGTTCTCTGGGCATACATTCAAGAGTGGAATAGCTGGATCCTGAGGTAGATGGGTTTCAGTCTTACTGGGGAACTAACACAGATTCCCATAGTGACTGTAATACATGAGTGTTCCCCTTACTCTACATCCTTGTCGGCTCTCATTTGTTTTACTGATTTTAGCCATTCTGATAGGTGTAAGATGAAATCTCAAAGTAGTTTTGATTTGCATTTCTCTGATGGCTTAGGATGTTGTGTGTTTAAGTTTTTCTCAGCCATTTGAGCTTCCTTTTTTGTGAGACTTCTCTGTTTAGATCTGAACCCCATTTTTAATTGGGTTATTTGTTTTCTTGATATCTAGTTTTTGAGTACTTTAAATAGTTTGGATATTAGATCTCTATCAGATGTGGAGTTGGTAAAAATCATTTTCCATTTATAGGCTGCCACTTTGTCCAATTGATTATGTCCTTTAATACACAAAATCTTCTCAGGTTCATGAGATCCCATTTTATTAATTGTTGATCTTAGTGCCTGTGCTATTAGTGTTTTGCTTAGAAAATCTTTTCTTGTGCTAGTATATTCATGGCTATTGCCTGTTTTCTCTTCTATCAGATTCAGAGTATTTGTTTTATGTGGAGGACTTTGATTCATTTAGACTTGAGTTTTGTGCAGGGTGGTAAATATAGATCTATTCGAATTCTTACACATGTGGTCATCTATCTTGACTAGCACCATTTGTTAAAGATGCTATCTTTTTTTCCTAGTGAGTATTTCTGGCTTCTTTGTCAACAATTAGATGTAGGCCAGATGGTAGTGGCTTACACCTTTAATCCCAGCACTCAGGAGGCAGAAGCAGAGGCAGGAGAATCTTTGAGGATTCAAGGCCAGCCTGGTCTACACGAGCTAGTTCGAGGACAGGCTCCAAACTACAGAGAAACCCTGTCTCTCAAAACCAAAAAGAAAAGAAAAAAAATCAGATGTTCGTGAGTGTGTGGGTTTATGTTTTGGTCTTCAATTTGTTTCCATTAATCAATGTGTCTGTTTTTGTGTCAGTGCCATACTGTTTTATTACAAAGTTCATATGGATTCACAGGGACTGAAGCAGCATGCACAGGCCTCCATGGGTCTGCACCAAGCCCTCTGTGTATATATTATGGCTTCCAGTTTAGTGTTTTTATGCACTTTCTGAATGTGGGAATGACTGGGTATCTAATTCTTGTGCCTTCTCTTGGTCTCTTTTCTTTTTGTTGGTTTGTTTTGTCCAATTCTGATGTATAATTTTCGTTATATTATATTATATATTAGAATACCTTAGAAGCCTATTTGTCTTCTAGTGAGAGACGGAAAAGGAATGGATCTGAATGAGAGAGGTGGTGGGGAGGAACTAGGAGTGGAGAGAGAGGAAACCATAATTAGAATATATTATATGAGAAAAAATTATTTTACATAAAAGGGGAAAAAGGAAAGAAAAATGTTTTTTCTTTTCTCATAGGCAATAATAGAAGATTTATATTAAGGACACCATAGATCAAGCTCCCTAAAACTTTCTTCAGTCATCTCTTTCTAGCCCCTTAATTCACTCATGGTTGTTATGAAAAATCAGCTCCACTTCTCTCTAGTCCCTTTTTCTCTTGCACATCCTCAGAACCATGTGCTCCCCACTCATTTCCACTCATTTGTTTTTCTTTCTGATTACCTGTTCCCCTAGGAGAGAAATCTCCCTCCATTCTTGGAAAGGATTAATTCTCTCACAAGGAGGTCTTCCCACCACAATTCCAGCAAATTAAGCCCTCATCGCTTTTTCTCTCCCCATCACAGCTGCACTTCTCATGGTTTAGTGACAAAGCAGAGATGGATTTCTACTCCATGGAAAGAATTTATCAAAGAGAAATTTTCTGTGATCCCTCTGGTGAAAGGAGAAATTTATCCAATACTTCCTCATGTTCCTCCCCTCTCGGGAATACCTAAAGGATGTCAGGAATGGTTTACATGGGTTAAATATATTGAAATTATTCTGATCACATAAAACATTGTTTCTGTAGGGTACTCACTAAGATGACATATAGCCTTAAAATGTAGAAATCTCTTTACTGATTTTTTAAATTAATTGACAAATCTCAAATCAAGGTTGCTTTATGCAAATTAAACTTAAGGTTGCCCTAACATGCACTGTCTATTTGGAAATTTCTAGTAGTATCCTTTAAATTTTAAATCACAGATGTAGCTTCAGAGAGTATTTGGGGGAATGGATACTTAATGGACTTTTATTTTCTTTTCAACATTTATGGTAAAATTATAGAAAACAGCCAAGCATTTTAAAGGTGGGGAGATCATGGAGGTGAAGGTCATGTTATATCCTGATAGGAATAAGGAAAAGACAGGAAAATCTTCTAGCAATTCTTCAGCTAAGAGTTTTTATTACAGAGCAGAAAAGATAACTATGCTGGAAAACATTAGGGGTGATAAGGAGTTGGGATCAGTAGGATGAGCTTCCTAAGGTATTGGCGTTCAACTCTCTACTGCCCATTTAGAGCACCGATTTCGGCCTCTTCAGTTTGACTCTCAAAGGAATGAGACTTCCTGAACACTGGCTCACTCTGGCTTCCTTGGGGGAAGTAAGAGCACATAACTACAGGAAAGGCTTTCTATCTTTCTAGCGTGGGCTGTGGTTATCAGTCAGAGAAATAACAAGAAATAACCTTATTGCCAACTGAAAACTATTGTGGAATAGACTATTAATTTAACAATGTAAAGGTATGCTACGTTTGTTTATGCTGCATTTGTTTAATTGTGTAAAGTTGTGTGGCTGTTTTTCCTTGCCTGCCTAAAGCACTTGATTGATTTGATAAAAGATGCATGGTCAATAGCTGGACAGAGAGGGATGGGAAGGACTGGTGGGCAAAGAGAATAAGTAGGAGGAGGAATCTAGGTTTGAGAAGAGAGAATGAAGGAGAAAAAGAAGGAGATGCCTGGGGCCATCAGCCAGCCAGACATGGAAGAATCAAGAAAAGTATAACATACAGAATGAAAGGTAAAAAGCCTTGAGGCAAAACATAGCTGAAGAGAATGAGGCTGAATTAAGTTATAAGAGCTAGCAAGAAAAGAACCTAAGCTAAGGCCAAACATTCATAATTAATAATAAATCTCCTTTTCATGATTTAGGAGCTGGTTGGTAGACCCCCCCACACACATAAAAAGCCTTCTACAGAAAGCTAAAGTGGTCAGAGACACTCTGATGTTGGCTGCCTTATTACAACTTATTTCCAAAATAGGAAGCATCTATTTCTGTGACCCCATCAAGGAAGTGAGAATCAGGATTTATTCTAAATACTATGTTCTTAGGTCAGTTACATTTAAAAATAGACTGATGGGAATTGAGAGGACCTTCAAGGTTTTCTTTGTGCGGATATTCCCCCATCTTACGGGTGCTCAAGTATATCCTGAGGAAGATACCCAACAATTTTAGAACCTAGTGTTGTCTGAGTCAGAAAAGTACATCATGTCCAGCTAGATAGAATACATTCAGTCCAAGTTGGTGGATTTTCCTACCTCACAGGAAAAATGTGAGTTAATAAATTAATCTTCAGTTACAGAGTTTTTGTGATCAGATTGGCAGAATGAGTTTCTAACACTGACCTTAAGCATGTAGGAGTAGAAAGGTTTTACAGGATATGGAATGATAAGAAAAGCTACTCCTCCCCACTGCCCCACAGTGGTCAGAAGCTAGCTACCCTTCAACCAGTGGTGTACATGTCCCAGTAGAGTCCCTATGCCTGCACAGCTGTGTGTCATACTTCTAACAGTTAAAGTCAGGATTGCTATGTTCCTCCTTGGGCTTCATTAAGTAGTTCTGTCTCATAAAATGCTCTCTGGTTCTAAAATATTCACCATACCAGCATCCGCATCCTGACACACACAAGGACTTCCTGGACATCTGCCCCAGTCTTTGTTTACATATCCCTTCTTGATGGGCGGAGGGGGAGAATAGGTGGTTTCCATTATGTGATAAATCTACCAGTCTCCTTCACACCATTTTAATTATCCCAGAATTCTTTGCTCTAGATTAAAATCTACCGTTCTTTCATCATTTTATCCGTTGGTTTAATTCTGTAGAATAAATAGACAGTGAATGTGTTTGGTCCCTACTAGAAAAAAATGTTTGGTCATCAATAACTTTGCTTTCTAGAAAAAATAAATTTAAGCAAATAAAGCAAACAAGAACATGATTCTCTTAAATCCTGGAGAAGAACTTTGAAGAACTCAACCCTGCTCCAATTAAATAGTTAGTTTTGAATCAATATTTCTTTGAATGACATTGCAAATGGATTTCTCAGCCTACCCTTTCTATGCAATAAAGACATGCTGGGAAGCCCCAGTGTATCCCATCCTTTTTTAAGCTGTAGTTTGCTACCTGTCTTGTTTCCTTTTAAAAAACCAAGAGAGAACTTTCTTGGAGTAGTTTCATGCCTGGTAATCATGCAAAACCAACTTCCCTTCTACTTTCCAGTAAGAAGCCCAGGAGCAGTCTAAGACAGAAAAAGGACAGCTCAGGGTGATCTCTGGGCTCTTTCTGGGTGAGAAAGGGGAGAATCTTCGTGTGTCCTTCAGGAAGACTTAACCATCTACAATCTAACTGTGGCATGTACTTCTCGGGGCACCCTTCATCTTCACCAGTATCTATGCTAGAGACAGGAGATGTTCTTGGGAGATTAGAGATCACTAATCCAGATCTAAGAAATAAACAGTGCTGGCTTAATTCACATGCATCTGAGTGCTGCTGCAGTGCAGAGGTCACCTTCGGCTACTACGTGCTTCCTTTAAGAAGCTTCCATTCCCATCAAAATCCCAATAAAATTCTTCACAGACCTTGAAAGAACAGTATTCAACATCATATGAAAAAGCAAAAATCCAGGATAACCAAAACAATCCTGTACAATAAAAGAACTTCTGGAGGCATCACAATCCCTGACTTCAAACTCTACTACAGAGCTACAGTACTGAAAACAGCTTGGTATTGGCATAAAAGCAGACAGGAGGACCAATGGAACCAAATTCAAGATCCGTATATTAATCCATACTCCTTCAAACACCTGATTTTTGACCAAGAAGCAAAAATATCAAATGGAAAAAAGGAAGCATATTTAACAAATGCTGCTGGCATAACTGAATATCAACATGTAGAAGAATGAAAATAGACCCATATCTATCACCATGCACAAAACTCAAGTCCAAATGGATCAAAGACCTCAACATAAAGCCAGCCACATTGAACCTTATAGAAGAGAAAGTGGGAAGTACATTTGAACGCATTGGCACAGGAGACTATTTTCTAAATATAACACCAGTTGTACAGACACTAAGAGAAACAATTAATAAATGAGACCTCCTGAAACTGAAATCTTCTGTAAAGGAAAGAACATGGTCAACAAGACAAAATGACAGCCTACAGAATGGGAAAAGATCTTCACTAACCCCACATCAGACAGAGGTCTGATATCCAAAATATACAAAGAACTCAAGAAATTAGTCATCAAAAGAACAAATAATCCAATAAAAAAAATGGAGTACAGACCTAAACAGAGAACTCTCAACAGAGGAATCTAAAGTGCCTGAAAGACACTTAAGGAAATGAACAACATCCTTAGTCATCAAAGAAATGCAAATCAAACCAACTCTGAGATTCCATGTTACACCTGTAAGAATGGCCAAGGTCAAAAATACTGATGACAACTTATGCTGGAGAGGTTGTGGGGAGAAGGGAACACTTCTGCATTGTTGGTGGAAATGCAAGCTGGTGCAGCCCCTTTGGATGTCAGTGTGGCGATTTCTCAGAAAATATGAAACAACCTTCCTCAAGACCCAGTAATACCATTTTTGAGTATATATCCAAAGGATGCTCAATCGTGCCATAAGGTAAGGTGCTCAGCTATGTTCATAGTAGCATTGTTTGCCATAGCCAGAGCCTAGAAACAACATAAATGTCCCTCAACTGAAGAATGGATAAGGAAAATGTCATACATTTACACAATGGAGTACTACACAGCAGAAAAAAATAATGACACTTAGAATTTTGCAAATAAATGGACAGAGCTAGAAAACATCATTTTGAGTGAGGTAACCCAGACACACAAAGACAATTATCACATGTACTCACTCATAAGTGGTTTTTAAATTTAAATCAAAGAAAACCAGCCCACAAACCACAATCCCAGAGAACCTAGACAACAATGAGTACCCTAAGAAGATATACACAGATCTAATCTACATGGGAAGTAGAAAAAGACAAGATCTCCTGAATAAACTGAGAGCAAGGGGACCTTGGAGGAGGGTGAAGGGAAGGAGAGAGACAGGGAGGGGAGCAGAGAAAAATGTAGAGCTCAACAAAAATCAATTAAAAAAAGAAAAAGAAAAAAGTTTCCATTCCAAGAACATCTTAGAGGTCTCATTCCTTCCTTTGCTCTTGCTCTTTGAATGACCTTCATCTCCACCTTAGATGGGAATGGTAATCTTGTCACAACTTAAGTTTCATTTTGTTCTTGAAGAGGCTCTTTCAGACTGGTTACCACCTAGTTATCAGTTTGAGCTTCAAAGGGCTTGCTGCTTTCAAGAACCACCACCACAGACCAAAGATTTGCCATGGTAGGAGATACATTTACTGATTTGCCCCAACTTTCTACCTATCTTTGGTCCCTGAAGCATCCTGCTTGCCTTGTCTTGCCTAACTTTCCAAGGAGCTCTGTGCTGGCCCCAGGCTCTCATGGCATATGGCATTACTTACTCCACTTGGAATACTTACATCCTTTCTCATATACACCTAACATTGTCACTCTTTTTTTTGTTGTTTGTTTTTTTGAGACAGGGTTTCTCTGCGGCTTTAGAGCCTGTCCTGGAGCTAGCTCTTGTAGACCAGGCTGGTCTCGAACTCACAGAGATCCGCCTGCCTCTGCCTCCCGAGTGCTGGGATTAAAGGCGTGCGCCACCACCGCCCGGCACATTATCACTCTTGTAAGTAAATGCCCCCCCCCACCTTTTTTTCAAAACAAGAGATTGGGCATTATCATCTGGGGATTCGCTTCAGGTTTCATCATATTTCAGGTTGCCATCTGAAATGCCCCCACATGTTCCCATGGATCACTAGGCTGCCACCCCATATTCCTGTGGATAACTAGGCTAACTGTTTGAGTAGAATTTCCAAACTTGTTATTAGTGGTCATGGTGTGAGCCAGGTTCCTGGTGTCTTCTTCCATAACGAAGTAAAGGCACATAGACCACACAACTAGCAAGGTAGCTTTATTCAAAGCAATATACAGTTCAAATTTGATGGAGAGCCACATGAGTGAATTGGTGCTCAAGGGCTGCAATTATTGTCAGGGACTTTCTTTTAGGAGTTCAAGACAAGGCAGAGCTCCTTTGCTTAGGGCATAACAGGTGGTTCTCCATTTAGACTGAGAGGCTGGGATTATGTAAATCTTTTTTAAGGTCCCTTCCATAACGCATAAGTCATAGGTGCACTCAAATATGCAGAGGCATAAAATGAGAAACAGGATTTTTCTTTAAAAAAAAAAAACAGGAGTTTTCTTAGAGGATATAGTTTTCCTTATTGAGCATTTATTCAAAAATGATTGTGGCCAGATTCATCCTCCTTCTTGTTCCCAGATATATTGAAAATACATTTTAATAGAAACTGTTCAAGTTTGGTGGTTGATAATGAAAAGAGAAACATATCCCATTGTTCAGAGTAGAGGACGTTTGCAGACTGATATCAGTGGAGGTCCTAGGCTATTAACAAATGTGTTGTGCAAAGAGGATTGTGTAGACTTAGTATGTATGGGCATGTAGACTTAGTATGTGCAAGTTAAGGTCTCAGGCTTCCAAGTGCACTAGAGGAGTAGTGTGTGCATAGCCCAAGTCAAGTAGAGTGCTAGGTTGCTGAACTCTTCTCTGTGTGTACCTGTCTCAGATTCAAGAAGTTCCTGACTTCTTACAGAGCCTACAAAAACCCAACTGAACTACAAGCTCAGCAGGGGTCAATCTTACCTAGGAATATAACAGCAAATCCTTATTTTCTTTGTGTGTATGTGTGTACATATATACATGTTTGAGTGTTTGTACATATCTTGTGTGCATACAGGAACATGTGCACATTTGTATATATGTGTGTATAGGCCAGTGACTGATATTGTGTGTCTTCCTCAATTGCTCTCCAGCTTATATTTTTAGTCATGATCTCTCCTTGAACATGAAGCTAATGTGTTTGATCAGAAAATCCATGGGATTCTCTTATTTCTGCCTCCTTAGTGCTGGGATTATAGGCATGCACTGCCATATCCAGGTTTTCTGCATGAGTTTTTGGGGTATCAAACACAGGTCCCCATGCTTGCATAGCAAGCACTTTACCAAGAGCTGTCTTTCTAGCCTACAACCTTATTTTTGATCAGTATTCCCTCCTCTCCTCTGCCAAATGTATAACACTTCCTTAAAGACACTCATCCCGACTCCTTACTCCATCCTGAGTTCCCTTAGCACCTGAGCTAATGTGATTGTAGAACAGTTTATTGAAAAACTCAATTATTTCTTTGAAGAAAGAAACCATCTTGTTGACTTGGAAACTTCAAGTAGAAACTTAACAATGGCTTAGTTAACATTTGCTACATGAATAAGTTGAGGGATGGATAGTTGAATGGGGGATTCATGGCTAAATGGGTAGATGGATAGATGGATGGATGGATGGATGGATGGATGGATGTGTAGGTGAAGGGTGGATGCATGGGTGAATGACTAAATGAGTAAATGGTTGAATGAGGGAATAGATGAGTGGATGGATTCATTATGGGTGAATGGGTGGGCACAAAGAGAAGTGTGAAGGTTTCGGGATTAACAGAATGCCTTGATATTTTGGGTTGTTTCTTACTTTGTTTTCTAGAAATAGATGAAATATGGGCCTATAATGTAGTGAGGTGGTGAGCAGGCCTGCTTTTCATCCTGCCTGGATCCCACATGGCTAGCTTTACACCTGAAATAACAACACACAAACTGTATGCATTTAAACACTGCCTGGCCCATTAGTTCCAGCCTCTTATTGTCTAATTCTCACATCTTGATTAACCCATTTCTAATAATCTGTGTAGCACCACAAAGTGGTGTCTTACCGGGAAAGATTCAGCATGTCTGACCTGGTGGCTGGCTTCATGGCGACTGTCTCAGAGAAGAGAGGCATGCCGATTGCCCGAGGCATCTGCCTCACTTCCCTCTTCCCAGAATTCTGTTCTGTCTATTCCACCCACCTATGTTCTAACCTATCAGGCCAAGCAGTTTCTTTATTAATTAACCAATGAAATCATCAGATAGATAGAAGACACACCTACATCACTATAATCTTGTTCTAAGATTTCAGCAATTGATTTTACTTAAATGCTGAATTTTACATATTTTTATTTTGAATCAGTAAAGATTGTATGTATCTATCATGCATAGCATGCCATTTTAAAATATTTTTGGATATGAATCATGGAGTGGTGTAATGTAGCTAATTAACAAATACACAACCTCACATGATTCTTGTTCTCTGCTGATAATGTTATCCAGTCTATACAGCTTTCCAGGCCTGTGTCTTCTCTATAGATCTTTAGAATCCATTGCTCTTAGCTCTAGCTTCGTAGCATTTAACCAAATCACCACATTCTATTGGGCTCATTGCTTTGGGCCTTGGTAGATATAGCCAAGAGCCCAGGAGGCACCCAACTTTCTGTAGGGTTCTCTGAGACTGCAGCTGAGCCACAAGTCCAGTAGTTGTGGACCTTACTCAGATTTTAATTTCTTCCCAGCCAAGAGGCTCCTGGGGATACTGACAAAAAGTCCCCAGGCTGAGGAGGTATTTCATTTATCACCCTGAAAACTGAAAGTTGTCCTGGTTTTTAGTTGGTATGTTGGGAAATTTTTTAAGACTTATCCAGACCTCACACTTGCCAAGGCCGGCCTTACAGAAATGTAACAATGTCTATTGTCTTTGGTAAAAGGTGAGATCCTGAAAGCAGCACATCATACTCCAGTGACAGCAGGTGGCTATGACATGTTCTCTCCACATAGCGCTGCTTTCTCTTGAACTGCATTGATAAATCTGGTGTTTTCTCATTGGCACACATTCTCCTGTCAGCTGTGCTTTTCCCAGGGAGTCACATTTTTCTTCTATGAGCACAGCATTCTTTCAAACATCTTCTATTGGTGAGTCACAGGGACCCACCACAGTAAGGGAGAAAAGTCCATCCCTACACTGGGGCATGCGATGACTCAGTAGACCCAGGGCACATTCCAGAAGAAGGCACTTCTGTATTTTATCATGGGCAACTTTCCACCACCTCCACCCAGAAAAAGTGAAATGCACTTTGGGCTTTTCCCATTTATTCATACCTGCTATCTCCCTCCCAAAATGATGGCCACACAACGTTTTCTCACTTCAAGTAGAGTGCATTGTTAATTGTTTAGACTTAAGAGGAGGTTGCATGCAAGCAAGAAGGTGGCATGTATACAAAAAGGTGAGGAAGGCAATGAACAGTTTCTTGGAGGCTTTGGGAATCAGTTACATTATCCTGTTGCCTCCATCAGTCTTTCCAGTTAATTTAGAAATAACCAAGCCTTAACTATGTCTCTACTTTTACTTCTTAGCGCATTTTTTGGTACTAGGCAGTATGATGTTCTCAGGAAAACTTCACGCTGATTAAGTACCATAAAGTATTCTCTAACATGATCTCATAGCACTCTCTCCTTTGTCTTTATTGCAGTCCACACCCTCAGTTACTGTAGTTCTTATTTATCTTTCAATGACTGCCTCCAACTAAACTATGAAATCCTAGACAAAGAAAGCCGTGTCTGTTTACCTGGAGTCTTGAATGGTGCTCCATAATCATAGATTTTCCATAAGCAAAGGATTAATGCATAAAACCAATTATCAGCTGGCATCGGCTTACCTGGAAACAAGCCCCAAAGTTATTTCAGTTATTTCATCCATACCATCATTGAAAGCCAGCCTACAGAGCTCCTCAAACTTCTGGTGAAAGTTTCCCTAATTTCTTAGGCTCATATCTGTACTTTGCTTGTCTCCCTACCCCCCACCCCACTACAAACTGCCTAATGGCTAATACAAGAAGGCACTGTGGGCTCAACTGTGGTCTACTTCACCCTTATACTATCCTGCCCCTCCTCTTCACACTCCTGCTCGTTGCTTACTTGAACTCATCTCTCATTGTTTCTTAATCAGATTTCCCAAATCCTTTATCTCTGATCTGTGGGTTCATAGTTGGGTATCAGCAAAATTTTCTATAATTATGTTGTTTTTCTCCATAACCCAGGAAGGAATAGAAACAGTAGAAAAGGCAGTCTTAAATTTCAATTTTCTGGGGAAAAAAAAATCAAAACAAAACTAGGCATTCTCCAGATTTCCAGTGATTAGTTGGACCAAAGGCTCATCCAAAAAGAATGAAGTTGAGACCTAGGAAGTACAGCAGAGGAAAAGGATTATGTGACATGCCATCAAGCCTCAGATACATGTGGTGAAGTTCCTTCTAAGAAATTTGGCAACCTTAAGTCCTGACCACACTGGTCTCAGCACAAGACCTGTAGGTCCTAGAGTAATCGCTGGCAGCTAAAGAACAGGATGCTAAATTGCACTGATCTGCAAATACTCTTCATGTATTTAGTCCCTAAAAGGGCTAAGATGTTGTACATCTCACATCTTTAAGCCTAATGTTTTTCCTACAAATTTAGATAGATATTGAAAGATATATTATTTCAGCATATTGTATACCTTATTATCAAACTTTAAATCATTAAAAATATATCAGATGAAATAAAAATATAACAATTTGTCACTCTTTCATATTGAAATAAGTGAACATATCTATTTGAAATTTTTATTACATACCTTTGAATTAATATCCTTACTGCCACATAATTTTATCCTAAAATAGCTACTTTGCCCTAAAAGTCTCACCTTAATTACCTTATAATATTCTTTATAACAAATATACATCTCTCTATATATTTAAATTTCAACATTTGAAACTTTATCTATATTGAATTGCTATAATAAACAATTGATTAAATATGTATATAAAATTTGTGGGATATAATATAAGTGGATAAAATGTTACATGGGACTGTTTTCCTTTCTAATATTTACTATAGGTATTCATGAATGAATCTGTCTCATTGCCAAAATATGACAAGCTTGAGCATTCAATTTCATTCACATTTTTAATTTTTAGGCATAGCAATTTTGCAGGCAATCTGTGCTCACATAATCAAGCACTTAGGTGTGGGAACAGAATTCCACACAGTCCAATGATAATGCTCCTTAGGTATGAAATGCCAACGCTTACCTCAGAAGATTGAGTAAGGAAAGTTTGCTTAATGATCTGCCAACCGAAAAACTGATTAAATCCTAGTCTATCTCTTCCAAAACCAAGGAAGCTGCCTGGCTCGTGATCCCCAAAACACTTGTTAAGAGTTCTTTGTTTCCAAGTTTTAAATGTTGCTTTTTCCTTACCTGTCATGTTCTTAAACTCTGAAGCATCTTTAGGACGGGGGGGGGGCGGTGCTGCAGGACCAGGCTAGTCAGAAATTCTGTCTAAAAATAGTGCTCAACATGAGGCTTGAACCCATGACCCTAAGTTCTATGCTCGTGTACACTATAAAGATTTGTCACTCCTATTGGTTTAATAAAATGTGGATTGGCCAGTAGCCAGGCAAAAAGTGTAGGTGGAGTGACCAGACTAGGAGAATTCTGGGAAGAGAAAAGGCAGAGAGTCATTCACCAGCTAGATGCAGAGGAAACAAGATGCCTTACTGAGAAAAGGTACCAAGCCATGCGACTAAACATAGATATGAATAATGGGTTAATTTAAGTTGTAAGAGCTAGTTAATAATAAGGCTGAGCTAATAAGCCTAATAGTTTATAATCAATATAAGCCTGTGTGTTTCTTTGGGACTGAATAGCTGCAAAACCAGGTGGAACAGAAACTTCCATCTACAGAGGAGGGTATACTTTTTTGCAAAATGAAAGAAAAGATAATTTATACTTTATTGTAAGCATCATCTTGGGCACTTTATACATGGAAACTCAGTTTCTTAGACCCTTCTATCAGCCCAGTATGGTGGTGCACATCTCTAATCCCAGAACTAGGAAGGATGACCCCAGGAAGAGAGCAAGTTCAAGTCCTGTCTAGGCTACACAGCCAGTTTGAGGGCAGCCTGGTTACATAGTGTGACTGTGTCTGTATATCTCGTAGAAGTCCCTACACACCATTGGTATGTGTAAAATATGTAGAAAACCACTAGATTAGTGTCATGGCTTTTGTTATCTTGGATGTTTTTTTCTTAAATGGTGACTATGTGTCTCATTAATAAGACCTAAAGCACTCCAAAATTGTTTTCTGAACTCTAAATTATTATCAAGACAATCATTCTTAGAGTTTTGCCATCACTCATATGAATAATACATTTGAAATACTTTATTGGTAATAATGATGAGAAATAATAATTGACCTATCATTTGTGTATATATTATGTCCAAGTTACTTTACAAAAACTTTCCAGGAAGCCTATACTACTAACAACATTATAAAGTACATATTTCTATTCTACTGATTGTGAAATAGAGCCACAGATTATCATTTGTGTATGGTTTCATTGGTAAGTGGTGGAACTCAGCTTCATACCTGGAGAATTTTGGTGGGACAGCTAGAGCTTAACCCCCACTTACCATCGCCTAATGGGCTATCACTATTGTTCTTAGCTTAGCATTGCTGAGTTTCCTTCATTGGGTTTTCCAGATATATTTTGAAGCCCTGAGGAGCAGCAGCATGAAACAGTTGGGTTTTGTTGGAGGGGTGATAGCCATGCCTTAGAGTGAAAGTCTGAGAAGGATGCTGCTGCAGTGACTGTGGACAATGGAAAAGGCAAAGTGTGGGTGGAGCATTCTAGTCCTAGGAAGAGAGGCTAAGGACTCAGAAATGAGGGCGGAAAACGAATCGGACCTTATCACGATGACTCTCTGCTGGATCCCTTCTGGAACCTGGTGATTAAAGCAGAGAATTAACCCTTGTGTTCTAGTGATGTTGCGTGTCCTGTGCACTTGGCATGTGTGGGAGATTTAGGGCGACTTTCACATCAGTCTCGATATTATTGTGCACATATGCACTGACTATATCACGTGATGCAGATACAGCCAAGGTTAATGTCTTAGATCAGAAAGGCTGATAATCAGGCTGTGTTCCTGACTCAGGAATGTTTCGGTTTCAGGCCAGTTTTCCACTTCACTTGCCAGAGTCAAATGTAAAGTCGAGCAAAAAGGGCTTAGACTAGTTACATCATCCCAAGATTAGGGATGAATACTGATAAGCTCAAACCTACCTGAATGTCTTGAAGGTCAAGGTGTCAGTACCTGTCAGAACAAGTGAAGGAAATTCCCAAAGTTTTGACAAAGTTATATGTGTTCAACTGGGACTGAAATTCTAGAGTTTGTGTGTCCTGCTTCGTGGGGTTAAAGCATATATGTTGTTTAGATGGAAGAGAGGGTGGAACTCAGCACTTAGACATGGGAGCGGTGAGTTCAACTCTGGAAAGAAACAAGCTGTGGAAGCTACTCTTGGGGTGGTTTGTGTTAATCTCTGGGTACCTCTTTCTGAGAACCAGAATATTATAAAAGAATTTGCTGATAAAGAATTGAAAAAAATCTAAAGACCTAAACTAATGCTTAATTTTGAATTCAAACCACTGGAAAAAATCCTAAAATTGACTAAATTAATCCCACTCCCCCATTGTAAAGTATATCCCCACATAAAATCTGGCACAGGACTTGCGATAACACTGACATGAAAGAATCTTGGTATGTGGTTTTTACTTCTAAATATGAGTCAGTTGCAGTAAGGCTGTGAAAACACAAGTCACTCTGGGTACAGTACCAACATGAAAAGAATAGTAGCTACATGGTACCATGAATAACTGAGTGGTTGGCAGGCAAAAGTTCTAGAGAGTCGGACTTCAATCCACTATTGGAAAGAATCAGCTAGTAATTCAAAGTTTTTAATGCAACATGGACTATCTTATAAGATAATGGGATGGAAATGGGCAAGGAAAAGCCTTAAGGATGTTATAGGGGGCAGTGCCACTTTAATGGAAGTTTGGGCTAGATATCAAATTAGGTCATCTTATCTCTCATGCCACTTAACTCTAGCACAAATTTTTAAAATCAAAATATTTACTTGGAATTTTTTTTGTTTTCTTCCTTAATTTTATAAATAAATAAACTTGTGAGGTAAGTAAATTTACCTACTTTTAAGTTACAATTATTTATTAGAAAACATGGGTGGGTGGTGATGGAGCACTCCTTTAATCCCAGCACTCGGGAGGCAGAGGCAGGTGGATCTCTGTGAGTTTGAGGCCAGCCTGGCCTACAAGAGCTAGTCCCTGGACAGGCTCCAAAGCTGCAGAGAAACCTTGTCTCAAAAAAAAAGGAAGGAAGGAAGGAAGGAAGGAAGGAAGGAAGGAAGGAAGGAAGGAAAGAAGGAGACAAAAAAAGAAAAAAGAAAACACAACTGTAGTTTGCAAATACCCTTCCATGATTTTTTTTAAGAGGGGTCAGAATATGAATCACCATGCTGTATTTCAGGTTACAGACATCTCATTGAAGACAAAAGGAGAGAATGATTTGATTCACAGAGATCATATCTAATTATTAAATGGTTGGAGGGCCTTCTTGCCCCAAGGAAAGAGTGTTACCAAGTGAATTTTCTATTATTAATATTTTTATTAACATATAAAATAATGGGTTTCAGCCTAACACTTTCATACATACATCATTAAATTTCTTCCATAGTCATCCCTCATACCCTTCTCCTGCCCAACCGCTCTTCCCCCATCCTTCTATCAAACATTCTTTCTCCAGCTTCCGTGTCATATACATATATTCAAACTTAGATCCCATACTGTCCAACATAAAAAATAGAGTGACAGGTGAAAATTGGAAAGGAGGCAGCAGTGATTGAAGCACAGCTCTTTTTGCTACAGTTGTGCAATTGCTGTACAAAAATAAAATCAAGTTGACTTGAAATTCAAAAGTATTTCAGATGAAGAAATGTTAAAATATTAAATTCCAGCTAGAAAAATGCATTCCCAGGGAGACAAATTCCATTCTGACTGGGGGTGGGGACAGTGCTAGGAGCTTAGGATTCTGGGATAATCACATGAATTCCAGTCTCATGACTTGACTTTTAGATGTTGGTAATATAGTTCTCTACTATGGCCCAACAGTTCTCACATTTGACCCTTGATTGAAAACAATAACCTACGATTTTTAAAAATAACTGATCCATGTGACCCGTGCCAAGATTAAGGGTGTGGTCTGCACACCAGGATATTTGAGTGCTTTCCAGGTCTGTGTGCGTAGCTGAGACTGTAGCCTCTAACTCGCTTGGTTTACAAACACTTTCTTCACCCCGAAACCAAGTCCAAGTTCCAAAAGTGGAGTGGTGAGCTGAGTAGAAGGGATAAAGGTTAACTTCTTAGGGTTTCTACTTGTATAAATTAACCTAAAAACAGCAAAAAGAAAAGACAAGAAGAAAAGAAAAGGAAAGAAAAGAAAAGGAAAGGAAAGGAAAGAAAAGAAAGGAAAAGAAAAGAAAGGAAAAGAAAAGAAAAACATGTGACAGTGGTCAACCAAACTGACTCTTGGGCAGCAGTTCTACAAAGCAAGGTATTTTCAGATATTTGGGGATGTGATTAGCATAAAAGAACCAGATTTTTGTAGTATGAAGGAATTACATTCTTTTTATTTATTTTTTTTTAAAGTCATTAGGTCTTAGTCCTACGGAGCTCAGTTAAACAGATACAACAACAAGCGAAGTTCTGTGTATTTAGAAGTCTGGTTTTGAGGACGGCTCTCACCTTCCTTAAACAGAGACGTAAAGGCTTGGCCCATGCACTTCAGTCTTGTTTCGCCTGTGATATCACTTTTTCCAGCCACTTATTTGGAACGTTTATATTTTGTGAGCCTGTACTTGCCAGATCTCAGGCTGCCTGGGAAACAAAAGCTAAGGATAGAAGGGGAATTGACATCACCTGGCAGCCTTCGTCGACTCCGACTCTGGGTACATAGTAGAAATAGAACAGAGGATGCAGGTGAGTCACAGTCGTGCTAAGACATGTTGGCAAGAAGGATTTCCTGCTCGACTCTGGAGGAAGCAAATGAGAACTTTATTTTCCTGTATCTCCTGCTTATTTGCGTAACAAACAATTCTCTAGACAATTAATCTTTGGACTATTTGTCAGAATTCTCTTGGTCTGTTCTTCCAAGTACAGAAGGTGGAATACAGATTCTTAAATGAGTCTGTGTCTTAAAGAATTAATTTGATACAAGAAACTTCATATCAAAGTGAAGAAAACTACCAGGCCTCTCCCATGGAGAACCCAGTATAGAAAAGACTGTTTGAGGTACCAGAGCTCTGGCAAGTTTTCTAAAAAGAAAACATACGTGCCCAGGAGGCAACGTGGCAGCTTCTGTGATCAGGAAAACATAAATTGGATCATAGCCATCATCACTGAGGGAGCAAATGGTTCACATAGATATGTGCTCAATCTCTAGAAACAGGGATCTGACATCAATGTGCCTCTGAACCTCCTAGATACCATTGTTAGGACAAACACAACTGCTCTAGTGCAACAGTCACCAAAACCTACATTTTCAGACTTTCTCCCATTAATTATTTTTATTGTAGTGTATATTAGCTGTACAAAGCAATGGGCGTTTGTTATGACATTTTCACACAAATAATGTACTTTGATAATATTCACCCTCATTAATGTCTCTTAACCCCTTCCTACTTCACATTGGTCTCATCCTCTTTTCAAATAGCTCTACTTCTAATTTCACGTTTTTATTAAATAGAATCTGAATATGAGAGAAAATATGCAGTATTTATCTTCCAAATACAACTTGTTTTACTTAAAATATTGTATCTGTCTCTCTGTTTCCTGCAATGGTAATTTCGATCTTTGCAGCAGAATAATCTGCCATTGTGCCTTTAAACTTTTCATTCTCTACTATCCATCCATGACATAGAGGCTGATTCCATAATTTGTCTGCCAAGAATAGTGTCACAATAAATATAAACATATGAAATTTCTCTTGTATGCTGCCTTGCGTTCTTTGGGATATATACCCCAAAGTTATATAATTCAATCATAGGGTAATTCTAATTTTAGCCTTTTGAGGAACTCCATTGTTGATTTATACCATGTTAAACCCATAGTAGAGGTTCAGTTTACTCTGTTTCTTCACCTCTCTTATCCATGCAAGTGTTTCGTGTTCCTTTACTTCATAATGTCCATTCCATCTAGGGTGAGACAGACCCTCAGTGTAGTGTTGGCTTTGCATTTTTCTAATAGGTAAAGATATTTTTCTAGTAGGTAAAACAAATTCTTTGATTTTTTTTGTCATTCGTGCTTCTTTCAAGAACTGTTTGTTCAGTTTGTCAATTGATTAGAATGTTTCTTTTTTAATGTTTATTAGTGTGGTAGTAAGTTAGTAAAATAGTGTGTTATTAGTTTATCTGAATCATAATCCCCTGTGAGAAGAATAACTGGTGAAGGCTTTCTTCTGTTCTCTAACTGTCTCTTCATGTGACTGCTGCCCTTATGTGCAGATGCTTTTTATTTTTTCATGTTTTTATTATTTTTACTGAGCTATATATTTTCCTCCACTTTCCTTCCCCTCCCTTTCTATTCTCTTCTGTGATCCCTAGGCTCCCAATTTACTCAGGAGATCTTATCTTTTTCTACTTCCCTTGTAGATTAGATCCATGTATGTCTTTCTTAGAGTCATTTTTGTTGTCTAGGTTCTCTTGGATTGTGAACTGTAGGCTGGTTTTTCTTTGCTTTATGTCTAAATGCTACTTACAAGTGAGTTCATATTTTATTTTTCTTTCTGAGTCTGGATTACCTTGCTTAATATGATGTTTCTAGATCCACCCATATGCCTGCAAATTTCAGGATATCATTATTTTTTTTCCATTGTATAAATGTACCACATTTTCCTTATCCATTCTTCGGTCAAGGGGCAATTTAGATTGTTTTCAGGTTCTCACTATTACAAATAATGCTGCTATGAACATAGTTGATCACATTTCCTTGTGCTACATTGAGCATCTTTTGGGTATATATTCCAAAGTGGTATTGCGACTATTGCCACTGAAAATGGACAAATTGTAAAAACAGATTTTAAAAACACATTAAAACGTGATAGTGTATCAGGATTCTTCATAAAAATAGAAGCAATGTAATTTCTAAGTGTGTGAGAGAGAGAGAGAGGCTAGAGAATGAAAGAGGATCCTGAAAGCTGAGGAATTCTAAAATTGTCAGGTAGCAGGTTGGAGACCCAGATGAGCCAATCCTTCATTTTTGAGCTTTGGCAAACCATGAAAGTTCAAAATGGTCTGCCAAACAAAGGTCTCACCTATTTATAGCAAGGTCAGGCTTCTCATTCTGTGTAGACCTTTATCTCACCAGATGAGTCAGTCACATCAGGCATTCTAGAGAAATGCTTTACTTTACCCAGCCTAATAATTCAGACACTGATCTCATGCAAAGGCACCCTCACAAGACATACCCGTAATAACATCTCACCAAATATTTATACTTGCTGCCAAAATGACCCATGGAATTAACAATCCCAGAGAAATAAATTCCCTAAGAATTATGCTACACTTTGTCTGTAACAGTATTTACACAGGAAAAAAGAATAATGTCATAAAACAAAATAAAACAGTGAGCACAGGAAAAAAAGAATAATGTCATAAGCAAAAGATGGCCATGCTAATGAGAGCCTATGGATGATCTAGATGGTTCCCTTTCTCTGACGTTGTTCAGCCTCCCACCTAGCTCTACTCTTCTTTATCAGACCAAGCCAGTTTCTTTATTAACCAATGATATTCATAGCATACAGAGGGGATCCCACATCACCTCCCCTTTCTTTTTAAATAAAAATGAAGGTTTTAACTTTAACACAGTAAAATTACATATAACAAAACATTTATCAAGCAAGAATTATAATTACAATATTTATATATACTTTATCTTTTATCATAACTAAGGAAAACTATAATTATTTTTTAAAAATGTTTATTTATTTATTTATTATGTATACAATATTCTGCAGGCCAGAAGAGGGCAGCAGACCTCATTACAGAAGGTTGTGAGCCACCATGTGGTTGCCGGTAATTGAACTCAGGACCTTTGGAAGAGCAGGCAGTGCTCTTAACCACTCAGCCATCTCTCCAGCCCCGGAAAACTATAATTATAACTATATATTCTTCAACTCCATCAAAGACTCCAGGAGGATATAATATTACATAAGTTTACAGAAAGTGCATTGTAAGCAACTCTAGAATTGACAGAGACATCTTGCTGCCTGGACAGTCACCAAAGTTCTTCTGTATGGTTGGGGCACCCATCTTCAGCCCATAGGCCCAGAGTATCTGGCACACTTTCCCATGAAACAGTAAATATCAAAACTAATTCTGTCTATATTGGCAGTTTATCAGTCACTTTCTTCTGTGTCCTACAGAAGGTCTGGCAGACTCTTTCATGAAACAGGAACCCTAAAGGACTGTCCCACCTTTAGGCAAGTTCAGTAGTCATTTCTCTGTGGTCCTGCATATCCAGTTCATACAGCATAACATCAAGCAGTTCAGGGAAGAGCAGTTTCTTGTCCAAATAGCTAGCAAACTCCAGAAGGAGCCTCTTTGATGCCCATCTTACTTTTGAAGTAATTGGTGCTACAAGGTGCAGTTGTGTTTCATTGTCATAAAAAAGTCCTTAGTTTTTAAAACATTTTAAATGCCATATTCCATAGGTCTTTGAAAGGTTTGGAGAATATCTATCTAACTGAAATATATCTCTATATATCTAGACTACCTAACTAACATGACTAGAAACTTGACTATTATAGATGACTGTCTATTAACTTATAATTCTCAATTATACATTACATTTTTTAAGTGAACCGCACAAACACAAGAGCAGAATATACATATAACAAAGTTGACCTTAAATTTGTATCAATAAACCAAGATCCATACCAATTTGTGTTGTTGTCATAACCAAGCTTTCACAGTCTTCTTTATGCTCTCTATCCAGGTTCTTGGAGCCTTCTTCTTCGCCTTATCCCATGCATCCTCCAAGCAGTGCTGTCTTCGGGTATCTGCCATCATCCATTCTCATAACATTCCAAGTATCTCAAAAGGCCGTTGCTGTGTCCTGTAGTTTCCTTCCTTCTATAGCTGGAGATGTTTTTTAATTCTCACCATTGTGGACCTATCTTCTTATGTGACACTTAGAATCCTCCTAAGACACGACGCCATCTCAAATACATTCAGCCGCTATTTGAGTAGCGTTTCATTGTCCAGGTGTCAGAGTTTGTAAGAAGGCAGCTCACAACAAGTGTCTCATATACTTCTAATTTTGTTGTTGTCGTTATGTCTCTAGCTGACCAAACCTTTCCTAGTGCCTGGAATGCAACCCTTGCTATCCCTATCCCACCTCTTGATGTCTGAAATAGTTTTCCTCCTCTGAACTGAGGTTTTCCTCCCAGATAGACAAAGTGGACTGTTTGCTTGAGGTTCTGATTCTTTATTACGTGTTTAAAAATCCTGTCTTCCCAGTGTTCTATCTCAGGCTTCTCAATGTTTACTTTCATACCAAGGTTTTCACTGACTTCCACCACTGTATTACCATGGACTGCAGCTCATCTGGACTTTCAACAAGTAGTGCTGTATCATGGGTGAAAACACAAGTTATTGATTTGCACACCACCTATCTGCACGCCTTCTCCTCATCCTCCTGGGCTGTTGCTATTATTAATTACAGGAATATATTAAAGAGTAGGAGTGAGAGGACACATCTCTGCTACAACTCCTATGATTGTCTTAAATGGGATCACTTAGTTCTTCCACAGACTTTGACTGATGCAAAGATATCTTTACAGGCATTTTCTAGTATTCTTGTTATTTTCTCTGGGTACCTGGTCGAAGCTCACTGTTTCCCAAAGTCCTTTCCTTCCAAATGCTATCAAATGCTTCCTGAAGTCAATGTAACAGACATATAAGACACATTAAAAGAAATATACGAAGAATAACCCTACAAAATAGAATCCCCCTAAATATATACCTTGGAAGGGGTCATCTTTGAAGCAAACTGCTAAAGACTTTGTGTAATGTGTGTTTAGAAGCATTAATGAATGCTTATGGTTTTCTATGTCTTGATCTTGATTTATATGTAGTGTTTTGATTTTAACAGAAACTCTGAAATATGCACTAGTATTCTTCTTTGGGTATGAAGGAACATATATATATGTATATACATATATATACATATATATGTATATATATCAAGGCAAGTTAGATAATGCTCCACAAGTAGTAATTTGGAGACCTAAGATCTTATCTTAATTTAATTCACCTCAATAACTATATTCTTGTCACTATAGTATATTGATTCTGTTTACAAAGGAAGCACATGACCCTAACTTAAAATGATCCCTGACTGTACTATCAAATGCTTATGACCTAATCCCTTCAGAGAAGCCTTTTCTTTATTTTACTGCATAAAATTAGAGAATGGAAAAGTTGGATTTCTGTTTCTATTATTCTTCTTGTAAATGCTTGTCAAGTCTTGACTGTGACATGGTTCAAGCAAACAGTTACAGTTTTCTCCTTCAGTATTCTAAGCCATTTAGCAGGCTTAATGCCCACCACTCATTGGATTGGAATCAGGTGCAAATGAAAGAATTTATTCAAAAATCTAGTGTAGTTCCTTTCCTCCTCTTCTCCACATGTTCCCTCTAGCCATTACACTTCCTCAGTCAAATCTTATTTTTTAAGCAACGTTTTCTCATTTTACATACCAATCCCATTTCCTCTCCTTCTCATCCTCCCCCTCCTCCCCCTTCCCTTACCCCACCCCCATCTGCTCCTCAGAGAGATAAGACTTCCCATCTGAGTCAACAAAGTCTGGCCACATCACTTTCAGGTAGGACCAAAGCCCGTCCATTATATCTAGGCTGAGCTAGGTTTCCCTCTAAAGATAATGGGCTCCAAAATGCCCATCAAAGCACGAGAGATAAATCCTGGTCCCACTACCAGTGGGCCGCCACCGACTGCCCCAGCCACACAACTTTCATTCACATTCAGAGGGCTAGTTTGGGCCTATGCAGGTCCCCCTGCTGTCAGTCCAGAGTCAGTGAGCTCCCACTAGTTCAGGTCAGCTGTTTCTGTGGGTTTCCCCATCATGATCTTGACCCTCTTGCTCATATTATTGCTCCTCCCTCTCTTTGACTGGACTCTGGGAGCTTGGCCCAGTGCTAGGTGTGGATCTCTGCATCTGCTTCCATCATTTGCTGGATGAAGTTTCTACAATGACAATTAAGGTAATCATCAATTTGATTATAGGGAAAGTCCAGTTTAGGTATCCTCTCCACTATTGCCAAATTTTATTTGAGATTTCTTATTTGCAAGGAGTTCATGGTACCTACCCGACTCAAACTTGTGTTTTAGAACTTGTCAGTTACCCAGGGCTCTCCATTCAGATTATTATTATTATTATTATTATTATTATTGATTTTTATCGAACTCTACATTTTTCTCTGCTCCCCTCCCTGCCTCTCTCCTTTCCTTTAACCCTCTCCCAAGGTCCCCATGCTCCCAATTTACTCAGAAGAGCTTGTCTTTTTCTACTTCCTGTGTAGATTAGATCTATGTATGTCTCTCTTAGGGTCCTCATTGTTGTCTAGGTTCTCTGGGATTGTGAAAACCAGCCCACAAATCACAATTCCATTCAGGTTTTTAAGTTTCCCAGAAGGTCACTCCAATAAAAGAATATATTATGAAACTGCAAACAAAGACAGAATCCTATTTGTTTTTCCAAACACTTTTGTCCTTCTTGACCTATCCAGTCTACTGTTGGTTGGTTTCTCACAGTTATAAGGTCTTCCATTACTTTTGAGCTGTATTTTTTAAAGGATCCATTTCTCAGACTAGAAAAATCCCAGTTTTGAAGGTGTCACTATTCTCTGCTATTGCTGGCTTCACAATGCTCTAATTATGTGAAAATATTATCTTTAAAAATTTATATTTTGAATTTTGAAAATGCTAAAAAGATTGTCTCTTAAAATTGTAGTTGATTAAAACTTCCCAAGCTTCTGGTCACTGAAAACTTTGCTTTGCTACATCACAGGAACTCACTGGTCTGGTCTTAGCAAAAAAGAAAGAAAGAGAGAGAGAGAGAGAGAGAGAGAGAGAGAGAGAGAGAGAGAGAGAGAGAGAAAGAAAGAAAGAAAATGTATCCAACCAAGAATCATGGGTTAGGGAGAAACCTGGTGCTAGGGAAATTGCCAAGAATCCACAAGGATGACTGCCAGCTAAGACTCCTAGCAATAGTGGAGAGGGTGCCTAAGCTGGTCTTCCCCTGTAATCATATTAGTAAATACCCCAACTATCATCATAGAGCCTTCATTCAGCAACTGATGGAACCAGATGCAGAGATCCAAAACCAAGAACCAGGCTGAGATCCTGGAATCCAATCAAAGAGAAGCAGAAGGGAATATATGAGCAAGGGAGGTCAAGATCATGATGGAGAAATCTACAGAGACAGCTGAACCAAGCTTGTAGAAACTTATACATTCTGGACTGACAGCTGTAGAGACTCCATGGGACCAAAGTAGCCCCTCCATATGTGGGAGACAGTGGTGAAGTCTGGACTATCTGAGAAGCCTCTGGCAGTAGGACCAGGATATATCCCTGGTGTATGATCCAGCTTATTAGAGCCCATTCCCTATGGCCCTATGGGGCAATGCCATGCTCAGCCTTAATGCAGTGGAGAGGGGCTTGGTCCTGCCCCAACTTAATGTGCCAGACTTTGTTGACTTCCCATGGGAGCCCTTATCTGTTGGGAAGAGTGGATGGAGAGTGGGCTGGGGGTATATAGGGGTGGGGTATGGGAGGAGGGTTGGGGGAAAACTGTGGATGGAATGTAAAATGAAATTAAAGAAATAAGTTAAATTAAAAAACAAAAGTAGACTACCTCAAAAAAAAGAATCATTAATTAGACTCTTGATAAATTAAAACTTGAATTGTTCATGATCTAGATGGAGTAGAAGATTTTAAATATTATAGAAATTTTTAAGTAGTTTGGCTTTTCTGTCATGGCACTCTTTCCACTATGGTTCAAAGGTAAGAACTGGTCTTCCAAGTGGGCTCTTCTCCAAAGAAAGCTATGAGAAAATCTACAGCTGATGGAGGCTGTGGCCACACTGTATATTTGGTGGACCGGAGTAGGGCTGTATCTTTTTCTGAGAGGATATGTGGCAAGTCCACAACAGAATGGATTTCTAATGGTGGGGATGAGCCTATCTACAGAGAACTCAGGATGGAAAAAATGTCTTGTCTTCTTTAAGCACTGGAAGACTAGTTAAGTGTCAGTTATAGATATATCTAGATGATACAACCTACTGTTCCACACCAAGTCTACTGCTATAGCCCATTGCTCTTGGACTTCCAGTCTTCCTAGCCAGCTACTGTATAGAATACTGTAGGCAATATTAAAATATAGTGGTAAATATGTGCATACAGTGAACATATATAACTGCAAAAAAACACCACAAAGTATGATACAAAAGGAAATATTAAAGAAGTTAATATTTCCTGAAGGGAAAATTGCTCTTAAGTCAATGAATGAATAGTAAGTGAATATGAAGGACACTGTCATCCACTATTGTCAACTTTTAACATGGACAGTTAGGCCACATTAAATTCTTTATAAAATAGTCCTTCAGCAATAAATTAGCTGTAGCTTACTATAACTTCACTAATGTATAAACTTTAACTTTTAAAAAAAATTTTTGGCTCCTGAGGAGTAGCACTTAAAACACAAACATATATATATATATATATATATGTGTGTGTGTGTGTGTGTGTGTGTATATACATATATATATGTGTGTGTGTAATTTTTATATATGTGTGTGTATGCATATACATATATATGTACAAAAATTATGCTGTAGATTTGCGTACACATTGTGTGGTTAAGCAGAAGCAATGCTCTGTGTTGAAATGGACAATGAAAGCAGTCTACCAAGAACCAACACCTCTGAAACCACAATCAACACAAGCCTTCATGTTAATTGTCTGTGACAGATGTTTTGTCACAGTGGTGAAAAACCAACATAATAAACATTTGCTAAATGCTAAAACTTTTGGAAATAATTGTGCTTCCAAAGTGTTGTATAGTAGTTTTCTGTGAGGTTAAAACCTTCCAGTTTGGGGGGAAACTTAAGACAAAAGATGTAAAGGAAAAGCAAAATAGTATTTATATTTTTATTTTTTGGGGATAGGGTATTTTAAGACAGGATGTGTTAATCCCACAGATGTGAGAAGAAAGACCAATGACCCAAATCATGGCCAAATTAATTAAAGCAAGCTTTTTTGTGTACACAGGTTGTCTCTCCCCAAGGCAGGGTTAAAGAGATCAGAATTTGATATGAGGAAGAAATAGCTCAGGAGTAGAGGGTTTCCAAATGAGGGATTTGGCAGCAAGTAAGCAGAGTTACAGAAGTAGAGCAAAAACATAATAAGTTGGTCATAATAACCTCCTGAATCAATCGACATGGTTGCAAGGTAGTCATAGAAATATGGTCCTAGCAAGGTGGGCCTAGTAGGGTAGTTATAACAAGGTAGTCATAACAACTTTTTGAAACAAAGGCATCATTGCTGTTTCCTGGAACAGGCAACTCAGAACTACTTGTAGTTAGGGTTATTACTGGGGCATAGCCCAACTTTGAGAAACAGAGATTTAATCATAAACAGGAATAAGCCTATTTTGTTTTCACTATATGATGGCTTTCAAAGCTAAAATGGAGGCAGGTTGTTTTACCCAATTTTAACATGGAAATTAAACAACAGGATGTTCCTGAGCAGTGATTCTCAACCTGTGAGTCACGATTCCTTTGGGGAATCAAATGACCCTTTTACAGGAGTCATATACCAGATATCCTTCATATCAGATATCTACATTATGGTTCTTAACAGTAGCAAAATTACAGTTTTAAAGTAACAATGAAAATAATTTTGTTGTTGGAGGTCACCAACACATAAGAAATTTATTAAAGGGTCACAGCATTAAGAAGCTTAAGAACCACTGCTCTAAAGGGAACAGTATTCTAAAAACACTCCATCTTATGTACAGGAAAGCTTCATTAATACAGGAAACATACAAATCAAAATATCTTTAGGAAGTCCCTGAAACTGATCAGTTTCGCTAGTCCCTGGTCTTCCCCAAAGTTATATAAGCAGGAAAGGCTCCTGAGAGTCACTCTGAGAGGACCCAGGCTACACAGAAGACTTTTGAGAGACAGCCCAGATGCCTGAAGAAGCAGAAAGTAACTGAGCAACCTGAAAGTAACAGAGAGCAGCCAAACTGCTGCCCAGAAAAACAAAGACTAGCTGGGGCACCTGGGAAAGATACTTTCCCACAAATGCCTACAGGCTGTAAAGTGTGCTCCAGGTTCCCAGCGTTTGTGAACAGCTGTCACCCATGTTGGGGTGGGCCTTGGTGATCCAGATGTCTTTTAGTCATTTGTGCCCCTGAGAGTAGCCCCTTGCCCACACTTCTGTAAATCGCCCCCAATAAAACCAACTGATTCACTACGTTAGACCTTGGTGATATGTGTACTTTGGTCTGTCATCAGTTCCCTGTCACAGGTGCGGTACACTTATTCAGGAAGCATCAGTCACACACTGATGAAGTCTTAGGTTTCTATAATAGAGATATAGAAATAAAAGTCCATTCTCAAGCTCCAGGAGTTCACTGAGACTAAGGAAACAGGCATGAAGAGGATAGTGGCAGTTTGTAGGTGTGTTAATTTCTCTAGGAGAGGTGTGTTCTCCTCAGATAGCCACCACCAACAGATCAAACTAACAATCTTGCTCAAGTCTAGCTTGGTGAACCAGAGATTTTTATCGTAATTCATGAGTTATCATGATGAGCACGGGTGAAGGATTATTTACAGGAGCATGAATGATCCCAAAATATCTGCATCACTCAATGATTCTGCCCCAGAGCAAATGACAACTTCATATTAGCTACCCAGGTGGAGTTCCCATTCCAACTTGTTTGCACTTTTGAACATCCCAGGACTATGTGCAACTCAGACAGAATTACACATGGCTGAGGTGGGGGACAGGAAGGAGTGGTTGGAGTCTCATGTGGGTGTCTAGTGATCTTCTCACACCCTTCTTTTATGAGCTGACGTCAATAGACCCAACCTTGCTGATGGTTTCTTGGAGGTAATCCCTGTTGTTCCGAATAAGACGCTAATGACTATTATGCTTGGAGGAGCATCATGCAAGAATAGGGTTGGAAATAAAATGAACGGGTTCAAGATTTGAGAGACCACACAACAATTAAACAAATAGAAGTCATGAGTTTGAGCATTAATGAGTGGGGGTGCATGAGAAGAGTTGGAGAGAGGAAACAGAAGGGGGAAACAATATATTTAATTTCAAAATAGATAAAATATTTTTAAAAGACAACAGCTTGTCAGTCTTTTAACATCATCAAGCAATTCTAGTCATCTATGATCCCTTATGTATTTCCTGAATGTAGCCAGGGTGTCGTGCATATGGTGACAGTACTCCTTATGTCCTGACTCACTACACTTGGCCCAGTCTTTCATTTGGGTTAACTCAGTGAGCTGCACACATGGTTACAGTAAGCAGGGAAGGAAGAAGGACTTCTGGGAAGCTTCCAAAACCAATGTCCCTGGCAATGCAAAATGACTAAGGGTGGTTATGCAAACAGCTTGCAAACAAAGCCGAAGGAAGACAATATGCCCTTCAAACAGAGCTCTCCAGCCACTTAACTGTCAGCCAGCAGCTCACTAGCCAAAGACATACTTAGTGCCTCACTGAAAAGGAATGTGTTTGAATCAGTTGTAGTAAAAGATAAACTGAGATTGCAGGCTCAGTTGGTAGAGTACTGGCCTACCTACAAAAAATCCTGTGTTCAAGCCCCAATGTTGTATATAAAACCAGTATGGTAGTACATACCTGTAATCTTAGCACTTGGGAGGTAGAAGCTGGAGGATTAGAAGTCCAAAGTCATCTTTAGTTACTTTGAGAATATGGGGCAAGCCTAGGATACCTGGTACCTTATTTCAGAAAAACACTAAGTAAACAAACAGCAGGTAATGCTGGCATTTCTATGTCTGTTTTATCTTTACCCTTCACCCTCAAAACTATATGGAAATACTTAGATTATTTTTACGAGGTTATATTTAATGACCCAGGATGATTAGACAACAGTAAAATGCCTTCTGCCCATGACTCAAATGAGGTCTGTCATGTATTCAGTAGCTTAGCAATGTTCTTAATAGACTAAGGACTGAGGACCAGGCTGGACCAGCACCTCATGAAAAACCTTTGGAACAAAAAGATGTGAGAACTAGATCATTCCTGCAACCCAACACCACTGAGCCAGTGACCTTTGCAAAAGGAGAAGGAATCTTAAGATGACCAAACATGTTTCCTTTCTAGAATGGACTCATGAGCTCAAAATCCTAACTAAACAGTTATGAAATACAAACAATTGCATATCCGGAATACCCACTTGGATTGAGAGTCTTCAGAGTTATTTGTTTATCTGTTCTTTTGTCCACTCACCCTTACATCCTCAAGAAAGGACCTATGATAATTTTTGATATAAATGTCCCAGCTGGAGAAATGGTTTAGTGGGTAGTAGTCAAGCATGAAGACTTGAGCTTGGGTCCCCAGAACCCACATAAATGCTGGGCAGGCATGGCAGCTGTTCTTTAATCATAATGCAGAGGAGGCAAGGCAACAGAGAACCCCTCCCCCAGGACAAACTAAGTAGTCAGATTTTCCAAATCATTAAGCTCTGAGTTCAAGTGAGAGATTCTGCCTCCATATATAAGATGGAGCCATGAAAGCATACTTCCACAATACACATATACATGCACTTCTAGCCATACCCACACCTGCACACATGTGAGCACATATATACACATGCACATACAAAAAAATTAATTTCATAAAACCTTGAACTAGTCTGGGCTTTACAGTTTAGATGCTCAGATAGCCAGTACATCAATTAATAAAGTATGTCATAGTAAAGTAAATCATTGCCTAAACTGTATGTCTTGTGTGTGTTATAACTTTAGTGACTTATGACTGTGTGTTCCATAGTATTTAAAATCCTCTTCAAGTAAAAGATACTTGTTGTAGGGAGGGGGACCCCTTGTTTTTCCTGGCTGCCCAGCTAGCTTACACCTGAAATAACCACACAGAAACTGTAATAATTAAAACACTGCTTGGCCATTAGCTCTAACTTCTAATTGGCTAACTCTTACATATTTGTTTAAACCATCTCCATTAACCAGTGTATTGCCACATGGCTGTGGCTTACTAGAGATTTTAACCAGCGTCCATCTCAGACAGAGGATCCATGGCTTCTCTGACTCTGCCCTTCTTCCCAGCATTCAGTTCTGTTTTCTCTGCCTACCTAAGTTCTGCCCTACCAACTAGGCCAAGGAAGTTTCTTTATTCACTAACCAATGAAAGCAACGCACAAACAGAAGGAACTCCTACACTAGATACTTGCCCCGTTGCCTGCCCTGTCAGTCTTCTCTGGCTCTGCTCTTTCTCCTGATGGGGCATGTAGTAGAAGGAGGCTGCTTGTTTGTTCCCAGCTGCTCAGCCATGAAATAATCACACAGAAACTATATTATTTAAATCACTGCTTGGCCAATCACTTAACTGTATTGCTAACTCGCTATTATATCTTTGGTTAACCCATTTCCATTATTTTATATTTTACAACAAGGCTCATGGCCTACCCACAAGGTTCCAGCTGACAGCTCGCATCTTTCTCCTCTGGCAGCTCCATGGTGTCTCTCAACTCCACCTTCTTTCTCCCAGCATTCGGTTTAGTTTTTCCTGCCTAGCTCTATTCTGCCCTATCACAGGCCAAGGCAACTTCTTTATTCATTAACCAATAAAAGCAACACATATACAGAAAGACTTCCTACACCAGGGGCAAATACACCCCCATTCCACTAAATCGCTCAGAATCTTCTTAACCAATTCTCAGAAATATCTTCTTTCTGGGGGTCTGTGTGTTATCAGCAAGGGGGTCAGAAGTAGGAGACACAGCTCCATTCTATCTTCTGCTGCTGCTTCTGCTTTTTAAGGAGTTCCCCTAAACTTTTTAGGGAACTCAACTTTAGGCTAAACTGGGACTCCCGGTTCTGACACAAAAAAGAATTTCAGTACTTTTAGTGATATTTCGTTTGTATTTTAATAAATAAAGCTCACCTGAAGACCAAAGCTGGCTTTGAAGTTGGAGTGTGGCTCTCTCCTTCTCTAACCCCAAGCATGCTTATTAAAGTTAAATCCAAAATCTCTGTTTCAGTCAGAAGAGCCATCTGTATGGGACATAAGGAAAACAAAAATTTAAGGGCTATTTTATTGCTACTAATCTCATAATCGTCTGGTTTTATATTGACTCTTTAACAGCTTTTCTTAAGGTGTAAATTTTATAAGATTAATATTTATATATTTAAACTTTTTGTCATTATAGAGTACTAATTAATTCTAGAAAAAGGTTTCATCTACCTTCCTGTACATGATTTGGGGTTTGAGTCTATCAGTTTTCTGCAGTGAACCATGATGTCTCCAAAAGGAGGATGGGGCCTCACAATGACAATTCTTCCAGGACTATAGTAACACCACTAAACTGAAAATCACCACCTAAAGATCGGTTTAAATTTAAAAATTTCTCAGAATAATTTCTAGGTGGCTAGCTGAGATGATTCAGCCTAAAAGACTACACTAGCCAAGATTTGAGACAAGCCCTGCATTTTCCCATTATGCAGAGATTGGACAAAAAAATGATACGGCTACCTTTCCCAGGACTTGACAATTAACCCAAATTTTTCTTTTCAGGATACCCTAAAGATACTGTTGCCCATATTCCCAAGAGGTGGGGTGGGTGGTTTTTGATCATTCAATGGGTTATTAATATTTTTCATTGTTTATGGAGGGGTAGTTACAGGGTGTTATTGGTTACAGCCAGGAAGAAAGTTGAACAAGGGAAATTAGATTTAAATTATTATTTTAAAAAGAAAACATGAGGATGTGGATATGATAGGATAAAAGGATATAGGTATGATAAGATAAAAAGATTATTAAATCTACTCTGAAAAGAAAAAAGAGAATATAGATATAAAATTAAAAGTTAGATTATTAAGTCTTCTTTTAAAAAAAGCAACTACTAGTTTTAGATGTTTTACATTGGATTGGATTTTTATATATTGTATACAAATTTTGTATACTAATAAAAATTTGTTATTAATTTTGTTAGAATATACTGTACATAAATTTCTACTCTTGTTCAAGGTATTATACCTATACAACTCATTTAACAGTGTAATACAAATTTTTAGTCCTTGAAAATTATTATTACCAACTTTTGAGGATAATAAGGTATTGCAGGTTAGTAGTTAATCACTTATTACAATTGAACTTGTAGTCACATTAGGTATGTTTTCAAGGTCAAACAAAGATATATTTTAGATAAGTCATCTTCAAACACTTCAGAGATCTACAGAATATGGCATTTAAAATGTTTAAGATGTTTTAATAACATAGGGTTTTTTTATTATGACAATGAGACTAGTCTGCTCCTGGCAGCACAAATCTACTTCACAGAATATAATGGGCATTGAAGAAACTCCAGATAGAGTGTACTTTCTTTGTGAGAAAAGTAAGCCACTGGGCAAATAATGCCCTTAACTCAAATGCTGACAGTATGCTGTCTTGATTGGACAAGCAGGACACAAAAAAGTGACTGCCAAACATTGTCAAGACAAGCAGAGACAGCCCTTCAGAATATCCTACTTTTCAGAAAAGTCTGTTGGTTTTTCTAGGCCTATAGGCCAAAGATAGATGCCCCAACACTGCAGAGGAACTTTGGGTGATTGTCCAGGCAGCCAGCTGTTTCTGTCATTTCTCATATTTTTTGAAAATTGCTTACTTGCACTTCCTTCTTACTCAGATAATATAATTTCTTTCTTGGGTCTCTGAGAAAAATTGAAAACTAGATAGTTATAGTTTTCCTTGTTTATCAGAAGCAGAAAACAAGTTATGATAGAAAGTAAATTAGTTACAAGACTTTGGACTTACCAAGATAGGATAAATATGGAGCATTTTCTTTGAATTTGTCAAATACAACTGGACTAGACATTGTTAATGTATTTATTACCTGTATACATATTACATATAGTCATTGTATTTATTGTATATAGTTTTTTCTTATATTAGTTATAGCCTTCTTTTAATTTTAGAGATAAAAGGGAAATGTAGTGATATTTCATTTGTATTTTAATAAATAAAGCTTGCCTGAAGATCAGAACGCAAAACAGCCACACTAAAATGGCATACAGGTCAGGTAGTGGTGGCACACAATTTTAATCCCAGTATCCACACTAGTTAGCCATAGAGACTAGGCCGTGGTGGTGCATGCCTTTAATCCCGGTGCTAGAGAGGAATATAAGGTGGGATAAGATAGGAACTCACTCTTTTTCAGTCTGAAGATTTCATAGTGGTAAAAACTCTCTAGTGACTTGACCTCTTTGTTTTTCTGTTCTTCAGGTTTCACCCTAATATCTGTCTCTGTGTTTTTATTATTCATGTAACAAGTGCAGGGATGAGGTTTTATGTTTTATTTTCACATGTGTGTGAATGATGTATATAAGTGTGTGTGCACATGTGCACATTTATGTGGAGCATGTAGGCATGTCTATGCCACAGTGGAAGTCAGAGGACAGTGTCGACTATCTTTCCTCATGTTCCATTCTTTCTGAAACAGGATTCCTTGTTCACTGGTGTCTTATAAGCTACTGGGGATTCTCCTGACTCTGCCCCTTATCTGGATCTAGGAATGCTGGGATAGTAATAAACACATACCACCATGCCCAGTGTTGCATGAATTTTGAGGATTAGAGCTCTGGTCCATGTATTTGTGAGGTAAACTTTTTATCCACTGACCTGGAGTTGAAGTTTTCTTAAAGGTATTTTGGGTTGAGAGGAAAAAAAGAAGCACTAAGAAAGAAAGGTAAAGCATGATTGTCTTTACTATACTTCTCTACAAGATTTTGTACATTTCGAAGTTGGCATCTTCTAAGGTTGATAGGAAACCTAACTGAGATCACAGGATGGTTCCTCGGGGATCCCTGACAGGCTTACAGCTGACAAGATTTGGGAAAGTAGGCTGCATTTACTATAAACAAAATTAATATTCTTGTTTGAGATTCCCAAGAACTGTCTGGAGGAAGGAATGAGGCCCTGCCCAAGGTCATGCACAGGCAGGTCTTAAGCCTAGGTTACTTATATCTTAGTATGAAATATCTATATATGATGGGAATATTCTGTCTCTAAGAAACCCTCACAGTGTTATTAGTGGCATTCTTTCTTCTTAACTGACAAGAAGCTGCAATCAGGTTCCAGGCTGAGGGGTTCCTGTCCTGTCTCATATCACCATTTTTCCCAGAGGAGGTTGTGCTTTCACACCCACTCTGTGTGTGTGTGTGTGTGTGTGTGTGTGTGTGTGTGTACATGCATGCATAAATGCGTGTGTGCGTGTGTGTTTGTTTTCTCTAACTTTTCCCATCCTGCAGGAACCATTCAAGTGCAGAGGCAGTACCTCTTCCAATTTTTTTATTTAGCTATTTTTGGATGAGCCCAAACTCCCCTCTGTGTGGAGGATATAAAGCTAAGGATTTTAGTAAAAAAGCATCTATACTGCTAGCTGCCTTCTACCTTGTCACACTTTTCTCCCAAGACACTAAACATAAGGATATCATCTCCTTGAGTGAAGTTCAGGCAGAGAGACAGGAAGGGGGTGTGAGGTAGTTAGAGGAGAAAGGGGGGAGTGAGGAAAGGGAAAGAGAGGAGGGGAGGGTGAAGAAAGGAAGGAAAGGAGGAGGAGTGCAGACTTGCAAAGAACCCAGGCTTCTAGAAGACAGTATTTAAAACTCCCTCTGTTTTGAAGAATGAAGTTGTCAATGGAAAGACTTTCCAAATGCTCAGTTCTCCATTCTCATTGGCCTTGGCTGGGACCTAGGCACACCCATATCTTAATCTATTCTCTAGCAACGTCACAATTAAAAGTGAAAGGGTGTAAATACCCCCATGGGTAAGCTGCCTTCCCTAAAAACAAACACCTCTGAAACACTTCGGGTAGTCTTTTAAATCCCAAAGCACATTGTCAGTCAGTTTCCCTGAGACATCTTACAGAAACTAAAACTTGATAGTAAGTTCAGTGTTCGTTCTTTTCCCTCCAGGATAATGCACATTCTTCTGTCAGGTTTGACTTGTTCAACTGTAGGGACTGATGATGTCTCTTCATCCAGCTTCTCACTAGCCCAACCACATACCCGGTGTTCCGTGAGTGTCTGCCATGCACAAAGACATAGAAATACAGTAAGGATAAAATAGTGTCATTGGTCCCAAACGTTCAGTCTGCTAAGGATTACAGCTGTGTGAGTAGGTGCTGCTATTACAATGAGACAAATTTTCTGGTAGAAACTAGTAGAGTTTGGGAGAAGTTTGGGGAAGCTAGACCTAATTTGATCTGCCTCAGCTCAAAGATATCAGAAGAAACAGTTACTCTTTCTTTAGCTCCTACTAGGGTGCTGTGCACGTTTCCCCAGGTAACCACAACCTTTATGCAGATAGTTTTATCCTGTCTGCCACCTAGAATTATTTGTATTTATCTATTGATCAACTGACCAGTTAGCCAACCTACTTGATATTAATTTTCTAATATGAAAGATTGGGCCCTTGATTCATGAGTAATTAAGCTGTCTATGCAGTCAACTACGCCTTTACTTGTGAGGCTAGCCTAGGACACTACAGATATGGGGAACAGACATCAGAGACAGAAAGATATTGAAAAAAAATCGCTCTCAACAAAGTGATAAATTTCTTCTCCTGCCTTTTTGTTTCCTATTTGCTTCATTTATTCATTTCCTGCTTCATTCCACAAAAGCCAGAGGTAGCTGAGAATAACTTAGATACTGCCTCACCAGGGCCAGCTGTAATCTGTCCCAGGTTGGCAGTTTGCCTTGATTTGAAACACTTCCAGTACATAACTCTCAAAGGTCAAAGGTGGAAAGTTCACTGTCTCTCAGAAGATAGTGAGTTTAATTCAGAACCTTCAGTAGCCAAGCGGCTTTCGAGGTCTCAGTCTCTCCCCTTCTTCCGTCTCGACGCCTCTCCTGCCTCAGCTAATTGCCAGATGGTGGAGCACATCATTTCACTGTTTCTTCTTTGGAGGGCTATCCCTCCCAGGTGAGTTAACCGAGCTCCATCCCTTCAGGAAATAATTATGTCTCTAGAAAACCACTTTTCTTCTTTTTTGGACCCATCTCAGGAAGTTTAATAGATGAAAATGCAAAATAATAAAGTGGCTCTTAATTCACAGGTTTTTTTTTTAATATATTGTATTTGTCTGTGTGTCTGCCATCTTTGCGAGCTTGTGAGACACGGGGTTCTGTGAGGGGAATGTGGGCTTTAGGATCAAGGAGTTTCATTTTAGCCTAGAAGCAGTGTATCCTTAAAAAAGTAAGCTAATGTTTTGGAATCTGTATTTTCTTTCCCGTTAACATTGGAAGGTGATGTCCTCGCACTGTCTGCTTCTAGTCTGTGTCATCGCCCTTGACCCGACAAGCCCCTCCTTTTACCCTCCTCCCTACTCGATTTGAATCTTTCTCATCTGCTATAGAATGAGTGCTATCCTCCAAGAAAACAGCAGTAAGATGAAGATCAGAAAACTGGCCACTTGCAAGAGACATCCGAGATAACACTAGCTGACTGTGGATACTCCCTCATAGAAGAGATTCCAGCAGCCCCAGTTTGCACCTCTTATTTGTGTCTCTGCCTTAACTACACAGGGTCTTGAGAATATGCTAGAGTATATGGATGTTGGAAAGTTGACTGAGAGATAGGGAGATGCCATTTTGTAGCTTTCGCGCACCGAGCCCCCGTGTCTGCGTTCGGTGCGCTGGCACCCAGTTCGCGAGATTTGGGCAAGGGGCAGGAGGTTAAAATACACAGATACACACAGAAAGACAGAAACACGGGTCATCCTTGAATTCCCCAAGAATGCCCCCTTCATTGTGTTCAGGGGCAGAATATATAGAGATAGCCACACCCCAGCCAAACCCACCAGAAACCACTCTCCTGCCATCAGAAACTCCTAAAGGTCTCGTGCTCAGAGCAGCTGTAGGCACTTAGATCAGGGGATTACAAGTAATTCAGGATCTGGGGTCTCACTGCTCCCAGCATGTATCTACAGTGAAAAGCCATCATTGTGGATGTCCCTGAAAATGCTATGGATGGCAACTGATCAATAAAATTAGGAGAGCTCCTCCTGAAAATTGTGATGATTCTTTGCATCTGTTGGATCTTGTGGTGGTTAAATGCATATCTTTTTTATTGCTTATCCCAGGAATGGTTACTGGAATACAAAGAGAGGTCTCAAAGAGATGCCCTATATGATTAGTAAAACGATTAATATTACTGCAAAAAGTATTAGCAGAAGTTAATCAAGAGTTGGGTGAATTGAGGAGCAAATTTTACAAAACAGAACTACTATATATTATTTGGTGCTTAAGCACAATCTTGGTTGTTGACAGTTTCTTGACATATGTTTCTTTAATGTGTCAGATTTTCCCCACACTATTGAAGACAAAATTGATGATTTGCATAAAGAGATATAAAATCTGTCAAACGACCATGAATGAATGTCAAGGCCAGCCTCCTCGATGTGAGTTTCAAGGCAGCCAGGACTACTTTGTGAGAACATGTCTCAATATAAAAATGTAAAGAAAACGTGCAAAGTCAAGAAGGGAAAAGTGCATCCGCACCATCACTTCCTGTTCCATCTCCACCTCCATTAAAGGGGCAGCAATAGAGGAAAGGACTGTCATGAATTGTTTCTGCAAAGTAAGAGGGTACAAGGTGAGAAAGCCCATTCTCTTGTGACATGTCTAGTGTGTCTCCCTTTAAGGTCCATTTCTTTCCACTTGAAGTGAGTATTAATTGTCCTTACTGACTTTCTGATGAGCCATCGGAAGAGTCAGAAAAGGAATCCCTATTAAAAGTATAATCTCAGCTGAGGAGAGAGGTTAGATCCACAGCACCCTGGCAGATTAAAGTAGCGATTATCTGTATAGCTTGTAGATCTCGGATGTAGTCAGGCTATGGTGGGGAATGTTTGACTCTGACTTGTGTGATGTCAGCAGAGATTTGGAGAATCCACTCCCAAGGTAGAAGTACTAGAGCTATGTAGTAAGAGGTATGTGTTTTATTTACTGAGCTCCCAAAAGATTGGGATTTCCTGGGTAAGGGTGAAAAGAACATCTATTGTTATCTATAAGAGCCTTTCTCCCGTTCCTTCTTCTCCCTTCAAACTCTCCCACACACCCCTCCCTTCTTCAAACTCACAGACTCTTTTTTTTCATTATTAGTTATGAAAACCAACACAATATGTATTATAAAATTAAAATGTGAAGCCTAAAATAATGAAACTACTAAAGGAAAGTGTACACACATGTGCACGCGTGCACACATACACACGCGCACATTCACGAAACTCAGCAGATGTATAACTTGGGAAGCAGGTGTCTCTTCCTGCTCCGTGGTTGTCTTTAGTTCTGTTGCAGATCTTAATCTGAATTGATCCCACGCCTTTCTAATCTTGTTTCTGTGCTCTCATTTTCATCTTAAAAAAATATAGTTGCCCAGTTTAATGCCAAGAAATTTTTACTCTGGTTTCTTCTGCTGGTTCTAATTTCAAGGCTTATGTTCAAGTCTGTCATACATTTCCACTTGGCTTTTATGTATGGATAGTGGTCCTAGGCAAAAAGCCAAAGTTAAAAATGGTCTCTTCCCTACTCCAAGATTCAGAGCTCTGTGCCAACTGCTTTCCAATGTCTGAAAACAGGTTCTTTATAGAACTGGCCTGGCTTTAAAGTTTTCCATAGCAAAAGGGAAGTCCAATAACCATTTCTCCTCTATGACTGAAACTGCACCTGCATTGGAACGTATTACTGTATTCAGTCTCATAGTATAAATATAAATACCATCAGGCCACTTCACAGCTGTAAAAATTAGCTACTTTCCATTATCTTCTAAGACCCTCGAAGACAAAAAGGAGTTGTATTTGCTTTTTTTGTTCATAACTCTGACAATTTGGCACACATCAGATCGTCAAGAAATCCACATCAGGTCCCGTTTTTTCCTATGTATATGAAAATTTGAATATCTGAAAAGACAAATCAGAGAAATGAAGTCAACTTTTATATATTGGCAAAGTGCTAGGATTTTCAAATTTCCATGAGCCAAAACTTCTCTCTCTCTATCCCCACCCCCCTCTGTCTTGCAAAGTTTTATTGAAGTACAGCCATGCTTATCAGTCCAGACATTCCCTGTCTGCTTGCTCACTGTGGTCATTAGCCTGAATATTTAGTCCTGTGAATCCCAAAATATGTAGTGAATGGTCCTTGACAGAGGGTTATCAGTCCCTGATTGATGACGCTGTTATAGGACTTCTCATATCATAAGTTTCACAGCTATTCTGTGCAATAAATAATGTAATTAATCAGAAGCGGATTCTCTAATCTGTTTAGTTCTTTAATCTGACCTCTAAAATATATAAGGAACTCAAGAGACTAGACGGTAAAATGCCAATTAACCCAATTAAAAAATGGGGCGATGAACTGAACAGAGAATTCTCAACAGAAGAAGTTCGAATGGCCAAAAGACACTTAAGGTCATGCTCAACCTCCCTAGCTATCAGGGAAATGCAAATCAAAACAACTTTGAGATATCATCTCACACCTGTCAGATTGGCTAAAATCCAAAACACCAATAATAACCTTTGCTGGAGAGGTTGTGGGGTAAGGGGCACACTCATCCATTGCTGGTGGGAATGCAAACTTGTGCAACCACTTTGGAAAGCAGTGTGGCGGTTTCTCAGGAAATTCGGGATCAACCTACCCCAGGACCCAGCAATTCCACTATTGGGAATCTACCCAAGAGATGCCCAATCATACAACAAAAGCATATGCTCATCTATGTTCATAGCAGCAATTATTTGTAATAGCCAGATCCTGGAGACAGCCTAGATGCCCTTCAGTGGAAGAATGGATGAAGAAACTGTGGAATATATACATGCTAGAATACTACTCAGCGGTAAAAAACAATGACATCTTGAATTTTGCAGGCAAATGGATGGAAATAGAAAACACTATTCTGAGTGAGGTAACCCAGACCCATAAAGATGAACATGGGATGTACTCACTCATATTCGGTTTCTAGCCATGATTATAGGACATCGAGCCTATAAGTTTGGGATCCTTGAGAAGATAATAAGAAGGTGAACTCCCAAAAAAGATATAGTAATCCTCCTGGATATTGGAAGTAGACACGATCGCCAGGCAAAATTGGGAACTTGAGGGTTGGGCAAGACTGGGCCAAGGGAAGATGGGGAGAGAAAAGTGTGAAGGGGAGAGCGGGGGAGCTCGGAGGAATGGGGTGCTTGGGATATAGGAAGGGTGGATATGAGAGCAGGGAAGCATATATCTGAATTTAAGGAGCTACCTGAGGGTTGTCAAGAGACTTGACCCTAGAGGGGTTCCCAGGTTTCCAGGGAGACGCCCCCAGTTGGTTCCTTGGGCAGCTGAGGAGAGGGAGCCTGAAAAGGCCAGTTCCTATAGCCATACTGATGAATTTCTTGCATATCACCATAGAACCTCCACCTGACGATAGATGAAGAAAATGACAGAGCCCCACCTTGGAGCACCGGACTGAGCTCCCAAGGTCCTGATGAGGAGCAGAAGGAGAGAGAACATGAGAAAGAAAGTCAGGACCGTGAGGGAACCTCCAGCTGGCGACAGATGGGGAAGGTGACTGAGCCCCACATTGGAGCACTGGACTGAGCTCCCAAGGTCCCGATGAGGAGCAGAAGGAGCGAGAACATGAGGGAGAAAGTCAGGAACGAGAGGGGTGCGTTCACTCATGGAGACGGTGGGACAGAACTAATGGGAGATCACCAACTCCAGTTGGAATGGGACTGATGGATCATGCGACCAAACCCGTCTCTCTGAGTGTGGCCAACAGCGGGGGCTGACTGAGAAGCAAAGGACAATGGCTCTGGGCTCTGATTCTTCTTCATGGACGGGCTCTGTGGGAGCCTTCTCAGCTTGGTCGATCACCTTCCTGGACCTGGGGGGAGTTGGGAGGACCTTGGTCTTAGCATAGAGTGGGGAACCCTGATGGCTCCTTGGCCTTGAGAGGGAGGGAGGGGAGGTATGGGTGGAGGGGAGGGGAGGGAAGGGGGAGAAGGAGGGGAGAGAAAGGGGAGAAGGAGGGAGGGAGGGGGGAGGAGGAGGGAAGGAGATGGAAATTTTTAAATATAAAAAAAAATAAACCATGAGAAAAAAAAAAAAAAAAAAAAGAAGCGGATTCTCACACCCTCAAAGGTACTTGCCCCAGGTTCTATGGCTCATAAGCAGCGGAGCACAAGTTTGCATTCTGATTTATCAGACTCTGACTCCTCCTAGGCTTTCTGTTTCTTGTTTTTTTTTTTTAAAAAAAAATATTTTCCCTTTTATTGAAAATAGTTGCTTTTCTCAAGTAATATGTCCCGATTACAGTTTCCCTTCCCTCTACTCCTCCCAGTCCCTCTCTACCTCCCCTCCTGCTCTTTTACCTCATCATTAGAAAAGAACAGACTTCTAAGAGACAAAAATAAAATACAGTAAGATAAAGCAAAAAAAAAAAAAACTGTCACAACAGAGTTGTACAAGACAAATCAACAGAATAAAAAAACCCACGCAAAAGCCCAAGAATCAGAGACCCACTTATTCACACACTCGGGAATCCTGTAAGAACACTAAACTGGAAGCCATAATATTTACACAGAGGGCCTGGGGCAGACCTGTGCAGGCCCTGTGCATGCTGCCTCGGTCTCTGTGAGTTCAGAGGAGCTTTGCTCAGTTGATTCAGGGGGCCTTGTTTTCTTGATGTCCTCCATCCCCTCTGAATCTTAAACTCTTTCTGCCTCATCTTCCTTGGGGTTCCCTAAGATCTGGAGGGAGGGAGTTGATAGAGACATCAACTTGGGGCTGAGTGTTCCAAGATCTCTCACTCCATCCTCTTGCTTATTGTCTGACTGTGGGTTTTTGTATTTTCTCTCATCTGCTGCAGGAGGAAGCCTTTCTGATGATGACTGAGCAAGGCACTGACCCATGAGTACAGCAGAATGTCATTAGTAGTCTTTTTATCACTATGGTTTTTTTATTTTTAATTTTTAGACCAGTAGTAATTAGTTTTAACATAGGTTTCTGGACTATTTGCTTTCAGAGTCCTAGTCATCCAAGCAGTGTCAGATATGGGTTCCATCTTATGGAGTGGGCTTTAAGTCAAATCAGAAAGTGGTTGGTTACTCCCACAAGCTTAGCGCCACCATTGTCCTAGCATATTATGCAGGCAGGATAGCATTACAGATCAAAGGGTTTGTGGCTGGTTTGGTGTTCACATTTTTTTTGGTAGCCTGTGGAGTACCAAAGGCCCAGAACAAAGAGGTGAAGGCTCTATGTAGGCACCAGCTCAGCGTTTCCATGTTCAGTGAGTTATGCAGGTGCTGGCTTCAGCACTGGGGCCTTACTGTCAGTTTAGGGAGAGCAAACTATAGTCTTGGTAACAGCCTGGGTTGTTTGGGAATTTCCATGGGACACCTTTGGCCAACAACTCAACTAAATGTAACCCAATCTTGTTACTGGAAGCTTCATTTGATGACAAGAGATGGCCACTTAGGGCTCTGTCTCTCCTATTATTTGGTGATTTCATTTAGATCACCTTCATATATGCACATATTTGAGGAAGCCTCTACTGTATTAGGTTTCCATGCTACCCTCCAAATGCCCCTTATTTTAACGGATTCTCCCATATTTACTCCTTCACCCCCTCGCACCCCTCCCTACTTGATCCTCCTGTTCCAGCACCCCATTCATCCATAATTATCTATTTTATTTCCCTTTCCTCATGAGTTCTGTCTGCACCCTTTAGTCTCTTACCCTTTGTGATTCTACAGATTGTAGTTTGTTTTTTATTGAGTTGATAGCTAATGCCCACATATAAGCGAATACATACTGTATTTGTCTTTCTGGGTCTCAGATATCTCACTTAGAACGAATTTTTTCTAAGTTCCATCCATTTGCCTGCAAATACCTTGTCATTTTTTAAACGACTGAGTAATACTCCATTGTGTAAATGTATCACATTATCTTTATCCATTCTTCTGTTGAGAGACATCTGGTTTGTTTCCAATTTCTGGTTATTATGAATAAAGAAAACAATGAACATGGTTGAGCAAGCATCTCTGTGGTAGGATGAAGCATCCTTAGGTGTATGCCCATTGGTGGTATAGCTGGATCTTAAGGTAAATTGGTTTTCATCTTCCTGAGGAACCATCACACTGATTTCCATAGTAATTGCACAAGCTTACACTCCCACCAGCAATGGATGAGTATTCCCCTTACTCCACACCTCTGCCAGCATGAGCTGTCACTTGTTTTATTGATCTTAGCCATTCTGACAGGTGTAAGATGAAATCTCAAAATAGTTTGGTTTATATTTTCCCAATGACTAAGAATGTTGACAGTTTCTTTAAGGGTTTCACAGCCATTTGAGTTTCCTCTTTTGAGATTCTATTTAGATCTGTACCCCATTTGTGGTTGCATCATTTTTATATCTAATTGTTATCTATATAATTATATATTATATATAATAACTACTTATGTGTATATCTAATTAGTTTTTATATATTTTTTATATTAGTGATCTGTTGGGTGTGGAGTTGTTAGAAATTTTTTTCCATTCTATAGACTGCCACTTTGTCAGAAAGTTGTCCTTTGACATGCAAAAGCTTCTCAGTTTAATAAGATTCTATTTTATTAATTGTTGATCTCAGGGGCTAAGAGTGTTCTATTCAGAAAGTCTTTTCCTATGCCAATATATTCAAAGATATTCCCCATTTTCTCTTCTATTAGATTCACTGTATCTGGTTTTATGTGGAGGTCTTTGATCCATTTGAGTTGAATTTGATGCAGGGTGCTAAGTATGGATCTATTTAGATTCTTCTACATGCAGCCATCCAGTTTGTTATAGATGCTCTCTATTTTTCAGTGTGTAATTTTGGTTTCTTTATAAAAATAATAAAAAAAAGTTGTCCATGGGTGGGTTATTTAAGTTTGGCTCTTCAATTCCATCAATATGTTTGTTGTTGTTGTTGTTGTTGTATTGGTGAATTTTTGGTTTTGTTTGTTTGGTTTGGTTTTGGTTTGCTAGGTTCTGGGGTTTTTGTTTTATTTTATTTTTGCTTGCTTGCTTTGGCAATATGATGCTCTTTTTTATTACTCTAGCTTTGTAGTACAACTTGAAAGGGAGATGGTAATACCACCATCAGTTTTTTTAGTTATTATTCATGATTGTTTTAGCAATCCTGGAGTTTTTGATTTCATGTGAAACTGAAAATTGTCCTTTTAAGATCTGTAAATTATTGTGTTAGAATTTTGATGGAGAATGAACTGAATGTGTAAATTGTTTTTGGTAGGATAGCCATTTTTACTATGTTAATCTTACCAGTCAATGATTATGGGAGATCTTTCCATCTTCTGCTATCTCCCTCAATTTCTTTCTTCAATGGCTTAAAATCTTTTAATCACATGAGTCTTTCACTTGCTTGGTTAGAGTTATCCCAAGATATTTTATATTTTTTGAGGCTATTGAGAAAGGTTTTGTTTCCCTGATTTCTTTCTCAGTCCGTTCGTCATTCATATATGGGAGGGCTACTGGCTTTATGAATCACTTTTTCATATAGCTACTTTGTTGGAAGTGTGTATCAGCTTTAGGTGTTCTCTGGTGTGTGTGTGTGTGTGTGTGTGTGTGTGTGTGTGTGTGTTTGTGCATATCACTTATATATGCTACCACGTCATCTGCAAATAAAGATACTTTGACTTCTTCCTTTCCAATTTGTATCCCTTTCATCTCCTTCAGTTGTCTTATTGCTCTAGCTAAGACTTAAAGTACTATATTGAATAGGTACAGAAAGATTGGACAACCTTGTCCTGTTCCTGATTTTAGTGGAATTGTTTTTAGTTTCTCTCTATTTACATTGCTGTTAGCTATGGTCTTGATGTAAACTGCCTTATTCTGTTAGGTATGTTTCTAATATCCCTAATCTCTCTAGGACTCTTGTGATGAAGGGCTGTTGGACTTTGTCAAAGGCCTTTTCTGCATCTAATGAGATGATCGTGTGGTTTTTGTTTTTCAGTTTGTTTAAATGGTGGACTACACTTATTAACGTTGAACCATCCCTGCATTTCTGAGATGAAGCCTACTTGATCATGGTGGGTGATCTTTTTAACGTGTTCTTGGACTCAGTTTGCAAGTATTTTACTGAGAATTTTTAAATCTATATTCATAAGGGAAATTGGTCTGTGATTTCTTTTCTTTGTTGGGTCTTTGTATAATTTGGGGTATCTGTGGCTCCGTAAAATGAACGGGGCAATGTTTGTACTGTTTCTATTTTTGTGGAATAATTTGAGTATGGGAGTAAACTCTTCTTTGAAAGTCTGGTAGAATTCTGTTCTAAAATCATCTGGCCCTGGGATTTTTTTGGGAGGGAAAGGTGGGGGGTTGGGAGACTTTTAATAATTTCTTATATTTCACTAGTGGTTGTAGGTCTGCTTAATTGCTTAGCTAATCTTGATTTTACTTTGGTAAGTGATATGTATCTAGGAAATTATGCATTTCTTTTATGTTTTCCAATTTGGTGGAGTACAGGATTTTTAAGTACATCTTTATGATTCTCTGGATTTCCTCGGTGTCTGTTATTATATCCCCCATTTTAATTTTTGATTTGCTAATTTAGATATTCTCTCTCTGACTTTTACCAAATTTGGATATAGGTTTGTCAGTCTTATTGATTTTCTCGAAGAACCAAATCTTTGTTCCATTGATTCTTTGTATTTGTTTTTTGTTTCTATTTTATTATTTTAATCCTTCAGATTATTTCTTATCATCTGCTACTTTTGGGGGTGATTTCTTCATTTTGTTCTAGCGATTTAAGGTGTGTTGTTAAGTTGATGGAATAAGATCTCTCTAATGTTTTAATATAGGCACTTAATGCTATGAACTTGCCTTTTAGAATCACCTTCATTGTGTCCCATAAGTTTGGATGTCTTATGTACTCATTTTCATTCAATTCTAGAAGGTCTTTAGTTCTTCTTAAATTTCTGTCTTGACCCTCTTTTCATTTTATAGAGTGCTATTTATTTTCCGTGTGTTTGTAGACTTTCTGTTGTTGCTCATATCCAGCTTTAATCCTTGGTGGTCAGATAAGATGCAGGATGTTATTTAAATGTTCTTATATCTTTTGAGACTTACTTTGTGTTCAAATATGTGGTCAATTTTAGAGAAAGTTTCACAAGGTATTGAAAAGAAGATATATTGTTTTGTGTTTGAATAAAATGCTCTATAAATATTATATACATTTGGTTATAATGTTAGATACATTTGGTTTATAATGTCAGTTAGTTCTAGCATTTCTGTTTTGTGTTTTGTCTGGATGACTTGTCTATTGGTGAGAGTTGGGTATTGAACTTTCCCACTGTCAGTGTGTGAGGGTAAATATGTGATTTAAGCTGTGGTGATGTTTCTTGTATGAACTTGGGTGTCCTTGTGTAGTAGCCTGGGCTAACATCTGTGGTCTCTTAGAGTCTGTAGTACATCTGTCCAGGGCTTTCTGGCTTTTAAAGTCTCTATTGGAAAGTCATGTGCAATTCTAATAGCTCTACTTTTATTATTATTTATTTTTTATTTGGTATTTTTCCCTTGGAACTTTTAATGTTTCTTCTTTGTTCTGTATACTTAGTATTTTGATTGTTATGTTCTGAGGAGACTGTCTTTTCTGGTCCAGTCTATTTAGTGTTCTGTCTGCTTCTTGTGCCTTAATAAGCATCTTGTTCTTTAGGTTAGAGAATTTTTCTCCTATTATTTTGTTGAAAACACTTTCTGTGTCTTTAACCTTGGTTTCTTCTCCTTCTTCTATTCCTATTTTTCTTAGAATTGACCTTTGCATAACACCCCAGATTCCCTGGATTTTTTATGCCAGGAGTTTTTTTTTTTTAATTTAACATCTTCTTTAGCAGAGATATCCATTTCTTCATGTCTTTCAGTGCCTTTTATTCTCCTTTTCATCTCCTGTTTTTTGTTGGTGAAGTTTACCTCTATAGTTCCTGTTTGAGTTTCTAAATTTTTCGTTTCCAGATTTCCCTCAGTTTGAGTTTTCTTTATTGATTCTATTTCCACTTTCAGGTCTTGAATAATCTCATTCATTTCCTTCCCCTGTTTGTTTGTGTTTTTTATAAATTTCTTTAATTTTATTGATTTTTATTGAGCTCTACATTTTTCTCTGCTCCCCTCCCTGCTTCTCCCCTCCCCTTCAACCCTCTCCCAATTTACTCAGGAGACCTTGTCTTTTTCTACTTCCCATGTAGGTTAGATCTGTGAATGTCTCTCTGAGGGTCCTCATTATTGTCTAGGTTCTCTGGGATTGTGATTTGTGGGCTGGTTTTCTTTGCTTTATGTTTAAAAAGCACTTATGAGTGAGTACATGTGATAATTGTCTTTCTGGATCTGGGTTACCTCACTCAAAATAATGTTTTCTAGCTCCATCTATTTTCCTGCAAAATTCAAGATGTTGTTATTTTTTCTGCTGTGTAGTACTCTATTGTGTAAATGTACTACATTTTCTTTATCCATTCTTCAATCGAGGGGCATTTAGGTTGTTTTCAGCTCCTGATTATGACAAACAATGGTGCTATGAACATAGTTGAGCACATGTCCTTGTGGCACAATTGAGGATAAAGGGGTTTATTCATTTCCTCTTTAATGGCCTCTATCATATTCATAAAGTCTGTTTAAGGAATTTTGCTTGGCTTCAGCTATGTTGCAATACTCAGGGCCTTCTGTGGTAGCATAGATGGGCTCTAATGGAAACAGATCTTCCTGGCTCTTATTGATTGTTTTGTTACCCTGGAATCTAGGCATCTGTGGTTAGAAAGATTATAATTCTAGGTTCTAATATCTGATTTTGTCTTTGTTGGGTAGGAGTTTTGTTCCTTGATTTCTGTTTCTCCTCTGGTTTATAGGAGAGTTTGATGGCTGTATGCTGCCTGGTAGAAAATTCTTCTGGGGTCCTGATAGGTGTGGCCACTGAGTGAATGTGAAATGTGTTTCTAAGTATTGGGAGCTGACACTTAGGAATGAGAATGGGCTGGGGAACAGATACGGGATAGTTACAGGAAAGACAAAAGCAGAGTGTTCCACCAGCATCTGTTCAGTTAGTCCCCTGGAAATGGAGGCAGAGAGTGAGGAAGGTCACAGTAGGTGTTCTGCCACAGAGCTGGAGATGTGGGGGGGGGGATTAGATCTGGAGGAGCAAAAGGAGAGGTGAAGCTCTGCAGTTAACCTACCTGCTTTCCTGGCCAGAGTGGCCTGCGAGTTCTCAACAAGTGCCAGCTGGAGTTGGGGGCTGAGATAAAGCAAGGAGTTGGGGAAGGGAAGTTAGGAGAAAAAGATCTGTGGAACCCACTGGACATAAGGGGTAAGGAAGGCTGCAACAGGTACAAATCTGGGGATGAGACTAGGGATTGGATCTGGAGGAGCAGAGGGGGAGGCGAAGATCTTCAGTCATCTCTGTCTACTTCCAACAGTAAGATAACCTGAGTCCATTTTGTGCTGACCACAGACTGTCAGCTGTGGGGCCATCAACTCTAATCATGTAATACCCTTTCAACCATCCCTGAATTTATGCTAAGGCAGCAACACGTGGAGATAGATGATGGTTTCTGTGTGCCTGAATGATAAGAACATTCATTCCTATCCACAGAGCTCCAGTAAAGGGAGAGAAGCTGGAGATTAAGTTCAAGTACCAAAGGACAACCCTTGGTTCAATCATGCTTCCATGGAAACTCCATAGAAAAAATACTAAGTGATAGGATCCAGGCTGGTGACCTTGATACAGGGACGGTGGCTCACCAGGAAAGGAAATGGAAACTCAGTGTCTCATCTCCATTCTTTGCCTTATGCATCTTTTTGATGTGGTTAGAGGCTTTATAATACACTCGTAAACATGAAGTAGTCACATGTATGAGCCCTTGCAACAAGTTGTTAAACCCAAAGAAGGGTATAAGAACCTTTGGTTTGTAGCTAGTTGATCAGATGATATCCTGGGAACTGCAGTAGAATATGGACCAGGGAGTCTATGAGACTGAGAATTTAGCCTGTGGGCTTACCACATTCTAGGTAACTGGGCATCAGAAGTACATTAAATTATAGGAAATCTAGATAGTGTTAACAGATAATTGGAGAATAGATTTATATATAGGATAACCCCACATATTTCTGGGGTCAGAAGTAAAGTGTATTTGAATGGAAATGTAGGATTGCCTTAGAGTAGCTCACTTTGTAGCCACTTGGTGTTGGCTGTTGAATGAGAGCTCAGCTTGGGCTGAAGATAGAACATTGTTGAGTCTTTCCACTTTGGCCGAGCTAAGGGATGTACAGTGACTAGGTCTCAAAAGTCAGATCTGAAGTGATAAGAAACAGAAGCAGTCAGTTTTGTGAAACCTAAATCCAGAAACAGTCTCAGGTTGGTAGCTATTGAATTCTTGCAGCCAAACATCTCAGAAGTCAGACTGATATAGGCCTTACTGGTCGTCAAAGAACTAACAAAAAATTTGGGTAACAGGTTTTGAAACTGTCAAATGAGGTGCACAGGTTATGAGGTGAGGAATAATTTTAGAGTGGAAAAAATAACGATCTGAAAGTAGCCATGCAATAACAAGATGGCACATCACCAACTCCTTGCCCAGATGCACGAACACCTACACTGTAGAGTGCTAAGTGCTACCTTTAGTGTTTTATTAGTTTTACACTTCTGAGTCAACATGATGAACCTCAAGAGGGCCTGTGTGGATATCACAGATATGGGTACTCCTAGCCACGCTAATATCTGCAACACTCTCCAGTGCCACAGATATTGTCTCAAAAGACATAACTAACTCCTAGGACTTCTGCTTTCCTGAGAACTTCCTTAAGAAAGCTTCATTTCCCCTTCCTACTTTCTAGGAATTTGAAAAACTACTGTATCACCTTTGAATATGTAATCATCATCATAACCATAATAATAATCATAATAAGTAAATGTATAATCATAAACAACTTTTGATGACAGTGTTCCACCCTAGTGGTAAGTATAAAATTTGTGTAAGCCAAATAAAACATATGACCATCATAACAACCATAGGGATTATAGTGTCCTAGGTTTCTCTGTTAATAAAGGAACATTTTCTAAACCAGTAGTTCTCAACCTTCCTAAGGCTGTGACCCTTTAATACAGTTCCTCACGTGGTGGTGATTCCTAGCCATAAAATTATTTGATTGCTAGTTCATAACTGTAATTTTGCTACTGTTATGAATCAAAATGTAAATATCTGTTATGCAACTCCAAAGGGGTTGTGACCCGTAGATTGAGAACCACTGCTCTAAACTCTTTCTCTAGACTAATCTTCAAGGATAGGTGTTGAATTTATGGGTGTCTTGGTGTCTCTATTCAGACAAAAGCCTTGGGAAGGGGCAAGTTGACAGATTTGCCACCAAAAGCTAAGATCATCTACAGGAAGTCTATAATATCCTGCTATCATGATCACACTTTAGTTAATAACGAAAGCTTGGGAGACTAGGAAGATGCTTCAGCAGATAAAGGGTTTCTTGTGCAAGCATCGGGACCTAAGTTTAGCTCTCCAGTATCGACTCTAAAACCTGATCAAGACAACAGGTGGCTATAATACCAGTGTGGGCAGAGGCAGAGAAGGGAGAATCTTTGGGATTTGCTGGCCTGTCAGTCTAGTTAAATTGATGAGTGCCAGGCTCAGTGAGAGACTCAACACCACCCCCTCAACATCAAGAAATGTTGGAGAAGAGGTGGTGAGTGACAAAATTTAGAAGGCAGAACCACTGTCTTTAGCTGTGGATGAACTGAGAAGCTACCTGGTTCCAAAAGACTGCTCCAAACCCATAGTCACACAGACAACCATGTTAATCTCAGTGGCTTAAAAAAGAACAAGAACAAAGAAAAGGAAAAGAAGAGAAAAGGGATAGACATGAATGTGAACAAGAGATTTGTAATGAGGAACAGGGGAATAGGGAGCTAGTAGTTGACTGATCAGTATGTATTCCATACTGGTACAGAATTGCCTAAAAACAATTTTAATTAGTAAGAAAATTTTAGAAGAAAAAGTAAAATGTATAGCATTTGAGGGAAACCCTGACACCATCCTTTGGTTTCCACACATGCACGTGCATGTGCACACACATACAGACACAAAAATATACACACAAGAGTACTAAGGTTTTCCTTGGATGGTATGAATGCTGACCTTTTCAGGCCTAGTAGGGGAAAAACGCACTTTTATAATATGTTAGGTTACGTTTGCTCAAATACCAAAACCTGAACTAAATATTTCTATTCCTGGACCATTGCTGAAGCATTTCCCCTTCTTCTCAGGGCTTATGGAACCTGTGTGGTTTGTACAGGATAGTCTTAGACCTGAAGAAACACTGACTTGGGTGTAAAGTGGGCCAGCCTTGTAACCCTTCCCGAGCCCTTTCCAAAGAACTACAGACACCCTGTCATTGTTACAGTCCCAGCGTAGATCCTGAACCAAGGCAGAGAAGCAGGGAAAGCCACAGGGCAGCTCAAAGACCTTCCCACACAGCCTCCCTTCCCACAACAGCGTCACTCTCCTCCAGGTGCCATGAATCATTTCCGCTGCTTCCCACCTGAGGGAGTGGAAAGCTCTCCCCAGTGAAAACAATTCTGGGTCACTCCAAGGTAATGTTTGTTTTCTCCTGGCCCTCATCTCACCAGGTCCCAGTTTTCATCATCCTTTAAGGAATAGCACAGAGCTGAGCTTGGCTTGAGTGCTTGAGTGTGCACTTCAATGCATGGAAATAGTCACCATAAACTGATGTGTGTAGCCTTTCCGTTTTTATAGACGGTGAAGTCAGTCTTAGAGATGAAAGGGCACATCTAAATAGCACAGTTGGTGGCAGAGCGAGTATTGCCTTTGAAGTTGGCTGATTCCAAACTTGAACATTTATGACTATCTTATATTGTTTGGACCCCTCCATTCTATAAAACTTCTTCCTAATAGAAGGGAAACTATATAAGCCCTCATAAACGTTTAATTGGGCGTATGTGGAGAACTTAAAGGAAACATTTTATTTTCAGAAGTCGTGGCAAGGAGAGGTGAACAAGGTCAGGTGGGATAACAGCCTCGTCCCTGCTTCCTCCACAGTGTCCCTCAGCTGTCTTTGTGATCGTTGTCTCTTATCTACTGATTCTGTGTCACCACTTGTTTTACACTAGCACTGTGACAATTGTCGGACTGGATCTTCCGAGCTACAGGGTTGTGGTTTCCAGAAGAAGCAGTATCTCCCAGTCTTCGGCCTATGTTCTAAGGCACTGACTGAATTTACGTGTGAAGATCCTAAGGAAATGGACAGATAATCAGTTTGTGTCTGACTTCTGGTAACATGGGCCAGACTCACGAAGATATTTAGTTCTTTATGTTCCTGTAAGAAAACAAAATAAAGCAGGGGAAACACATAATGGAAGTTAAAATATGAAGATGAGGATCTTAAGCGTGTTTTTACTTGTTCCTTGTGGAATGCCGTCATCTCACATAGCAGGCATTGCAATCTTAATCAGAGGCTGTGACTCTCTGCAAGGGCCCCTCAGGATAGAACCTATTAGCTTTCCCTCATAGGAGGAGAGGTTAGGGACCATCAGTAGACTCTTTCCTGAGATTCCAGCCACTCCCTGCACCCCTCCTGGCTGTGTGTAATCCTACCCCAGTTGCTCACAGTCTTGCTCATGGTCTTGGGAGTTGCTGGAAGATATTGAGTGTAGGAAGCTAACTGAAGTGGGAACACCCTCTCTGTATCCACAGGGAAGTCATCGTCTATGCTGAGGAGGGACTTTTTGGTGATACGGTTGTTTGGAGGCACCCATGCACCTGTAAGGAAGCCAAATAAACTCATTGGCTTAGCAAGCTAGACTTAGGTGAAATTGTGACATCGTTCTATCCTTGGTGCCCTACTGAGGGTGAATAAATATTTATTTACATTTCTCAGGCAACTTTTATATAAGATTACTGAATTTCCTAAAACAGATGAGAAAGTCTAGGATACTGTATACACTCTATCCATGTTGTAAACCTATTGATCTATTCCTAGATCAGAGACCAACTGGTATAAGATGGGTTGGAATCTTCCAGAAAGTGATGTGTCTGATTTTTGACACATGCTCTTCAGAGGTCTTAGAAGAATCATCTGAAATGGAGAGTGTAAGGACAGGGCTCTGCCAGGCTGGGCGTTCGTTATTTCCGACCTGAGAAAGGGACTATCATCTTGCTGGAGACCAGGAAGAAGCAAGAGCACCAGGGGAGTGCTGCCAGAGATTGCTTGAGAACCCGGTCCAACTGGCATCGCTTTCTGGCCCTCATGTTAAAAACCCATCTGCCTCGCTTGGGCCAGGCGTTGACTTGTCCGCAATAGAGCTGACTCAAACACCAGGTCTTGGGGATCGCGAAAGGTCTCTCAAGCTGCGAGATTCATTCTTATTTTCTGCCAGGGAAATCCACAGGGTGAGCGCATAGACCATCATCCCCTAGGCACTCGTGTTCATGGACCAAAGCTCCTATCTGCAGGTCGGCACAGTCACCCGACTGGAATGCGAAGGCTGGTGGAGAACTGAAATATGAAGCCTTCCCTCGGAAAAATGCCTTGGCTCTCCCCCTGAGAGTTTAAGGACTTTCCGTTTTGGAATGCCTGGGAGCATGAATGATGAGGCACCGGGCTAGGGGAACCCAGGCTGAGTGGAAATCTTATCAGATCTGCTCCCTAGATGAAGGGGCTGACAGTGAAAAAAGTGTACGATGGAGAGGGGAGCTGGGTGAAGAGTTAGCCTCCCTCCCTAGGCTGATGAAGCCTCTGTTTCTGTCCCGGCTTAGCAGTTGTCAAATCTAAAAACCACACTGACAGTGAACCACGGGGGCAGACAGAACAGACACCTGCCCTCCCTACCCTGCTCTGTTAGCTCCTTCAAAGCAGCAGTTCTGTCCTGTCCACAGTCCTGAAGGGCAGGGTCATACCCCACCTCACCCCTCCCTTCTGGCTTTTCCCACTGCAGCAAGCACTCAAACTATTCCGCTTAGGGCTAACCTTTTGCCTTTGGGTCTCTGAGATGCACATTTTCTTGGAGCCACTGAGAACACTGGCTTGCCAAGGAAATATCCCTGAACAGATGCTTCTTTATAGAAATTCTCGTCCAGGTTTTTGTTTTAACTTTCAGCTAAAATATTGAAACATGCAGTCATGCTCAGCCAATCTAGTTCCTGCCATCTTTTCTGCTTCCTCACCAGGGTGCACCAAGCTAGCACTTCTTGCATTGGCTTTATTGCTACAGTACTGCAAAGTTCCCTTCCAAATCCCCTTGAGTAGTGCGGAGATGCCTTTGTGAACCTCACCATATAAACTGCAATTCTCACTGCCTCCTTTCTGCTCCTCCTTGTCCCGAAACCTCCCTCTGTATTTCATTCTCTGTGGTGACCAGCACCTTATAAAATAGTATATATTTGGCCTGTGCATTTATTTATTTAATGCTTCTCATTGCTTGAAGTTAAGCTATGTGTTTGTTGACAGATCTCTAATATCTGTAACAGTGCTGGACATATAGTTGGAGTAATGTTAAAGGATGGGCAGATAAATGAATGAGTTAATGGTTCATCAAATAAAATAGGGGTTATAATTGTTTAGCACTGTTCTTCACTTGTTCTAATTACTTGGGACACCATGGCTTTCAGGGCCTGCCCTGAAAGCTCAGAAAGAGAGAAAGTCAGCTAGTTGGTTACTTCAGCGCAACACACCCTCCAAAGGACTGTTTCCTGGACATTCATCTTCCACTAACAGAAAATGTCAATGTAAACTAACAGAAAAGGGAGATTAGTATCGGTGCTGTTCTTAGTCTCATTTGAAAACTACAGGCTTACTTTGGCTCCCAAGGCAAAATCTTGCATCCCAACCCTCTCCTTACCCAAGTCTTGAACCAAGCAGGCCTGGTTGGCTCATCTCTGGTTGCTGCAAGTACCGAAAGATTTCGTGTGATGACCTGTGGGAAACAGTGCCCAGAGCGAATTCCTCTGGAACACACCTTTCCTTCTGGGCTGGGATTAGTGACATGGAGTACGAAACTTAACCCTGATAGAGCAGAGATGTGCCAGTGTCTTTAGGACACTCTCACCAGCTCACAGTCCTGTCTTAGCATGCTCTTCCTATCAACCTGCCAATGGGTTTCAACTGCAGCTTCATCTGCGGTAAATGGTAATGAGAATTAATGAGATAGTTTGAGTTTCATTCAGCAGGTAGAGCCTACCCACCTCTAACCAGTGGAAAAATGAAGAGCCAGGAAACAGTCCTCTATAAAATATGCTGCTTTGAAGTAACTAACTAGTTGACTAACAAACCCTTAGCCCTACAAAGAAACTATGACAGCCAGAATAGAGTCATAGATCTAAACAACATATGCATTTCTGTCTATGTGCACATGTCTACATGTATATATGGAAACAGGAATGGGTGGGCAGAGAACATTTTAACTCAAGAGCTACGTGCAAACTAATGTTTAAGTATCTCCACAGTTCTATTTCCTTCTCATGCCTAGGCCATGGCCAGCACTTATAATTTGATTGTCTTTTTCTCTTGTAGTCCATGCTTAGAATACTTGGTTTTCCTTTCAGCCTCTTTAATAATTGCTGTATCTCTTTTCATGATCACATTTAATTGCTTCTTCACCCATGGTTTTATTTGGAGTAACTCATTTCTCTTGTGTCTCTCACTCCCTTTGGAACGGCACTTTTGCCCACATCCCATAACCTCAAACTCAGTAGTACTGCCCTGCTCTCCCTCTGTAATAAAGATGGCTGACTAGGCCTGTAACATTATATATACATCAGTATAGCTATCTTAGTGGTTTTTCTTCTTTGCCACTGTGTTTCTCCATTCTAGGCCAATACAAGATTAATCATTCTAAAAAGATTATTTCTCAAAGCTCAAAAAAATTGGAGGCTTGGGATGTGGTTTAGGCAGTAAAGGGCTTGCCATTCAAGCATGAGGACCTGAGTTCCTATCCACATCACTCATGCAGAAAGCCAGGTAAAACAGTATGCTGCTGAACCCCACACTGAAGAGATTAAGTCTGAAGGATCCCTCGGGCTTACTGCCTTGGCCACTTAGTTGAACTGTGGACCTCTGGGTTCAGTGAGTGACCCTGTCTCAGAAAACACGGTAGAGAGATCAGTGAGATGGCTCGGCAGGTCAAGAAGCTTGTCGTGTAACCCTGGATTCCAAATAAAAATGGAAGGAAAGAACTGGCTTCCAGAAGTTGTCCTCTTACCTCCACACGTACACCATACACAAGCCTACATGTACATTCATGTACATATATGTGTGTGTTTGTATATACATATATATACATACACCAAACACAAACACATATATACAATAGAGCACCACTTTTAATATTGCTTTTAATATTTTTAAAATTTTAAAATTCAAATGTAATTACATCATTTCCCCTTTCCTCGCTACATCCCTCCTATGTACCCCCACCTCACCCCTGCTCTTTCTCTAATTCTTGTCTTCTGATCTCTTGTTCTTTAATTGTATATACACATGTTTTTTTCTCCTTTTTCAAAACCTATGGGATAAAATCCAAAACTTTTAGTTTAACAATCAAGGCTTTTCAAAGCCCTGTTCCAATCTACCTTGTATTTTGGTCATTTGTTCATCCCATTCTGCCTTTTGAAGTGTTGGTTTGTTCTAGGGAGTCTATACGCAATTCAAAATGGAGTTCCCTATCCTTGTGATATTCCCCGCATCTTCCTCTATTCACCCTTTAGCACAAATAACGATGTCTAAACCAGTTGGCCTATTCCTCTCGAATTACTGGTAACATGTAAAAACTACCGTCAACAGACATTTATTTGGCATCAATTAGGCTTTAAGGATAATTCTAGGTGTTAGAGACATGGTAATAAAGAAACCAAGATACATTCAATATAGAAAAAAATGAAAATTAACAATCACAATGCTTAGATATAAATACAATCTGGTCATTCACAGGTTACCATGGAAACATAAAGCAGAAAACCAATGTGAATTCAGAATGAGAAAGCTAGGAAAGTTTTCATGAGTGAAATGATAATTACTAGTGTGTACATTTCCCCACTCGAATTTTAATTCATCCAGGGAAGGAACTGCATCTCACTTGCTCTTGTCATTAGTGGTATACGTGTTTATTGACTAAATGAGTGGAACACTTAAAACGTAGGCAGACTGGGCTAAAGAAATGTTAAGTGATTTCAAACTCTAAGACTATAAAGTCATCTTTATGGAAGCCAAGGATATATAAAGAGACAGTGTAGCCAAGTGGTGGTGGCACACGCCTTTAATCCCAGCACTCGGGAGGCAGAGGCAGGCGGATCTCTGTGAGTTCGAGGCCAGCCTGGTCTACAAGAGCTAGTTCCAGGACAGGCTCCAAAGCTACAGAGAAACCCTGTCTTGGAAAAAAAAAACTAACAACAACAACAAAAAAGACGGTTTGAGATTTAGGAGTTGAAGTCCTAAAATCTCCTATTTGAAAGCAGCTCCCAAACAAGGGTGAGCTGTTTTGAGCACAGAGATGCCTAAGTAAGAGCTGAGGAGTTAGGCAAATGGACCAGCTGATGGCCTGGGAAGGAGTGACTTGGTGAGAAAGGGGGGGGGGGGATGTCATTTAAGTGAAACTAACTAAGCCTATCTATCATTACCACTTTGAAAGCAGGTAGGGCGATGTTTCAGGTTATTTAGTACTAACTTCCACTCAGTAGCAAATAAAGATCTAGAGAAATGAGCTAAAACAGCACTGCAAGATAGTTCATCAAAGTGTCCAGAATGTGGCTCATTCTACTGAGCAACTTAACTACTTCTCTCTATAGGGTAAACACTATAGGAACACCATGCTGCCAAATAGCGTGGGACTATTCTAAATAAAGGGAAATTGGATTGTAGTCAAAGGTTATCTTAGAGACAAGCTGGGAACGTGAATGTTGATCAGACAGATTAGGGAAATACTGTTGTTGGTTTAGATGTGCTATGCCACTGTGTTTATGGAGAAGAGTTAGTTTTATAATATATGGTAAAATTAAGACAGGATAATAATGGATGGTCAGGTTTCATGAGAAATTTTTTTTCAAATGAATTGCGAAGAGGAGAGATGAAAGAGAGTGAGAGAGAGAAGAACGGAGGGAGAGGAAAGGAGAAAGAGTGCATTTACACAGTATAAACAATCGGAAGTACTATCATTTCATCTTTTTGGTATGTTCATCTTTTTGTTGTTTCGATTTTCACAATTGAAAGAAGAGGTTAAAAGACCAAAATTAATGAGGAAAAGGTGTCATATGGCAAGCAAGTAGCCATACTGTTCCATGTTAATCCACACAGGTTTAGAGTTCCAGAATTCTAGTAAGCCAGAGGGAGTTCAAGCCTCTGGAGTCCTTCTGAACGAACTGCAAATGAGCATTTCCCAGTGAGAAGCAACAAGCTCTATAAAATTTCAGAGAGCTGAGCTGTGAGTCCTAAATCCCAAAGATCGATACCTCTCCACTCCCGGCACACAGACTTTGCAGGCTAAGAGGGCTAGGAGCATGTATGTACGGGCTCACATAAGCTGTGTACATGTATGTATAGGCTCACATAAGCTGTGCATGGGATGTGCATGTTATACAGTATTTTACTAATTAAGCTTTTTAATATATCTATTTAATTATCCCAAGGAAAACTTAGGTGAGCAAGATAGAGCACTCACTTATGTTCTCTGCACACAATTATCTTGAAAAGGGTACATGAAGGCTAGTGGTTAAGGCTCTTGTTTTAGTGGCGGTTTGATTCCCAGCATCCATATGACAGCTCACAATCATCTGTAACTCAGTTCAAGGGGATCCAGCACCCTCTTGTAACTTGTTTGTGGGCACCAGGCACATACACAAACAAACATTCAGATAAAACACTCAAAAATACTGAAGGAATATTTTTTTTTAAATTTTAAGTTACATGTATTTGACTGCCCCCTCCATCCCAGGACCTAAGAGGAATTAAATATTAAATATACTTGACAGAAATTAGTAGATGGCAAACTTCCTTTTCTGGATCCTTCAATTTCTAATGTTTTGGTTCTCTTTAAGAGCTGGTGATGTGTGCTGGTAAAGATGATTCCCATCCTAGCAATAAAGAGTTGTGAGTGTGAACCTTCCCATTGCTTCTGTTGGGTCCCAGAGTATGCCCCAACTCCAGCAGGCTCCTCCGTCTGTCCCTGGAACTGGCATTGCTGAATATGGGTCTTAGGACCTCCAGGCCTACCCGAGTCATTCGGACTCACTATAGAGCGCTCCTGTCCTCACAAACTGAGGCTCCTGTCTCTGCCCCTCTTTTTAGCTCTGGTAGTAGTAGTTTCAGATAACACCAGGGAATATGCACCCTACTCTGAAACTATCAGGAAAGTTCTCTGAAGGCCTGTCTTATACCAGAAATGCCCCAAATGTTACACACCATGTCAATGTCTTCTTGAGAGATTGTACATTTGATGTGTCGCCTTAGAACTAGAATGTTGAAGGAAAAGAGTTCCCATGCTTATATACTAATTCAAACCAAAAGTTTAATCTCCTTCCATCAAGTTAATCCTCCTCCAATTCTCTGTATGTACAAAAATTTTAAAGCATAAATTTCCAGTGCTCCAGGATTTGGGTTGATGTTTTTACTTTCAGGGTTTTTAAAAATCTTTTGGTTCAGAATTTTGCAATTAGTTGATAATTATAATTGCTACACATTGTATATAATTCATTTTTTTAAAAAAGGAAATTCTATGGAGAGACAGTAAGTATGTCCAGAATACTTAGTACACTGATTGGGGACCTTATTAGCCTGGCTTACCATTTGTTACGACAATTGGCTCCCTATCTTGACATGTGAGCATTGAGACGGCTTCTAAGAACTTTTTTGAAATAAGAAAATGATATAAGATTCTTATTTTTCTAATAACTTGTTTTAATGGCACAGTGGCTAACTACAAACAACCAACACCACCAAGGCTCCTCCGTTTTGTCATGACGAACAGCTGTGATGAGGTTATCAGGGATTTGTTCTTAATGAAATGCTGTTGTAAATCCACCTCTTCCCTCGGTTTCTACCAGATTAAATCCATTACCCTTTCATGATTCAAAGAGTTCATCTTTATTTTTCATATCTTCCTCTAATTTTCTTATTCTCCTTTCCTGTCTACCAAAGGATAAATTTCAAAATGTTTTTTTCCTCTTATCTTAAAGACATGTTTTTGCTGAGAGTGGTGGCGGACGCCTTTAATCCCAGAACTCAGGAGGCAGAGGCAGGAGGATCTTTGTGAGTTTGAGCTAGAGCTACAGGTCATTGTGAGATGTCCAAAGTGGTTGAACTTGGATCCTCTGCATGTGCAGTATACGCTCTAGCCCCACTCCCCTGCTATTTTAAAAGTAGTGTTTTATTTTTTGTATGTGTATGTCATGTGTGTGAGTTGTCTATGCACATTTGTGCACATGTGTAGAAGCCAGACATTGGAGGGCAGAGGTTGACCTTGGGTGCCTTTCCTAATTCTTCTCCATTTATATTCTGAGACAATATTTCCTCCCTGATTCTAGAGCTGAATAATTGGTTAGACTGGCTGGCCAGTAAATCCCAGGGATCCTCTTTAGTGTTAGAATTACAGGCACTTAGTTCCTGGTCTTTACCCACTGAGTCATCTCCCCAGTTCCCCATATTTTAAAAGATCTATATTTATATGTTCTTCTATCTCTATTAATTGTTTTAATGTATCAGTGCTTTTTATAATATCATTAAGAATACTATTTTTGCCTCCATACTCATCCTGACTGAATTTTGGTACTGAGTTAGCAACTGGCCTTTTCTCTTTTCTTTAGCTGTCATTTTAAATAAAATATGTAAATGAACCAAGATATTGGATCACCCTTGTTTCTTCATCTCTTATACCAGTTTTTAGATGTGTTTCTTTTGTTTAGAAACCTCTTCAACATTATAGCCGATGGTACATGTTTATGAGACAAACTTGAGACTATACCTAAAATATTTATTAACTTCATTTTAAAACAAAATGTAATTGGGTGCAAATATTTTCATTCAACATTCACATTAATCTATTCTTTATTCTCTCTGTGTGTACACACACACACATACACACACACACACACAATCATTGTGCACATATACAAATCAGAAGAAAACTTGTGAGAGTTGATTCTATCCTTCCACCTTGTGAATCTCAGAGATCAAATTCAGGTCATCAGACTTGGCAGCAAGCACCTCTACCTGCTGAGCCATCTTGCTGGCCCCTTCAGTATTTTAAAAATAGAATCCTGCCCCGACCCTTTTCCACTTGAAAATGTGTTCTTGTCTTAGATAATCCATGGTTTTCCCTTCAAGCAGGATTTGGTCAGGGGCCCCAATTTCTCAGTACTGCCCACCTTCTTAACCACTTTGGCTAAATTGCTTAGAAATCCCCACACACACTTTAAGTACCGCCTTTGACATGAGCTTTCTGGCTAGCATAGACTTTTGGTATGTGAAGGTTCTCAGCTTGTCACAACAAGCTCAACTGAGAGAAACTTGTGGGCAGGGCTTGCTATCAGGTGCCAGAGAACAGCATAATCTTCACAGCCAATCAGCTGAAGCAAGCCTAGTGTGCACACACCAATGGAGACAGTTAAAGCCAAGAAAAACACCTGAATCCTACTTTCAGCTCTCTCCTTAAGTTACTCCCATGTCAGACCAGGTAGAAGATCAAGGGGCACAATGGTCTTTAAGAATATCTTGGTTTCTGTAATACTACCTGGGCCTTAAATACTACCATGTCAGACCAGGTAGAAGCTCAAGGGGCACAATGGTCTTTAAGAATGTCTTGGTTTCTGTAATACTACCTGGGCCTTAAATGAGGAAACACGGATATTATGATGAAAATCAAATTACTGTCAAGATCTTAATTATTAAGATGTCCCTGAGCTAAAAACATGGTTTATCAGCTAAGAGTTCTTGCTATGTATAAGCATGAGGATGTGAGTTTGAATCCCCAACACCCACATAAAAAACTGGTTGTGGCCATGTGTACCTGTAATCACAGTGCCAGTAAGTCTGAGACCAAAATGAACTAAAGACTAAGACAAGGAAATCATTGGCGCTTACTGGTCACCAGTCTAGCTGAAAAATCCTCTCTGGCCTATGCAAGTGTGCCCTTGGATGTGTACATACACACAGAGTCACATACACACACATTCATACATACACACACACACACACACACACACACACAGAGAGAGAGGGAGAGAGAGAGAGAGAGAGAGAGAGAGAGAGAGAGAGAGAGAGATATCTTTTAATAAAGAGGCTGCTTGTTGGTTCCTGACCGCTTAGCTCTGAAATAATCACAAAGAAACTGCATTAATTAAATCATTGCTTGACCCATTAGCTCTAGCTACTTATTGACTAACTCTTACATATTAATTTAACCAATTTCTATTAATCTGTGTATCGCCACGTGGCTGTGGCTTACCAGCTAATGTTCCATCTGACTCCGGCGAGGCTACATGGCTTCTCTCTGACTCTGCCCTTCTCTCCCAGAGTTCACTTTAGTTTGCCCCACCTAGCTCTTTCTGCACTGCTCTGCTATGGGCTCAAAGCAGTCCTTTACTAACCAATGGTCTTCACAGCTTACAGAGGAGAATCCCACATCAGGATCTTATATGAATATCCCAACTGCTGTTCATTCGTCCATTATATGTTCATTATGAAAGGATCCCTGAGTTCTTGTTACATGAAAAGCCCTATGCTGACTTACTAGGGAGATAAAGCAGAACTTTCTCATATGGAACTGATTATATGGGGGGCAGGAACTCTAGTGAGGAAACTTCATAGAGCAATACAAGAGTGTACCTGACAGAGTGCTCCTAGGAATAGGGGGGACTGTGTTCTTTAGCCACACAAAGGGGTATGAACTCATTGTGGTGAAGGAGGAGCCAGAGAAAGATGTCTTGTTAAGGTGATGACAGAACTGAGATTTGAAGCATTAACAGGAAGGAATTGAATAGGCAACGAGGGAGAAAACATGCATTTTTAGTTAGGGTTCTATTGCTGTGAAGAGGCATGACCACAACAACTCTTATAAAACAAAACATTTAATTGGGAAGGCTTGATTACATTTCAGAAGTTCAGTCCATCATGAACATGGTGGTGTACAGGCAGACATGGTACTGGAATAATAACCTAGAGTCCTGTAGCCTGCAGGCAACCGGAAGTCAACTGAGACACTGGATGATATCCTGAGCATAGGAAACCGCAAAGCCTGCTCCCACAGTGACGCACTTCCTCCGACAAAGCCACACCTCCTAATAGTACCACTCCCTATGAGATTATGGGGGCCAATTACATTCAAACTACCATGCTTGACAAAGAATCCATCTGGAAATATAATGAGAATGTATAGACAGACAGAAAGAAAACCACTGTGGTAAGAAGCAAACAATTCATGTGATACACGAACAGAAAATCAGGTCAGGGCCAGAATGTGTGAGGCCTCCTATTCCATGTTGAGGATATCTTTAGCCTGTGGGCATGAGAAAATCATAACAATTTTTAAAGCCAGAGTGTAGAGACGGTGTGGTCCGTGCTGAATATGAAAATTTTCATCTTGACTGTGATACGGAGAGTGTTATTGTGGGAAAGAATGTCCACTGGCAACAGCTATGTAGCATTTCCAAGAATTGGGAGCTCACATTGATGATATGCTTGAGTGGAAACTAAACTTTCTAACAAGCATGTCTAGCTGTTTGGAAATACTAGCAGTCTGCCTACGCACATCAGCATCACAAAGAGCACTTCCCATCCTTAAAGTTTATTAGTTACGATGATGATAACATCTAGAATAGACCACTAAACTGAACTGCAGGTAAAGCTCTGAGAAATGCTTTTAAGAATGGCTTCCTGCACCAATTCTGCTAAGAAACGGAGGCATCATTGCGACAGTTCCCTGTGGCCTTGTTTCTCCAGCTGTGCATGGAGACCAGCTGGAGACTTTTTTAAAACACAGGCCTTCGGTCCCACTCTGGAATCTCTGATTGGTGGTTGTAGGCAGGGGGAGGGATTCTAGCTGCCCCATTAAAGCTAAATACATTTTCAGCTTTTCAACAGAAGTCATTTTGATATGAATATTTTTAATAAGAAATCATCCAAGCTCATCTTTAACAGGTTTATTTGCTAATACACATTTACATTTGAATCTCCATATTTAATAAGAACTACAATGTATGCTGCACATGAACGGCTTCCTGGTCTCTAAAAATCCTCAGCTTTGAGCTATGTTGTGACACAGGTCAAATGTTTTATATTATTTAAATTGGCTCTCTTCCTTCTCCCCCTCCTCCCCTCCTCTCTTTCTTCTTCTCCTTCTTTGGTGCTGTGGATCAAACTTAAGGATTCAAACATACTGGTAAGTACCTAGTACTGTGCCATATACTCAACTTGTCTCTGCCTTCTGAAGTTTGAATGTCTTGAAGTTGATGGTTTCCCAAGTTTATTATCAGTCATATTCTTAAAGCATTTTTCTTTTATTGAAAAAAAATATTTTTTTTATACAATATATCTTGGTTAGGGTTTTCCCTCCTTGTATACCTCCTAGTTTCTTCCTACCTCCCCTCACATCTAGACCCACCACTTTTCTCTCTCTCATTAGAAAATAAACGGCCATCTAAAGGATTAAAATAAAATACAATATAATAAAATAAATCAAAAACAAACACATCAGAGCAGTACAAAACAAACAGAAGGAAAAGAACCCAAGAAAAGGCACAAGAAACAGATATAGATGCAAAGACAAACTATGAGTCATAATTTTTAAAGTTAAGACTCAAAGGAGATAAATAATAATAACTTCATAACCTTAATACTGATAAAACCTCAGTTAAGTAAATTATTTTTAATAATTTATTTATTTTATGGGCATTTGTGTTTTTCCTGAATGCATGTTTATGTGAGGGTGTTGGACCATGGAGTTACAAACAGTTGTGAGCTGGCATATGGGTGCTGGGAATTCAACCCAAATTCTCTGGAAGAGCAGTCAAGGCTCTTAACTACTGAGCCATCTCTCTAGTCCCATTAAGTAACATTCTAAAAATTAATTCTCATTTTTTAATTAAAACTTTTCATGCAATATATTTTGATCATATTCTTTTTTCTCCTCTAACTCCTCTCCTCCTCCCTCTCCACCCAACTTCATGTTCTTTCTCTCTCTTAAAAAAATCAAAAGAGACAAAAGACAACACAACAAAATCAAAACAGACAAATAGACAAATAACCCTAAAAGGGAAAAAAATCAATAGATGAAACACACACACACAAACACACAAAAAGCACATACAAAAAGCATAGAATACATTTTGTGTTAGCCAATACTGAGCATGGGGCCTGTCCTGCAGTGTAGTTGATATATTCAGTAATACTCCACTGAAGAAAAAGGTTTTCCCTTTCCCAGCAGGAATCAATTGTAAATAGATTCTTGGTTTGAGGTAGGACTTTGTAGCCACTTCCCCTTGTCAGTGCTGAGATTTTGTCTGATTTGAACCTGTGCATATGTTGTCACAGTCTCTGTGAGCCCATGTGTGTATCAGTCCTCTTGTGTCTGGAAGACATTGTTTCCTTGGAATTATTTCCCACCTCTGGCTCTTAGCTCTTTCCCCTCCTCTTCTACACAGAGCCTTGAGAGGAAGGTTTGATACATACATCCCGTTTAGGACTAAATTAGTACTCCAAATTGTCTCAACTGTCTGCATGTTGTCCTTTAACTTTGTTAATTACCATCTACTGCAAGAAGCTTCTCTGATGAAAACTGAGTGAACTATGCTCTGCTCTATGAATATAGAAATACGTCATTGGGAGTCATTTCATTGCTATGTTCCTTTAACAGAATAATAACAGTAGATTTTCCCTTAGGCCCCTGATCTATCTACTTTTAGGTTCTCTAGTAGTAATGCCATCTATGGGTGTCATCTCAGGGAGTGAGCCTTAAATCCAAGCAAAAAGTGGTTGCTTATTCCCATAACATTTATACCACTACAGCATGGAATTCAATCAAGAAGGCAGGGTTTATCTGACTCTTCTTTCCCCTCCCAGCCTCCACACTTTCCTTTCCAAACTAGCAGGTCCCACAGTCAGTCTCTACTTTCTTTGAACTTATATCTGCTTCATGGAAGAAAAGGCTTCTCTACCCACACCCAAGACAGAAGGCAAGAGGGAGCTCTCTGGCCCAGCTGCCTCCTTCTCCCAGTACATGCTTTCCTATTCATACAGCTGTTGCTACATTGCCACTTAAAAAAGTACATAGAGCTGAAGATGTGTTGTTTTGCAAGAAATGGTATAGCTAGAAAAGCTGGCTTATGCTACATCAATATCTAATAAGTGTAAGGGAAAGGCTCCTCACTGGAGCAAGATGAGTGTAATCTCAGCACTAGTTAGATGGGTGGGGGGATTTGATATCTGACACTACTTCAAGTTATTCTTTTGTGTATTAGCTTTAAGACGGTTTGCCTAAAAAAATGTTTAAAAAATGATCAACTTAAAATATGTTTGTATTCATTTTATGGTATGTAAACTCATGTTAAAATAATTTAAAATTTTCAGTGGTACCTCTCCTATGCCCTCAACTGCAAACACAGTTTCTCAGTGCATAGATAGTGCCTCTTTTAAAAAAAAATGTCAGAGAGAAGCTGGTCACTCTCCCATCTCTGTAAGGAACACACGTTTTCTTTATTTTATTGATACTAAAGTTTGCTTTAATTTTTTTCTTGACGCTGTGTTACCATTGTTTAATGTCAACAAAAATAAGCATGTTGGTGCTGAGAAAAGTGATGGCACGTGGTCCAGACTCCATCCATAGTCAAACATGACCAGACTCCATCCATAGTCAAACATGACCAGACTCCATCCATAGTCAAACATGACCCACAGGTGTTTCCTGGAGGAGCTTGGGTGGGATCAACTTCCCCACACCAAGGTTTTAGGTGCTTATAACTTCATTGTAAGACTTGGAGGCAGAAATGAAAGAGATGTGCCTGCTACCTGTTCAGATTCTACTTCCAAAATTGTTTAGAGCTGTGTAACCTGCATACAGCAAATTGGAAAGATCTAAAATGTGAGCGTTTCGGCACTACCATTAAGATTCAAGCAATGCTAGTCCCCAGAAGAGGTCTCCTCATGCTTCCCAGCCGCTACCTCCTTGAGAGACATACCTATTTCCTACTCTGCTGTCATCATAGATTTTGAATGTTATATTAATAAAGCCACACACTACACACTCCTTTATGCCTATATTTTATATGCGATACCATTTTTATGAGGTGCATCGTGTCATTGAGCACAGCAGTAGCCCTATCTTTTACATTTCTGTCTTCTACTGTACAGATACACCTTGGTTGAGTAATCTTTTGTATGAGTATATATGTGGATTATTTCCAGGTTGGGGTCCACTATGAATAGATCTTTTCAGGGCCTCTTGTACATGTCATTTGTATACATGCAAACACTCACTTCTGTTAGTTACAAATCAGCAGCAGAATCACGTGGCTGTGAGCTAAGTTTGGAAGACACTGCCATTTTCTAACAAACTTTTGCCTATATACATGGCCACCAACAGCATACTGTAAATCACTAAGCCCTTATCGACTCTTTACTGAGTGTTGCTTTAGTTGATTTTTGACCTGGTGGCACATGCTGGTTTCTCATCATGGTCTCTATTTGCACTTTCTGCCAGGGATGCTGACCTTTCCCCACATGCTCTGCTATTATTTCCTGAATCACTCCAGTCTGGCTTTCCCATCAATCACACGGACAAAACCACACTGGTCCAGTAAAAAATGGCCTTCATGATGGTAAATCAGTTCTCAGTTCTCATTCCCTTGACCTCCAAAACCACACACTTCTTGTTTTGCTCCTACCTCAATGGCCCATCTTCCTCAATATGTTTTACCAGTCCTTCCTAGTACTTCAGCATTTTGGCATGCAGTAATTTATTCAACCCTGTTCTTCCTTCTGGCCCCAACCTTTTCATTCCTTTTTATTCTTTTTTTAGACAGAGCCTCTCTTCTAGCCCTGGATGTCCCAGAACTCATTCTGTGGACCAGGCTGGCCTTGAAACAACAGAAATTCACCTGCCTGTGCCTCCCAAGGGCTGCGATTAAAGGCATAACCATCACACCTGGCTTTCATTCCATTTTTCTTATCCTTTTCTCTTTCTATCAATTATGACTATAGTTTATAATATATAATTTTCTGTGTTTGTTGATGTGGGATTCCCCTATGTATGCTATGAATATGTTTTATTACCATTAGTTAATAAAGAAGCAGCCTTGACCTATGGCAGGGCAGAATAGAGGTAGGTGGGAAAACTAAACCAAATGCAGGAAGAAAGAAGGCAGAGTCAGGCAGATGCCATGTAGCTGCCGAAGGAGAAAGATGAGAAAAGATGCCAGAACCTTACCAATAAGACACAGTCTCGTGGCAATACACAGATTAACAGAAATGGGTTAACTAAGATATAAGAGCTAGCTAGGACTATGCCTAAGCCATTGACCAAGCAGTATCTTAATTAATACTGTTCTTGTGTGATTATTTGGGCCTGGGTGGCCAGGAAACCAAAAAGCAGTCTCTGTTTACAGTTTGTTTCACTCTCTGTTATTATGAAGGATATAAACTCCATGAAGGCAGACTAGAACAGTCTCTGACCCTAAACTTTGCTAGAACATTGACATTTTAGTCAAGAACTGAGTGATTGGTTGGATGAATTAAATGATAGGGAAAACAGCAAGAGGCCCTGGAAAGACATATCCCACCAAAATTTTTAATTGTACTACTATAGAGATAGTCTTCTTTGGAACTGAACACCCTAGGTTTTATATGACCTATAAGAGTTCATGTTTCGCCGGGCGGTGGTGGCGCACGCCTTTAATCCCAGCACTCAGGAGGCAGAGGCAGGTGGATCTCTGTGAGTTCGAGGCCAGCCTGGTCTACAAGAGCTCGTTCCAGGACAGGCTCTAAAAAAGCTGCAGAGAAACCCTGTCTCGAAAAACCAAAAAAAAAAAAAAAAAAAAGAAAAAAAAAGAAAGAAAGAAAAAAAAGAGTTCATGTTTCAAAAACAGTTTTCTTTGCATTTAGAAATAGGATAGTGTGATAATTTGTGCTAATTATCAACCTGACAGAATCTGGAATCACTCGGGATACAGGACTTGGAGCATGTCTACAGGGCTATCTAGATTATTTCAACAGAGGTGGGAAGAGTTACCCACTGTGGGTAGCACCATTACCCTGACAGGGATCCTGGACTGTGTAAGAGGAGAAAGGGAGCTGAGCAGTAGTGCTGCTCATTAATCCCTCTCTACTTCCTGACTGTGGATGAATGAGATGTCATGCATCAAGTTCCTGCTGCCTTTGCTTCCCCACCATGATGGACTATACCCTCAATGTGTGAGCCAAAATAAACATTGCTTTAGAGTATTTTATCAGAACAGCAGTAGGGTAACTAAATCATATAGATATGAATGAAAAAGAATCAAGTCAGGAAAAAGATCTGGCAAGTGTTAAGGGCCTCTCAAAAGAAATCACCTGAAATAATTTCATAATTAATTTACACTGGAATATAAACTGGGAACAGGTGTAATTTGGCAAGGCTGATATCACATTACTTCTTTCAGATTCTACCAGCAGAGTCCAAGAAATACAACAGCTGTAGTATGAGCAGGTGAGGTGTAGCAGCAGCCAGCTACCAACCTGGCCTAAAGCCGGATTATACAGTATAAGTGGCTACTATTTCTGTGATCAATGAAGTTGAAAGTTAGCATAAGGAAAGGCTAAACTTTGTCAGAAAGCAGTAAGGAGAGAAGGGAAAAAAGAAGGGAGGGACGGGATGAGGAAGAAGGAAAGGAGGGCAGCTAAACAAAGAACTCCTGGTTTTATTCTGGGCCCCATCAAGGGAGTAGAGGTTAGATGAGAGAGGCATGTTCAAGTCAAGTCAAGAACAAGGCTATGAATACACATAATGTTCAGTCACACTCAGTATGCATTTGGAGCTCCAGGTTGCTGCAAAGAAGAGATGTTGCTGGCTCCATAGCACTTTGCCTGGATACCGCCTACAATAGTTCCAAAGTCTTCCTAGAGACCTAATTCTGGAAAGACTGAGAACAGAAAAACAAAACAAACAAAAAACAGGTGATGTTGAAGGCTTCTCCCTCAGAACTGGAGACTCTTTACAAAGTAAACAGAGTTTATTACCAAGATTCCTAGATATAGGTGTGGTGGTTTGAAAAAGAATGGCCCCTAGGCTCATATATTTGAATGCTAATCATTAGGAAATAGCACTACTTGAAAGGGATTAGAAGGTGTGGTCTTGTTGGAAGAAGTGTATCATGAGGGTGGGCTTTGCATTTTCAAAAGCCCATGCCTAGCCCAGTGTCTCTCTTTCTCTGCTGCCTGTTTATAGAACTCTTGGCTACTTCTCCAGTACCAGGGTTTCCTGATTGCTGCCATCTTCCCCACCATGATGATGATGAACTAAACCTCTGAAACTGTAAGCAAGCCTCAATTAAATGCTTTCTTGTATAAAAGTCACCATATCATGGTGTCTCTTCACAGCAATAGAACTAAGACAATAGGATAAAATGGTTTTTAAGGTAAATAAATGTTGGTTAACCCAATTCTCTTCCTCTAAAATTTCAAATGGATAATTTGAACAGCATATAGATGTTTCTGTTCTTGGGCTTTGATTATATTTTGGCTTATAACATGTATTGTTTTGAAACTTCCTTCTAGGCTACAATTACAAGGAGCATAGAGACTATGGTTTAGCCATCTCCCATCTCCACCTAGCCAGTACCTGGAGACATTTGTGATTCAGGTTCATGTTGTATATAGCTCAGTAAGGTCTTGTTTCTGTTTAGATACAGGATCTTATTATATATTCTTGTTGTCCTGGAACTTACTATGTAAATCAGGCTAGCCTCAAACTCAGAAATTGGTCTGTTTCTGCCTCCCTAATGCTGAGATTAACGGTGTCCTCCACCACCATACCCAAACTACTAAGTATTTTCTGAATTAAATGGAATTTCCCACAGCTGTGTTAAAAATCGTAATGTCCTAAGGACATTTAAAAACTACCTTCCAGTGAAATTACTTCCCTAGCATATTGACACACATGGACTGTTTTAATTACTTTTCTAATGCTAAGATAAAACATCATCACAAATGTAACTAGAAAACATTAATTTGGGGCTTACGATTTTGGATAGAGTCCTTTGTGGTAGAACAAAGCCATGGTGACAGGAAAAGCTGAGGGTTTACATCTTGATTCGTGAGTTGGAGACAGAGAAAGCATGCCGGAAATGGCTCCAGAATTTTGAAACCCCAAAGTCCACCCAGAATGACATACTCCCATCAACAAGGCCATACTTCCAAATAGTTCCACCAACTGGAGAACAATGATTCAAACATATGAGCCTCTGAGGGCCATTCTCATTCAAACCAGCACAAGGATCAGTCTGGTTCTCCGATACTTACTTCCTGCCTAACTAGCAATCACCCTTTTGTTGACCTTAAAATACTTATAACAATCTCTTAGGAGTTTTGTGTTTCCCAAGGACTGATGGAGTAAATAAATTTGTGATGACAGTTGATAATTAAGCTTATATGTTTTAAATTAGTAAACATACTAAGAACATGCCTCTCGAGCCTCAGATTCCTCTCAGTCACGATAAAAAAAAAAAAAAAAAACACTCATCTTTAAAGTTCTTCAGCTAGAAATGGGGCTTCATGGCCACCTCTCCTTCTATGTTGGCATTTTGTCTGGTTTATCTTCTCTATGATGTCACAACTGCTATGAGTTCTTATGTGTGGCTTCCTTGATGTGTCTGTAAAAACTGTTTTTGTTGTAGACATCTACCGTCTTTGGCTCCTAAGAGTGTGGCCTCTGTTAGGCCAACCACATTCCAGTGGATGAGAACGTACCCAAGAGTGTAAGGAAGTACCAACTGGACTCCATGGCTTTAAAGAAATGAGGACCCAAAGCAGGGTGGGTGTGAAAGGCATGGTGGATCTAGGAGGAGTTGGGGAGGTGATAGAATAAAAATGCAAAGTTTGTAATTCTCAAAGAATTAATAAAATACTCTTAAAATATTCTGCTTTGAGCCGGGCGGTAGTGGCACACGCCTTTAATCCCAGCACTCGGGAGGCAGAGGCAGGCGGATCTCTGAGTTCGAGGCCAGCCTGGTCTACAAGAGCTAGTTCCAGGACAGGCTCCAAAGCCATAGAGAAACCCTGTCTCGAAAAAGAAAAAATAAAATAAAATAAAATATTCTGCTTTGAAAATAAATAAACTGTAGAGTTCATACTGGTGTTCACCAATCATTTAACACATTTGTTTTAAATTATTCAATTCCTTTCGATGTGTCCACTAGCAACTGCCAACCCTCGGAGTGGAGTTGGAAGTTTCACTTCCGCCACCATTTCTCAGCTGTGAATCAGGGTGCTGTCCGGTCCATGGCCTACTAAAAGAAAAAAGCACTGGACAGGAGCCTGGGATGTGGTTGCACTGTTGACACCTCCAGTATAATTACCAACATGTGTGATGCAGAGCCATTGGCCATAGCTTCCTTTCTTCCCAGAAGACACATTTCTCTCTTCTTGTGCTTGAATTTCATCAGCAGTATTTGATTATATAGAAATATGGACAAGACAAGAAGGGAGGTAGAGAGAACACGTGGACTAATTAGGAAAATCTCCTGAGGTCAAAGAATTTCACTCTGGCTAAAAATGAAGACCCAGAAGAAAGCAAAGTGAAGTGAATTTGTTCTGTTTTGAGAGTTTTCCCTTACATGAGCTTCCTGGAGCTTTTAAAAGATATATCATTGTATAAAATAAAAAATATTATATTGGGTAAACTATAAGGACCAAAATTGTAATGGTTATTTTTATGTTTTAACCCAGCTATAATAAATTACAATATGTTTGATTAAGCATCTGTCCAGATGTCTTTTAAATAAGATTAACATTTAAATTAGCAGATTTTGAGTAAAGCCATTGTCCCTCCTTTCATAATGTGTGAGCCTCCTCGTTTAATCAGTTGAAAATCTTAAAAGAAAGGTTTGACATCCTCCCATCTGAAGAAATTCTGCTCCCAAAATGCCTTCGACTTTGTCTGCAGATTGACTCTTCTCTCCAGCCTACTGGCCTAGACTGCACAAATCATGTCATCGTCCTCACAACCACAGGAAACAATTAGTTCCTCATTTTCTCTCTTTCATCATACACATACATAGCATGTACACAGAACATTCTACACATACATACAAACACACAAAATGTATACTGTACACACAGAGACCACATCATACATGCAACAGAGGGGGGATATATACACACAAGGATCATATCACAACATAACATACCACACACGATGCCATTTATCATAGACCACACCTTATATGTACACATGGCACATCACACACCTACATTATACTGCATACACAATGCACACCTCACACACCACACACTAACATTTTATCATTTCTGTTTTCCTAGAGAACTCTGATTAATATAAATAGATTTTTAAAGTTGGGTTTGGGCTTTGTGGGCAATAATACAATCATCTGATGAGACAAGGATCGAATAAACTTCAGATTGTCTTGATTATAAAGGAAATGTTAGCCTATTAAGTATTCCCTCCTGAACTGACACTTTGATTATAGAGATGTTTGGAGTCTTTTCTTTTCAGATTACCTTGTAACTAGACCAACTTGTCCAGAATTCAGTCTCTAATGATAGCTACTGTATACTGGCTCCTACTATGTATAGGGGGTATAATAATAATACATATTATTCATTCTTTTTAAAGTAACTCCATAAGGGAATATTGGTACAGTCATTTCATAATGCAAAAAAAGCATGCTCTGTAACCAAGGATGTGCTTCCATGAGTATTGAAAAGATAGAGAATAGCAGCATAAGCTTTTAATTAATCACTTAATAAGCATTAATAAGACAGATTCATGAGCACCAAGCACATGCCACATTGGATTATGAAACTCTCAGACAGGTGAAAACAGATGTATTTTTAGAAGAGTCTAAAATCATTATAGGTATCTGGTCAAAATTTTCAATTATTTAGAAAAATGAATATGTGAGAGCACCCCGTTTCCGGTACATGACAGTTATTTTTCTAGCTCTTGAATCATCAAAGACCTCCAGTCTCTTACATCATTGGTGGCTTGTTTGACATCTCCACTTACCATGTAACACACAAAATCTCAGATCCAGTCTGTTCTTGGCTTCTTCCCTCTTCTCAAACACTATGTCAAATACATCATCAACCTCCACAACTCATTATTCCATCAGTTAGATTTTAGCCTAGCCAAAAAAAAAAAAAAAAAAAGCCCCAATTTTTCTTCTTCATTCTTATTCCTCATGCTCAGAAGCCAGAGGGATTTTTACAGAGTAAACCACATCATTTCACCACCGCGCCTCTTCTCATAGACATAAGTTTTGCGTAATATAACCCCTGTCTATTGTTGCTATTGTCTTTTATTACTCTACTACTCTCATTACAGCTTGTTCTCTCTGCTCAGCTACACTGACTTGCCAATCTCCTTTCTGATGGCATTGCTCTCTTCTCATTAGAACATTCTTTCCCATAGGTTAGCCTGCCCCCTTCATCATCCTGGGCCAACAAAAATGCCAGCTCTCAGTAGTCTTCCCTAGTCACTCTAGGCAGGATAGCCACCACCGTCAAAACATCTATCCCCCTCTCCTCTCCCGTCTCCTCCCCTCTTGCCTCTCCTCTTCTCTACCCTTCCTTACTTTCCCTCATTTTCTCTCAGTGGTATATAAAATCATCTTAACAGTCATCTTAACAATCATCTTCCTTATACATTCCTGTTCATGAACAGGCATTGCTGGTCTTGTTTACAGGTCTGAGAACAATTCCTGGTGAATCAATCATTCTTTGACACAGTGTAGATGAAGAACAGAAGTTCTAGAATGAATATTTCTCCCACACACTATGCTTCAGTTGCAGTGGGAAGTCTGTTTTGTTCTCTCTCTCTCTCTCTCTCTCTCTCTCTCTCTCTCTCTCTCTCTCTCTCTCTCTCTCTCTCACACACACACACACACACACACTTTATGGTAAAATGACTCTTTCATCAAATGTTTCTAACCTTTTGCAGTTTATTCCAAATAGGCAGTTTCCTGTGGCCATAGTTTTAATCAAGACATTAGGCAAATACCAAAGGGGAAGTGGAAGTTCATGGGAGAAGGGTGTTTATGTTTTCCTGTTTTTGACATTTCCTAAAAGGAACCCTCCCATTTGCTTGGGTTATCAGTGTCTGCTTATGTCTGCCAGAGGCAGCTGCTCTTCGCTCGTAAAATTCACTGTGGGACAATTTGTGTCTCACATATATAATTTTAAACCAATGAAAGTCAACTTCCTTTGCTTTGGTATTAAAAATGAGAAACCAGATACAGTTTATGTTCAGTAGAAATAGAGGTCATGCCCCTGGAGGAATTTCCCAGTTGCCTTCAGAACACCACCAAGGGCACTCCTGACCGACAGCAAAATATTCCATGAATCCTGATGAAATTTAGTCTGTCTGTCTGTGTTTAGTCTCCTGAAAGATCACCAAGATAGCTCTGTGACCAGGAGTGAACTGAACTGTCTAGAAATCGCCTCATTTTGTGGATGTACAATTTTTTTAATCCTATGCCTAAATGTATTTTCCCTTGAATAACTACAGTAATTGCATTCTATTTTAATTATATCAATAGTACTTACAATGTTTTTTGAATTTACTTATTATCTTCACTTCTTCTAGATGCAGCCATTAAGTAAATTAAATAGGCTAAATAAGCAGAGTTTGAAGAAAACTATTCTAGAGGCAAAAAATACACAAGAATATAGAAAATTAGAAGTTTAATTTTTCATCCTATTTTATACTCTTATTTGGTTGGCAGAAACTCCTCTCTTTCTCTCCATACATTATCTGTGTGTGTGAGTGTGTAAATTATACTTATAGATAAGCCATATGCATATTTGTATATACTGTATGTAATTTTATACTTATATTATCACATATATCTTAATTGTTTTATATAAAAGTACTTATGTACATATAAGTCACATACATCCTTATTTTAAATAATCTCCAAGTCACTTATAAGATCTAATCTGACAAGAGTACTATGAAAGTAGTTGGCATATAATGTTTATGACATAGTTACAACACAAAATCTTAGACATTCAGTACAGATAAAACTTTTTTAAAGGGGTTTTCAGTGCACAGTGGTAAACTTTGGATATGAAACATATAGTTTATGGAGGGCTATCTATACTGAGGTTGTTGTCCTGGATTCTTTGTGGCTATAGTCTTTCTTTCTTTCTTTTTCTCTTTCATTCATTCTTTCTTTCTTTCTCTCTTCCTTCCTTCCTTCCTTCCTTCCTTTCTTTTTTCTTTCTTTCTTTCTTTCTCTCTTCCTTTCTTTCTTTCAAATACTTTTCTTATATATTACAACCCTGAATGCATCCAGTCTCATCTGACCTTGGAAGCTAAGCAGAGACAAGCCTGGTTAGTACTTGAATGGTAGACTCCAATCTTTCTAAGCTGTTTGAACAATGTGTCTTAGTTTCTCAAAGATATAGGTTAAATTTTCACTGGATTTAAATTTAATGTATAGATAAAGGCCCAGTGGACTGGTATCTTCATTATCTTAAGTCTTCAAATCCAAAATGGTTTGTGTTTGATAGCCCCTTCACTGCTGTTGTCTGTTGAGAAGGATATGTTCTGAAAAGGTGGTTGTGTATAGAAGAGTACCCGCGTGATAAAGAAAATGGAGGTATGACTAATCATCCCTCAGCCTGGAAAGCCTGGGAAGTTCTTGCGGTCCCCCAGTTGTCCTGCCACATGATCACTTGGGAGAACCTCTACTTATCTTTCCCGAATTGGTCCAAGTATTTTCCCTTCTGTAAATCCTTCCTAGAAACCTTCCACTCGAGTCCCTGCCACTTTATCCACCTCTGCAGATCTTATTGCCATCACCTCTTGGTGTGTCTGTCTCCGTGAGGTCAGGGAAAATAGTAAATAGCTCAGTAGCCTAACAACCTACCACAGTGCTTGCCACATAACAGATACTTGAAGCTTTTTGAGTGATATAGGCTGATTTCATATCTTCTTCAATCTAAAGAGCAGACAGTTTTGGGATATGCTGAAAGTATACTTTCAAGCTATGTTAAATATAGTTAAGCAACCTTACCCATAATATTGCTTTGTCCAGAAGGAAGTATGTGCCGTAGTTTAGCATTCTTAGTATACCTAAGATTCCGTGCGGCACCGTAACAAACTGCTCCCATTCTGCAGTTACTTAAAGACTGGAGTCATGAATTCTGTGTAGCTTTGAATGCATTGAAGAACTAACAGGGACGAGACCACTGCTCGTAAGTGCAGTTTGAACTAATGGAAAGCAATTTATGGAAAAATTGCCTGGTAGAAGGAAGACATCTAAAGAAAAAAAAAACTATATCACTTGCTGGATTTTACTCTTTCTCCTTCACTGTTCCAAAAACTGGCTGGCTGAGAAGCACCTTAGCATGGCAACCAACAGTGTTGGGAGCAGTGAGACCCCAGATCCTGAATTTCTTGTAATCCCCTGATCTGAGTGCCTACAGCTGCTATAAGCATGAGACCTTCAGGAGTTCCTGATGGCAGCAGAGTGGTTTCTGGTGGGTTTGGCTGGGGCGTGGCTATCTCTATATAATCTGCCCCTGAACACAATAAAGGGGGCATTCTTGGGGAATTCAAGGATGACCCGTGTCGTTGTCTCTCTGTCTGTGTGTGTCTGTGTTTTTTTAAAAACTTTTTTTTTCTTTTTATTAAAAATTTCCATCTCCTCCCCCTTCCCTCCCTTCCCCTCCACCCATACCCCCACTCCCTCCCTCTCCAGGCCAAGGAGCCATCAGGGTTCCCTACTCTATGTTAAGTCCAAGGTCCTCCCAACTCCCCCCAGGTCCAGGAAGGTGATCAACCAAGCTGACAAGGCCCACACAGAGACCGTCCACGCCGTAGAATCCAAACCCATCGCCATTGTCCTTGGCTTCCCAGTCAGCCTCCACCATTGGCCACATTCAGAAAGTCCGGTTTGGTCGCATGTTCCATCAGTCCCATTCCAACTGGAGTTGGTGATCTCCCGTTAGTTCTGTCCCACCATCTCCATGGGTGAACCCCTCACGGTCCTGACTTTCTTTCTCATGTTCTCCCTCCTTCTGCTCCTCATCAGGACCTTGGTAGCTCAGTCCAGTGCTCCAATGTGGGGCTCTGTCATTTTCTTCATCCATCACCAGGTAGAGGTTCTATGGTGATATGCAAGAAATTCATCAGTATGGCTATAGGATCTGGCCTTTTCCGGCTCCCTCTCCTCAGCTGCCCAAGGAACAAGCTGGGGGCATCTCCCTGGAAACCCAGGAACCCCTCTAAAGTCTAGTCTCTTGACAACCCTCAGATGGCTCCCTTAATTAAGATATATGCTTCCCTGCTCCCATATCCACCCTTCCTATATCCCAAGCATCCCATTCCCCCGAGCTCTCCCCATTCTCCCCTTCACGCTTTTCTCTCCCCATCTCCCCTTGGCCCCCCCCCCCCCCCCCCCCCAAGTTCCCAATTTTGCCCGGCGATCTTTTCTTCTTCCAATATCCAGGAGGATTACTATATGTTTTTCTTTGGGTTCACCTTCTTATCTTCTCAAGGATTCCCGAAATTATTAGGCTCAATGTCTTAATTATGGCTAGAAACCGATTATGAGTGAGTACATCCCATGTTCATCTTTTTGGGTCTGGGTTACCTCACTCAGAATTGTGTTTTCTATTTCCATCTATTTGCATGCAAAATTGAAGATATCATTGTTTTTTACCGCTGAGTAGTATTCTAATATGTATATATTCCACAGTTTCTTCATCCATTCTTCCACTGAAGGGCATCTAGGTTGTTTCCAGGTTCTGGCTATTACAAATAATGCTGCTATGAACATAGTTGAGCAGGTGCTTTTGTAGTATGATTGGGCATCTCTTGGGTAAATGCCCAAGAGTGGAATTGCTGGGTCCTGGGGTAGGTTGATCACGAATTTCCTGAGAAACCGCCACATTGCTTTCCAAAGTGGTTGCACAAGTGTGCATTCCCACCAGCAATGGATGAGTGTACCCCTTACCCCACAACCTCTCCAGCAAAGGTTATCATTGGTGTTTTGGATTTTAGCCAATCTGACAGGTGTAAGATGATATCTCAAAGTTGTTTTGATTTGCATTTCCCTGATAGCTAAGGAGGTTGAGCATGACGTTAAGTGTCTTTTGGCCATTTGAACGTCTTCTGTTGAGAATTCTCTGTTTAGTTCAGCGCCCCATTTTTTAATTGGGTTAATTAGCATTTTAAAGTCTAGTCTCTTGAGTTCCTTATATATTTTAGAGGTCAGATCTTTGTCAGTTGCAGGGTTGGTGAAGATCTTTTCCCAGTCAGTAGGCTGCCTTTGTGTCTTAGTGACAGTGTCCTTTGCTTTACAGAAGCTGCTCAGCTTTAGGAGGTCCCATTTATTCAATGTTGCCCTTAATGTCTGTGCAGCTGGGGTTATATGTAGGAAACAGTCTCCTGTACCCATTTGTTGCAGAGTACTTCCCACTTTCTCCTCTATCAAGCTCAGTATGTTCAGATTAATACTGAGGTCTTTAATCCATTTGGACCTGAGTTGTGTCTGTGTTTTTTTAACCTCCAGCCCCTTGCCCGAAGCTCGGTAACTGGGTAATAGCACACAGAGCGCAGACATGGGGGCGTGGTGCGCAGCACAGCAGGACTTAATCAAGATTTAGGATGCCGTAAACCCCACTCTACTCCCATTTTTGGTTTGCTGAGAGGCAATTTATATCACGAATAATCAGCATCTACCAGCACTTACTATATTAGCACCTATACAGCTCCTGAATTAGTAACACAAAGAACTGTACATGACCTTGGCACTGTCCAAGCTGAGGGAAACCAAGTGATTGATGGATGGATGTATATAGACAGTATTATAATCCCAGAGAGGCTGGCCGTCCAGATCTCTTCTTTTCATAGCATTTCAATATAAAGATTCTAGCTTCATCTATTTCCAGCCTCTTCTTTGAAACATTGACATAGCAAAAGGGAAGCCTACAGACAGTTTACGTTCTGTTCCCACATTTCTAATGGTGGAGTTCACCATCCAGGCTCTAGCTCCACGAGCACATGGTGGAACCACACACAAGCGCTCCCCCATATCTGAGCCCTATTCATGAAGAAGCAGCGGGAAGAAGCAGCAGAAAATGATCTTTTCCATGACCATTTGAAAAACATGGCTCCTTCTCCCATCTTGCAATCTGCCATGAAACACGGGAAGCATGCTGAAGACACTGATGAGGAGGTGTATTTGGGGGTGGCTACGTTTATCTTAGGGCTGCCTGTAATCTGATGCCTTCTATGTTTAAATTTGTCTCCACTCCCTTCCGCTCTGCTTCTGCAACGTTTGTGATGCCACTCGCTCCTTACCACAACGGAAGTATTAAAGGGTGTGGTGAGACTGAAGAAAGAGTTTCTTTAGGTCAAGCTGAGGCAAGAAGATCAAGGTAAATTACTCAATCCTTACAGAACCTTATGCTAATTGCCCACACTGCTAGGGTGCAGAAAGAACTAGGCGTCTTTCCTTGAAACAGTTTGCAGCAATCCCTGTGCGTGAGAGAGGTAAAGATGGGCAGAGGAGATGGATAGATGCATGCATGCTTGCTATTGACCAAAGGAAAACAACCAAGTACATTTATTTAAATGTAGCTGTAAGGCTTTCACAGCTCTTGGTTCCAGTTGAGAGAGTACACTCAAAAGAACTTCAAACTATTTTGAGCCTAAACATGGAAAGTAAGTGTTCTAGTCTATTTATGTTACTATAACAGATGTTCCAACATTAGTGTCTGGTAATGTCTGCTTGATGTATCCAGAATAGTGTTATGTTATTGCAAACTCATGTGTTGAAAGGAGAAGGGAGCCTTGTGTTATATGAAAACTCTTTACCAAAGACCTTAATGCCATTTCTTCCGATTTCACCTCATAACTCCATTACTACCTAGACAACCTACAGTCTTAATGGTATCACACTTTAAAAAATTCTGATGCATTAGTTTGGGAGGGAACATAAACTTCCAATGCATAGAAACAAGGTTACTTTTATCTCAAGACCTGCAGCCTTCTTTGTTATTGATTCTCAATATAAAAAAGAGAGAAACAAACAAACAAAATCCCCTTTGCTTCACATAACAGGAGGAAAAGCAAAGAGGAAAACTAAATAGTTCACCATGTAAAGGGTCGGGTGTGTGAAGAGTTCTTCCTCTTCTCCCGAGCCTGATTTCCATACTCATCAACCTGCTTAACAAATACTCATCCCTGATTCTGCGCGAAACAGCCTGTCTCTATCACTCACTCTTACCTTGTGGGTACATCTAAAGTTATTTCCTTTCTTCGTTTTTCCTCATTTCTTTTACCTTGATAAAGCAAATTTTTGTATTGTTTGCCAAATTTTAATAAAGCCACTTAAAAGCAGTCTATGCTGTTCACAAGTTCAGTAGAAAAATGTAACATATGTATGCACAGTTTTGTAGCTGCCCTTCAATAATAAAATTGCTCAAGAGTAATATAAGACAAAAAATTATGATGAAACTTCAAAAATATAGCACTTATATCCATTAATTTATTGCCCTGTAGAAGACATGTTAGTGGCTTACATTGCCTGGTCTAGCATTAGTATTCTGTGATATTAATGACTCATACTGTATTTGACATGTTACAAAATATGTTCTCATTAAGAAACGCCCATTGAGGACTTTATACAACCCTTTAAATACAAAACCTAAAGATTAATCCTCTCTGATTTGTAGGCTATTAAATAGATACTGCAAGCTTAGGGACTATGGCTCTACCTCACATGTGCTCTTGGAAAAACCCAAGCATTTTTAGTCTGCTAATGCATTTTCCAAGAACAGCCTTCTGTAAGAAGAATTTGCTTGTAGTAGGTGAAACCAGATTTGCTTATGTATCACACGGAGAAAACTGTCTGCTACCCATGCACATAGTCGAAAGACTTTCACAAACCACTTTCTCATCATTAAGACAAATTTAGCCCACCATGAGCAGAAGTGAAATGTTTGCGGGATTGTTATCTGTGACCTTATTATTCTCTTTTGTCCTTTCCTTTCTGTTTAACCTCATTGTCTTCATTTCAGATGCTCTTCAGTCCTTTGCTTTCTGCACACGCCTGCATTTATCCCAAAAGAAAAATAAAAGAATTTCAAAGAACTACAAGTACTTCTGCTTGCATACAAACAAAAGGAATGACTAGAAAGGATAAGAAACTCCTTTGTCCTTAAGTGGTGGCCCTATTTTCCCTCTGAAATGATTGTTGTACATATGTGTGCTTTTGTTCAAGGAGACGGTTGAAGGAACAGGAGAGTGAGTTGAGGGGTGACCCTTACATCCAGTAAAAATTCAAAGCTTTAATATAATCTACATCCCTGAAAATCTCAGTTATCTATTTATTTGTTTAGTAATTCAACACTTTGTTGAATTACTCTGTGCCCTCTCCAACAGTATCACACCAAGAATAAACTGTCACACAGATAACCACAACACAAAGCAATAGGCAAATGAATATCCTAATGGCACAAAGGAAGAATTGGTCAGAGGCAGGTCAACAAAACCTCCTATGAGGATATTCTAGCTAGACTTTTTATAGAAGAATAAAACATAGTCAATCGTATATTTCAAGAAGACTAGCTGTACTGGCTATATTTGTGCCAACTTTACACAAGCTAGAGTTATCTGAAAGGAACCTCATTTGAGGAAATGCCTCCATAAGATCCAGTTGTAAGGCATTTTCTTAATTAATGATTGATAGGGGAAAGTCTAGCCCATTGTAGGTCCATCCTTGGGCTGGTTGTCCTGGAATCTATAAAAAAGCAGGCTGAATAAATCATAAGGGGCAAGCCAGTAAGACCCCTTTATGTCCTCTTTATCAGCCCCTGCCTCCAAATCCCAGTTCTGCTTGTGTTCCTGTCCTGATTTCCATCAATGATAGACTACAGTGTGGAAGTATAAACCAAATAAACCCTTTCTTCCCTAACTTGCTTTTCATCGTGGTGTTTCATTATGGCAATAGTAACTCTAAACTATGACACAAGCAAAGATACATAAGTCTAAAACCAATGGGAATGGGGCAGAGTAGAAATGAGGAAGACTGAGAGTAAGCATGGCTATGGTGTGATGAACATGTATGGGCAGTGTGCTCGTGTTGCTTTATCTGCCCCATATCTCTTGCCATTCAAGTCCGAGCAGAGCCATACTTTCCTTTATTTTTGTGATCTTGGATCAGCTTCCTACTTTTTGGGCTCTTGAATGAGCTATCATTTGTGACAAGCTTCCATGAGTAAACAGTAACTCAACGTGCCAAGTGTAAATATACTCCTTTTCTACATTGCTTTATTGAAAGCACAGAACACAAACCAGGACTATTAGTCTTTCCTAAGATTTGGTGAGTGGAACTGAGATAAAGATCTTCATTCTTTTGAAACCTTAACCTACTCCTTGTGATCTTGGATGAGCTGTCTTTTGTTACAAGCTGCCATGGGTAGACAGAAACTTAACCTGCCAAGTTTAAAGGCATGCCATTTTGCTGTAGTGATTAAAAGCACATACTACAAGCTAGGACCATCAGAGCCTTTCCCAAGAGTTGTTGAGAAAAACAGAGGTCGAGCTCTTTATTCTTTTGAAATCATAGCCTACGTAGGTTAAACAGTATGTAGTTACCTCCGATTACTGCCTAAAAACTGCTTGCCAAATGAAGCAAACAGGAAAACATGAACTGGAAACAGGGTGAAAAAGAGCAAGAGAAGTGGATATAATTTCAACCCTCTGCCAGGGAAGTGAAATTTTTTTTATCAGTCACAAGACATTCAAGTTATTTGTGTGGGATTGACTTGAGACATGTGAAACTGAATTCCCAATACTGTAACAAAAAGAAATCATGTGAGATAAAGTGTGTTATGTTCTTTGGGCTTTAGTATCTGTATGATGAAGGAGTAGGAAACCATGAAACAGTGTATGTTCTAAAACATATGGAATCAGAGTAAAGAATGGCTCGGTATAAGGGTGGGAATGTTGGTTGTGAAGCTAATATAAAAAAATCTAGATAAGAGATCATGAAGGCCTAGGTAAAACAATGGCAAACAAAAGTACATTAAAAGGTTCAATAGGCCATTGAGTACACGGTATGACTGAGAGAAAGTGTTCACGGTAATTCTTGGATTTCTTACATTTGTTTTCAGTTTGAATGGGCTTTTTGTTGTTGATGATTTTTGTTCTTGTTCTTGTTCTTTGTTTTGGTTTGGTTTTTTATTTGTTTTTGTTTTGGGTTTTTTGTTTGTTTGTTTATTTAGCTTGGTTTTGTTTTACCAAAAAAGAAATAAATATTGGAGTGGGAGTAGGTAAATTTCTTCAGGTAACTTTTGAAATGATATCATCTGGCCCTCATTTGTACACAGATGTCCACATATCAGAGATGTATCACATGGAACTGGGCTCCACAAGTCCATATTTTAATTGTTTGTAATTTTCCATAATGGTCTCTGCCTGTTGCAGGAGACATTTCCTTGATGAGGCGTGAGGACTGCACTTATCTGTGGATATAAGGACGTTTTGTAAGCAGCATTTAGCTACACGTTGAGTGTGAACACAAAACATGATAACTCTGCACTCTTTTGGGTATACAAACAACACCATCTGTCCAGGATGGACTGATAAATAACATATTCCTAAAAGTAGACACGGCGCCACCCTATAAAGTTATCAATGTGAATTGGGACTGGAGGAGTATATTAGTACATTAGAATCATACTAGGAAAACCAGGCCTGAGAACTTACCTGACACGCCAAACTGTGGAAAGGAGGCAACCCCCTCACATAAAGCCCATAAAGAGGAAAGTACCTAACACTGTGATGCTGACACCCCACTGACCCATCATCCGACTTTCCGACACTGATAGGCAGAAAAGTCCCAACTGTCCCAAGGGCTTCAGTGTACCTCAATTCCCATCACTAATACAGGCTACTAAAAGTTACTATCTATATGTCTGCTATTCAAATGTCTGGACCTTCTACCTATCTGTCTACCTACTCATTCGTTTAGATGACCCCATCTTTCCATTTGCTTCTATAGTCTATAGGGTCCCATATTTTGCTGCTTTAGCTCACTTTGACCTTAAGGCTTAGCCCGTCTCTGACCCTAGACCCTAACTTTAGGAGAGTAATTCCAGCAGATCTCCAGTAAAGCAAAGACAAGGAAGTTCTAATAGTTGATGATGATTGCCAACTTGGCAAGATCTAGAGCCACCTAGATGATAAATGTCCAAGCAAGGTAAAGGGTAGACAAGATTGTGATCATTAATATTGATTGTCAAATTGATGGGCTCTAGAATAGCCTAGAAAACAAACTGAATGTATCTGTAAAGGAACTTCTGGTCTAGGCTAATTGAAGTAGGAGGACTCAGCCTAACTGCGCATAGCAGCATTCTGTGGGTGCCTGTCGACTTAGCACCAATTTTTGTCCTTCACTGTTTCACGAATGTGGACACAACATGACCAACCTCCACATGCTCCAGCATCAAGGCCTCTATAGCAGGCAACTTAACTGTAATTTGAAAGCTGCATAGCTACAGTTCTCTCTCTCTCTCTGGACTCTTCCAGAAAGGGAAAAAACAAAGAAGGTAGTACATGACTTTGCGGCCCCCCTTGAAGTCAACTACTAGCTTCTTGGCATGAGCTTCTAAACATCCACCATCATAGTTAAAACCACCAGAGCACGAGGGAGAATGAGGTCCTTACCAACCTGTCATAAGACTCTATTAATTAACCTTCTTAAGCTAAATACTATACAAGGTCTCATAGATACAGAAGTCTAGGATTCTATCCTCTAGAAGCTCAGGACCTATATGTATATTTCAATTATTTGAGAAGGCTTTGGAGCCTAAAGTCAACCTTCAACAAGCCCATTACCCACTCCATGCCTCTGTTTACTTGTCTGTAGGCTGATGCTAATATTACTATCCTGTAGCTCCACTGTGAAGATCAAACTATAATGTGCTAAAGTCAGCCCCTATCAATATGATCCCTCAATTAATTACTATTATTTTTATTATTATAAGGGACTTTTCCTTGGAAATTTTGTCAGTCTAGAGTTTTATCTTGTCTAACTAAATGAAACTGTTTGCAGATGCTGTAACAGAAAGCCCCACACAATCTCACAAATTCTTGGGAAATCCTAAGCCTGCCTGTGCTCTGGTGAATACAACTTGTAGTGTTCTTACTTTTGCATTCCCCATGATCACTTGTGAAATGAGAGAGGACTTATAGACTGTCCTCCTGACTTTTGCTACAGATGGCTTTATGTATTGACTAAAAAGAGGGGGGAAGGTGTTAGCCCACACGGCCACATTGTCACTTCTGATACAACCCCCAACATAAACCAGAACAATAGCTGTCATTCTCCAGATGTGACTTCCTACTTATCTTGTGATTTGAGTGTTTTGGATCCTTGAGGAGAAAAGATCTCATGATCAAAAATTACATCATGATGCACCAAAGCCACCCACAGTTTCCTCTCTCAGATGGGCCCAGGGAATGTTGTTAACATCACAAGTGCATTATGGACCTTAGAAGCTAGAAAACACACACCATTCCTTTGTAAGCTAGGCCAGGATTCATATGAATAAAGCATATTTGCCACATCTTAGTTATCTTTGCATCTTCACTCAGTCCTGAGACCTCGACCCATTCTAGCATATAATTATAAAGGTCCTTATAGAGTCAATCAAGTTAGTATCGACAGGACCAGCAATGTGTACCTTCTACTAGGACTAGAAAAAAAAAACTCTGTGACTTAGTCCCTTTTTGTGAAGCTTAGAAAATAAAACAAAGACATCCACAGCAATTAAAGAAAATGCAGCATTTCAATAGTAATGTGAACATCTAATGAGAATACAGAGATAAAGAAGTTGGAGGTGGACATTAATAGTGTCATAATGAGAACATAGGGAAGAAGATTACTGGCAGTGTCCACTTTCAGAGGAGAGGAAGTAAGAAGAGTGTTGCAAAACATAGAAATAAAACAATGAGCAAAAAAACTCAGCGTAGATGTGTACGAGAAAGAGAAAGGGTGACGCTTTGTAATTAATCCTAAAGGCTTTTTCTTTTTAATCACAAAGTATCATCCCTTCTAGTTACACTCCCTCCAATTCTAGCCTCCCTTTGTTGGTCATTGCCATGTATGTAAGAAGGCCAAGGATCTTCCTTGACGTTAGTTGAGGGTACTGTTTTAAGGAGTTTCATGAAGCCAGAAAGGAAACAGTAAGGACCAGTCCAGCTGCTGTGTTTTCCTTCTTAATGGCAGCACTGCAGAGAAAGCCTGGCAAAGAATGCTCTGACCACCCTGTGCTGCTCTCTCACCCCCACCCCATCCCACCATCATTGGGGGAGATGCTCCCAATGGGGAGCAGGAGCAGGTCCATATGGCAAGTGGAGAAGGTAACACTGAATACTTGTGCAGACTCTAAGTCTCTCTGGCATCAGGCCTCACTGGGTGGCTGATTTCTAGTAAAGATTTCAGTGTTTCAAGGTAGCAAAGCCAGCATTCAGTCCTCCTGGTGATAATTTTAGTTCTCTTTCAATACACCCACAGTGAAGGAAGCAGAGAGAATTGCCTTTCTCAGTAACACATCTTTCCAGGAAAACACACACTGGCCCATTTTCCCTTCAATGTGAATTTACATCCGCTTTGGTAGCCTCGCATAATCTGGAAGGAAGGCTGATGTATACATTTCTCTGACTAAACTGTGGGTTTCTTTATGTTTGTTTTGACAAGACACTGTGCTACTGTCACGGCTGTTTTATTTCAGAAAAATAACAAACAAGCGTGTGTCTTTTTACCATGGCAGAATGTATTGAGTAAAGTTTACAAGCTATGGTGGTTTCAGTGACAACCATTTGCCACACACTTCTGTTTTCTCTGGTAAAGGTAGCTGAGGCAAGCACAGGTTCTTTGATTCCAGTCTTAATCACCAATTAATTCTCAGTTCACACACCCTACATCAATCACATGGTGAATACATGCATGTGAGAGTATGTATGTGGGCTGTAGAGTGGCTGGAAACAGTAAAGAAGACATAGCAAAGTTCAAGAGGTCAGAAGCAGGCCTGCGGAAATGTAGACAGAGTCAGTACTGATGCTGACAGCTAACCAGGGCGAAGAAGCAGCACAGTGTGATTGTGGGTGCCACAGATCTGACAGTGGAGCCTCAGAACTGAGTCCAGTTGCAGAGGTAAGAGAAAGACAAAGGAACAGGCAGATGGAAAGATAGTGTTTGAGGAGGCTACATCAACCATGGAGACCAAGCTAAGTGGGAGCCCTTTCTTCCTGGTCTGATGAGAAGTTGGTGGCAGTTGTCACCATGACAAAGCTAGGTGTCCATCTTTTAGTGGGCTCTAGGGGAGGGAGTTACATCCTTTCCTTGGTCTGATGTGTCTGGTAAGTTCTTTGGCCAGGTTTCCCTAAGATGATTATAATGTACCACTGTGCTTCTGATAAATTTATTGAGTGGCACCCTTTCTATTCCCAGGAATAAGTCATTTATAATTTTGTGCTGTGCTGGTGGTTTGAATGAGAACAACTCCCATTGGCCCATACATTTAAATACCTGGTCCCCAGTTGATAAAAATGTTTGGGAAGGATTTGGGCGATATTTGATATTTGAGGTTTCAAAACATATGCCTGTAACAACAATTGTTGAAAAATACATAAATTTTAAAAAGAACAAGAAGGGCATATGGGAGTGTATGGAGAAAGGAAAGAGAGGAGGAAAGTGATGTTCATATATTATAATCTCAAAAATAAAATTTAAAAAATTTTCCTGATAGTGCCATGTCTCCTGCTTGAAGTTCAAGAAGTGAGCTCTCAGCTGTCCCTGCCTCCATGCCTACCCTCAGCCACGATAGACCCTAAGCCTCTGGAACAGTGAGTCCAGTCCAGTGCTTTCTTTTACAGGTTGCCTGGTCATGGCGTCTTACCACAGCAATAGGGAAGGGATTAAGACAGCGCGGTCACACGTCCACCCAGGTACACCATCATCCCCCACCCTCCAAATGGGGTCAAAAGTGGCACAATCTGAAAGACAACAAACAAAAGCAAACACTGTTTTTATACAATGTGGAGGAACTTCAGGTAAGTAAGGCCCCTTCCCCGGAGTGGAACGAGTGGCTGATTCATACCGGATGTTCAACAAGTGAAAAGGGAACTGAATGTGTTCTTCAGTGGTAGAGCACATGTCTAGTATGAGTGGGCATGAGTGAGTCTTATGCGCATCTCCAGGACCACGAAACCGAAAGGAAAAACAGTTTTGAAAAGAAGAGAACTTCTAGCCTCCGTCCTTCAGTTGCTCCAGGACAAGCACAGCATGAAGAAACATATGAAAGAAGCATAGGAAGAACTCCTCCACTGGGTCAGGGTCATTACACTCTAGACTGAAGATTGCTTTAGAATGAAAAGAATTGTCTGTCCTGATTAAATAGGTATTTCTCAAAGTAGCCTTTAACTCCTTTGGTCACAGAAGACAGTTTTGCTAAGAGTTGGTGAAATTTCTTGAAAAAGTAGATGGTGATACCCAAAACGAAGGCTCTGTGCATATGAAGGGTGGAGCGGGCTAAGGAAGGAGCTGGAAGGCTGTAAAGACACATTGGATCAGTGGTTCTCACCCTTCCTAGTGCTGCGACCTTCTCATTCAGTTCCTCATGCTTTGATGACCTCCAACCATAAAGTTATTTGGTTGTTACTTGGTAACTGAAATTTTGCCACTGTTATGAATTGTAATATAAATATCTGTGTTTTCTGATGGTCTTACGTGATCCATATGGAAGAATCATTCAATCTCTAAGGGGGTCATGACCCATAGGTTGAGAACCAATGCCTTAGCTCTTCTCCACTCACCCCAGAGCTGATAAAGATATAATTTAGGTAAGAGTTCACCACACTTTCCTGTCTCCAAACACAAAATGCACAAACCAACAAAAGCAACTTAGTTTCCATGAGAAACAGAGAGCAATGGCATTCTCAAACCATATGGGGAACTGGATGATTATAACAAAAATATGTGTCAACCAGAAAAGCTGTCAAGATCCTGTACACTGTTTTTAAGGAAACCCCCCCCCCCCTGAAAAGTAGCCAGAGTAAAGTTGCCAAATGAGTGACTTTCTCTGGAGGACTGCTTTGTGGCAGAGAACATTCCCAGCTACTTGTATCTTTCTCTAACGAGGCGACAACTGTATTTGTTTGCTTGTTTACATAGACCTTAGTATTTGTTATGACCAACACAAGAGCTAACTATAATCTTATCTAATTCTATACAAGTATTTAGAAGGATGTAGCACCTACCAAACATCACAGTTAATTAATTGTCCAGAAGTAAACAAAGATATAGAATAGTGAAGTCAAGAGCAAAGAAATTCATAAAGCCAATGACTATGGGCATCTCCTTCAGCTTTCAGAACACAACAGAAACCCACGCTTCCTGCTGCTTAACACTTTACCAGCCACTACGCACTAGCACTCACACACTGTGTTCAAATCTGTAATCTCTACTTCCCTCTTAGAAGGACCAGTTCTTGATTAAATATTTCCTCACTTTAAGTATGTTCCCCTCTTTAAATATTTGTAGGCAGAAATGCCCGCTTTTTCATTTTATCATCATACAAGTGCTTTGTCTGTCTTAACTGAAAAGTTCCTGAGAATCAGAACTTGTTTATATAGCAAGTGTTTAGGGACATCGTCCCTGTGTTAAGGTTGATCTAACCTGGCAAGTGATGATTGATGGGTTTAGGAAAGGTATCCCGTCCTGAAGTTCCATTTTACATTTCTTTACTAAGTGAAATCTTTTCAAACATAACGTCTACTGGAATCCCCAAGGAAAAAGAAAGAACAGATTTTTGCCACCAATGTCCCTAATACACAGCAGAAAAAGTGAAAACACACATGCGACAATAGCCCTAATTAATCAGCAGACTTCAGTGGCCTTCCTGGGAATATTGTAACAGCTCCCGTGTCATGGAAAGAATGTGTCATTGATCTCCAAAAGGACAAGAAATGTACAAGAAACTTCAGATGAAATGGAAAACGGATGTTTTCCAAAACATCTAGTGTTAATCCCATGGGGGAGAGCGTGAGGTTCATATTGTGTGGGAATCCTCTTTCCTGGTTAGTATTGACACATGGACAGCAGATTTTCACAGCTGAAACTACCTCCGTGTTCTACCTTCCCGTTACAAACTGCTCCAGGCTAATGTCCCAGTCTTCATACTTATTGTTATAAAGTCAATGAAACAACTTGTTTAAATGATTTCAAAGTATGCACAACCTTTCTTTTTTTGTTCTGTCATTTGAAATGCCACACCATAAAACATTGACATGTTCTATGTACATGGAATGTGCCTTAAGGGCAGAGTCCCTGTGAATTGATCACCTTTATTTGACAGCAGAAAATTAGTAAGTGATGGCTGTTCAATGCATTCTTTTTTTTAAAAAAGCATATGATTTATTTGTAGGGAGGACATCTAAAATTTACTGTCAGCAGAATACAGTGAATAGCCACTACAGTCACTTGTACAATGGGTCTCTTGAATTTACTCCTCCTAAAAGAATAAGTTCCCTTCTCTCCGCCTGTTGTCACCTGCAGCCGTCGTTCTAACCACTGCTTCAGGGAGCTCAGTTTCAGAAGCTGCCACAAATAGAGGTCATGCAATATCATTCAGTATCTGGCTTATGGCACACAACAAAATTTCCACTGGGTCTGATTATACCCACTGTTAGAAATAATAGCACTTCCTTCATTTTCAGGCAGAATAATATTCCATTGCACATATTTCACATTATTTTATCTGTTCACCTGTTGACAGGAACTTAGGTTGATTTCGTGTATTCCCCACCAAGGAGAAGGCTGCAGTGGCTAGAGACTGAGAATAACTTAGCAGCGTCCTGAATTCGTTTCTTGGAGATATGTGCTCCTTGGTGGGCTTCCTGGATCATATCTTGCTTCTGATTTCATTTCTTGAGGAGCTTCCCCCATGCTGGGTGTATGTAAAACTGTATTTTTCTACAAATGTGTGCCAAGAGTTCAGTTATACATGTCTTTACCAGACTCACAGCATTGGTCTGTGTAACTGCATCCCTCGTACAGGGCGACAACAGACTTGAGCAATATCTTCTGATTGATGAGGAGGAACTCTGTCCCTTTGCTCTCAGAAACTTCGAGTTTGAAAGGATTCCATTTGGCTATGTTTGCTTTCGTTGCCTGGCACTTTTGCTGAGTTGGCAAAAATAAATTTTCTCAAACAGTTTCACAGAATTATCTTCCTGTGTTTACTTGTAGCAACTTTATAGTTTTTTCCTTAAGTTTTTAACCTATTTTTGAGTTTGTTTTAATGGGGCATAAAATAAAGATCTACTTTAATGTTTCTATGTGTGTTTATTCAGTTTTCTCAACATCATTTGTTAATGCAACCTATCCTTCTTCATTCTATGTTCTTGTAAAATAATGTAATTGTAAATATGAATTTATTTTGAGAATCTCTTGTTCCATTGGTCTATATGTCTGTCAGCTTATCAGTTCTATGCTGCTTAGATTATTTGAGCCTGGTGATGTAATTTAAAATCAGGTAGTATGATGCCTCAGGCTGCAAAGACCCTTTCAATATTCTTGTAGTTTTGGTTGTGAGCCCAGCCTTTAATGGCCAAGCCGTCTCTCCAGCCCACCAACATTCCTTCAATATTCTGAGTCTTTTTTTTTTTTGGTTCCATATGAATTTTAGAATTATTTTTCTATTTCTACTAACACTATTGTGAATTTAATGGAGTTTGCATCAAACATGTAGATTGCTTTGGATAATATCAACAGTTTAGCATTGTTAATTCTTCCAGTCCATGAACATGGACTGTCATCCTATTTAACATCCATTTCTTCCATGAATATTTTATTGTTTTCAGTGTGTGACTCTTTCACCTCATTGGTTGAATTTATCCCTAAGTTGCTAGTTTAAAAGGGATTGGTTCCATGATTTCTCTTTTAGATAGTTGAGAGCACAGAAAAACTGTTAAAGACCAGCTCTATATGAGGTAATTTCACAGAATTCAGGAAGCTTCTAAGATTCCCTATGTAGAAGACCGTATTATTTGGCAACAGACCGTTCCAGTTCTTCCTTTATTGTCTATCTCTGCTTTCTCTGTTGACAAGGATTTCCAACACTGTATTTAACACAAGTGGCAAGGATGAGCATTCTGCCCTTTTCTTATTCCTAACCTTGAAGGCAGAGCTTTGGCCTCTCACCATTGAGTATGATGCCGCCACTACTCTGTCACACAAGGCATTTATTGCATTGAAGTGCATTCCTTTCCACCTTAATTTTTTAATGTAATATGAAGAGCTGTTTAATTTTGTTGAATGCTTTTTTTTTAATTTATTGAAAATTTGTGATTGTCACAGAATTTTTCATGTCACTGTATCTTAAAGATAAATCCACTAAGGAATAGCGAATGATCCTTTAAATATAATGTTAAATTCAATTTGATAGCGTTTTTGTTGAAGATTTTTCCAACTTTGTTTGTTGGTGACAATATCTTTATTCTCTTCTATAGAGTCATTTGCTGGGTCTTGTATCAGATAGTAAAGACCTCATAAAATTAGTTTATGAGTATTTCTTCTCTACAGTTTTTGGGAATTTGACAATAATTAGTATCAGTTGTTTAAATGCTACAATTCACCAATGAAGTAATCAAATCCAGTGCTTAATTGATAAGAAGATTTTTATCGTTGGTTCAGTATCTGTACATATGATTCTTCTGTTCACATATTCTATTTCTTCATGTGTATTCCTAGGAATTTGTTAATTTCTTTTAGGTTTTCCAGTTTGACTTGTAGGTTTTCATAGCAGTCTCTTGTAAGCCTTTCTATTTCCCTGGTAATATCTGCACTGCTGATTCTGAGCCCTCTCTCTGTTTACTTAGTATACCTAAATGTTTACTTTGTCCTTTCAAAAGAATAACTTTATTTACTAAAATATTCAGGATTTTCTAGTTCTTTGTTTCTGCTTTGGTTTTTATTATTTTCTCTTTCAAAGTATACATTTGCTTTGTTTGTTTTCTGGCTCCATGATTATAACTTTGGGTTGCTGACTTAAGATTTTTCTTCTTTCCTAATGACTTCAAAGTTATTATTCAAAACTTGCTTTTTAGAAATATTTTTTCTTCATCCTTTAATTTTTTTTCATGTCATGCTCACATTTTAAAGTTGTCTCAAGATATATTTTCAACATCTTTCTTTTAATTTCTCCTTTTACTTATTTCAAAGACCAAGAGCCAGGGAGCATTTTAGAGATATGGTCAACAATGTTAATCCTACAAAAAATTAAAATTTAACAAAATTTGAGATGATATTAGTAGAACTAGTTTTTCAGTCTAATCAGCCAGCCTGTCCTTTTATTGGTGAGTTGAGGTCATTTACATTTAAAATTATTATTGGGAGACATTTAGTAATTCTTATAACTTCATTGTTGTTTTTCTGGCTAGTTAGATTATTATTTGTTTCCTCTATTGGTACCAAGAATTGCTTGTTTATTGTTTTGGGTATGATAAATTCCTTCCTAGCTCCCTTTTCTTTACCTATCCCACTTATGAACTTCATTGTTTTCTGTGTTCTCATGATGGAAACTTTTTCTTTCCCCTCTGTGTGCAGAATTCCTTTGAGAATCTTCCACAGTCTTGACTTAGTGGTCATGAGCTACCTTAGTTTGTGCTTGTCTGGAAATGTCATTATTTCTCTGCCAGTTTAGAGTTTTACTAGATAAGTCAATGTTGGTGGACAGTTTTTTTGTTCCTAAGGCTTGAAATATATTGTTCCACTCGTTTCCAGGCTTTTAAGATTGCTGATGAGAGATCTGATATTATTTTAATGTCTTTTCCTTCATATATGTGTTGTCATCTTTTCCTAATAGATTTTTATTTTGATCTCAACTTTACATTTTTTTTTTTTTATATCGTGACTACCATTTGTCATGAGAGGTTCTTTGCTGGTCATGACTATTTGGAGTTTCTAAATGCCTTTAGTATCTGTCCATTTCTTTCTCTGTATTTGAAAGATTTTCTATTATCACTTCATTGAATAGATCCTATACTGAACCTCTTTATTTGTTTTTCTCAATTCACCTTCTATACCATGGAATCTCAGGCTTTGTCTCTTGGTTTTATCCTAGTGGTCAGATGTGTGATCATGGGTCTTTCTTTCTTTCTTTCTTTATTCATGTTTGGATGTAGTATTTGTTGACTTTGTCCTCTATTGCTAGTATATTTTTTTTCATTTGGTTGTTCTGTTGGTGGTACTTTCTACTGTGTTTTCTATTTTATTCATGAGTTTTTCATTTCTAAGATTCTTTTTCAAAATTCTTTATGTCCTTACTGATTTTTTTAATGTTGCTAATTTCTTTAATCAATATTCCTTATTGTCCTATGGTGATATGCAAGATATTCATCAGTGTGGCTATGGGAGAAGGACAGTTCATGCCCCTTCTCCTCTGCTTCCCAAGGACCTAGCTGGGGAAATCCCCTTGAACACCTGGGAACCCCTCTAGAGCTAAGTCTCTTGCCAACCCTAAAATGGCTCCCTTAGTTAAGATATCTTCTTCCCTGCTCCCATAACTACCCTTCCTCCATCTCATCCATCCCACTCCCCCAAGCTCTCCCAAATCCTCTCCCCTTCTTCCTTCTCTCTCCCCATCTCCCCTTCCCCCCAATCTCCCCCACCCCCATGCTCCCAACTTTTGCCCTGTGATCATGTCTACTTCCAATATCCAGGAGAATAAATATATGTTTTTCTTTGGGTTCACATTCTTATTTAGCTTCTCTAGGATCATGAACTATAGGCTTAATGTCCTTTGTTTATGGCTAGAATCCACATATGAGTGAGTACATACCATATTCCTCTTTTTGGGTCTGGGTTATCTCACTCAGTAAAGTGTTTTCTATTTCTATCCATTTGCATGCAAAATTCAAGATGTCATTGTTTTTTACCACTGAGTAGAACTCTAAAGTGTATATTGCCACACCTCCTTTATCCATTCTTCCATTGAGGGGCACCTAGATTGTTTCTATGTTCTGGCTATTATGAATAGTGCTGCTATGAACATAGTTGAACAAATGTTTTTGTAGTATGATTGGGCATCTCTTGGGTATATTCCCAAGAGTGGAACTGCTAGATCCTGAGGTAGGTTAACTCCCAGTTTCCTGAGAAACCACCACACTACAATGGATGAGTGTTCCCCTTACTCCACATCCTCTCCAGCATAGGCTCACCATAGAACCTTCATCTGGAGATGGATGGAGATAGAGACAGAGACCCACATTGGAGCAGTGGACTGAGCTCCCAAGGCCCAGATGAAGAGCAGAAGGAGGGAGAACATAAGCAAGGAAGTCAGGACCACGAGGGGTGTGTCCACCCACATAGACAGTGTGACTGATCTAATGGGAGCTCACCAAGGCCAGCTGGACTGAATGAGCATGTGAACAAACCAGACTCTCTGAATGTGGCTGACAATGAGGGCAGACTGAGAAGCCAATGACAATAACACTGGGTTTCGATTCTATTGCATGTACTGGCTTTTTGGGAGCCTAGTCTGTTTGGATGCATACCTTCCTAGACCTGGATGGAGGGGGGAGGGCCTTGGACTTCCCACGGGACAGGGAACCCTGACTTCTCTTAGGACTGGAGAGGGAGGGGTAGTGGGTGGGAAATGGGAGTATGGGAGGAGGCAGATGTTTTTAATAAATAAATAATAAGAAAAAAGAAGCAGTAACTGTGATATTTATTTAAATAAAGATGAAAGCAGTGAAGGAGAAAATAATATAACAAATTTCTATTCTAAAAAACATATTACTTATTGTCTGGTCTACTTGCTGATTGCTTTTTCTAATGTTGCTGACTTTTGTGACTAGGTCCTAAAGTGAATTTGTCTAACTAATTTTTATAGTCTTTTAGTTCATCTATAATTTTTACAAGTAAACTTTTAAAATCTTCAACCAGAATTTTACCAAATTTAACATCTTTTTATTCTGTAGTTGAGGTCATATAATCTTTGGGAGAACTCATGTTGCCTTTGTTTTCCACATTGCTTGTTTTTTGTGTGTGTGTTGCAATGTGCACATCTATTGGTTGAGATAAGTCCACTAATTTTATTTAGGAATCTTCTTGGTCATCCTACTTTTGAGGACTCCATCACCAAAACCACTCAGAAGAGAAAAAAATGAACTGTTCTTATAGCTTTTGGATGAGGCATCTGCTCCCTTCCCAATACAGGGCTGTGTCTACTTGGTTTACTTTTTTTCTCCACACATTTCAGACCCCTTTGTGGATTTCTTTTTTTCAATATATGTGTGTATTTCAGTGTGCTTGTGTGTGTATGTATGTTCTTGTGTATGTATATGCACATGTGTGTGTGAATATGTGTAGGAGCCAGAGGACAACCTCAGGTGACATTCTCAGGGACATTATCCAACTCTCACTGGATTTTAGCTCAATAATCAGACTAAACCTGCTGACCAGGTCCAGGGATCCCACCATGTCCCTCTCCAGTACTGAGGTTACACATGTGTAGACACCTCACAGGCTTGTTGCATGGGTTCAGGGATCAAACTTGGGTTTTCAGGCTTGTGGGCCTTTATCAGCTGTCCTGTCACTGCAGGCCCATTTGTGAATTTCTAGAGTTTTGAAATTTCCTTTCTCTTAGGGATATGGCCCACTTTTCTCTTTTTCTTGCTATTTGCTTACACCAGGTCACACAGGAGCCACTTCTGCTCTCCCAACCTGCCCTGAAGAAGTGGCAGTAGGCCATTCACGATGTCAGAGGTAAGCTTGACTTTTTTCAGTTTAACGATAGAAGTTAAGCATGAATTCCACATGTAATTAAAAGATGAGAAAGTTAAAAACAAAAACAACAAATGAATGTCAAAACAAAGGGTCTGATGAAGTGAGCTGAAAAGTCCAACATGTTTATTGTGGGGCCAAATAACGTTTTCTAAGATCAAAAACTCTAGCAGTGCTTGAATAATGAAAGGGAAAGGATGGTTGTAACAGTGGAAATTTAAGATAACGCAAATCCATAAAAGACTGACTAAATGAGATATATGGGATAAGTTGGACAAATGCTCAGGGAAGCGGGAAGTTGCATAAGATAGTCTGTGTCTCTATTTTCAAAGCCTAAGTGCTAAAGTTATCCTATGAATATCCTCGAACTGGCTGTTTGATCTTTGGCAACATTCTTTAAAAGGGTTTTTTTATTGCTTTATCAATTTCTAGTAGGACAGTTCCAGTGGCATCCATATTAGGACTTTTAGTCCCTACATTTATCAATTTATCAATAAAATGTAATGTTTAGGTCTACAGCTATTTCCATGGTAAACACTTTTAAAAGGGAAAAAACTCAACCATGGTAAGATATTTATATCAACTTACAACCATCATAACTCTCTCTTCTTTGGCAGGGGTGAGTTTTTATTTGATAACGTGATTGCCATGGTGATGTCTAATCAAGCCATATTGTCTATGTGATGTAAGGTTAAAAATTGCTGTCCAAAATTGGAGATATGTCTTACATTTCCGATAGTTAGTCGCTGTTTCAGAAGGTGGGAAAGAGATAGGTGGACTGCTGAGCTGCATATTCTTGAGATACAATAAAAAGCTTCCTGTGATCTAAAAGTTCCCTTCACCATTAGTGTGCTAGATATTTAGTCTCCAGTGTGTTGGAAGCTGAAAATTTGGGAGAGTTTGGAGACCCTAAGTCCCCACCAATGCTAATTAATTGAGGCTACAATGAACAGGACTTGGTAGGCGGTAGAGTTGCTCTCTCCTGCCCCACCCCCATCGTCTGCAGGATGAGGGTGAAGTAAGGCCCAATAAGACATTGTCTCCTTACTTTTATACTTCCCAAACCTCAGACTAGGAGAAATAAAATTCTATTTTCTACAAATTATCTATGGTCTGTGCCATTGTACTACAAAAGTGCAGAAAGACTTTGACAACAGCATAGAAAATAAATTCTAATGAGTATAAATGTTCTTCATGCCTATGAAAAGAGGAAGTTCTCATGTGCAGTAAATGGGGATGTAAAAAACTTCATAACCTGAAAACTCATGAATCAGACGTTTTCATCACTGTAGTAAACAAAATAAAAAGTTCTAAAGATTATCAATTTTCCATCCAAAAGCCAAGAACTCTCATAAGAACTGGCAAGGGAAGTAAATCACTTTATTCCTGTCCATTCAACCAACTAAACACTAACAACAAAAATCTACTAATTGGGTTTGGCAGTGTGGTCTATGGGTAAAGGAATTTACCATGCAAGCCTAGTAACCTGAGTTCAATTCCCGACTCCACAAAGTTGTCCTCTGACCTTTACATGTGTGCCATGGCCTGTGCGCTACCTTCACTTCCCATAATAAAAGAGAAGTTAGTGGCTGGGCTTTCCTTAGGCCCTTCAAGTGATTATGGAGATCAGACACCCTGGAAGACTCGATCCTAAAGATTGTCAGGGACTGGCATACTACAAAGTCTTCCAGTGCTGCAGTGGAAACGTACATAAGTGAAGGGTGAGAGTAAATTAGTGCATCTGCAAATGCTTCAACTCTGGGATTAGCTGAAAACTCTTCCAGAAGACTGATTTCAAGGCCTTAGCTATTCCTGTACTGCGTAAAGACAAGAAATGTGAAACTAGCCTAAAGATAAATCCCTACAGCATTTGGGTTGAATAACATGATTATGTGGAACTAAAATAAAGACAACCCAAAGAACAGTCAGGAAGACAATTTTTTAACTGATGAGCTAGCATGGCTCCTAACAATTAATGTCTTTCTAGGCACCAAGGAAGAGCAGTGCTTTGATGAGGAGCAAATGTTCTCCCTGGATCTTTACAAATGAAGCCTACTCTGGAGTGTTTTACTTCAGTTTCGGTGCCACAGCTGGGTTGTGAGCAGGAACAAGTGATTCTAATAACATTTTCATACAATTGTAGTCTATACATTTTAGACATACTTTCAGATACTGATTATGGTTCCCATAGGTATTTTATGATATAAATACTATGTCAGAGAGAGAACACTTGAGAGTTCCTGAGCTAACTTGAAACTCACACCTTAGACATAGACATGGATACTGATTTTGATCCATATGATCATCATAGGATGTAAAGACTATGAGAGACAGACAGAGAGAGGGAGAGGGAGAGGGAGAGGGAGAGAGAGAGAGAGAGAGAGAGAGAGAGAGAGAGAGAGAGAGAGAGAGAGAGAGAGAATTTACTCAGCTAACCTGAAAACTCACATTCATACACAAACATATGTATGTGAACATTTGTAACAGGCTTAGTCATCATCCTTCAACTGGAAGCAGCCAAGAGAACTTTACTAAAATATGCATGTTGGCACTTTTCCAATATTGCAAAACTATTGCTATGCACTGATGTTTGTATTTTCCCAAAATCTATCTTAAAATCCTCATCCTAACACGATGCTGTGAGAAATTGGAAGCCTTTTGGGAAGTATTCTGGTTAGTTTTAGTTGTCAGCTGACACAACCTAAGAAGGGCATCTTAATTAGGGATTGCTTAGATCTGATTAGACTACATACATGTCTATGGGTGACTGTCTTGATTGTTAACTAACCTAGCCCACTATTAATAGCCTCACTCCACAGGCATGATATCTAAGACTGTGTAAGACTAAAGAATGGAAAGACTGTCTGTACTTAAGTACACTAGAGTCATGTGTCTAGCCGCTTGAATGACTGCCCCCAAATAAAGGACTGTAACCAAATAAGCCTTGCCCTCCCCTATAAACTGCTTTTGGTCAGGGTGTTTCATTGTAACAACAGAAATGAAACTAGAACACGTTTCTCTATTACAAAAGTGAGAAATTGTGAATAAAATCAATGATGTTACAAAAAGGCCCAAGATTTCAGCCACAAAGAATTACAGGCAACCAAGAAATACTGAGAAGAAGAGAAACAGCCTTCTCTAGGGAAGAGCCTTTCAATTAGTTATCCAGTACCAAGTGGTCAGTCTGAAAAGCATATGCATGCAAGTAACATATGGACTAAGCAGGTTGTATTTCTATATTAAGAAGGAGATGGAAAGAGATGGAAATTTTTAAATATAAAAAAAAAATAAACCATGAGAAAAAAAAAGAAAATGTATATAGATACATATGTACACACACAAACATATATATATATATATATATATATATATATATATATGTATTTATACAAAACAACAACTAAAGAAAATTAGGCCATGAATTTGGGGAAAAGAACAAGGTTTAAATACAAGTATGGGGTTGGAGGAAGGAAAGGGAAAGACGAAGGTTATATGATTATATTTTAATTTCAAAATAATACTTTTTAAAAATTTGGCCCCAAAGAGTGCCTTGCCACTTTTACCACACAAGGTTTCCAGAAAAAAATGACCATCTGGGAAGTACATCTTCACAGGACACTGAATCAAATGTTGTCTTGATCTAAACCTGCTCACTCCTAGAACTGTGAGAAATTTATTATCATTCATGAAAAGCATACTACAATATTCTTTTTCAATGCCAATACTGAGAGGCATTAACTGAGCATGGTTAGTACAGATCGTTGACTTCTGGGCCTCTCTTCTGTCGTTTCTACTATATGACAGATATGATGCTCTACAATGGTAGAGAAAAAAGGCCGAGGGACTGTTATCACCCATCACACATGGAAAGGCTATTGATGAGAAAGGGCTACTCAAAAGAGATAAATAACCAGTGGTGAGAAAATTGGATTTATCAAAAGCCGAATGAGCATCACTGAAGTATATAGAGTAGAAGGAGGCTTGTCTTATGGTTTCTATTGCTGTGAAGATACACCCTTACCACAGCAATTCTTATAAAGGAAAAACATCTAATTAGGGTCACTGACTTACAGTTAGAGGCTTAGTCTATTATCATCATGATGCTACGTGGCGGCATATAGGCAGACATGGTGCTGGAGAGTAGCTGAGAGTCTTACATATGGCAGGCAACAGGAAGTGGTCTTTCTCACTGGTCATGGCTTGAGCATATATGAGACCTCAAAGCGCAACTCCAGAGTGACACACTTCCTCCCAAAAGGCCACACCCACTCCAATAAGGCCACACCTGCTATTAATGCCACTCCCTTTGGTAACCATTTTCTTTCAAACCACCACAAGGCTATAAAGCACAAATCAATAGGAATAAAAGAGGAAATTGCATGTCCTAATAGAGCTTTGTTTTTCCTAGAAGCTCAAAAGAATAAGAATTTGTGCAAAGGTTTTTCCTTTCTTCTCATCTTTTAGATACACTTCACTATTTTCCTTATGAAACAAGAAGTGGAAAATGAGAGAGAAGACATGTTAACAATGACCCTGGAAAAAGAAATACCAATAGTCTCATTTGCCTAAAGCTTTGGGATTGCAGGAGCAAACCTTTCCTGGCACATACCAACCATTGTCGCTCCATTAAGAAAAGATGAAAAGAAAAGATGAAAGCCAGTGTTTCCCCAGGATATCTGCATATGGTAGTACCATCTCTCCCACACACTCAAAGCTCATTCTGATCCTTCAAAATACCATACTAGCCGTTGGCTTCTCTCTGCAATCCCAACAGCAGAGAATGTCAAAAAAAAGATCTGAACTAGAAGTTGGAAATGCTACTTCTAATCCTTCTTTGTCTAAATACTACCTGACTTAATTAGCATAAAGTTAGGTCCCTGCGTCTAGAATAAATACCATTAATACATATAAGTAAAATAAAGAGGATTGGAGAAAAAGATCTGAATGCTTTAGCTGGCTTCCAGTTTAGAATGACCTCATGGAGCTAATATTATTATACCCGTACTAATGCAGGTAGTACTAAGGTTCACCTTAGGCAGTGGAGACCCTGGGGCCCTGCACCTTACATAGAACTTACAAGCACACATTGTGCAACATTAGTTCAATGTGTGTGCTTTCTGTCTCAGATAAGACAATTTCCTATCTCTTCAAAGACATCGTATCTTAGGGACTTCATTAATTCCTTTTACCTTAAGTTCTTCCATGTGTTGCCTGTAGATTTGGAAAGCAATATGGTATCACAAAAGTAACTACAAAAAAGAGTCACTAGTCACAATGCCTGTGTTATGTAGAAGGCAGACTTTGTAAGTGGCTAAGAAAGTTAGAAGGAATGCTGTCAAGTACAACTGGGGGAGGGACAGAGGGGATCAAGTGGCATGGGCCACACCTTGAGACAACATCTGTCGGGGTCCAGCCTCAATGAAATTAGCACATTTCAGGGTAGAAGCGTGAGAATAAAAATTATTAAGCAAAAAGAAGAGAGATATGAGAGAAAGAAGACAGAAACACAGAATAGCATCAGGAGGGAAATTCAGTGAATACTGAGCCAGCCACATTTATTTTCCACATGCTTACATACTTCACTCCAAAAGGAGAGTGGGGGGGAGCAACAGGCTTCATTAACATGATATAAGGAATAGACTTGAATTCTCCAACCTTTGGTTCAGGTGAAGCAGATTCACCTCTATATTCAAAATACTAATTGACCACACCCTAGGTCAGAATCTCTTGTGTGTAGTCACACCTGTTGTCAACAACTTTGAAAGAGCAAAAATAAGCTCACACTATCTGAACTTTAGTCAAGGTGGAACAGGACTCACACCTGTGGGCCCCCACATATTCCTCCCTCTTTATTTTATTTAATAAAGCCTGTGCTTCTGCTACAGGACAGATGACTTGCCTTTTGGGGGGCCCTTTTCCCATTTTTCCAAACTTACCCATCATCAGTACAAATATTCTGTCGTGTACAGTCTGTCTTAGATTGCCTGGGGGTGGGATCTTACCCATCATTGACTATCAGCCTCTGTAAATAAAGGGTTAAGAGAGAAGGCATCTCTAGGCACTGTGCACCTCTGAGCCAACTTTCTGTCAAGAGAATTCACCAACTAGATAATTATATGCAAACAATGTTTTGTATTACATATACTCCTATGACTACAATATTTCATAATAAAGGAGTGGAGGATGACTAGAGGTGGGATTGCCTTTTTAAATTGGTCTAGGATGTCTTTAACAGTTTTTAGCTGCATCAAAATCCAAATGTGTCCTTTTAAACATATCAAATCTAAGGGCTCATTGGCAATGTCAAAATTCTCTCAGACAAGTTCTAATCTTTTTCTAATTGGTAACATCTCTATACTGAACTAAAGCAATTACAAACATTAACAGGTCAATACCATAATTCTAGTGTAGAAATTAACAGTAAACACACAATTTGTCAAATCACAATTCTCTTAAATCTGGTCTAATCAAAAGACAAGAAGAGGTGTCTGTGATGGGTGAGCTATGAGTCTTTTTTCTCTCCTAGACTTCAATTGTATTGCTGCTCTGAACTTTCAAAAATAAGTTCAAACTGTCCCAGTCTTTGAGTAACAGCAAAAACTTTTATGCCATTCCTCCTCATCTCTGAAGAGGGGATTCAGTCACTCTTTGCCTCCAAAATAGCGTTTCGTTCCTTTAACAAGGCTCTTTCCCCCAGAGGGGAAATTTTCTGAGGTCTCAGTTCTCAGGTCCTTTATTTCAACAGCAGATTGAACAGCATGCTGTCCCAAGATATAGTACAGTAAACTGCCTAACATCAGTCAGCGATCGGGTCAGCTCCAAAGTAAACAAAACACACTGAGGTCTAGAAATTGGTGCACTAGGGTCCAAGAAACTGGGGATCACCACAATCTTCCTTCCTCTCTTAGACTGCAGCAAGATGGCATAAGAAAGGCAGGAACATGGATTCAGGAACCAGGAACCTCACTCTAACTGTTCTGGGGGGCCGGGGAGGGGGGGATCACCAGCGCTGTGACTTCATCGGGGCAGGCACGCCTCAGTTTTATAGGCAGTATTCCTGTGGGGGAAAAGCACAAACATACCCTTAACCCCATACTAACACAGGGTCGGATCCTTTCCAATATAGACTGAGGGTATACCTCACTCATTTTTTTAAGTTATGTTTTAATCTCACCTAGGGGCTCAAGATCCCCTGTAAAATCCAAGCTGCTAGTCTCGCTAGCTGACAGGTTTTCACAGACACCTGGCCGGAGGTGCATTTGCATTTCAATAGATACTTGATTGTTTGAGGCTATTTGGGCGATTTGGCTATCAGGTTGGGAATCAAGGATTTTGGTTCCCAACTGAAGCTGGGGACAGGGCAGGGAATAGCTGCAACTCACTCTCTCCACTGCTTGGCTGTCCCAGGAACCAGGACCTGGGCTTGAAGCTGTGTTGGGCTGCAAGGCTCAGCAGTTGCGCCATAGACCAGAGACTGGCCTCGGCGACGGCGACGGAAGCTGCTCCCAGAGACAGCTAATTGAAAGGAATCCTACCGGACGAGTTGATGTAACTCACATAAGAGATAAGAATACACTGGGCCTCCTGTGATTTTTACATTGGCCTAGCTCGATCCACTTTACTGAATTCTTTCTCCTTGCTAAAAAGAAATTTACCAAGATTTCATAGTACCTAGAAAATGTTAGAGATAAGCAACTAGAGAATTTCTAGGCTACAAAAATTGGTAAACATTATTTATATTTTCAATTTTAAGGCAAAATTTATTGATTTTTTTAAACAGATGGGTTAAAAGGGAGCTAAACTTATACTGATAAATTTAGGCTTTACTTCTTACTAGTTGGGTGAATTTAGCCAAGCTACTGAACACCTCTTTTCTTTGGGTCCTTGACATATAAATTGGGATATTTCAACAAGGTTGAAGGTATCAGTTATGAGAGCATCAGTGATTCATCTCAACTGTCAACTTGGTGGGATCTAGAATCACATAGGAGATAATCCTTTGAGCATGCTTGTGGGGAATCAATCAGCTAGAATAGGTTAGCTGGGGTGGGAGACCTGACCACTGTGGGCATCACTAATCCCTGGATTCAGGGTCCTCGGATGAATAAAAAGAAAGTAAACAGAACACAGCATCCATTTCTCTCTGCTCTCTAGGCTTTGATGTGGACCAGCTGCCTCCTGCCCCACATACCTTATCTTCCCAGGGGATGGATTATATCCCCTGGGACTATCACCCAAATCATCCTTCCTTAAATTACATTTGTCAGTATTTTGTCCAAACAACAGGAAAGGCAGTTAATACAAAGGATTGTACATAAAAATGCAGAATAGCTAGTATATGGTCATCTTTCAAAATATGATCCATTTTACAATCATTGTGCTACAAACAAAAATAATTGGTCTTAGTCACTGCAAGATTTCAAAACAGAATGCTTGAAAGAAATTTGATATGTAATAGGAAGTGGGAATATATTGAGACCAGAACAAATTCATTAATAGCAAGTCATGCCAGACCCCAAACACATTTTCTGTTGGAGCACAAGTTTTATCACCACAAGAAAGAATTTTTGTCAGTATAGCATAAGCAAATATAATCAATAACTGGAATCCCTGTAAAATGGGGAAATGTGTACACCAGATGCTTTGGTGGTATGCACATATAGGAACTATACTCTCTGGAGTGTAGAATGAAAGTATGTATATATTCTAGAAGATAATGTTGTATTTATTTAAAAACACTACAAAGAGAAGTCATGCCATTCAACAAGGCTCATACAGGAGGTTTATTGGAAAAGGAGAGAGAAGGGACAGAGAAGAGGGCAGAAAGGGGAGCAGAGATGGGTCTTTGGGTATGAGTGGTGGAAGGGAATGAGAGAGGGAGAGAGAAAGGGAAAATGAAAGAGGAAGAGAGAGAGAAATAGATGGGAGGTGGGCAAAGCCCACCTTTTAAATGAGAAAGTAGCGAATGTGCACAGGAGGTACTCTTAGTGGCTACAGCTGAGGATGAATCCTGTCAGGACCCCAACGGCAAGTCAGTACAGATGCCAGAATACTAACAGATATTATAACAGATTAAGAAAAATGGATGTTTTTACAACTCTTTAGTAAAATATAAATAAATATTTAGCATTATAGTCACATCTATGTTAGCTACATGGCTCAGTACCTTTTTTAGCAGGGCAGGTCACATCCTGCTTCTTCGGTGTCTGGACAGGACTGGGTCCTCTTCCCAGAAGTCTCCTGTTCTCATGGCCCCAACTCTACTTCCTGTCTGGTTGTCCTGCCTATACTTTCTGCCTAGCTACTGGCCAATTAGCATTTATTTAAAACATAATTGACAGAATACAGAATTGTCCCGCAACATTTCCCCCTCTTTATTTTTATTTTTTTTAAGAAAACAAGAACATCCATAGTTCATTTTTGGGGAATGTGGGTGTAGTTTTTCAGGCTACTTCCAGCCAGTAGTGGTGGCACACGCTGGTAGAATTTGCTAAAGGAGACAGAAGCAGGAGGATCACGAGTTCGAGGCAAGGTAGCAGTCCCCCTTCTCACCCCAGCCATGGATCTTCTACCCGCCAAGCTGAAGTACAACCCTCTTCAAAATGAGTCTCTGTCATCGCTGAAGGAGGGGGCTTCAGGGTGTACCCCCACAGAAGATGCCTTCCCCATCAGCCTCATCCCTGGGACACAGTTTCTGTGTGATTATTTAGGGAGTTTGGACAGCCGGGAAACAAACAAGTGGCCTCCTTACAGCATATTAGTAGTAGATTCACACCTGGGGCCTATGAGCTCCACAGTCATGGATTCTTGTCCAGATTTATAGGATTAGCATATATTTCCTCCTGTAGAATAGGCCTTAAATTCAATCAGAAAGCCCTTGCTTACCCATAACATTCATACCACTATGTCACTCATGGTCATATAAGGCTGATGGGAAAGGCAGCTCTTCTGTATGTAATAGGTTTCCATAGTGCTTTTAAAAATATCCTGCCCTATCCTCCCACCCCTTCCCCACTTAGACCTGTCATGTAATTGCTCCTCTATCCACATGTGTCCTAATGTTCCCTCCCTTTAGATCTTTGTGCTATGTATGCACAATGAAATTTTATTCAGGTATAAATAAATATAAAATTTGCAAGTAAATTAATGTAACTGGAAAATGGATACTGAGGTAATCTTGACACAAAAATACAAACTTTACATCTTTTTTACTCATACATGAATCCTAATGTTGAATCTTTAAGGGGCTTGTTTAGCTTGGAGTACCTGTAGAATCCAGGAAACTAGTGATAAGAGGAATAAATTAATTACCTTTGTTTAAGATGTTCATTAGCTCTGTACTTCTTTAATTTTTCAGGTTAACTCTCCTAATACAGGTAGCTTCACATAAGTGATAGGCTTGGGTAGCTACAAAATTTGTTATAAAGTTATTCAAATAATCATTTTGGCACAGCAAAGAGATAGATTCTATTTAAGAGGAGGGAGGGAAGGAGAGAGAGAAAATGAAAGAGAAGAAAGGATAGGGGAAGGATATATAAATGTATGTGATTTCCCAACTAGCTAGATGGGTAAAAGACAAAGGTCGAAGGACAATGAAGACTTTGTGTGGTCAGTCAGTCTTATGAGACCCAATGATACAATGGTGTCCATTTTCTCTCTGAAGTGGAGGGGAACATCGCTGAATAGAGAAAAGTATTTAGGAATTGATACACTATAGGAAGACAATGTGGTATTAACTGTGGCAATGTCTGTATGCTTCAGCTTGCCGGTATTAAAGCTTTAAGTCAGCAGGTTGTGAATACTGGAGACTCAGACCTCTACTCAGGCTCACAAAGGATAGAGGCCATTTGCTTTCGTGATGATACAGGTTATTGAAGCTCATGAACATGGCCAACTTTGGGTTTAGTGTTTGTTTTGCTTATTTGTTTAGAAGTTTGGCTTTAGGTGAGAAGTACCTAAAAAAAATAGAAATGTTCAGCTGAGATTCAGTATTGTGCTCATAAAGCAGTGTTTTTTTTAAATAGTTTTTCAATAGTTTTAGTAAATAGAGTCTATGTGTCAGTGCTGTGAAAACCGGCTCTCAGGCCTCACTTTGGGAAGCTGTTTTCGTAGAATAATGCAGGCGAATCTGAGGACTCACCTGCTGTTTCCAGTCACCCTGGATGACTATAATGCAGAATCTTGACCTCACTGAAAAGCTCTGTTGCTGGTCACTGAATTTTTTGTTGGGCCTTGACTGCTTCTCTGAGCAACTCGCCCATTCAGTTTAAAGTAAGATTTTGTTGTTTTGGGGAATGCAGTGCAAGGCTGGCCATTAGGACACTTCCCTTTAGTGCAAGAGAGCCTACAAGTTTCCTGTCCTTAACTGCATTAACTATGTTCCTGAGGCCAATTTTCATTGACAGGAGACTATTTGAGACTAATAGGAATGGGATGGGAGATGGTGAGGAAAGGGGACTGAGGGCCTCAATTGTCCAGGGTGCACAGAAATGCTGTTTTAGCACTAGGAGTCAGAGTTGTGAGCCACTTACTGGTTCACTACACAGATAATGAGGACTCTGAGACAGGCACTGCTAAATCCTGGACTTGATTATCAGCTTCCTTCCGGAGACCAGCCAGTCAGCCAAGAAGCGCAACACAAAGATAATGAGAGAAGATTGCAAAACTCTCTGTCTTTTACTCCCAGGAAACTAAGCCAGCCCAGTTCTCTGGAACTGATGCATCTGACTGAAAATGGTTCCTCAGGCCCTGAGAGAGAGACATACTATTTCCACAGTGTCCCCTGTAAAAAAGGCAAAATGGGAGCAATCATCCTGAACCCTGAAGCTGAAGATTCCTGTACTGATGTGGTACCCAAAACATGAGGAAGTTGCTTTAACCTTACATTTCTTGTCCACCAAATTATCATTTTTCTGTTTTTAGGGGCATATAACAAAACTTTCTGATGTATGTTTATAGACAGAGCAAGGCTCCTCAATATTTCTGGGTCTTGGACTCAACCCTTTTGAACTCCATATAGTTGTTGGGTAGTGTCAGAAACCAATAGGTTTAAATGGGATGAAGGAAGGACTCTGTATCTTGATACCTAGGACATTCAGTGTGGATGTGGTACCATGTGCTCAATGTCAACTCTAGAAAGAAAATAATTTCTCCTAGTAAAACAATATATTTAAAACACAGAAGGAATTTTTCTCTAATTTTTTAACTATCAAGAACTTAAAGATGATGTTTTCTGTTTGTTTTTAATAGCGTTCTATTGTGTCTACCTTTATTGATCGATAAATTCTCTGAATTTGAATTTCTCTCTAACTTTTAATTTAGCTTTTGTTTGATTGATTCTGTGATGATAGTTTGGAGTTTTGAGAATCTCTTTATTTATTCTGAGTCCTCTACATGTCTTTTTAAACACATAAGAGTAAAGCCAAACACTAAAGTAGGACTCAGGAAGTTAACTTTTACTGATACAGTGCAGTCTGGTACCGAAATACTAGAAGGACATCAAGATAATCCCTTCCTCTCCAACAGACAAGAATTACAAAAAACTCTCCTGATGCCTGCCCAGAGATCCATGGCAGCATCCCAGCTGTCTAGGTTATACTACAAGACACTGCCCTCTACTTTTGCAGAAAGGAAAGGGAGCAACAGAACTTTCTGAACACAAGTCTAGTAAGACTTAGAGTACTTCCTAGAAAGCTTTGAAATGAATTTCTTGAAATAGTGATATGCAAAAAAAAAGTGCCTGCCCCCACCAAAGAAAGGTAACCGTGGTGACTGTGGGCTATAATTTAACCCCACCCAGGAAACCTGTTAGGGAGACAAATGCCAAGCGCGAGTTAGAAGAGAAGATCTTTTTGCACTGAGGTAGAACTGCACACTCTCTGCTTCCTGGGGCAAAGCCTGTGTACTATGAACAAATGCAGGATTCACAAGAGAGTTACAACCAATGAGATTGAGGGTAGTGCTGGAATATGAATCTGCATCCTTTCAGGTCAAAGAGTGTGCCTGTTCCTACTTGAAGGGAATCTTCAAACTGATAACTTACCAGGCATATTTCTGCTTCTCCTAACTAATAAGCAAAATGCCTCCCCTCAGTGAAACTGTCTCATAGGGACAGAACAAAAAAGGCAAACATTTCCTCTCCAAGATCTAGAGATACACCTCATCTAAGGGATTTGCTTTGTGAGGATAGTTCATGGGCTTGCATCACTTTTGCACTAACTGCTATCGTAGAATCAGATGCTCATCTGCTGTCCTGTAACACTAGCTACAGCCTGGATGAGGGAAAGCGGAAGGCAAACGGCTATTAGTGTGAGCTGAGTCTCAGATGGGTGATCCTTGGCAGGGTGGAGTAGTTGAGAAAGGTAGGAGTGAGAAAGTGGAACTGCCTGACTCATCAGGAATAGAGGCAGCCGAGGCCACACTAACTGCGCCCCACTCTCACTCTTGCAAGTCCTGACACTTCTTGCCAAGATGGGTCTGTATGAGCAAGGATTTCTCTGATGTAATTTTGTGTTCTTTAAATTACTAGCTTGACAATAACCAAAAGACAAATCAATTGCAGTACAGTTAAAAATACACACTTTATTATAGCTTTAAAATACAGAAAAGGAACTGAGTATACGTTGGAAGCAAAGGTTGAAATAATAACACTGGGAGAAATTCAGATGCTGTGTGTTGGTAGCTATCCCTCTGTCTGAAGTATGCAAATCTCTTCTGGTTTCTAAAAGTATCACAATGCTTTTGGACCTTTGCTGGGAGTGTGACAATATCATTTTGTCATTTTGTCTGCCTTGTTTGTCCTAAGAATGAGGCCGGGACAGAATGACATCATTAAGTTTCAAAGAAATAGCTCCATTGATAACACACCTGCTATGTAAGCATAAGGACTGGAGTTCAGATCCCCAAACCACGTGTAATACTCAGACATGGTGGTACACATCTGTAACCGAAGACCTGTGGGTGGTGAGGTAAAGCAGCAATAGGCAGATACCTGGAGCCAAATGGTGGTCCAGCCAAGCCAAATAAGTGAGCTCCAGGTTTAGTGAGAGACCTTGTCTCAAAGACTAAGGTGGAGAGCAGCTAAGGAAGACACTCAGTATGCCACCCACAAGCACATACACATATGAACAGGCTCTCCCACAGCACAGACATGCACACACCTACACAATCACATACAACACACACACACACACACACACACACACACACACACACCTCTTTACCAAGAATGGTGTCCTAGTGAACCAGTTTTCCAAAAGAAATGCTTCCGTTTGTAGTGTTTGTCAACCTCTACGGCATAAAAGTTCCCAAACGGCACAATTCAAAGGAATTAAACAATCAGTTTTTATGAAATAGTGTTAGCCCATGCCAGCACAGGGCTGCTTGAAACACATCAAATATCAACACTAACAGGTTTCTATAAATACATATGACATAATTTTAATTTCCTGAGAAGATATGCAGACACAAGGGTCTTTGTACTCTATAGCAATTCAGCTCAGCAAGTATTCATAAAAAATAAGAAATAGCTTAGCCTACAATAAGTATTTTTGTTACATACAATAAAAATATTTTTAAATTAGCCCTATATAAAACATAATTATAATATAGTTTTTCACAAATACCCATAAATATTATAAATTGGTTTAAAATACTTTTCAACAAGAACTCACAAGCTGGTTAAATTTAGCAGAATCCAAAATTTGAACGTGAGTGTTCTTCATTACTTTGAGACCTCAGCATGCTCTTCCAACAGGGTCCTGGCTTTTCTTGCTCCAGGCAAGAACAGGAAAATGTCTGCTGGTAAAGAAAGGCTCTCATCGCTTCATTCTGGCCACCTTGGGGTAAAGGCGATGCATCCATTTGAAAGCTGAATTTATTCCATTTTAGAGATGTATAATGAGACAGTAGGAAATACCAGTTTCAAATCAGGGACCATGTGAATGGCAAAACCCCACTCAATCCATTGTGAGTTCTAAGTTGAGGTGAGAGTCTTATGATCCATCTGTCCATGTTATCATTGTTCAATTTTTTTTCTAAAAATACCTACCCCATTAACATCATTAACATCATAGAGTTGTGTGGTATAGGAAAACTGATGTATTTTCCAATTAGGAAACACCAACTAAAAATTTGGAATCATTACATAATGCACTAGAGAAACACCAATTTCTTGGGCTAAATCTAATGACTGCTAGTGCAAACTCATTTTACTGTTTGCAGTGTTTATACACACATACACACAAAAGCTTACGTGAAAGTTCAGAATGAACCTGCATCCTGATGACAAAATCAAGAAAAATTCCCCAGATAAATTTCATTCCATGCCATCGCCACTTCTGTCCCAATAGGTTTCAAAGTGTTCTCTGTCCTCTAAAAACATCACGTGTAAAAGGGGTTGCTCTTGGCATATCGTGGCCACCCCACCAATCTGACAGCTTTGCATTAGGAGGCTCTCAGAAGGTGAGAGTATGAAGGGATTAAGGTAAACAGCTCAAGGAAATTATGATGAGAAAAAGCCAGGCTGCTGCATAACACCCTTTGTGCAAAAAAAGTAAGATTCCCATGGAAATAGGACCTCATTTTCCACCCAGAGATTCAAGAGTTAAAGGGATATGCTTTGGAATACTCATTTTATCATGGATTATGAAACTGTATTTCCAGATCTAACATCAGGGTTTTGGCCCACTCACTGAATCTTCCTCAGACAGATAAGAGGGTTAAAGTCTTATGATGCCAAGAGGTTATGTTTGTGTTGATTTGTAAGGTGCCACAAACTGTGTGCATGCAAACAGGCAACCCCCTCCAATCCACTGAACAGCATCTCTGGGTACACTGAGGAAGATGATGAGACCAAACTAAATCTCTAGGAGCTGAATGAGAGATCTGGCATTAAAACAACCCCCCAGTATGTATAATTTTTCTGAACGTGGTCATCAGAGTTGAACCTCAAGTATATGCTATCTCCAGCATGCAGTTCATAAATCCCTCCTATAGTTAGAATTTGAAAGTCATTTGTTGCAGACTGTAAGACATCTCCATCTTTAATTATCTCTACTATAAATTCAGCAGAGTTTTTTATGTCTTTCTTAGCAAAAGGAGTCACTTGTCCATAGATTAAATACTCGCCATCCTGAAGTATCCCCAGCTTCCCATCAGATGTCATATTGACACAAAGAGGTTCAGGAGATGTCATTTGCCACTTTGAAGATGATAGTTCTATAAGAAATTGAAAATGAAGGGAAAAAAGAAATCATTATTACTTCATCCTCTACCTGGTCGCAGATGTTCTTTATTACCTACATACTAATTTACTTGGTCTATACTAGTTTTTTCAGACCATATTTTAAATAGATTGTGAGAATCAACCATTTCTCTGTTTCAGAGAAGTTGCAGATCCTCATGGATCTATACCTCTTCCCAGGTAATAGGAATGAACAAGGGAGGGAGAGGAGAGAGGAACCACACAGCAAGACTAGAATATGGACTGCTCATAATTCATGCATCCCCATGTCTTTCTTATATGGACAGTATTTACTCAGTGGTGGTTTACCAATGACATATTCCCTAATCAGTCTACATGCAACATTGCTCTCCTGTGACTCCCTTGTTCTATACTGCTTTAATTTTCTTCATAGAAAGTATTAGGAAAAGCTTATTATAAATTAATTTGACCATTTTTCTATTGTCTTACATCTACTTAAATATGACTTCTTTGATAATAATCATTCTCTATTTTTCCAGTTACTATATTCCCATCACCGTGAGCTTCTAGAATAGTGTGAACTCTATAAACTTTTTTTTTTTTTTTGGTTTTTCGAGACAGGGTTTCTCTGTGGCTTTTGGAGCCTGTCCTGGAACTAGCTCTTGTAGACCAGGCTGGTCTCAAACTCACAGAGATCCGCCTGCCTCTGCCTCACGAGTGCTGGGATTAAAGGCGTGCACCACCACCGCCCGGCTTTTTTATTTTGACACGGGAGTCCTGCTGTATTGCCCAATCTGGGCTCAAATGGATGAGTTCTGGTTTATGTTGTTGTTGTTTTTGTTTGTTTGTTTGTTTGTTTTATATGGGAGTCCTGATATATTGCCTAATCTGGGCTCAAATTGATGAGTTCACGTGGTCCTCCCCCCTCAGCATCCGTAAATATCTCTAAACTGGTTGACAGATCTGTTTCTGAATTTGATGCTTTGTGTCTGAAATATATTTCTTCATATCACTTTCAATTCCACATATCATTATCTAGCTTACTTCCAAATATTTACTGGTACATTGATGGCTTTGTAATTAGAAATAAATTTATTTAATTAAATATAACTACCCCTAGTCTAATACTGCCACACGGGATAATGTATCCAAATTTAGTCTTTCCTTTTCCTATGTACTACACTTACCTATTTCCCTAATCTTAGGGAATGTGCAACTATGTAACTTCAAGGCCCCAAGAGATGCTTTTACTGGTTCAAAGTTCTTCTCTCTAATACTCAATAACTTTAGTTATAAAGGGCAAAGCCCTAGAATAAGTAACACTGGCTTAAATTCCTTTTCATACAGAAATAGCTAGTAGAAGACTCGGAGATAGATGCTGGAGGAGAATGACGGACTGATGACTAGAGAAAAAAGCAAAGACTCGCAGCATCCCCAGCAAACTCTGTATTTCTCCTTATTGGCACGCAGGAGGCAGATCTCTCAGAACAAGTATAGCTTTTTTTTCTATCTAATTCAATTATGAATTTTTTTTAAAAGAGCATCTTAGCATCATTTTTATCACAAGGAGAAATTTCAAACATTATTCTATTCCTTTCACTGGCAAAACAAAATACAAAATTAGGGACACATTCAAAGAATGCCCCCAAGCTCTGAAAGCCAAGGTATTTTGAAAACCTGGAGCAAAAGATAAGAGTGAAAAACTGAATTATAGAAATCATCTACTCTCAAATACAAATGTGTTTGTTTGGCAATACAAACAACCAAAAATGTATACACTTGATGTTTTGAATATATTCTAAGGAATATCCTGAGCGTCAAGGAGATGCTAGCTTTTCTGTCAGCTTGACACAGCCTAGGGACACCCAGGAAGAGAATCTAAGTGAAAACTGTCCACAGTGAGTTGGTCTATAAGCGACTGTCTTAATTAAGTTGAAGGACGTGAGAAAATCCAGCCCCCTGCGGTTGGCACCATTCCCTAGGCAAGATGTTAGGAACTGTAAGAAGGTAGAGAAATGGAACTGAGCATAAGAAAGCAAGCGAGCAGGCATGCATACATTTCATTTCTCCCTGCTCTGTGAGTGTGACGGGATGCTTTAAGCTCCTGCTGCCACCATTCCCCCACCATGGTGGACTATAATCTGCACTTGTGAGCTAAAACAAATCCTTTTTCTTCAACGGTTGCTTTTTGTTGCGGTACTTTATTGGGGCAACAGAAATGAAACTAAAACACTCAGCAACACTGTTTTTCATACATTTTCTGAGCAGCTATCAGGTGACTGTTAAGGAAAGTGACTCAGAAGCAAAGAGGAAGTGCCTGTTCCTCTTCTGTGTACTTACTCACAGCAGTAATGTTTCCCATACACTCTACTAGAAATGAGAAATTTGTGAAATATGAGAAGGACTTTGAGGAAAGGTGGTAGGAATCTTTAACAGACTACCAAACTAAAAGCTGACTACTTTATTCATATCCACGAGTTCTTCTGGTGTGATATATATGCTTAACATATATACATGTCACCAAATGTGGGCTTGTCAATCTAGTTCAGCTCTGGAAGCCTCGGCTCTCACTAGGCTGATGGCCAAGTATAGAATGAGTGATTATAATTAAAAAAATAAATAAAGGAAACTGGACAAAAAAAGTTGTACAGGATTTTTTTTTGAGGGCACTGACAGATGCCTTCTTGCAGCAGAAACTAAGAAAAATGAAAGTTGGGTTACTCACCAAACTTAACCATACAGGGCTCTTTGGCAAATGCCTGCAGAAGGAAAAGAAGAACTGGTCAGGTTGATGGCACAGTTGCTACTTGCTTGGCTGAATTATTTAGCGCTTAAAGATTCTTCAGCAAACCACTATCCAAAGCAAAAAATGAAAAAACCCACCACACATAGAGACCTGTCGCATTTCTTTGCTTCCTTTACAGATGACTGGCTCTGTCCTTTCCATTTGACTTACAGTAGCTTTGACATTAGCGTTTTAGAAAAGATAGGAAGAAGCAAGTGAAAAAGTAAGGTATGGGGATACAAGGAAGAGGTGTAAATAGATACACTAAAATTTAGCTGTATAAGGAGACAAAACCACATGAATAGAGTGATGGGCAATATTATTTTAGTTTTAAAAATTATATCATTGAATGATAGATTTGACAATGTGAAGAAAGATAGCAGATCTCTTTGGGTATCTTTCATTCACTTTGGGGTCATTCATTTGGTGTATCATTCTGTTCATCTAGCTTTGACCCACAAGGCAAGTATTGAATTTCCCTGTTTGTGCTCTTTCCCTCTAGCTTACTACAAACAGCAGTCTCTATATCCCTATGGTTTCCCAAGATTATCTGGTGCATATGAGAAGAAGATAATGAAACCTCTACTTATGTTTCTCTTTACTTAAAATAACAATAAATTGACTTTAGAAATATTTAATGTTTAGAAAACCACATGCCATATGCAATGACTGAGAATCAGATACAACTGTTTCAAATGTCTACCACATGCCACAGCATACATGCTGAAAGATGACATTAGTTATGACTAGTTTACAAATGCAATCACTTAAATGTTGTCAAATGCTTGGGAATAAAATAAGGCGTAACTATCAAAGTTTTTGGTACTCAAAATTCATATGTTTCCTTGGAGCAAAGTGCTCAAAAGACTTTTTTTACATTTGGAAAGTGATATATGTTCCTTTTGAAGAATCTGTCCGGCTATTGTGCTAGGAAACAAAACTATAGAGAATGAAAGGCAAAAGCAATGAAAACAATTAAGCCCGGACTGGAGCTCATGAAAACAGGAACGCAGTGCCTCTGACCAAGGTGCTGGCGAAGAGGAAAAGCAACAGCTGTTCTGTATAGTGATGCATGCCCAACATAACAGCACTTAGGAGACTAAAACAGGGGGACCATGGGTTTTAGGTCAAGCTAGGCTATATTTCAAAGAAAGCAAGAAGTAGCTGGAGTTCTTGACAGGAATACTGGTGTGAGACAATAGGAAGAAACAAAGGTAATGCCAAGATTTGGGACTGCACTCATTGGAAAAAGTAAGTTAATTGGCAAGATGGGCATGACTAAGAGAAATAAAGTAAGAAAGGCCCAATTATGAGTTTTGGATGTGTTGATTTGTGGTGCTTCTGAGATATCAAGTAGGCGGTTAGATATGCAATGCCGAGACTCTGCTTTCAGTCGACCTGATGTTATATGTGAACATCAAGTCCATGAGTGTAGACAGATGAGTACTGGAACCCTTTGGTAGTCAGAGGTCTGACAATGAGGAGGAACTCTCTAGGAAGATCAGTGAATCTGAAAAGAATGGAAGTGTGTGATGTTTGGGAACCAAGAGAAGAAAGTCTTCTAGAGAGGAGACTGAGCAGTTGGTGTCAAAGGTCACTGATAGATCAAAAAAGAAGAGGGCAGAGACTTGACTGGTGGAGTTAGAAACATGGTTTCTATAAGAATTCCTGACAGAATAGTTGTGTAATAGTTTGTGTGATGTGATATGAGCACAAGTTTCACCAGGATAAATTTAAGATGAGATGAGATGAGAAGAGAGAAATTGGGAAATTTGCTACACAGGAGGATAGTAAAAGTGAGTGGGACCTGGATAAGGGTGAGAAGTCAAAGAGGCGTTTGTTGTTGTTCCTTTGTTTTGGGTTCTGTCTTTGCTTGTTTGATATGAAGGAGATGACAAGTTTGCTTGTCGCCATTAAATGGGACTATTCCAATTGAATGAGGCAGGCAAGAACTTTAGCAGCGCTCTGAGCAAGTGAGACATGCAAGAATGAGTTCAGAGGTGGCTCTGGCAGGGACGTGGATAATGCACCCATGCAGATGAAGGAAACGCAGAATGTATAGACACAAATGCAGGCAACTGGCAGACATAAGATGGGAAATGGTTCCTGAAAGTTCAGAGAGGCGCCAAGGGTGTAAGGTAGTCTATGAAGGAGAAAGACTGGAATAGGGAAGTACACACCATTTCCACGGCAACAAGGAAGCCCCACTTAAAGCTGGTGGCCATGAGTGTATAAAGAAAGAATGTTCAAAAGGCCTTGTGTTTTTCTCGGAGACCCAGTACTGCTGGATTTAGTTATTGCTGGAGTCCTTTGATGGCCAGGTTTTGACATGGGATTTTAGTGGTGAGAGAAAGAAGCAAGAGAGCGAATTTGTGTAAGGAACGAGGTGTAATTAAAGACTCTGGAGCTTAGCTGTGTAATGAGAAAAAGAAAAGACATGGATGAAATGAAATATTTTAATTCTAAAGAGCTGCCCCATCCAATGATAGTGATAATTAAGTGTCATGGCAATTAAGAATATACAAAAATGCTGTGGTAAATTTTTATCTATGTTTCTTTGTGAGGTGTTTTCAATTGTTATAGTCAAAATCATAAATCAAGTTAAATTGGAATAAAAATCTTGAGTTCCTATATTATAAAATGTTAAACTAAAATTAAGAAAATAAAGCAAATATCAAATTACTGGGGCTTTGAATGTGACTAGGAGGTAGAGGTACTGAGTTTGAACCCCATAATCACAAAAAAAACAGTATTTCAGCTCTTTTGTTATATCTGTATCATGTGCGAATATATTATAGAAAACTTAACATCTTAGCTAAAACAAAGTAGATTTAGACTGGAAAATCTGTGCTAAACCTTTAGAACAGTGACTTTCCATCTTATATGTCTGTTTTGTGTTCATGGTATTGTACTCAGATATAAGATACTATTTGGGTGAGTTCGAGGCCAGCCTGGTCTACAAGAGCTAGTTCCAGGACAGGCTCTAAAAAAGCTGCAGAGAAACCCTGTCTCGAAAAACCAAAAAAAAAAAAAGAAAAAAGAAAAAAAAGATACTATTTGGCACACATCTGTTGGAAATTATAATAAAAGTATTCTATTGATAAGGAGATATAATAGAAAATTATGGAAACCATAAATCTAAAAACCATAAGTAACTGAATTTCTTGAAATCAGTTTTACTCTTGAAATTAATTTATCCTATTTTGGCTTTTCTTAGACGAGATGTCCAAATTCAATTTAAAATGACTGATAGACTTACAGCAGGGACTCCAAAACTCATTTCCTCATCCAATAACCAGGGATAATAGCAGAGTTCACTGAGCTGTTGTTCTACATAACTGTGCTGACTCTTGGGAAGGGCTTCTCCAGACATTCTATCTGAATATACTCAGTAAATATCAGTTATTTTGGTCATGATACTGGATATAACGAGGAATTAAACAAACAGCTTAAGTACCTATATTCCCAACATCATACTAATGTTGTAAGAGAGACAAATTTAATGTATAATTTCTGCCTCTCAAGATGTTTGTAATCTAACTAGAGAGACACTATTGCTTATATGATGCAATTAAACAGGCACCTAAATATAAATGTTGTGGATTGTGTCCCAGCTGTTACCATGTGTAAGAATACACAGAGAACTTAAATTCATAGACAAATGAGCTGACAGACAAACATCCAGAAAGTCAATTGCAAACCTCTTTAATATCTATTTAGAGTTACAAAACACCACTCAGCTCATCTTTAGCTATTGCCATAAGTGAAAATCCAAGTGGAAAGTCATCAGTTTGGTTGAAAACTGTGGTCTTCTGACTGAGGAAGGGATAAGGTCAGACAAACCATGCCTGTTTTAACTGACCTTGCTAGTCAGTATTCATTGTGATCTTCTAACTAACAATGCTATGAAAATTAATCACTACCGCCTATCTAGTGTCTACTGTGAGTCGGGCACGTCAGGCACTTCACTGCCTCATTATTTCTTGAGGCAGCTCTAGAAGAGTTAGTGTGTTCCTTCTGCTGAGGAGGAAATGAGGACTAGGTGGTGATGTAAGGAGCCCAAGGTCATATGGCTGATAAGAGGCGAGGTTGGGATCCAAAACCAGACTGTCTCATTCAAAACACTCAGCCTACCACTCACAGAAGCCATTTCTATTTATAATTCTGGTGATATTATAAAGAGTTACACACAAGCCTTTTGGTTTACTTTTAGTTTTGCTTGCTTCCATTTAGAAGGGTCAGTTGGTCTTCTAACCTCACTTTGGTTTAATCCTAGATTACTTGGTTTGTCTCAAACTGGCCAAAATAGACTTTAGACTAATCCTAACCTCCTCTGTCTGGAAACAAACCCTACTCTATTTGTTTGCAAGTACAGTTGTACAAATTCCAGTTTCCCTTCTGGAAGCCTATCCATCCTTCATTTCACTGAAGAAAGGGACTTTCCTGAATCATTGGATTCTTCAGAGGGAACTGCCGTGAACTACTTTCACAGAGGAGTTGGCCAAACTCCTTGAGCTCAGAGCATAGTCTATTAACTAAATGTCTTCTAGAAGAGAGAGAGAGAAAAAAATTCTCCCAAGAAAATTTCTGCTGATCTGAAAGGAACCAAGCTAAAAAAGATTACTATCTGAAGGGGTTTTTTATAAATGGAGATTTGCATGAGAAAAATTGGAGTGGAGAAAAATATAAAAACGTTCTGAGTTCCTACCTATGCAAAGGTGGAAGTCACTGCCACCTGCCATCCTCTTAGATTTCTCTGCTCATCAATTTTTTTGGTAGCTAATAAGGAAAGTGTAATTCTCAAGCTAATACTAAAGCCCAGTGGTTTTTCCATAGTAATTAGGCTGCCTGGCATTCTGGCAGGAAAATAGACTCCAAAACCATTTTTACTTCCCTAAGTTTGGACTATCCTCACAGGTATTTTTTAGAGGGGGAACCCTTCATTGAGAGGGGTATGTTCTTTTGAGGGGATAATCTGTAATCAAATCTCAAAGCACCATGAATTAACTGTTTGTGGAAAGAGGTGTCACTTGGAACAAGTCTTTCTCCCCCACTCATCACTGCAGGACTCTTTGACACCTAGACTCAGTGCACTTCAGAACCACCTGACTAATAAGACTTGAGGGGGTTTACAGGACAAAAAAGCAATGTGAAATCAATGCTATTCTCATTCTTCCTCCTTTTCAAAACTTTCCACACTTGAGATGCTGATAGTCCTTTCCCTTTGGCTCAACATTCATTGCTTTAGAAGCTCTCATCTTTGTTCCTTCTTTGGAAGTATAGGGCTGGGATTAGAACTCTCTCTGCCTCTCACCCACTTATACAGTTACAGAGTACAGAATAATGGGTTCCTATGTAAGCTTTTCCCCAGAGCATTCTAACTAACCTTGGCTCTACAGCACACTACTTCCTCCTGTGCCTTTCCTCAATGTCTTGCCAGTGTAGAACCATACCTTTAAAACCATCACTGGTTGGTCTCCTTAGACAAATGCTCTAACCCTTCCCTACTCAGGTATACATCACTTTATTCTGCCCAAGGTTTAGAGTCTTTTAAAGTAACGGGCTAACTCGTGAATTAAATGAAGCCTTATTTCATTTCTTCTGGTCAAACACTTTCTTTTTCTTTTGTAGTTTTTCGAGACACGGTTTCTCTGTGTAGCCCTGGCTGTGGTGGAACAGAAAGCTAACTTCTAGAAAGAACCTAAAATATATACATTCCCAGTACAGATCCCATCAAGATCCACAATTTAGACTGTAATTCACTGGGAAATTCCTGATAACCATCAGGGGCTTCCCAAACAAACATGTTCTCCTCTTTTCCTCCATGAAGCCTCCCAGGTCACTCCAGGCCAAAGTCATCATCCTTGCTTTAGACTTCCTAAACTACAGGTACACGTGGCACCCTACACTTAGGTAAATTGACCAATGTAATTATAGCTAGCAGGGCATTAAGTAAACGGATCCAGTCTCCCAGCACCATGTTGTAAACCTAAAATACTAGAATCAGAACAATGAAACACGCGTGTAGTTGGTTTTCATGAGATTCACCTAGAACTGGAATACAGATTTTCTCTCTTCTAGCTCAGCACCATTTCCCTCTTCCACATGCTCTTGCTTCCTGTGATTTCATTCTGTCTTCCACTATCATTTTGTATCCCTACCCCATTGAGACTACTGCTTGTCTGGAATCGCATGAAGAAGAGCACCATGCTTCAGGTCTCTTCTTCGCCCACCAAGATGAGACTAGTGGAGTGCCAGGGAGGGAAAAGGACCCCCACAGACACCTTTTGAAGACTCAGTTTAAACATGTAGTCCCATGTAGCTCAAGCCCACAGTGGGCACTTAGTGTCCTCTGGCGCCTTTTGTCTCAAGACATTCAGGGGCCACGTCCTTACAAGACTGCAATTTTTTTTACACTGTACCCTCAGATCTCTTCCTTCCCACTACCTCCAGCAACCGCTGAATGGCAATGATAATAGTCAGACTAACAATTAAACAACCTTTATATACTATAATTAGCACCTGTAGGTTCCTTTACCACCTTACCTTGACTGAAGTAAAGATCAGCGCACCCGTGGTATAGAAAAGCAGCAACAGCAGAGGAACCATGCATAAAAGCCATGGCTTCTTGAACCTCTGTGCCCCTCGAGGACTTGGCGGGCTCAGAGGCATTTCCTCCACGAGGCTAGAACTCATTCTCTGACGGGCTGAGAGCTCTGGAAAGCAGATATGCACAAGTGATGGATGAACGATGCAATGTCATGTTTTATAGTAATTAAGCCGTGGGTGTGAGAGGTGGAGTTTTCCTTTGGAACACTGTTGAGCACTGACAGTCATCATGGCAGCAGGCCAAAACTACGAAAGGAATGGGGAGGCTTAGAGCCAACAGAAACACGGGAGGGAAAAAAAAGCCACTATGAGGCAAGTTCAGAAGGAAAAAAAAAGTCTTTACTAAAGCAAGAGGAAGTACTGTGTGCATGCACAGCCAGCCTCGGCTGCTGGAAGATACTCCAAAATTATTCCCAATGAAGAAAAAAAAATCTTATAAGAGTAAATAAAACTTAAAGCTATGTTTTATCATACTGCATATAGAATGACTGGATGGGTCAGAGAGTTAGAGAGCAGGGATGCACGGTTTGAACAATATAGTTCCCATGAAGTTACCATATTACACACTTTACATGTGTACCGCTTTATAATACACCATTTTTATCTATCAGTTACACCTTGATAGCAGTTTAAAATATCAGATCAAAGCTATAGTCACAAAAAATTAACTTTCTAGGTTACAAAATGTGTTTGTTCTGAAACAGTCTTGAAAAAAGCTGCAACTGGGGCTGGAGAGATGGCTCGGTCATTAAGATTGCTTGTCACCTTTACAAAGGATCTGAATTTAGCTCCCAGCAGCATCGTGGTGATGCACGACCATCTATCGCTCCAGTTCAGGGGACCCAACGCCCTCTCTGACCTCCAAGGCACCAGACACTCACATTACGCACATACATATATATGTGGGCAAAGCATTCATATACACAAAATAAATCTAAAAACTTTTTTAAAACCTGCAAATACATTACTAGAACTTAGTAGATATTGGAAAATAAAACAATGGTCAATTTTCTCTTACCTTGACCATGCTGAAACTAAATTCCAATGCTAGCATCAAATAGCAATAATGTTATCCTTTAAAAGGTTATTTCCTTGACTTGACTTGTACTCTGCCCAATTAGAGATTATTTTCCCCTCCTGACATCAAAATGCCAATTTAGCATAAAACTGAAGAAGTCCCTTGTTCTCTGTACCTGAGCCTCCTCATCTGCTAAAACAAAATTATTGCGTGTCTTACAGAATGTCAGTATCATTTGCTAGAAACCTTATGGGCTTTTAATCTAGACACACCTGAGAGCATTGCCCAATAGAGCTCATCCCTAATTTACTGTATGGCACATTAGTGGATTTCTGCGAACCTAGGTTTGTACTTCATAATAGTTTTGCAAGAATAAAATAAATGTACAAAGTTTAGCTTACAAAAAATATCCCATAAGGGTTAGGATAGTTTGTCTCTGTCCTCTTTAGAAGTGTGGTGGTAAACTCCATTATAAAATCCTAGGAAAGAGTGACTATTTCTTATTATTTTTCATAGGAAATAATTCAGCTGAAGTTAATTTAAGAAAGTTTTTTTGGAGACTATTTTTTTTAATCTGAAGAAAAAGCAAGAAGTTTTTGAAAGCAGAAAGAAACATATTTAATCTCCTCACTTATGAAAAAGGAAGCTGAATACTAGAGATTGGGAGTTCCTCAAACCACTAGTGGCTGATGAAGTGGAAATCCTAGCCCAGAAACCATAGCATTTTGTAACAAAGTCAAATCTGTCTTAGTGCCACACTATTTTGGGCAGTCATTCCTACTGAGTTGTCAAATTTCAACTTGACCCTATTGTATCTTAACCAATAAGCTACTCTTGAGGAAGATGGTTACACCAGAATCACTCTACAGTACAGCAGACATTTTAATGTCTGTGTACCAGATAAGACCACACAGATACTGACACTTGATCCTGTACCCCTTGCGCTTGAGTTACAAAATCAGAGACCTTGAGATCAACACTGAGGAGTAGAGCTCTTTCCTTCCTGCTCATCCCATCTGCTCCCTTCTTTTCTCCTGTCCAAACGTTAGACGGAACTTCTGCTTACTCACTTCAGTAGAGATGTGTTCACATGAGGAACTAGTCCAAGTGAAATCCACGTACTCCTTCAGATAAGGCTGGGCTTGGGTGTATTCTTATTTTAGCTTTGTGACAGTATCTGAAGAAAATTGACACAGTTCTCCTGAGAAGACTATACATTCCAGGGCATCTTTCCACTCAACAGGACTCAGAGATGATGGAATTTCAAGTCAGCACAGGAGACAGCAGAGAAGGATTTTGGCATTCTCAAGCTTTGAGTCATAACTGATACCTTGTTAGCATAAGACAGAAAGAATATTTTGTGACATTTCAGGATTTGCCAAAGGCAAATGAATACCGAACTCAATAGTTGTCTTAATTTAGGACCTCCTTTGGCTTAGATAGTTGGAAATGGAAATAAAATTTTTTAAATAAGCTTAAATACAACTAGCAAATCTATTTTTCTTTTGTTTTTGAGATTATAATATAATTATATAATTTCTCCCTTCACTTTCATCCATTCAATCCCTCCCATATACCCCTTCTTTCAAAGCGATTTAGAAGAATATTTAATACACAGTCACCAGAGAGTTTGCTATGCAACCCCATTAAAATTCTACACACAGGGAGATCTATGCCCAAAGTAATATTATATTTAATACAGGACCAGGACTTCAGAAAATAGAAAGATCTAGATAAGTTGAAATCATTGAAAAGGCATATTAGGAATGTCAGAAGAAAATCACTTTTTCTGGAGGAATAATAAAACTTAAGGAATATGTTAAGAGGCATGAATACTTGCAAATAATAAAAATTAAATAAAAAACATTCAGAAAAATAAATTCCATCCACTTTTTTTTCAGGCTGAAAGAAAAGGATCTGAAATAAACTCAATCAAATAATTTAACTCTATGCATTACTGTCTTAAGGTGAGAATGAATTAGTTATATATATATATATACATATATATGTATATATATATATAGTTTTAGTTTAGCTGCAAACTAAATAACATTAAAGTGTATTAGGCTTTCACTCTGGGCATAATCTTTACAAGTAAACATCAATTATCCCTTTGTTGAATGTTTCCTCTATAAAAGTGATAAAACTGACCCTTGGGAGGATAATTCACACGTAGAAGAGGGATTGGACCTCATCTGTTGAACCAGAACAGTGATACTGTGTGTATCTCTCTATATTAAGTGAGACATGAGTGCTATCTCTGACAGAGCATTGATACATGACCAGCTTCTTTCCAGTCTCGTGTTACTGGAGTCTCCTTTTACAACTGTTTGTTGTGACTTCATTCTCATTGATAGCATATGGTGTCACACAGTCAGAAACATCTACTGTTAGAATTTAGTGAGAAATGATATACATGTGATCTAAGATACACTAGACAGTAAAGTCTTTCTTCTCATATCTTCTCAAATATGGCACATGTGAGATAAATAAATAGATATAATTACATGGGAAGAGAGAAAGGGAAGAGAAAAAGAAAGGGAAGAAACGAGAGGAGAGGGGAGGGGAAGGAAAAGAAGACAAAAGCAGAGAGACACAATTACATAATTAGGATTTCAATCTTGAAGTTTTAAAGCTAGAACTATTAAGGTTAATAAAAGCCTACTCTAAAAAGTAATTGTGGGACAGAGTATGTAGCCCAGCCAGTGGTTGAGTGCTTGCCTAACCTACACAAGACCCTGGGGTTGATCACCTAGAATCAAAACAAAGAGGATAGTGCATAACTCACTATTCATAAGTAAATATATTTCTTCATTTATATATAGATAAGGTATGTCTATATGTGCAGATATATACATGCATGTGCATACCTATAATAATTCTAAAGTATACAGAAGTTCCTCATAATTATCATCAGATCATATTTTCTAAAGAACTAGCTACATCCCTAACCACAGTGGTCTAAAGAATATTTGTATTCAAACTATATTTTTATTTTTTAATTGCTTGGCAGATTTACATACTTATGTAATGAACTTTAATCATTTTCATTTCCCCATTCCCTTTTCTTATCCCAGTTTCTTTTTCAATGGAATACTGCTCAATAAGCCCCTTCTTGTCTTCACAACGTTTTTCACAGAGTCAATGAATGTTTCATTCCTGAGTGTGGGTGGAAGGTTTATTTTACTGAAGGAAAGACAATGTATCATGGCTACCCCAAAGAACAAAGTGACACCTTTCCCTCCAAAGGTTTTAATTCCCAACAGTCCCTTGGGGAGAAGTTGAGCCTCTTAGGGCCCCTCAGGTGAAATCCCAGGCCAACCACAGCTGCTGTGAGTTTATGAGTGCAGCAGCTATGCCGTGTCAGAGGGCATCTTTGGCTGCATATTTCTCTATCTTCTGTCTCCTTCTTTCTTTCCATCCCCATTTCCATGATGTTCCCTGAGTCTTGAAGAGAGTAATGTAGCTGCTTTGTTGAGGGCTCTACCAGCACTTGTGGGTTCCTGCCTTTATTGCTGTCTGCTACAGTGGGAAGCTTTTCTGATGGAGGTAGTATATAGCACTAATCTATATGTATTAACATGAGTATTTACAAGGCAGTTAGACATGATCCTTTAGCAAAATAATACTATCAGGTATTCAGTTGGACCTATGACTTACCCAGCCATGGACTCTTGACCTGATTAACAGAACCAAGGCATGAGTTCCTGCCTCAAATCCAATAAGAAAGAGGTTGGTTTCCATGATAGCAATCATGCCACTAGCATAGTAGGAAGGCATGTCTTCCCTGGCAAACCATTATTTCAGGGTTCATTGCTGGATAAGACCAAACTGTGCTAGTCTCTTCACTTGCAGAGTTGATCCTATGCTCCACATTATCTTTCTGTGTTTTATCTTGGCTTGCAAACATCTTGCCAAAAATTCTTTGTTATTTGTGTATGTTTTATAATCCTGAGTACAGGCATTAAGTAACACGACTTTTGTTCAATTTCCATGGAAGTCTTTATTTCTTTAATCTTCTGCTTTACTATTAATCTTTTAGAAAGGCTGTGTGGGGTTGCAAATTCCCAACTCTGTACTCTGTAGCCTGAATCCACTATATCCATCATGCAAATATCATAACTGCGGGAGAAGCACTTTTTAAACATCCTTTGATGAGAGATAAAGTTTCCATGTCATGATTTGTATTGAGAATAGATCATCCCATTTTGCAATATAACTTGGCACAAGCTACTTGAAACCATCAGCACTACTTTAGATGCTGTAATCAATCCCTGTTGCTGTTAAGTCACATTTTGCCTGATTTCACAGAGAATTCTGTATTTTACCTGTCAACCTAGTTGAAGCAAAAGTTTTTAAGATTCCTGATAAATTATTTTACCCCACTGTCCTGGCTGTCCTTGGTCATCTCTGGAAAGAAGTTCATGGAATATTTTTAACCTCCTATTGATCTCTTCACCTGAGGAAAATCTTAGAAGTTCCCACTACAAATGACGGCATAACAGGTCCAGTGCAGAAGCAGCGGCATGGTCTCTCAGTTGTGCAATGCACAGCCCTGAATTGTATTTTTATAAAAGCCTTCTAGAAAGACACAGACATTTTCTCTCCTGTTTATCCACTGATGTTGCTGTTTACATTTCAGCTCACATATTGTAATTCGTGGCTAGACTTTTTGGTGTTGAACTGAAAAGTCAAAATTAATAAGAAGGACTTGGGCACTTCTGTATGCAATGATTCCTAAATGCCATAGACTCTGCTGCTGCTCTTATTTAGGAATACGTTAGGAACATTACCCAATATTTTCTTGTAGCAGGCTTTCTTTGGGGCCACCAACCAGCTTCCAAATCATGACACTGAGACTTATCATTAGTTATGAATGTTTGGCCTTATCTTATTCTTGTCCCTCTAGCTCTTGTAATTTAATTTAACCTGTTTCTCTTCATCTACATTTTGCCTTAGGGCTTTTTACCTTTCTTTCATTCTGTATCTTCTACTTCTCTGCTTCTTCCATGTCTGACTGGCCGGTGGCTACCTGGCTACTGGTCCCAGGCATTTCCTTCTCATTCTCTCTCAAGCCTCCTCCTACTTATTCCCTCTGCCTGCTAGCCCTACCTAGCCCTCTATTGTCTAGCTTTTGGCTGGTTAGCTTTTTATTAGAACAATCAAGTGCCTTAGGCAGGCAAGGGGAAACAGCAACACATCTTTACATAGCTACAAAATGTATCATAAACAAAAGCAATACATCTTTATATCATTAAACAAATGCAGCATGAACAAATGTATCAATTTTTTACATAGTTAAAGTAACATTCCACAACATCTTCTCTGTACCAATTCAATGTTAGAGGCTTCAGTGGTAACAGACAAAGGCCAACTCTACAAATTTCTTGTTGTTTTTGTCTTTTTGGCACCTGGGGGAAGAAACACATATATGATATCAACACAGGGAGCGCTGTACAGTTGAACTGAATACTCTATATCTAATGAGACATTTTAGAAAAGAGATGTCTGGGCTGAGACAAAAGCACAAAGTCAGGAAGGTTAGCCAATCAGCTACTGTTTATACTAATGAATTTTCTGAATACTATACAATACTTATAGTGTAATTCATAAATGTATTTAATATGTATGTAGAACGTTACAATGATTTTAAGTATTTTACTTGAAAATAGAGGAATAAGTCAAAAATCTGTAGGTTTAAGGAATCGTTGCTCAGTCATCACTGAGTCTTCTTCTATATGTAAGCATCCCAAACTTGTATTAAAAATATGCCTGTAATGATAAATTTCTTTCTTATGTAACTTCCTCAGAGTTACTAAGTAATTCACTTTCAGATGCTAACTGGCAAAGCATCCAGAGTTCAAGCCAAACTATCTGTCTATCCAGTTTGGTGATTAACTATGCATACAGTAGCATGTTCCTCTCCAAAGAGGGAACTTCAGGCCTGTATGCAGTGGAAAAAACACTGAGTCACAGGCACGGTTGTGGAATGCAGCTTTGTTTGAACGGGAGCCAGCTGAAGGCAACAGGCAGTTTCCATTCACTGAGTAAAGAGCAAACACCCCTGAAGAGTTACGTGTGAAAGTTATGCAACGATAAGATCCAAATTATTTCAAGTCTTTCTTTGCCAAGCGAGCCTAAGGGAAATCTCCTTGGCTGCAGGTAAAGTCATTGCCCCTCCCCACACGTACACTGCCTCCTACATCCCCAGAAGCACTGGTCCCTCATCCATGAAATCACCATTCAGTTCTTCCGCCTGAGCATTCCTGAACCACGTCACGATCTGGCCTCTCGGGTTGCAGTGCCACTGAGTAATGATTTCTAGTGTCAATCACAAAAAAGACAAAGAAGACTAAAAATGATAAATTAATAACAGAAAATGAATTTTGTATTAAATACATGTCCTCTTACAGGCACCATATTTAAAGTTTAAACTCATGGATTATTTTTGATTATCTGATACTCTTTGCACTATTCCAAAGCAGGTCTTATTAGGACTCATAAAAACCTGAGGTTAAGATGGGACAATTTACCCAAAGTCACATGACTGATAAAAATCAAATATAAATTAATTTAACTCTAAAATCTATTCTTTCCTCTATATCTTGTTATGTAAATGAATATCTCAAATTGAGGACTGACTTTTAAATGAGAAATAGTTAGCAATGTTGAACATCCTTATAAAATTATTTCTTAATATGATATGCTAATAACCTCTTTTGAAAGAAAAGCTTACTAATTACATGTAATTTTCAGACAGGAATAACATTTTGGCTCTGTGTTCAGTACTGTATTCTTTCTCATTTTTCTCCTTAATCTAAAAATGACTTCAGTTTCCAAATGGAGCAACTGAATGTCAAGTTTTAAATTACAACAAAGATACAAAATGTAGTAAAACTAGCATAACTTTTTCCAGGCACAAACTTTTAGCTATGTTGTTAAATTTTTCTTAAAAGCAATACTATTGTTTGACATTGGGGAAACCTTTATACATAACCTTGATAGCATTTATATGACACTATAGTTTATAAATGTTATCCTTTATGCTAACTTACAGATGAGAATGCTAATAGTAAAATTTGTGGGCAAACACTGAGCCAAGGGAATAAGTAAGAATTTTAAAAGAAATGCTGAACCAAGGAGAGTTTTGAGAAACAAATAAATGATTTAATTTTAGTAGTTCCATTTTAAAAAAATAAATTGAATTCAAATAGAAGGGAGATGGCACAGTAATCCCATAGGACTAACAGACAATCCAGGAACCTCCAGAGTCAGTTGTGAATATGCTGTACATAAGAAGACTGACAGGAATATTCCATTGGGAGTGGCGACATTACTTAACTAACGACAGCAGTAACAACGAATGCCATCCACTGAAATTCTCCTCTCAGTTAAGCAGGAGTTGATCACCCCAACAGAAACACTTGCCCACACTGATTTGAAGTCAACCAATATACAAGACCATTTTAGTTGCAAAGCAGGAATTATGAGTGGGAAAAAGCACATGGTTTGTCAAGAAGACTGCACGATGGATATCTGGAATGTGTGAGCTAAGAGAATGAAAAGTGTACCCATAGTTCCATCTCTTCCCAGTCTCGACCCCCGGCTGCCTTTGCCTACCTCTTGCACATGCTCACTTGAAACTAATACAAGAAGGCCAGACTTTCTTGGCTGCTGGTGTTCCTCTGGGTTCTGTGCTCAGAGGGAGTGGGGAGTACTTCCTGGTTAACACTTCAGTGAGGTAGAAGGAGTCCAGCCAACAGGTCAGGGATTTCAGATTCTGGATCTGATAGTATCTAGTTAATGTGTGACCTTGAATATGAAAAAAGTCCTCTTTAGATTTTAGCTTCTTTATCAAAAAAAAAAATTTATAAGTTGTAAATCTATATCTAATGCGAAATGTTTGCCATGCTTTTCTGCTCTTGGCATTGAACTTGTCAGGCTACTTATCACATTTTTTTTATCACAGCTAGATACTTCTTTCTTCTTTTTTGTGGACTCCCTTCCAAACACACACACACACACACACACACACCACACACACACACACACACTCACATACACCTGCGCGCATGCACACATGCGTGCACAGACTAGTCTGTGATGGCAAATGAACAATAAAGTAGCTGGATTTCCTAAGTGTTTATCATCTGTGTTCACTTGTCTGAAGAAACTGTCCAAATGGAGCATACTCTGGAGAGTTGTTGAGTCTGTGTATGGGTATACAGGACAGGATTCAGGATTCTTCCGATGCTCTTTTGAGGTCTTCTCACCATAAAATGCAAAAACTGAAAAGGATTGCTTTCACTTTCCCATTTTCCCAACAATGAGATTATAGGTGCAGATATTATCTATTTATTTATATATAATATATATATATTTTATATAATTTATATACAATATAATTGTTATATTATTTCTAAAATTCTGCTACTATTCTGATAAGTAATTATTTGAAAAGTATTGCAGTAACACCTACTCTACTAATTTGTGAGTATGAATATATTCAAGGTTTAATAAAAATATATTTAAACATTTATTTTCATCAGATTTTCAAGGACCAAGATGTTGTTCTAAATACTCCAGAAATTTATTGTGAAAATGTTTTTCACAGTAGGCCACACCCTCAAAAAGGTCCAAGTCATTCATGGAAATGAAATGAATTCTCTCAATACATATGTATCCTTTAAAATATATTAAGGGTATATAAAAGTATAGCGGATAATTGAGATCATGTATAATTATATAACCTGCACATAAGCACATAAGAATACATGTCTTATTAATTTTATATTCTGATAATTATAATAGAACTATGTCTTAAAGTCTCAAACTCAGCCATGTACTCAGCAATATAGACAAAGATACTTTACTGTTCACCAACTGCTACCAAATTTTTCCCTTCTTGATTCAGCCTTACCCCATCCTCTATTTGTAAGACTGTAACAGTTGAAAAACAGGGAGTCTGGATACAACCCACTTTCTTGTTTCCTCATATTAACCTTGCCTGGGGCCACCTGTTCAACACTAGCTACGGGAAGGACAGGTAAAGAATTAAGGTGGAAAGAGGAGACTGCTCAGACCAGTGCAGGGCCCTGTGGAGGTCTGAAGTTTCTTTACAAGACTGGGACTCTTTCTCCTAGTCCTCTAAGCAGTCTCAGGTCTTGTACCAAGTAGTAAAGGTATACTTTTTATTGCTGTCATAACAAATTGCCACAAACTCCGTAGTTTGAAACATTTCCATCTTATAATTCTGTAGGCTAGACATCTGGTAGCCCCACAAAGCTGTCATAAACTCATCAGTCACCATGGCCACTTTCCTGAAGAAGCTGCTTTTAGGCTCCTCTAGGCAGCTGACAGGATTCTGTTGTCCTCCATCTTCGGGCCATCAGTAGAGAGTCATGCTCTGAATCTCTCTGACATCAGCCCTACAATGTTTTCAATGTTTAAGGCCCCTAGCAGTTCATTGGGCCCACTAATTAATCTGTAATATTTGATGAATACATATAGTTAGCAAATCTGCCAAGTCCTTCTGGCTGTCTACAGTGATTGTCACATTACAGAGGTTATGGTTTGAACATCTTTGGGTGGTGCTACTGCCCTTTACAGGAAACAGCCATCAGGGAGTCCTAGGGAAAGTATTGCTGCCTTCTCTATGTGCAGTGGGTTATTTCCAGGAATTCTCTGCTACAGGCTTGGCTTTTGAAGTCTTTGAAGGAAACATCCATCGTGGCTGCTACTCTCTCTATGATGTGATCTGGTTTCTATAGAGATGGGAGGTTGGATTGTGGTATGAAAAGGAGCTCTGCCATGGCCCCTTTTCCCTGACTCCAGCTGTTTGAAGTCAATAAAGAATAAAGGTTGTTTGAAATTTAATAAGCTGTTCCTCTTTGAAAAGCTTGGAACAGGCAGTTGATGACTTACAAATGTAAGTTTAGATCAAAACATTCATTCGTAGATCCTTAGCTGTGAGATGTCTGTGAGCTGTACCAATCACCAAGATACGAGGTGTTTAAGAAGAGGACAAACACGTTTCATATCAAAATCTACGACCTCATTTTTATATTGTTCTATACCTGTCATTTTCTAGAATAGCTATCAGCACTCTGTAAAAATCTACTAGATAATAATGAATATATATATATATACTATATAACAAAGGCATACAACAATATACTGTTTTCAGAATTTTTAAATTTTGAAGAGCATGAAAAGTAATACATCATCCAATGCTTTCACATGCCTTTCTCAAATTCTGGTGCAAAACAGATGAAATCGGGTGAATTTGGTTTGGTATGACCATAGATATGGGTGCTAAACAGTGTGACAGGGAACCCACAGACCATATGGACACAGACTTCTAGAAACATTATTCCTCACTGTTACTCGGTCTCTGTTTCTTAACCTTCCACTGGCCAGCTACTGCCACACTCTGAGAGTCAATCCTTTCTAGGGTGACCGACCACCTTCTAATCCTGCCATCTTTTAATTTTTAATGAGATCATATGTAGTGGGGTGCTGACATGGATCACACATGGAAGTCAGAAGACAACTTGTAGAGGATGGGTTCTCTCCTCTCATGTGTGGGTCCAAGAGATCAAACTCAGGTCATAAAACTTGGTGACAAGCAACTTTATTAACTGAGCCATCTCACCAGTCTGACCTTGTCATCTTAATTCTGTCCGTCTTCTATATTTCTTCAGATCCCATTACATTTATCCATGTTGTAGTAAACACACCACAGTAGAAATCATCTGCTTATTTATATTTAGTCCACAGGCAAGTATTTTTTGAAAATCACTTAATATTCAAAGTCAACCTAAAACTGTCCCATAGCGAATAGTTAATAAACACTGTATGAATGGATGGACAGTTTTAATAATACAAGGTCATCATAGAGCAGCAACCAGACCACATTTAGTTTCCATGCTTGAGTCTATGGGTATGATGGTGCCCATTCCACATATGCTGATCAATATATCTGACCATAATGCCTCACTCTCTTTCTCCCCACTGAAATAATGACTGTGAAGATGAAGTTGAGCAAAGGAAGCAAGCAGTGTATGTACTCACCATGTTGCCTAAGCCTGTCGCATAAACAGCATGACTCATATTATGTCCATACTAGAAGCCCAGAAGTACCCTGCCCGTGGTTTATAGTTAACAGGAACTTACTACTATGGCCTTGATTGATTACTGTGTATCTGTTTCCTAATGTGTATTGAGCTATGCAACAACATAAGCTTTGCCACAAAATCACAGCCCTATCGAAGAAGTAAGTACAGGGAGCATATGCTTCCCAAGAGAGATGACAATAATCCACTCATCCAAGATGGACTCAACAGCTCACATGCCTCCCAAGCAACTCTTGAGCTTGTTGTCACCTTGTAATTGTAGTATTGCTCGTTCCTCCCTTTCACCTGCTGTGGTGCACTGTACTTATCCTTTAACAATGCCTCTGAATGAAGCTGAAAGTCTCTTGGAGACTGAACTATGCTTTATCTTCATCTGCATTGTGTTTGCTTTTAATTGTATGCGAAAGGAATAAATGAATAAGTTAAAGACTATGTTGATTGTCTTATTCCATTTTCCACTATTAGAACAGAACACCACAGACTAGATAACTTACAAACAATGAAAGCTTATTTGGATTATGATCCTAAGAGCTAGGAAGTCTGAGACTGAGGAGTCATTTCTAGTAGGACTTTCTTTATGCCACAAACATCTTTACCTAATATCAACTCCTATGGTAATCAGATCCAAAACCCACATTCACCTCCTGCACACATCCTCCACACACATATATGCATGCACACACACACACACACACACACACACACACATACACACATACACACACATAAATAACTGTTTTTAAAAAGTAAACTGGAGTTCCTATTTGTGCCCACAATGCTAGTTTTAATTTAATATTCACAAATACTTTGAGGAAATAAGTCTAAATCTATCCATTTTATATTTAAGGAAATGTAAGGCACACAGAGGTGAAAGGACTTGCTAGGTTTACAGGTGCCAAGGAGCAGAGCTCAGATGAGACCACGGGTGTGATGGTTAATACTAATTATCAGCCCATCAGGATCTAGAGTCACCTAGGAGGTAAATTTTTGGTAATATCATCATTCCGTGGGCTGGAATCCCAGAGAGAGTAAAACACCAATGTTCATTTCTCTCTCTCTCTCTCTCTCTGTTTCCTGACTATGGACACTATATGGTCAGGTGCCTCACATTCTTGCCACTGTGACCTCCCCTCCATGAGGGACTGTGTTCCCTGGAACCGTGAGCCACAGTAAACCCCTCCTTTCTTAAATTGCCTTTGTCATATAGTTTGCCTCATGTCTTAGATAGGGTTACTATTGCTGTGATGAAACGTCACAAGCAAATTGCAAGTCTGGAGACAAGGGTCTATTCTTTCCACTTCCATATCGCTGTTCGTCATTGAGGGAAGTCAGCACAGGAACTCATGCAGGGCAGGAACAGATGCAACACGGATATGTACTGCTTGCTGCCTCTGGCTTGCTCAGCCTGCTTTCTTATAGAACCCAGGACCATCAGGCCAGGGTGGCACAATGGGCTGGGACCTCCTGTGTCTATCACTAATTAAGAAAATGTTCTACAGGCTTGCCAACAACCTGAACTTATAAAGCTTTTTTTGTTTCGTTTTGTTTTTCAAGAGACGGATTCTCATTATAACCCTAGATGTACTGGAACTCACTTTATAGGACAAGCTGGCCTCAAACACAAAGATCAGTCTGCCTCCCAAGTGCTGGAATTAAAGGCATGTGCCACCACTGCCCTACTGGAGGCATTTTCTTAATTGAGGTTCCCTGCTCTCAGATGATTTTAGCTTGTGTCAAATTGACATACAGCATACGACCATCTAGTATACCTCAGTAATGAGAAGAGTAGCTAACATACACAACCCAACCACTATGTTACTTCTACTATGATGATGGAGGAGTGTCTATGTGTTACTTTCATTATTAATAAAGACACTGCCTTGGCCCTTTAAGAGAACAGAAAATAGGTAGGCGGAGTAGACAGAACAGAATGCTGGGTAGCAGGAATGGGGAGACGCTTCAGGCAGTCGCCATATGGTTTCTCCTCTCTGAGATGGGCACAGGTTAAGACCTCTCCTGGTAAGCCACCCCTCGTGGTGCTATATAAATTACTAAATATGGGTTAAAGCAAGATATGAGAATCAATCAATAAGAAGCTACAGATAACGGGCCAGGGGCCAGGCAGTATTTAAATGAATACAGTTTCCGTGTAATTATTTTGGGTAAAGCTAGCCGGGTGGCGGGACGCAGCCCCGCCATTCCTTCTACACTATGAGAGTCTCTACAACACCGTAGAATAAGGAAGTGGGCATTATCATATAGAAGACCAGAGCTACAGTCCTTGTGTGCTATAGCTGGCTGTGAATTATCTGGCAGCTGTGCAAAACAAATATGGTAATTACTGAAATATTTGTTTCAAATTTAAAAGAAAGTATTCATTTATCTATACAAGGTTAAGTAATTTTTGGAACTGTGGCCCTCTGTGACTGACATATAGGCGACATCTGATCATCTCTTCCATCACAGTTTTTACATAAGCATTTAAAATGCTGTCCAAATGTAGCAAATGATCCTGTGTGGATGCAAATGAATAATGCCTAAAATGTCAAATTGTAACAAAATTTTTAAGAGGCAAAGCTTAGTAAGAGGTCTCCCGACAACTGGGGGTGGATCTTACAAGGGGTATGGAATCCTACCCTGCCTTGTTCCCTAGCCCTGAGATGAATAGTTTTATCATATGGTCCCACAATAGTGTGATCATTGCTTCAAGCTCAAAACCAAAAAGGCCATCTTACCATAAACTGAAAACTCTAAAACTTTGAGCCAATTAGCCTCGTTTATGAAGCTCATTGTCTCCAGTATTTTGTTACAGCAGCAGAAAGCTGGCAGCACCCATTACATACTGGTGGTGAGTAATGTAAAAGAGGATGGGGCAGGTTTTCTTCATCTTCTGACACATTAAAAAAAAAACACTGTTGTGTTAAAGAGTATTATTGTTGTTTTTTGGGGGGTTTTTCGAGACAGGGTTTCTCTGTGGCTTTGGAGCCTGTCCTGGAACTAGCTCTGTAGACCAGGCTGGTCTCAAACTCACAGAGATCCGCCTGCCTCTGCCTCCTGAGTGCTGGGATTAAAGGCGTGCACCACCATCGCCCGGTAAAGAGTATTATTGTTAATATAATTTAGAAATAACTTCTATTTTTTCCTAGACTGCGCTTCTGAGCATACTTTGAAGGCAAGCTAGTGTAGTGAGAAGCGGCGGGCTGTGTCCCGCCACCCGGCCGCCAGCTAGCTTTTCACCCGAAATAATTACACGGAAACTGTATTCTTTTAAACACTGCCTGGCCCATAGTTTCAGCCTCTTATTGGTTAATTCTCACATCTTCCTTTAACCCATATTTAGTAATCTGGGTAGCACCACGAGGTGTGGCTTACCAGGAGAGATCTTAACCTGCGTCCATCTCGGAGAGGAGCAGCATGGAGACTCCCTATGGAGACTGCCTGAAGCGTCTCCCCAACTCTACTTCCTTGTTCCCACAATTCTGTTCTGTCTACTCCACCTACCTAATTTTCTGTCTCTTAAAGGGCCAAGGCAGTTTTCTTTATTAATTAACCAATGAAAGAAATATAGACAGATGACTCTCCTCCATCAAGCTAGATTATTTATTATGTAACAGTTATTACCTTTGGAGACCACAACCATCTGGGCTCAACACCCTCTTAGAAGAAATGTAAGTATGGTTGCCAAGGCCACACACTATGATCAAAAACAACTGAAAGATAAAAAGGAAGAAGAACAGCAGAGAGAATTTCCAAGTACTCAAAGCACTTACAGATAAAAATTTCACACTATTCAAAGGAAGTTAATGCCTTTTTATTCCTGTATTTAACTACAAGAAATAGTTTTTACAAGTATGTTTTTCCTTTCTCTGAATGATGGATGGGCCACCCATGTTCTAGAATTGTGGTCATGTGACCAGCCTTGTAGTATTCTCTAATTCCAAGTGCCTTTGAGTCCTACTGAGGACTCCTCAAAGAACCACAAAACCAAACCTTTATGAGTCCTTAGGATCAACTCTAGCAAATTTTGTGATACCAGCTACCCTTTGTGGTGTCAACCCCTTACCACACATGCCATAGCCCTATAGGCGGATACTGCTCATTCATTTCCCGGCTGCCCAGACATGAATAATCACACAGAAATTATATTAATTACAAGGCTTTTTGGCCAATATCTCAGGCATATGATCATCTAGCCTGGTGGAAAGAGTCTAATAAGGGATGGAACAATACTTAATCAATGACTCTGAAGTTCCTTAACAATGAAGAGATTTATACTTAGACATAAAACATTAAAAGAGAACTATCAAATGTTGCTTTCTCTCATTGCACACAAATGGGAACTAAGTAACACAAGGAACAAGGATGGCTAAAAAAAAACAAATTACCATTCCCCTTGGACATTGCATTAAGATTTAAAGAACCTCAACCGAAAGTACGTACAGATCTACTTGGAGGAGAGACAGTTCAGAAAATTACTTCTTTGCTTTTCTAATGTCATGAAATAAAACCTTTTAAGCCCAACTTTCAGGCTGCATTTCTCAAGAGGCGCCCTATAGTTGACAGGCCTATTCATTCTTGAAATTAAACTTGTCTTTCAGAATGTCAACTTCAATTCATAATGATTCTACTAGGAATGTTCCACCACAGGCTGGTAAGCATTAGTACCCTAAAATGAGCCTTGCCACACACACACACACACAGACATGTGACATGCACTAAGGCATCTTTTGTCATTTCTTTTCCTCCCAGAACATTACAAATTCTGCCAGAGTTCCATCCACATGGTTCTGAGGCCTAAGTCACTGGCTTAGCTTCTGTTCAAGTAGATGATGGCAAACTCTAAATCAAGATGGACAATTTGGAAGCTCCAATAGCTCAGGCTGGATTGTCATCACCTCCAAATCTGGCTCTACAAATTCTACAAATTTCTCATTAGAGAAGTATCCGCCACCAAGTTGGAATTTTAAAGTATCCCTTTTGAATCTGGGTGTATTAGTCTGGATTCTCTAGAGTAATAGAACTTATAGAATGAATCTCTCTATAAATAAAACGGGCATTGATTAGAACAACCTTCAGGCTGTGGTCCAGCTAATCCAACAATGGTTGCCTATGAACAGAAGGTCCAAGAGGCTGGATATCTTAACTGGTTTTCAAGTATGCCAGAATCTGAAAAACATAGGTTCTAATGCCAGTGAAGGAATATGGACTTGCTAGGTAAGAGCAAGCAGACAGAGTGAAGTGAAGCTTCCTTCTTCCATGTCCTTTTATAGGCTGCCAGCAGAAGGTACAGCCCAGATTAAAGTTGGGTCTTCTCACCTCAAAAGATCTGTATTAAAGGTATGTCTTCCTACCTCAAAGATCCAGATCAGAAGTGGATTTTCTCACTTCAAAGGATTTAACTAAGCAAAAGTTCCTCACAGATGTGCGCAGATGTTATGGGATTTCAATCCCTTTAGCCAATGGCTTTTGGGGTTATAAGACCTAGGGCTTGGTCTTGTCTGTTTATATGGCTGTTTAAACGCTGATAGGAGGGCTCTCTCATTCTTTTGCTATTGCACTCTCTCTTAGCGTGGTGGAGAGCAAGTGGCTAAGAGGCAGTGCAGTTGGTGCTCTTCACCCCTGGGCAGAAAGCCTGGATGAGGCAGTTCAGTCAGTAGCTGTGTCTGATTTGTTCTGTATCTGTAAATTTGTCTTTCCATTGCACCCCTTAATAAATTGTGGATTCTCACATCACCCAGGCATTTTGAGGCTTATTTAATTTCAAATATAGTCAAGTTAACAACCAACACGTGTCTATAATAGCTCTTTGGAGAATAGTGCATGATTGTTGTGAGTTTGAGGCCAGCCTAAGCTACACAGCAAGCACCAGGCTAATCAAGACCTTGTCTCAAACAAAAAAAGTATTGTCTTTTGGTTTATTATCTAATATTTTGGCGTATAAATTAACTAATGATAATGTAGAATCTGGCCTTTGACATGAAATAACTGTTTTAGTTACTTTTCTATTGCTGTAAAGAGGCACCATCTGAGGTGAGATAGCGATGTACTCTAGTCTAGGGGAAAGAAACAGCAGATAAGCAAGAAGAAAAACCCTACCCACTGGTCCTCATCTTTTGTTTCTAGGGTATGAATTCTTCTTCAAAGGGCAAATGAAGAAGAAGAGAAAGAAGTACCAATGCTGGGATCATTCTATTAATAATGAAGTTTCTTTGCTGTCCCAATTTCACTTTTGGCTTATTACCTCCTTTGTCGAGTACCTTTTCAGGATTCAGTTCACTGGCCCCTTTCAGTGGGCTTTGGTAGTAATGATAGAACAGCTATTGCCGGGGGCCCCATCTCTTTTAAATCTGAACACTGGTGCAGGTTGTCTGCTAGGAGAAAGTTGGTGAGTAATGTTTTCTGGGTTTATCTTTCTCTGAGTGCCTTGTAATTTGATCATTTCCTGTAGAGTTCATTCCAAGTGACCCCTGATCAGACAGCTGTACTCAATTCAACTCTCTCCTCCCCCTCCATAGTTCAGATCTCTGGAAACTGTTGAGAAAGAAAAAGACATATTCCAGCAACACTACAGACCATTGCAATGTAGTGAGCTGTCTCAAGCCTGCAGCTCCAAAAAAAAGTTCTAAATTAACTCAAACATGGTGACAATGGTGGTCCTTTGTCTTTCTGGTTTAATTGTCATTAGCCAGATTGTTATTGTTAACTTTTCTAATGGAGAAAGGAGCCAGAGCCACCATAGACAACAGATGTGGGTTTAGCACATAACCAACCATGGTTAGAAAGTTCTCACACAGAATCTAGAAGAGGGGAACTGAAGCATTAGCAAGAAGCAAGTTTGAGTACAAATTGAGTCTGTTTTCTCTGCCACAGTCTCTGATTTTTCTTTCAGAAGAATCCTCAGAACTCTTAAGTCAGACAAAGAGTAGCTACCTCTTCACAGTTAAAGATTGCTGTGTTCTGCTTTTAATAACCTATTTATTCTGATTCAGTGCTGTGGCATTCCATCTGGACGGGCAGGTCTGAGGATTCCAGCAAGGGAGTGTGGGCTCCTTCAGATTGTGCTACAAGGTTCGCTGTGTGATACTCCACCCTGCCCTGCCCCCACCATTGCTCTTTTGTCCCTGCAGCATCCCTGGGCTACCAGGAATCCCTGATTCAGTGCTATGGAGTTCCATCTGGATGGGTGAGTGTGTGCTATCCTGGGGCGACCTGCCCTGGAAGAGAGCACAGCCACCCTCCCCCAGCTCCTGGTCCAGGGGTGTCTTTGTTACACACATCCCTGCCTCTCCCAAGCCTTCCCTAGTGTATTCAAGGTCCTGGGCTCAGGACCAGTGTCCTGCTCCTGCACCAAGGCCATCCACCCAAGGGAGTGAGAGGCTGCCCTCCAGGCAGGTCTGAGGATTCCAGCAAGGGAGTGCGGGCTCCTTCAGATTGTGCTGCAAGGTTCACTGTGTGATACTCCACCCCACCCTGACCCCACCTTTGCTCTTTTGTCCCTGTGGCATCCCTGGGCTACCAGCATCCCTGATTCAGTGCTGAGGAGTTCCATCCAGTCTGGAATAGCTCCTGCTCCTGCACTGAGGAGATCCACCCAGATTCAGTCACAGCAAAGTCTCTCCTGGCCCCATTTGAAGGAAGAGATGGGCAGGCGCCAATGCAAGAACTCCTCCAACAATCTGAAAGGCAATATGGCATCATCAGAATCCAGACATCCCAAAACAACAAGAATTGAACACCCTACTCCAGAAGAAATAGAGAAATCAACCTTAAACAGTACTTTATGAAAATAATAGAGGACCTTAAACAGGAGGTAAAAAAACTGCCATAAAGAAATGGAGATGACAAACAAAAAGATAAACAAAATTAATAAATCTCTCAAAGATACCCAAGAAAAACAAGAAAAAGCAATCAAATAGGTAAGGGAAACAGTTCAAGACCTGAAAAATGAAATGGAGGTAATGAAGAAAACACAACCCAAGGGAAAACTGGAAATGGAAATTCTGAGTAAATGAACAGAAACTACAGAGACAAGTATTACCAATAGAATATCAGAGATGGAAGAAAGAATCTCAGACTCTGAAGATACTATAGAGGAAATAAACTCACAGATTAAAGAACAAAACAAATGCAACAAATTCTTAACACAAAACATCCAGGAATCTTAACACAAAACATCCAGGAAACCTGGGACACCATGAGAAGACCAAACCTAAGAATAATTGGGGTAGAAGAAGGAGAAGAATTACAACTCAAAGGCTCAGAAAATATATTCAACAAAATTATAGAAGAAAATTTCCCCAACCTAAAGAAGGATATTCCTATGAAGGTACAAGAAGCCTACAGAACACCAAATAGACTGGATCAAAAGAAAGCATCCCCACGCATATAATAATCAAAACACAAAACATACAGAATAAAGAACAGATATTAAGAGCTGCAAAGGAAAAAGGTCAAGTAACATATAAAGGGAAACCTATCAGAATTACACCTGACTTCTCACTGGAAACCATGAAAGCCAGAAGGTCTTGGATAGATGTGCTACAGACACTAAGGGAACATGGATGCAAGCCTAGACTACTATACCCAGCAAAACTTGCATTCACCATTGATGGAGAAAACAAGATATTCCAGGACAAAAACAGATTTAAACAATACGTAGCCACAAATCCAGCCTTGCAGAAAGTAATAGAAGGAAAATCACAAACCAGGGAGTCCAACAATACCCACAATAACTCAGACATCTAGCAACCCTTCACCAGCACAACTAGAAGAAGGGAAACACACAAACTCTACTACAAAAAAAATTACCGGAGATAACAACCACTGGTCATTAATATCAACGGACTCAATTCACCTATAAAAAGGCACAGGCTAAGAGATTGAATACGAAAACAGGGTCCAACATTCTTCTGTTTACAAGAAACACACCTCAACCACAAAGACAGACATCTAAAAGGGTTGGGAAAAGGTTTATCAAGCAAATGGACCTAAGTAAGAAAGAAGCGGGTGTGGCCATACTAATTTCTAACAAAGTTGACTTCAAACTAAAATCAATCAGAAGAGATGGAAAGGGACACTTTATACTCATAACAGGAAAAATCCTTCAGAATGAAGTCTCAATCCTGAATATCTATGCCCCTAATATAAAAGCACCCACTTATGTAAAAGAAACACTTCTAGAACTCAAGGCAGCCATCAAACCACACACACTAATAGTAGGAGACTTCAACACTCCTCTCTCACCGATGGATAGGTCAATCAGACAGAAACCTAACAGAGGATTAAAAGACTTAATGGAGGTAATGAACCAAATGGACTTAACAGACATCTATAGAACATTCCACCCAAATAGGAAAGAATATACCTTCTTCTCTGCAGCTCACGGAACCTTTTCGAAAACTGACCACATACTCGGTAACAAAGCAAACTTCCACAGTTACAAAAAAATATTAGTAACCACCTGTGTCTTATCAGATCACCATGAATTAAAATTAGAAATCAACAACAATACTACCCTAAGAAAGCCTACAAACTCATGGAAACTGAACAGTCAACTACTGAACCACACCTGGGTCAAGGAAGAAATAAAGAAAGAAATTAAAGTCTGCCTTGAATTTAATGAAAATAAAGACACAACATACTCAAACCTATGGGATACAATGAAAGCAGCGCTAAGAGGAAAGATCATAGCACTAAGTGCCCACTTAAAGAAAACAGAGAAAGCACTCATTGGATACCTAACAGCACACCTGAAAGCTCTAGAAAAAATAGAAGCAGACTCACCTAGGAGAAGTAGAAGACTGGAAATAATCAATCTGAGGGCAGAAATCAACAAAATAGAAACACAGAAAACAATCCAAAGAATCAATGAAACAAAAAGCTGGTTCTTGGAGAAAATCAACAAGATTGACAAACCCCTATCCAAACTAATCAAACGGCAGAGAGAGAACAAGCAAATTAATAAGATCAGAAATGAAAAGGGGGACATAACCACAGACACAGAGGAAATTCAGAGAATCATTAGATCTTACTACAAAAGCCTGTATGCCACAGAATTGGAAAATGTAGAAGAAATGGACTTTTTTTAGATAAGTACCATATACCAAAGTTAAACCAGGACCAGGTGAACAATCTAAATAGTCCTGTTAGTTGTGAAGAAATAGAAACTGTTACCAAAAACCTCCCTACCAAAAAGAGCCCAGGACCAGATGGTTTCAATGCAGAATTTTACCAAAACTTCCAAAAAGACCTAATACCTATACTCCTTAAGGTATTTCATAATATAGAAACACAAGAGTTATTGCCAAATTCCTTTTATGAAGCTACAGTTACCCTGATACCTAAACCACACAAAGACTCAACCAAGAAAAAGAATTACAGGCCAATCTCACTCATGAACATTGACGCAAAAATTCTCAATAAAATACTGGCAAACCGAATCCAAGAACACATTAGAAAAATTATCCACTACGATCAAGTAGGCTTCATCCCAGAGATGCAGGGTTGGTTCAACATACAAAAATCTATCAATGTAATCCATCATATAAATAAACTGAAGGAAAAAAACCATATTATCATCTCATTAGATGCTGAAAAAGCATTTGACAAAATTCAACACCCCTTTATGATAAAGGTCTTGGAGAGATTAGGAATAGAAGGGTCATTCCTACATGTAATAAAGGCTATTTACAGCAAGCCGACAGCTAACATCAAATTAAACGGAGAGAAACTCAAGGCCATCCCACTAAATTCAGGAACACGACAAGGCTGTCCACTTTCTCCCTATCTCTTCAGTATAGTGCTTGAAGTTTTAGCAATAGCAATAAGACAACATAAGCGGATCAAGGGGATTCGAATTGGAAAGGAAGAAGTTAAACTTTCGTTATTTGCAGATGATATGATAGTGTACATAAGCAACCCCAAAAACTCCACCAAAGAACTCCTACAGCTGATAAACTCCTTCAGTAACATGGCAGGATACAAGACTAACTCCAAAAAATCAGTTGTCCTCCTATACACAAAGGATAAGGAAGCAGAGAGGGAAATCAGAGAAGCATCACCTTTCACAATAGCCACAAATAGCATAAAATATCTTGGGGTAACTCTAACCAGGAAGTGACGGATCTATATGACAAGAACTTTAAGTCTTTGAAGAAAGAAATTGAAGAGGATACCAGAAAATGGAAGGACCTCTCTTGTTCTTGGATTGGGAGGATCAACATAGTAAAAATGGCAATTCTACCAAAAGCAATCTATAGATTCAATGCAATCCCCATCAAGGTCCCATCAAAATTCTTCACAAATCTTGAGAGGACAATAATCAACTTTATGTGGAAAAATAAGAAACCCAGGATAGCCAAAACAATCTTATACAATAAAGGAACTTCTGGAGGCATTACCATCCCTGACTTCAAACTCTATTACAGAGCCACAGTATTGAAAACAGCTTGGTATTGGCATAAAAACAGAGAAGTCAACCAATGGAATCGAATAGAAGACCTGGATCTTAACCCGCAAACCTATGAACACCTGATTTTTGATAAAGGAGCTAAAAGTACACAATGGAAGAAAGAGGGCATCTTCAACAAATGGTGCTGGCATAACTGGATGTCAACCCGTAGAAGAATGAAAGTAGATCCATATCTATCACCATGCACAAAACTCAAGTCCAAATGGATTAAAGACCTCAATATTAATCTGAACACACTGAACCTGATAGAGGAGAAAGTGGGAAGTAATCTACAACATATGGGCACAGGAGACTGCTTCCTACCTATAACCCCAGCAGCACAGACACTAAGGGCAACATTGAATAAATGGGACCTCCTAAAGCTGAGCAGCTTCTGTAAAGCAAAGGACACTGTCACTAAGACAAAAAGGCAGCCTATGACTGGGAAAAGATCTTCACCAACCCCGCAACAGACAAAGGTCTGATCTCCAAAATATATAAGGAACTCAAGAGACTAGACTTTAAAATGCTAATTAACCCAATTAAAAAATGGGGCACTGAACTGAACAGAGAATTCTCAACAGAAGAAGTTCAAACGGCCAAAAGACACTTAAGGTCATGCTCAACCTCCTTAGGGATCAGGGAAATGCAAATCAAAACAACTTTGAGATACCATCTTACACCTGTCAGATTGGCTAAAATCAAAAACACCAATGATAGCCTTTGCTGGAGAGGCTGTGGAGTAAGGGGTACACTCATCCATTGCTGGTGGGATTGCAAACTTGTGCAACCACTTTGGAAAGCAGTGTGGCGGTTTCTCAGGAAATTCAGGATCAACCTACCCCAGGACCCAGCAATTCCACTCTTGGGAATATACCCAAGAGATGCCCTATCATATTACAAAAGCATTTGTTCAACTATGTTCATAGCAGCATTATTAGTAATAACCAGAACCTGGAAACAACCTAGATGCCCTTCAGTGGAAGAATGGGTGAAGAAACTGTGGAATATATACATATTAGAGTATTACTCAGCGATAAAAAACAATGACATCTTGAATTTTGCGTGCAAATGGATGGAAATAGAAAATGCTATTCTGAGTGAGGTAACCCAGACCCAAAAAGATGAACATGGGATGTACTCACTCATAATTGGTTTCTAGCCATAAATAAAGGACATCGAGCCTATAATTCATAATCCTAGAGAAGATAAATAAGAAGGTGAACCCAAAGCAAAACAGATAGTTATCCTCCTGGATATTGGAAGTACTCAAGATTGCCGGGCAAAAATTGGGAATTTGGGGGCGAGGTAGGATGGGAATAAGGGGTGATGGGGAGAGAAAAGTGTGAAGGGGAGGATGGGGAGAGCTTGGGTGAATGGGATGGTTGGGATGGAGGAAGGGTGGATATGGGAGCAGAGAAGTATTTATCTTAATTAAGGGAGCCATTTTAGGGTTGGCAAGAGACTTGACTCTAGAGGGGTTCTCAGGTATCCAGGGAGATGCCCCCAGCTAGTTCCTTGGGCAGCTGAGGAGAAGGAGCCGGAAAAGGCCAGATCCTATAGGCATACTGGTGAATATCTTGCATATCACCATAGAACCTTTATCTGGCGATGGATGGAAATAGAGACAGAGCCACACATTGGTGCACCGGACTGAGCACCCAAGGTCCAAATGAGGATCAGAAGGATGGAGAACATGAGCAAGGAAGTCAGGAATGCGAGGAGTGTGCCCACCCACCGAGATGGTGGGGCTGATCTAATCGGAGCTCACCAAGGCCAGCTGGACTGAGACTGAAAAAGCACGGAATAAAACCGGACTCCCTGAATATGGCGGACAATGAGGGCTGCTGAGAAGCCAAGGACAATGGCACTGGATTTTGATCCTACTACACACACTGGCTTTGGGGGGGGGCTAGCCTGTTTGGATGCTCACCTTCCTAGACCTGGTCGGATGGGGGAGGAACTTGGACTTCCCACAGAGCAGGGAACCCTTACTGCTCTTCGGACAGGAGAGGGAGGGAGAGTGGAGGGGGGAGGGGGGTAAATGGGAGGCGGGGAGGAGGCAGAAATTTTTAATAAACTAAAGAAAGAAAGAAAGAAAGAAAGAAAGAAAGAAAGAAAGAAAGAAAGAAAGAAAGAAGATAACCTATTTATTCATAGTTTATACCTGTGAGTGCTGTATTCTCCCAAACTGAAGTTAGAGGCAGCTGTGAGCGGTCATGTGGGTGTTGAGAACCAAATGTGAGTCCTCTGAGAGAGTATCACGTGTTCTTACCGACTGAGCCATCTTTCCAGGCACAACTATTAAGCTTTCTACAACACCATAGGTTTTTTTCATTTGGTTCCATGATGGAAGGCCTTCCCAGACCCACCTAATATATATAATCCAAGAAGCCTTCACATAACCTCCAGGAAGAACCTTCATCATTGTGACATCCCAAGATGAGGTTACTTGTCAATCTCACCCAGAGTTTATGCACAGGGCTCTCTTGTCTGAAGAGGGAGTGCTTCCAGGGATAAGGGCTTGAGGGGAGAAACTGTCTTATTTTTTTCTCTTCTGCCTAATATAATAAAAATATATTTTTTTATTTAGAGTCAGTGAATTTTCATCCTATTTCAGATAAACATTTAGTGATATTTTAAGGGCTTCTGGAAACTATTCTGATGCATTGTTTACTTGGTTCTTGACATTCTCCACGTGGCGAGGCAGGTGTTTTCAGCACTCTTTCCTTTATATCAACATTCAAATGAAAATGTTCTGGATGGACGTGGGCATGGTAATGACACATTTACTTGGCACTGAGAACATTCTTAATGCCCCTGACACTTGAGATAGAATGGTCAGTACGTGTTATATAATCCACTGGAAGAAGAAAAGAAAGACAAGGACTTAGTCTTTATCTTTAAGGAGTAGGCATGTGATGGCCTGATGGGAAGTGAGGAAGGAGGGGAAAACAGCCACAGAAAGCTGTGTACAAGCAAGATGCTGCCTGATCAAACAAGAGACTACTCTTCAACCACGGCAGAGGGTCAAGGTGTGGAAAATGGAGCTATGCTCCGCTTTCCTGACTTTGGTTTGGGCTTAATGAGAAAGTCTTGACTTTTGGTTTTGATATTGTTTCTGAGAATTGTTAATTTCGAACTTTTCCCTGGCCATGATTTTATCAAGATCCACCTAGGCTTAGGCCTGAATCCCCATAAAGTTACCGTCACTTGCAACATTCTACTGAAAATACATATACTTCTCTAACAGTTGAAAGAGAGATTTTTTTTGAGAGAGAGACTCGGTTCCACTTTATTTCCAGATGACAGTGAGTCCTTGAGGGTTAGCATTTTAGGTGTGGTCACAGACACGGAGTAGAAAGGGCAAGAGGGATTAATTAAGAAATGTGCTGGCTCTTAGCGCCAGAGTCCTTTGATACTGAGTCCTGTGTAACCAACACGATGAGAAAAGCACGCTCACATTCACAAACTGCATTTCCTGTGAGTTGAATAAAGAAGCTTCATTGAGTGCAGGATTCTATCTTGTCACACTGGCTCTGTGCTGGAGGAATGGGCCAGGCTGTGTGCAGCACAAGCTTGGTTTCTCGGAACAGGAGGTGGGGGGGGGGGGGGGGGGGGGGGGGGGGGGGGGGGGGGGGCGGGGATCTTTGCATATGTGTGGCATCTAAAGGTACTGTCCACTGAGTTAGTTCGCAGTGTGGCTGCTGAGCCCCGTCTGCCAGTGTGCACTGCGGCTTCCCCCATGAAGATCTGCTTCTGTGCCGAGTGGAAAAGGTGGCAGTAAAGACTCCAGACTCTTCAGGCTCCAACAGCTGTGCTCCAGAAACCGCCAAGGAACCTGTGTTGCTGGCATGCCCAGCAGCCACACTCCTGTGCATTTGGGGCCTGTGTACGCCGTGGTGACTGTAGCTGTCTCAGGGCAGCGTCTCCATACTGGATGCCAGAGCCCATTCTCTCCGGGTCCAGTTTACCTGATTCGATTTTGTTAAGTATTTTCCTTGCACACTGCATGAACGCCTCTTCAACATCCTCACCAGTCAGTGCCCTCGTTTCCAGGAACATCAGCTCTGGAGGCTTCAAGGAAGGTGACTTCACGGTCAGTATCCAGGTCCTTCTTGTTCCCGCAGAGGATGATGACAATGTTCTGACTCTCCAGCATTCTGGCATCTGTTAACCAATTAGTAAGCGCATTGTAGGTTTCTCAGCTGGTGATGTCGTAGATTAGAAGAGCCCCAGCTGCACCTCTGTAGTAGCTTCTTGTCACAAACGACCGACATTTATTATTTTTGAGCCAAACTCCATTCCTATGGTATGATTTGAGTCATCTTTGAATTTTTTCTCAATGAACTGATGAAACAAGCAAGATTTGCCGGTTCCCGCATTTCCAATAACCAAGAATTTAAACAAGAAATCGTAAGTCTCGGACATGGCGATCTGTGCCGTCCTGACGCCACACTTCTGCGTGGTCTGGTCTGTCCCCCAGTCTCTGCAGAGCGAGGGGGAACCGAGCGTGGAGGGCCAGGTACAGACCCACTGCAAGCCGCCCACCGGCGGGACTCTGAAAGAGAGAATTTACAGTTGTTGGCTCCTAGATTTCTCAGAAAGTATCTTAGTTTATGGCGCACTGGCCTGCTCCTCCCCAATACCGTTGTGTGTTATTTGTCAACCAGTTTGTAATGCCAAGATTTAGAAAACTGGGTCATCTCGTAATTGTCTTTGTTTCTTGTACTGCCTGTCTCTTGTGGTTTTCTTCCTATTTTCCCTTAATCACATGCCACTCTCCTTCTCAAAGATAAAGTTCCAATTTCCATTGCCTTCTGATCTTCACCAATCACTGAAAATATAGTCTGCATGACTCAGGACATTTGTCTTGGGGCTTTTAGTCAGCTGGGATGGAGAAATGTAGATCATATTTCAGAAAATGTATTCTGCAGAGTACTGATGGGATCTCTTGAAAAGTTTAGTCTGTTATTAGATAAGCTGAAAGGTACTTAATTAAATCACATTTTTTTCTGTGCAACATTGGCACAGTAAGTTCCATCAAGCCGAAATTGTTACTGTGTCCCCTGTGCCTAGAAGAAAGTCGGATACTTGAGATGTACTGATTATTCCTTAAGACAGTAATTTTTCAGAAAGACAATTATCACATGTACTCACTCATAGGTGTTTTTTAAACATAAAGCCAAGAAAACCAGCCCTCAAACCACAATCCCGGAGAACTTAGGCAACAATGAGGACACTAAGAGAGACTTACATGGATCTAATCTACATGGGAAGTAGAAAAAGAGAAGATCTCCTGAGTAAATTGGAAGCAGGGGACCTTCGGGGAGGGTTGAAGGGAGAGGGGAGAGGCAGGGAGGGGAGCAGAGAAAACTGTAGAGCGCAATAAAAATCAATTTTAAAAAATAGCAAATTTTAGAATCTTTATCAACATTGAACCTATTATAAATGTCCAAGAAAGGAATGCTGTGTGTAATGCGACAGCTGCTCTTACGTCAACTTGACAAAAGCTGGAGTCATCTGAGAGGAGGGACACCAGTCTGTACGGCATTTTCTTATTAGTGATTGATGGGGAGGGCTCAGTACATTATGGGTGGGGCCAACCCAGGGCTGGTGGTCCTGGGAGGCTAAGCAAACTTGCAAGCAGTACCCCTCTATGACCTTTACATCAGCTGCCACCTCTGGGCTCCTGCCCCGCCTGAGTTTCTACCTCGACTGCCTTCGCTGACGACTGTGATGTGAGTGAAACAGACCCTTTCCTCCCAAGGTGCTTTCGGCCGTGGTTGTTTCAGCACAGCAATAGAAGCCCTAAGTAAAGCACATAATCTTTCCCTTTTTCCTTCTCCCAGGACACATGGCAAGATCAATGTTTGTCAGCTCTCACTAAATTAATGTTGAAGCCTCTTCTGTACTAATTGAGTCTTTTGTTATATTTATTATAAAACACTTTAAGGGAGAAAGAAATTAAAAATATTTGGAGCCATTAGTAATATTTCCTTATCTGAATAATGAAATGACCTGTGTTAAAATATTTTGACATATGTGAACCATCACCACAAACTCATATTAGCTTGTGAGGGACCGAAAAGGACCCTCAGGTCTGGCAGGCTGATTCTTCCCCCCACCCCCACCCCCACCCCCACCCCCCCCGCGCCTTTCTGCTTGGGATAGCCTGCATGAGTTAACAGCATGTACTTATCCTAAGCACATGTTATGGTCAACCATGCAACTGACAGATCCTCCCTCTGATGGTATTTACAGCCCACTTCCCCTTTGGCCTAGGGCTCAGTAGTTTTCCACCCTCCTCTAGCCTTACCTTTACCTACCAGATCTACCCTATAAAAAACGAGACCCTGCTTGCAATAAACAGAAACTTGACGCATCTCAGACTGACTCTGTCCTTCTTTATGCGCTTGGTTCCCTTTCCCTTCCCCCCATTATTCCTAGGTGATGCCTCCTCGAGACCCATAAATAACCTGGCCTGCTGGACGGGTCATTAGCTTAATAATCTATAAATAATGCTTAGAAATATAAAGAGCTGGTTTTTCAGAGAAATATTTGGAATGAGCATTAAAAGAAAACATTCCATTTTTTTAGAGAGTGAACTAGTGACCCAATTATATTCTCTCATTTTCTCCTAGTTAGATGGAAATGTGGTACTCTCCCTGCCAGCTAAACATGAACCTTTGTTCTGTTCACAGTCTCTTGTGTTCTCTCACTCCTCATATCCCTTCTGACACATTTTTGTAAGTGCCACAACTGTCTTGCAGAAGCAAATTTCCATGTCGGCTCTTATTATGAGGAATCTCTGTGCAAGGACTTATGACCATATTTCATCCGTCTAGGCCCTCCATGAGGACTTCAGTGTATCCATTTCCTCTGCCTTGCAAACCCCCGGCCTCCTTCCCTTTCTGTCTGGCTGATTTCCCCTGTCCTTGAGGACACAATCTGAACACTATTCCTCTTTCATAGTCTCTATTCTTCACTCAAAACACTCAAGGTTCAGAAGAGCTTGTGACTTTAGGGTTTTCTTAGAGACATCTGTCTTTACTTCTTTGCAGAGATCCACTCAGGAATCAGTGCACAGAACCTCAATATGAGAAAACATTGATGGGAAAGAAGAATAGCAATGATCCAGAAATAATGTGATGGATGTCAGTAGTTCCTAAATATCACAGTGCTTGCATCATGTCCGAAGGACAAAAGGAAGCTATGCGTTGTTATTTTTAGAATTTGCTTTCCGTGTTCTGAGACGATCTCTTCCCTTTTCCTAAGCCTTCCCCCTCCCCTTATACTCCACAGCAGTAAAGCATGAAGAAAGCTCAGAAAACCTCTGACCACAAGTTTTTACAAGAACCCTGTAAAATCTTTCTATTTGTGTGTATTGGCTGGTTTTGTGTGTTAACTTGCCCAAGCTAGAGTCATCACACAGGAAGGAGCCTCAGTTGAGGAAATGCCTCCATGAGATCCCGCTGTAAGGCATTTTCTCAATTACCAATGGGGGAACGCCCAGCCCATGGTGCATGGTGCCATCCCTGGGTTTATGGTCCTAGGTTCTATAAGAAAGAAGACTGAGCAAGCCATGGGAAGCAAAGCAGTAAACAGCAACCCCCCTCCCCATGGCCTCTGCATCAGCTCCTGCCTCCAAGACCCTTCCCTGTTTGAGTTCCTGTTCTGACTTCCTTCAGGGATGGACTTTGATTTGGAAGTGTAAGCCAAAAAACCCTTTCCTCCTCCACTTTGCTTTTTGATCATGGTGTTTCACCAAATCAATAGAACCCCTAACTTGTTGCACAATTAATTAAAACCCAGAGGCAGATATTGTGGTTCATCCTCCAATTCAGAAAAGCAAAACAGCCAGCCACTGGCTCTTACCTCTACCTCAGTCTGAAATGGCAATCCTGCTTCCAGAAATCTCAGAATGAGACTGTGTCTGAGAGCTGTCTCCTCCCATCTTATTTATATTCCTCTTCAGAGGTGAGATTAAAGGCGTGCACCACTGCTGCCCTGTTTCTCTGGCAAACAAGCAAGGCTACTGGGGTTAAAGGTGTGTGTCCCCACTGCCTGGGCTGTGGGGCTGACCAGTGGCAGTGGGACTGTTTTACTCTCTGATCTTCAGGCGAGTTTTATTTATTAAAATACAAATGAAATATCACTACACTAACTAAGACAATGTGGGTGTGGGGTTTTTTTGAGGATAGAATATAGAAAAAAGATAAGGAAATACAGAGAATTTTATTTTCTCTGCCAATATTTAGCATGCAAATATCAGGAAGGACCTAAGGAAACATGGAAGGTTGCCTGGTTCTTGTCTTTGTTTTTGGCTGTGTTCAAGAATGTGATGAGTCATGAACACATGAATTTTAGACTGATTCTTCAACTTGTTACACACACCAATGGTCAAAACTAATCAAAGGACCCCGATTAACACAAAACAACTGGGAACCAAGAGAATTTTGTGTATGAATATGTCCTAAAATGTTTACTCTGAAGTCCTATCTCCCTATATAAAGACAATATTGGAGCATTAAAAAGATGGGAGAACTTTGTCACAAGATCTGAAGATGCATTCTAACTTATAAAAGATCTGGCACACCCAAACCTAGATTGGTGTGAGCCAAAATCAAGTATCATACTGATTTGACAAAGAGCCTTCAAAATGATCTGGAAGACCAGGATAAATTTATAATTCTTAACTTACAACTGATATGAAAAATGACATTGCAAGGGCCTGCTTCTGTCACTTTCCCTACCCATCTCTTTCTACCATTGGCTTCTTCCCACATACTAAGGAATCTTAGTGTTGTTTAAACATTACCCTAACTTACACATCCAGCTCTATCCATAGCCCTTCCTGCCCCTACTTCATCCCATTCCTTTTGTAAACTGCTATTACATGGCTACTCGGAGTTCTAGGAATGTACATTCCACAACTGTTCTTTATCTTTGAAGGATAGATACAAGGAAGAGGCCCCACAAGTCTGAAAGCACATAAGCCCAGAACTCTATAAAGATTTAGCCAGTTTGTAACCACTTGGTACAGGCAGACTTTTCTTTCCCACCTGCCAGCACCCAAAATACTGACATGGAGACTGAATATTAGTTATAAATGCTTGGTCCATAGCTCAGGTTTATCACTAACTAGCTATTACAACTTAAAATAACCCATTTATAGTAATCTACATTCTGCCAGGTGGCGTTACCTCTCTTTTCTCTTGTACCTCCTGTTTCCTTCCATGTCTGTCTGGCGACTCCTCTGACTTTGCACTTCTTTTTCCCAGTGTCCTTAGTCTGGTTCTCCTGTCTAACTGTATCCTGTCCAGCTATTAGCCAGTCAGCTTCTTTATTAAACCATCCACAGTGGAATTTATACAGTGTACAGAAGAATTAGGGCCCTGCTAACTCTTCACCAGGAAAGGATACAGCCAAGGGAAGTTCCAGCTGACCACATTGGTCCTGGGGTCCTTGGTAACTACACATGTTCCTCACACCCCAACATGCCCATCAAACTTCTGGATATTTTGGTTGTTGGTCCTCTTCTTTCCCCATCCTCACAAGAAGAATCTAATGAGATATTGCTTTGAGGATATCTGGGCTCAGCCTGTATGGCCTCTACACATTCTGAAGACTAACCCAGTGAAAATAGGACACTGGAAACTAAAGATCTTGTCCAGTCTAGATCAGCTGTCTAGGCAATAGCTACGAGCAACCAGGGAATGAGGTACAGACAGGAGGAAAGGATGCATTTTCATCACAGGGTTGGAATCTTCTAGGGTTTTATCTTTGAACCAGAATTTATAACTGTTACTTTTTTTTGATAAATGCTAAAGGTAAAAAAAAAATGGAGTCTATTTTAATCAAGCATGCTAGAAGAAAGGTTGCATACTTGCTAGAAAGAGTATTGCAATGTACTGTCATAGTAAAATGATCAAAGAGTACAGCCATAGATGTACAGATAATCATGTTTTTAAAGGTGCAGGACAGTGTTTCAATCCATTTGTAAGAGATGTATTAGTTCTTTGTCATGTGGCTGTGACCAATCCCTGATAAGAAAAAAAAAAAGGAAGAAGTGTTGTTTCGAATCACAGTTTAAAGAGATACAGTCCATCATGATGGGGAAGACACAGTGGCAGAGGTGTGCAGTAACTGGCCACACTGAGTTCACCATCAACAATAGCATGCCCATAAAATGGGACCAGTCTATAAAACCTCAAGGCGGGTCTCAGTGACCCACTTCCTCTATCTCCAACAATTTTCCAAAGCAGAGCTACTAGCTGGGGACCAAGTATTCAAACACACGAACCTGTGGATGACATTTTACATTCAAACCACCAGAGGCACCTGGAAATCGAGAAAACAGAACAAAAATGTGAACACAGCTATTACCTCATCCATTGCCACTAGCTTCTGTAGAATAATAATTAGCTGTGTTAGAGCAATACAGTATTCCAGATGCTTGCTCTACATAGATTATCTAAGCAAGGTTCTTCATTGGCATTTGCAAGATGGAGCATGTGCCTAGTTCTTGATGGAGCCAGTGATACTAGAGAAACACAGGTTCTGTCTTTAGGCTTTTTGCCTCATTGATAAAAGAACTTAAGAATAGACTCAAACCCAAAGCACGAGATAATTTTATTAGAGCATAAGAGAAAAATGCCCTAGGGAAGGCAAACTGCATGTCCCAGCAGCTGCCCAGAGGAGTGAAATGAAGGAGAAAAGGGGGAAAGACATGCCATTTGAGTTAAGCTGGCACAGAGGACAGCCACATGGGGGAAGGAAGGGCTTCAGAGATGCAATGAGGGAGCCCAAATTACCAGAATAAGATAGTTGAGTTCTAGCTAGTGTCTGAAAGAAAGAGACAGAACAAAGAAAAGTTCCAGAAAAGTGGACAGACACAACAAACCTCATGGCAGCTTATAGGAACCGCTCTAAAGGGCAGGAATTCTGGGAAGGAAAAGCATATTACCTCATTAAAGGATGAATTATTCCTTCCTCTTTAGCATGACTTAAGGTTAAGCTACCTTCTAGAGGTGCTCCCCCTTCCTGAGTGGGGTAATCTTTAGTCAAGCCATTGGCCCTGCCCACTGAAATGTTAATTTTCCACTCAGACTAGTGATTTCACCCTCTTGAGCAGAGGAAACGTCTTCCCTTAATGGGCTTTTATGGCTGCTGTAACTCAGGCCAGGCAGCATTTCTCAGAATTTCTCTAGAACTTCCATACCAGCTACCCAGCCCTTCTACCCTCTGAATCCACACTGTGCACAGAAAGAAAAGGCTGCAAGTTTTATGGCCTCAGATGATTGTTCTTAATCTTTATCATCATTTCTAAAATAAGGACAATAATACCTCTCTCTTAGTACTCTTCAAGCAACCAGAAGGAAGGAGTTGTAGAAAGTACTCAGATTAATGACATAACCCAGAATTTAGTAAGTGTGAATTCCTTCCTTTCCTATGTCCTCTTTCTTGCTCTGCCTGGCTACTTTGCCTTCTCTCTTCCACTTGGACCTGCAAGAGCAGGATAATATCACTTCTCCTTTTGGCATGTGTACAAACCAAATGCCTCCCTCTCCCGTCTAAAGAGCTTCCACTGTGACGATCACCAGGTTGCTGGCTTTGTTTGTTTTTGTACAGCACCACGTCTTCCTTTCTGAGCAGGGTGTAACTTTCGATTTATGCAAATGAAAGCAGAAGCCTCTCCCGGGTCATCGCCACTCTGTCATCACCCCTGGAAATGTCCTTTTTGCCGAAGTCAGCAGTTCTGGATTGACAAAGAGGGAGTCTTCTCCTAGGGACCTTCGCAGTTCGGTTCCCGGGCAGGCGGTTTACAGGCTGGCATTTGGTTATTCTGGATTGCTTTCTGTGTGCTGCCACTGTGAGCCGCCTGATATTCTAGATGGGTCCAAAATACAAGAAGTCAGGTATTGGCACACATCTAGAGGGTCTGCTTCCTTGCTCAAGAATGAGCCAGTTCATTCTTTGTTTAAGGTAGCCAAGACTAAGTGCCTTGGGGGGGGGGGGGAAGGGTGTCACTTTATTCCGTAAACATCAATTAAACAAAAGTGAACAGAAACATAGATTTCCTTCCTAGGGCTGACTCCATTCTGATGTGGATTCAAAAAAAAAAAAAAAAAAAAACAAAGTCTGCAGGCCCTGCCCCTCCTACTGAGCACTAAAGCCAGTTGTTCCAACGGACGGAAAATCCCCTCTGACTGTTCTGCCCGCCAGAGAGATTCCTCCTGGGCTGGCCCGAGTTGTTTGCACCACTGTCGCTCCCAGCCCCGGTTGCATCATTGAGAAGCGGAAGCCCCAGAAGAATCTTATCTCAGACAATCTTCCTGCCAATACTAACAGGGCTTTTAAAACCGAAACCAACCATCTGCTTCCCCGGCTTGCTGCATTCCAAGGGAGCCACAGCTGCTTGCTCCCTCAGCCAAGCGAAAGAAGGAGCTTAGGTCTCAACCACGACAGACAATTCCCTCCTGTGGGGCTTTTGGAACTCCAGATGCCCCCTCAAACTTGTTGACTTGACATGTCCTAAATTTTCCCAACTTCCTAAGCCTTCAGCAGCCACATGAGGACCCACCTCCCTGTTACTCAAGGGTACTCGTGAGGTCTGGTTCCTGGACCTGGAATTGAGGGCCTAGATGATTCTAACACCTGCAGCCTCCACAGCTGACAGGGCCCAGCCTGGGAAGGATAGCTAAGAGACACGGCAAGCTTGCAGTCATCTGAGCACAGAAGGCAACTGCAGTGAGCAACCATGAGACCTGAGCTGACTCAGGGCCTTCCTTTTCCTTCATCTCTTCCTTCCCGGAACTCAGATTATCTTAAAAATCTTTGCTGCTCCTGAATAGTAAAGCTTCCCACTCCTTCCCCTTTCCTTGCCTCCCCTCATAGTCATTCCTAAAAATAAAGCCTGATTTCCTCTGTTACTGCACCCCTGCCCTGTCCCTCCTTGGTAGTCCCTGTGGCAAGTGAGCAAACACCTTTGACTCCATGCTGTATAATCAGCCCGACTTCTCCCTTCACTATGTCCCCAGAATATGAGGTAACAGAGGCAAGAGGACTTGGGAAGGGAAAGCTCCTCAACCCCCCTCT